>NC_090418.1:17008263-17614620 GCF_036365525.1 Heterodontus francisci | reverse complement strand
TCCCGCCCTCTTCCCCCTCCCCCCCCGCCCTCTTCCCCCTCCCCCCCCGCCCTCTTCCCCCTCCCCCCCCGCCCTCTTCCCCCTCCCCCCCGCCCTCTTCCCCCTCCCCCCCCGCCCTCTTCCCCCTCCCCCCCCCGCCCTCTTCCCCCTCCCCCCCGCCCTCTTCCCCCTCCCCCCCGCCCTCTTCCCCCTCCCCCCCCCGCCCTCTTCCCCCTCCCCCCCCGCCCTCTTCCCCTCCTCCCCCCCGCCCTCTTCCCCCTCCTCCCCCCCCGCCCTCTTCCCCCTCCTCCCCCCCCCCTCTTCCCCCTCCTCCCCCCCCCCTCTTCCCCCTCCTCCCCCCCCCCTCTTCCCCCTCCTCCCCCCCCCTCTTCCCCCTCCTCCCCCCCCCCCTCTTCCCCCTCCTCCCCCCCCCCTCTTCCCCCTCCTCCCCCCCCCCTCTTCCCCCTCCTCCCCCCCCCTCTCTCCCCCTCCCCCCCCCCCCCCGTCGCCAATTGGCTGTGATCTGCTTTACAGGAGTGAGTGTGCTGCTGTGATTGGCTGCGATCTGTTTTACAGGAGTGAGTGTGCTGCTGTGATTGGCTGCGATCTGTTTTACAGGAGTGAGAGTGCTGCTGTGATTGGCTGCGATCTGTTTTACAGGAGTGAGAGTGCTGCTGTGATTGGCTGCGATCTGTTTTACAGGAGTGAGTGTGCTGCTGTGATTGGCTGCGATCTGTTTTACAGGAGTGAGTGCTGCTGTGATTGGCTGCGATCTGTTTTACAGGAGTGAGTGTGTGGCTGCGATCTGTTTTACAGGAGTGAGTGTTGCTGTGATTGGCTGTGATCTGTTTTACAGGAGTGAGAATGCTGCTGTGATTGGCTGTGATCTGTTTTACAGGAGTGAGAGTGCTGCTGTGATTGGCTGCGATCTGTTTTACAGGAGTGAGTGTGCTGCTGTGATTGGCTGCGATCTGTTTTACAGGAGTGAGTGTGCTGCTGTGATTGGCTGCGATCTGTTTTACAGGAGTGAGTGTGCAGCTGTGATTGGCTGCGATCTGTTTTACAGGAGTGAGAGTGCTGCTGTGATTGGCTGCGATCTGTTTTACAGGAGTGAGAGTGCTGCTGTGATTGGCTGCGATCTGTTTTACAGGAGTGAGAGTGCTGCTGTGATTGGCTGCGATCTGTTTTACAGGAGTGAGAGTGCTGCTGTGATTGGCTGTGATCTGTTTTACAGGAGTGCGAATGCTGCTGTGATTTGTTTTACAGGAGTGAGTGTGCTGCTGTGATTGGCTGTGATCTGGTTTACAGGAGTGAGAATGCTGCTGTGATTGGCTGTGATCTGTTTTACAGGAGTGAGAGTGCTGCTGTGATTGGCTGCAATCTGTTTTACAGGAGTGAGAGTGCTGCTGTGATTGGCTGCGATCTGTTTTACAGGAGTGAGAGTGCTGCTGTGATTGGCTGCGATCTGTTTTACAGGAGTGAGAGTGCTGCTGTGATTGGCTGCGATCTGTTTTACAGGAGTGAGTGTGCTGCTGTGATTGGCTGCGATCTGTTTTACAGGAGTGAGAGTGCTGCTGTGATTGGCTGCAATCTGTTTTACAGGAGTGAGAGTGCTGCTGTGATTGGCTGCGATCTGTTTTACAGGAGTGAGAGTGCTGCTGTGATTGGCTGCGATCTGTTTTACAGGAGTGAGTGTGCTGCTGTGATTGGCTGCGATCTGTTTTACAGGAGTGAGTGCTGCTGTGATTGGCTGTGATCTGTTTTACAGGAGTGCGAATGCTGCTGTGATTTGTTTTACAGGAGTGAGAGTGCTGCTGTGATTGGCTGTGATCTGTTTTACAGGAGTACGAGAAAGCTCTGAAGTTTATCCGTACGATGTTGAAAAATGAACCAACCAATCAGCAGGGTTTGGAGCTGGAGAAACTCATTGACAAAAAGATGCAGCGAGGTGAGAGGGGGAGTGCAGGCGGTGTCGGCAGCCCTTACTAGGAGCCACCCGAGCTGTGGAAGACTCTCTGAGGAAGAGAGTTGACCCACCTTGCACACTGATCGACTTTCACATTCCCAGAACGGTCCACGGACTGACCACGAACGGGTGGACAGAACCATAGCTGCCACCACAGCACAGGGCTGAGCTGAGGGACTGGAACTTCAGTGGAATCAGTCACCAGCGTTGTACTGGGCCCTGACCTCAATCTCGTGAGCTGTATTAATGTACAAGTGGCTGGGTTGGGGGGGGTGGTCAAAGGGGCTCAGGGCAAGCAGCCAAGATCTTCAAGCTCAGCTGGGCCTGGCCCCTGACAACTCTGGTTTGCTGCAAAGTGTCTGGGAAGGAAAGATGGGAGCTGGGACTGGGGCAACGGAAGGGGGCAGTGGTAGGTTTTGGCGCGTGGGAGTATGGGCACAGCCAGGCCTCAGGATCTTTGCCGTGAGATCAGAAAGGCAGTGCAGGGGGCAGTGTCTGCAGAGTGCCTGGGGTTCTCCTCTGGCATCACTGGGTATTTCAAACCGGGACCATTACCCAGCCACTGGCCTCACCCAGTGCCTGTCGCTGGGGGGGAGGGGGGGGAGCAGCTTTGGCTGGCACTGTGGCTTACGCTCCTCGAATGTTTCCAAGCTCATTGAGAATCGTTAAATGTTGTTATCGAACAGCAGAAGTGGCCATTCAGCCCATCGTGTGAAGAGCAATCATAACTAGCCCCACTGCCCTGCTCTTTCTCCATATCCCTGCAGTTTTCTTCTCCTTCAGATATTTGTCCCGTTTCCTGTTGAAGGATCTGTCTCCACCTCCCCGCCCACAATCAGGCCATATATTCCATATCTGGATCACTGCATAAGAAGTCTTTCCTTGTGTTGCCTCTGGTTCTTCTGAGACTCGCCTTCCATCTGTGCCCTCTATCGACCCTTCAGCCACCGCAAAACAGTTCCTCGAGATTTGCAGGATCCAAATCCTTCCTGATTTTAAACACCACTATCAGATCTCCTCTTAGCCTTCTCTGCTGTTGAAAGAATAACCCCAGATTCTCCAGTCTACCCCCACAACTCATCCCCCATTCCTGAAACCATTCTAGTAAATCTTTTCTGCACCTTCTTCAAAATCATTCACACCCTTCGTAAAGTGTGGTGCCCAGAATTGGACACAATACACCAGCTGGGGCCAAACTATTATTTTGTATTGGTTTAGCCAAACTCCCTTGCGTTGGTACTCTGAGCCTCTCTTTATAAAGCCCAGGATCCCATTTGCTTTATGAACTGTGTGGTTAACCTGTCCTGCTACCTTCCAAGATTGGGAAGCAAATGCACCAGGTGTCTTTAAAACTGTAGCATGTATTGCCTCTCCTCAATCTTCCAACCACAATACACTATTCTGCGTTATCTTTCATCTATCCATCCATCAGGCTGTCTCTGTCCCACTTGAAGACACTTCGGATCTTCCATGCTTTTTTTTTTACTACATTCCCAAGTTTTGTGTTACATGCAAATTTCAAAATTGTGCCCTTTAACCACAAGCCCAACTCATTAATGTATATCAGAGCACTGGGATCCTCTCAGACTCACTGCAGTAGGATCATCGGTGACATCTGACTGCAGTCAAACTGGTGCAGGCTGTGAGCAAAGAGAAGGACATGGGCTGTGAGCAGTGGTACCCTGGGCTGCTACTGACCCTCCCCTTCACACTGCTCACTATACTGACCTTTCCTCCCCTTCACACCGCTCACTATACTGACCCTGTCCCCTTCACACTGCTCACTATACTGACCCTGTCCCCTTCACACTGCTCACTATACTGACCCTGTCCCCTTTACACTGCTCACTAGACTGACCCTGTCTCCTTCACACTGCTCACTGTACTGACCCTGTCCCCTTCACACTGCTCACTATACTGACCCTGTCCCCTTCACACTGCTCACTATACTGACCCTGTCCCCTTCACACTGCTCACTATACTGACCCTGTCCCCTTCACACTGCTCACTATACTGACCCTGTCCCCTTCACACTGCTCACTATACTGACCCTGTCCCCTTCACACTGCTCACTATACTGACCCTGTCCCCTTCACACTGCTCACTATACTGACCCTGTCCCCTTCACACTGCTCACTATACTGACCCTGTCCCCTTCACACTGCTCACTATACTGACCCTGTCCCCTTCACACTGCTCACTATACTGACACTCCCCTTCACACTGCTCACTATACTGACACTGTCCCCTTCGTACTGCTCACTATACTGACCCTGCCCCCTTCACACTGCTCACTATACTGACCCTGTCACCTTCACACTGCTCACTATACTGACCCTGTCCCCTTCACACTGCTCACTATACTGACCCTGTCCCCTTCACACTGCTCACTATACTGACCCTGTCCCCTTCACACTGATCACTATACTGACCCTGTCCCCTTCACACTGCTCACTATACTGACCCTGTCCCCTTCACACTGCTCACTATACTGACCCTGTCCCCTTCACACTGCTCACTATACTGACCCTGTCCCCTTCACACTGCTCACTATACTGACCCTGTCCCCTTTACACTGCTCACTATACTGACCCTGTCCCCTTTACACTGCTCACTATACTGACCCTGTCCCCTTTACACTGCTCACTATACTGACCCTGTCCCCTTTACACTGCTCACTATACTGACCCTGTCCCCTTTACACTGCTCACTATACTGACCCTGTCCCCTTTACACTGCTCACTATACTGACCCTGTCCCCTTTACACTGCTCACTATACTGACCCTGTCCCCTTTACACTGCTCACTATACTGACCCTGTCCCCTTTACACTGCTCACTATACTGACCCTGTCCCCTTTACACTGCTCACTAGACTGACACTGTCGCCTTCATACTGCTCACTATACTGACACTGTCCCCTTGGTACTGCTCACTATACTGACTTTTTCTCCCCTTCACACTGCTCACTATACTGACCTTTCTTCCCCTTTACACGGCTCACTATACTGACCCTGTCCCCTTTACACTGCTCACCATACTGACCCTATCCCCTTCATACTGCTCACTATACTGACCCTGTCCCCTTCACACTGCTCACCATACTGACCCTGTCCCCTTCGTACTGCTCACTATAATGACACTGTCCCCTTCGTACTGCTCACTATACTGACACTGTCCCCTTCGTACTGCTCACTATACTGACCCTGTCCCCTTCATACTGCTCACGATACTGACCCTGGCCCTTCACACTGCTCACTGTACTGACCCCTTCACACTGCTCACGATACTGACACTGTCCCCTTCATACTGCTCACTGTACTGACACTGTCCCCTTCATACTGCTCACTGTACTGACACTGTCCCCTTCATACTGCTCACTATACTGATACTGTCCCCTTCGGACTGCTCACTATACTGACTTTTTCTCCCCTTCACACTGCTCACGATACTGACCTTTCCTCCCCTTTACACTGCTCACTATACTGACAGTGTCGCCTTCACACTGCTCACTATACTGACCCTGTCCCCTTCACACTGCTCACTGTACTGACAGTGTCGCCTTCACACTGCTCACTATACTGACCCTGTCCCCTTCACACTGCTCACTATACTGACCCTGTCCCCTTCACACTGCTCACTATACTGACCCTGTCCCCTTCACACTGCTCACCATACTGACCCTGCCCCTTCGTACTGCTCACTATACTGACACTGTCCCCTTCGGACTGCTCACTATACTGACACTGTCCCCTTCGGACTGCTCACTATACTGACACTGTCCCCTTCATACTGCTCACGATACTGACACTGTCCCCTTCATACTGCTCACTGTACTGACACTGTCCCCTTCATACTGCTCACTATACTGATACTGTCCCCTTCGTACTGCTCACTATACTGACTTTTTCTCCCCTTCACACTGCTCACGATACTGACCCTGTCCCCTTCACACTGCTCAGTATACTGACCCTGTCCCCTTTACACTGCTCACTGTACTGACACTGTCGCCTTCATACTGGTCACTAGACTGACCCTGTCCCCTTCACACTGCTCACGAAACTGACCCTGTCCCCTTCACACTGCTCACTATACTGACACTCCCCTTCACACTGCTCACTATACTGACACTGTCCCCTTCGTACTGCTCACTATACTGACACTGCCCCCTTCACACTGCTCACTATATTGACCCTGTCACCTTCACACTGCTCACTATACTGACCCTGTCACCTTCACACTGCTCACTATACTGACCCTGTCCCCTTCACACTGCTCACTATACTGACCCTGTCCCCTTCACACTGCTCACTATACTGACCCTGTCCCCTTCACACTGCTCACTATACTGACCCTGTCCCCTTCACATTGCTCACTATACTGACCCTGTCCCCTTCACACTGCTCACTATACTGACCCTGTCCCCTTCACACTGCTCACTATACTGACCCTGTCCCCTTCACACTGCTCACTATACTGACCCTGTCCGCTTCACACTGCTCACTATACTGACCCTGTCCCCTTCACTCTGCTCACTATAATGAAACTGTCCCCTTCACACTGCTCACTATACTGACCCTGTCCCCTTCACACTGCTCACTATCCTGACCCTGTCCCCTTCACGTTGCTCACGATACTGACCCTGTCTCCTTCACAGTGCTCACTATACTGACCCTGTCCCCTTCACACTGCTCACTATACTGACCCTGTCCCCTTCACACTGCTCACTATACTGACCCTGTCCCCTTCACACTGCTCACTATACTGACCCTGTCCCCTTCACACTGCTCACTATACTGACCCTGTCCCCTTCACACTGCTCACTATACTGACCCTGTCCCCTTTACACTGCTCACTATACTGACCCTGTCCCCTTCACACTGCTCACTGTACTGACCCTGTCCTCTTCACACTGCTCACTGTGCTGACCCTGTCCTCTTCACACTGCTCACTGTACTGACACTGTCCCCTTCGGACTGCTCACTATACTGACACTGTCCCCTTCGGACTGCTCACTATACTGACACTGTCCCCTTCATACTGCTCACGATACTGACACTGTCCCCTTCATACTGCTCACTGTACTGACACTGTCCCCTTCATACTGCTCACTATACTGATACTGTCCCCTTCGTACTGCTCACTATACTGACTTTTTCTCCCCTTCACACTGCTCACGATACTGACCCTGTCCCCTTCACACTGCTCAGTATACTGACCCTGTCCCCTTTACACTGCTCACTGTACTGACACTGTCGCCTTCATACTGGTCACTAGACTGACCCTGTCCCCTTCACACTGCTCACGAAACTGACCCTGTCCCCTTCACACTGCTCACTATACTGACACTCCCCTTCACACTGCTCACTATACTGACACTGTCCCCTTCGTACTGCTCACTATACTGACACTGCCCCCTTCACACTGCTCACTATATTGACCCTGTCACCTTCACACTGCTCACTATACTGACCCTGTCACCTTCACACTGCTCACTATACTGACCCTGTCACCTTCACACTGCTCACTATACTGACCCTGTCCCCTTCACACTGCTCACTATACTGACCCTGTCCCCTTCACACTGCTCACTATACTGACCCTGTCCCCTTCACACTGCTCACTATACTGACCCTGTCCCCTTCACATTGCTCACTATACTGACCCTGTCCCCTTCACACTGCTCACTATACTGACCCTGTCCCCTTCACACTGCTCACTATACTGACCCTGTCCCCTTCACACTGCTCACTATACTGACCCTGTCCGCTTCACACTGCTCACTATACTGACCCTGTCCCCTTCACTCTGCTCACTATAATGAAACTGTCCCCTTCACACTGCTCACTATACTGACCCTGTCCCCTTCACACTGCTCACTATCCTGACCCTGTCCCCTTCACGTTGCTCACGATACTGACCCTGTCTCCTTCACAGTGCTCACTATACTGACCCTGTCCCCTTCACACTGCTCACTATACTGACCCTGTCCCCTTCACACTGCTCACTATACTGACCCTGTCCCCTTCACACTGCTCACTATACTGACCCTGTCCCCTTCACACTGCTCACTATACTGACCCTGTCCCCTTCACACTGCTCACTATACTGACCCTGTCCCCTTTACACTGCTCACTATACTGACCCTGTCCCCTTCACACTGCTCACTGTACTGACCCTGTCCTCTTCACACTGCTCACTGTGCTGACCCTGTCCTCTTCACACTGCTCACTGTACTGACCCTGTCCCCTTCACACTGCTCACTGTACTGACCCTGTCCCTTTCACACTGCTCACTGTACTGACCCTGTCCCCTTCACACTGCTCACTTTTATGACCCTGTCCCTTTCATACTGCTCACTGTACTGACCCTGTCCCCTTTACACTGCTCACTATACTGACCCTGTCCCCTTTACACTGCTCACTGTACTGACCCTGTCTCCTTCACACTGCTCACGGTACAGACCCTGTCTCCTTCACGCTGCTCACTGGACTGACCCTGTCCCCTTCACACTGCTCACGGTACAGACCCTGTCTCCTTCACACTGCTCACTGGACTGACCCTGTCCCCTTCACTCTGCTCACTATACTGACACTGTCTCCTTCACACTGCTCACTGTACTGACCCTGTCCCCTTCACACTGCTCACTATACTGAAACTGTCCCCTTCACACTGCTCACTGTATTGACCCTGTCCTCTTCACACTGCTCACTGTACTGACCCTGTCCTCTTCACACTGCTTACTGTACTGACCCTGTCTCCTTTACACTGCTCACTATTCTGACCCTGTCCCCTTTACACTGCTCACTGTACTGACCCTGTCCCCTTAACACTGCTCACTGTACTGACCCTGTCTCCTTCACACTGCTCACTGTACTGACCCTGTCTCCTTTACACTGCTCACTATACTGACCCTGTCCCCTTCACACTGCTCACTGTACTGACCCTGGCCCCTTCACACTGCTCATTATACTGACCCTGTCCCCTTCACACTGCTCACTGTACTAACCCTGTCTCCTTCACACTGCTCAAGGTACAGACCCTGTCTCCTTCACACTGCTCAAGTTACAGACCCTGTCTCCTTCACGCTGCTCAATTTACAGACCCTGTCTCCTTCACGCTGCTCAATGTACTGACCCTGTCTACTTCACGCTGCTCACTGTCGTGACCCTGTCCCCTTCACACTGCTCACGACACTGACCCTGTCCCCTTCACACTGCTCACTATACTGACCCTGTCCCTTTCATACTGCTCACTGTACTGACCCTGTCCCCTTCACACTGCTCACTATACTGACCCTGTCCCCTTCACACTGCTCACTATACTGACCCTGTCCCCTTCACTCTGCTCACTATACTGACCCTGTCCCCTTCACTCTGCTCACTATACTGACCCTGTCCCCTTTACACTGCTCACTATACTGACCCTGTCCCCTTTACACTGCTCACTATAATGAAACTGTCCCCTTCACACTGCTCACGATACTGACCCTGTCCCCTTCACTCTGCTCACTATACTGACCCTGTCGCCTTCACTCTGCTCACTATACTGACCCTGTCCCCTTCACACTGCTCACTATACTGACCCTGTCTCCTTCACACTGCTCACTATAATGAAACTGTCTCCTTCACACTGCTCACTATACTGACCCTGTCCCCTTCACACTGCTCACTATCCTGACCCTGTCTCCTTCACAGTGCTCACTATCCTGACCCTGTCTCCTTCACAGTGCTCACTATCCTGACCCTGTCTCCTTCACAGTGCTCACTATACTGACCCTGTCTCTTTCACAGTGCTCACTATACTGACCCTGTCTCCTTCACAGTGCTCACTTTTCTGACACTGTCCCCTTCACACTGCTCACTGTCCTGACCCTGTCCCCTTCACACTGCTCACTGTACTGACCCTGTCCCCTTCACACTGCTCACTGTACTGACCCTGTCCCCTTCACACTGCTCACTGTACTGACCCTGTCCCCTTCACACTGCTCACTGTGCTGACCCTGTCCCCTTCACACTGCTCACTATACTGACCCTGTCCCCTTCACTCTGCTCACGTTACTGACCCTGTCCCCGTCACACTGCTCACTGTACTGACACTGTCCCCTTTACACTGCTCACTGTACTGACCCTGTCCCCTTTACACTGCTCACTGTACTGACCCTGTCCCCTTTACACTGCTCACTGTACTGACCCTGTCTCCTTCACACTGCTCACTGTACTGACCCTGTCTCCTTCACACTGCTCACTGTACTGACCCTGTCTCCTTCACACTGCTCACTGTACTGACCCTGTCTCCTTCACACTGCTCACTGTATTGACCCTGTCCTCTTCACACTGCTCACTGTACTGACCCTGTCCTCTTCACACTGCTTACTGTACTGACCCTGTCTCCTTTACACTGCTCACTGTACTGACCATGTCCCCTTTACACTGCTCACTGTACTGACCCTGTCCCCTTCACACTGCTCACTATTCTGACCCTGTCCCCTTTACACTGCTCACTGTACTGACCCTGTCCCCTTAACACTGCTCACTGTACTGACCCTGTCTCCTTCACACTGCTCACTGTACTGACCCTGTCTCCTTTACACTGCTCACTATACTGACCCTGTCCCCTTCACACTGCTCACTGTACTGACCCTGGCCCCTTCACACTGCTCATTATACTGACCCTGTCCCCTTCACACTGCTCACTGTACTAACCCTGTCTCCTTCACACTGCTCAAGGTACAGACCCTGTCTCCTTCACACTGCTCAAGTTACAGACCCTGTCTCCTTCACGCTGCTCAATTTACAGACCCTGTCTCCTTCACGCTGCTCAATGTACTGACCCTGTCTACTTCACGCTGCTCACTGTCGTGACCCTGTCCCCTTCACACTGCTCACGACACTGACCCTGTCCCCTTCACACTGCTCACTATACTGACCCTGTCCCTTTCATACTGCTCACTGTACTGACCCTGTCCCCTTCACACTGCTCACTATACTGACCCTGTCCCCTTCACACTGCTCACTATACTGACCCTGTCCCCTTCACTCTGCTCACTATACTGACCCTGTCCCCTTCACTCTGCTCACTATACTGACCCTGTCCCCTTTACACTGCTCACTATACTGACCCTGTCCCCTTTACACTGCTCACTATAATGAAACTGTCCCCTTCACACTGCTCACGATACTGACCCTGTCCCCTTCACTCTGCTCACTATACTGACCCTGTCGCCTTCACTCTGCTCACTATACTGACCCTGTCCCCTTCACACTGCTCACTATACTGACCCTGTCTCCTTCACACTGCTCACTATAATGAAACTGTCTCCTTCACACTGCTCACTATACTGACCCTGTCCCCTTCACACTGCTCACTATCCTGACCCTGTCTCCTTCACAGTGCTCACTATCCTGACCCTGTCTCCTTCACAGTGCTCACTATCCTGACCCTGTCTCCTTCACAGTGCTCACTATACTGACCCTGTCTCTTTCACAGTGCTCACTATACTGACCCTGTCTCCTTCACAGTGCTCACTTTTCTGACACTGTCCCCTTCACACTGCTCACTGTCCTGACCCTGTCCCCTTCACACTGCTCACTGTACTGACCCTGTCCCCTTCACACTGCTCACTGTACTGACCCTGTCCCCTTCACACTGCTCACTGTACTGACCCTGTCCCCTTCACACTGCTCACTGTGCTGACCCTGTCCCCTTCACACTGCTCACTATACTGACCCTGTCCCCTTCACTCTGCTCACGTTACTGACCCTGTCCCCGTCACACTGCTCACTGTACTGACACTGTCCCCTTTACACTGCTCACTGTACTGACCCTGTCCCCTTTACACTGCTCACTGTACTGACCCTGTCCCCTTTACACTGCTCACTGTACTGACCCTGTCTCCTTCACACTGCTCACTGTACTGACCCTGTCTCCTTCACACTGCTCACTGTACTGACCCTGTCTCCTTCACACTGCTCACTGTACTGACCCTGTCTCCTTCACACTGCTCACTGTACTGACCCTGTCTCCTTGACTCTGCTCACTGTACTGACCCTGTCCCCTTCACACTGCTCACTGTACTGACCCTGTCCCCTTCACACTGCTCACTGTACTGACCCTGTCCCCTTCACACTGCTCATTATACTGACCCTGTCCCCTTCACACTGCTCACTGTACTAACCCTGTCCCCTTCACACTGCTCAAGGTACAGACCCTGTCTCCTTCACACTGCTCAAGGTACAGACCCTGTCTCCTTCACACTGCTCAATGTACTGACCCTGTCTACTTCACGCTGCTCACTGTAGTGACCCTGTCCCCTTCACACTGCTCACGATACTGACCCTGTCCCCTTCACACTGCTCACTATACTGACCCTGTCCCCTTCACTCTGCTCACTATACTGACCCTGTCCCCTTCACACTGCTCAGTATACTGACCCTGTCCCCTTCACACTGCTCAGTATACTGACCCTGTCCCCTTCACACTGCTCAGTATACTGACCCTGTCCCCTTTACACTGCTCACTATGCTGACCCTGTCCCCTTTACACTGCTCAGTATACTGACCCTGTCCCCTTTACACTGCTCACTGTACTGACACTGTCGCCTTCATACTGGTCACTAGACTGACCCTGTCCCCTTCACACTGCTCACGAAACTGACCCTGTCCCCTTCACACTGCTCACTTTACTGACACTCCCCTTCACACTGCTCACGATAATGAACCTGTCCCCTTCATGCTCACTATACTGACCCTGTCCCCTTCACACTGCTCACTATACTGACCCTGTCCCCTTCACACTGCTCACTATACTGACACTCCCCTTCACACTGCTGACGATAATGAACCTGTCCCCTTCATACTGCTCACTATACTGACCCTGTCCCCTTTACACTGCTCACTGTACTGACCCTGTCCCCTTTACACTGCTCACTGTACTGACCCTGTCCCCTTTACACTGCTCACTGTACTGACCCTGTCTCCTTCACACTGCTCACGGTACAGACCCTGTCTCCTTCACACTGCTCACGGTACAGACCCTGTCTCCTTCACACTGCTCACTGGACTGACCCTGTCCCCTTCACTCTGCTCACTATACTGACACTGTCTCCTTCACACTGCTCACTGTACTGACCCTGTCCCCTTCACACTGCTCACTATACTGAAACTGTCCCCTTCACACTGCTCACTATACTGAACCTGTCCCCTTCACACTGCTCAATGTACTGACACTGTCCCCTTCGTACTGCTCACTGTACTGACACTGTCCCCTTCACACTGCTCACTGTACTGACACTGTCCCCTTCACACTGCTCACTGTACTGACACTGTCCCCTTCACACTGCTCACTGTACTGACACTGTCCCCTTCGTACTGCACACTATACTGACCCTGTACCCTTCACACTGCTCACTATACTGCCACTGTCCCCTTCACGCTGCTCACTGGACTGACCCTGTCCCCTTCACACTGCTCACGGTACAGACCCTGTCTCCTTCACTCTGCTCACTATACTGACCCTGTCCCCTTTACACTGCTCACTATACTGAAACTGTCCCCTTCACACTGCTCACTCTACTGACCCTGTCCCCTTCACACTGCTCACTATACTGACACTGTCCCCTTTGTACTGCTCACTATACTGACACTGTCCCCTTTGTACTGCTCACTATACTGACACTGTCCCCTTTACACTGCACACTGTACTCACCCTGTCCCCTTCACACTGCTCACTATACTCACCCTGTCCCCTTCACACTGCTCACTATACTCACCCTGTCCCCTTCACACTGCTCACTATACTGACCCTGTCCCCTTCACACTGCTCACTATACTGACCCTGTCCCCTTCACACTGCTCACTGTACTGACCCTGTCCGCTTCACACTGCTCACTGTACTGACCCTGTCTCCTTCACACTGCTCACTGTACTGACCCTGTCTCCTTCACACTGCTCACTGTACTGACCCTGTCCTCTTCACACTGCTCACTGTACTGACCCTGTCCCCTTCACACTGCTCACTGTACTGACCCTGTCCCCTTCACACTGCTCACTGTACTGACCCTGTCCCCTTCACACTGCTCACTGTACTGACCCTGTCCCCTTCACACTGCTCACTGTACTGACACTGTCCCCTTCACACTGCTCACTTACTGACCCTGTCCCCTTCACACTGCTCACTGTACTGACCCTGTCCCCTTCACACTGCTCACTGTACTGACCCTGTCCCCTTCACACTGCTCACTGTACTGACCCTGTCCCCGTCACACTGCTCACTGTACTGACCCTGTCCACGTCACACTGCTCACTGTAGTGACACTGTCCCCTTGACGCTGCTCACTATACTGACCCTGTCCCCTTCACACTGCTCACTTTTCCGACCCTGTCCCCTTTACACTGCTCACGATGCTGAATTTGTCCCCTTTACACTGCTCACTATACTGAAACTGTCCCCTTCACACTGCTCACTATACTGACCCTGTCCCCATCACACTGCTCAATATACTGACCCTGTCCCCTTCACACTGCTCACGATAATGAACCTGTCCCCTTCATACTGCTCACTATACTGACCCTGTCCCCTTCACACTGCTCACTATACTGACCCTGTCCCCTTCACACTGCTCACTGTACTGACCCTGTCCCCTTTACACTGCTCACTGTATGACCCTGTCTCCTTCACACTGCTCACTGTACTGACCCTGTCTCCTTCACACTGCTCACTGTACTGACCCTGTCTCCTTCACACTGCTCACTGTACTGACCCTGTCTCCTTCACACTGCTCACTGTACTGACCCTGTCTCCTTGACACTGCTCACTGTACTGACCCTGTCCCCTTCACACTGCTCACTGTACTGACTCTGTCCCCTTCACACTGCTCACTGTACTGACCCTGTCCCCTTCACACTGCTCATTATACTGACCCTGTCCCCTTCACACTGCTCACTGTACTAACCCTGTCCCCTTCACACTGCTCAAGGTACAGACCCTGTCTCCTTCACACTGCTCAAGGTACAGACCCTGTCTCCTTCACGCTGCTCAATGTACTGACCCTGTCTACTTCACGCTGCTCACTGTAGTGACCCTGTCCCCTTCACACTGCTCACGATACTGACCCTGTCCCCTTCACACTGCTCACTGGACTGACCCTGTCCCTTTCACACTGCTCACTGGACTGACCCTGTCCCCTTCACACTGCTCACTATACTGACCCTGTCCCCTTCACACTGCTCACTATACTGACCCTGTCCCCTTCACTCTGCTCACTATACTGACCCTGTCCCCTTCACACTGCTCAGTATACTGACCCTGTCCCCTTCACACTGCTCAGTATACTGACCCTGTCCCCTTTACACTGCTCACTATACTGACCCTGTCCCCTTTACACTGCTCAGTATACTGACCCTGTCCCCTTTACACTGCTCACTGTACTGACACTGTCGCCTTCATACTGGTCACTAGACTGACCCTGTCCCCTTCACACTGCTCACGAAACTGACCCTGTCCCCTTCACACTGCTCACTATACTGACACTCCCCTTCACACTGCTCACGATAATGAACCTGTCCCCTTCATACTGCTCACTATACTGACCCTGTCCCCTTCACACTGCTCACTATACTGACCCTGTCCCCTTCACACTGCTCACTATACTGACACTCCCCTTCACACTGCTCACGATAATGAACCTGTCCCCTTCATACTGCTCACTATACTGACGCTGTCCCCTTCACACTGCTCACTGTACTGACCCTGTCCCCTTTACACTGCTCACTGTACTGACCCTGTCTCCTTCACACTGCTCACGGTACAGACCCTGTCTCCTTCACACTGCTCACGGTACAGACCCTGTCTCCTTCACACTGCTCACTGTACTGACACTGTCCCCTTCACACTGCTCACTGTACTGACACTGTCCCCTTCGTACTGCACACTATACTGACCCTGTACCCTTCACACTGCTCACTATACTGCCACTGTCCCCTTCACGCTGCTCACTGGACTGACCCTGTCCCCTTCACACTGCTCACGGTACAGACCCTGTCTCCTTCACTCTGCTCACTATACTGACCCTGTCCCCTTTACACTGCTCACTATACTGAAACTGTCCCCTTCACACTGCTCACTCTACTGACCCTGTCCCCTTCACACTGCTCACTATACTGACACTGTCCCCTTTGTACTGCTCACTATACTGACACTGTCCCCTTTGTACTGCTCACTATACTGACACTGTCCCCTTTACACTGCACACTGTACTCACCCTGTCCCCTTCACACTGCTCACTATACTCACCCTGTCCCCTTCACACTGCTCACTATACTCACCCTGTCCCCTTCACACTGCTCACTATACTGACCCTGTCCCCTTCACACTGCTCACTATACTGACCCTGTCCCCTTCACACTGCTCACTGTACTGACCCTGTCCGCTTCACACTGCTCACTGTACTGACCCTGTCTCCTTCACACTGCTCACTGTACTGACCCTGTCTCCTTCACACTGCTCACTGTACTGACCCTGTCCCCTTCACACTGCTCACTGTACTGACCCTGTCCCCTTCACACTGCTCACTGTACTGACCCTGTCCCCTTCACACTGCTCACTGTACTGACCCTGTCCCCTTCACACTGCTCACTGTACTGACCCTGTCCCCTTCACACTGCTCACTGTACTGACCCTGTCCCCTTCACACTGCTCACTGTACTGACACTGTCCCCTTCACACTGCTCACTATACTGACCCTGTCCCCTTCACACTGCTCACTGTACTGACCCTGTCCCCTTCACACTGCTCACTGTACTGACACTGTCCCCTTCACACTGCTCACTGTACTGACCCTGTCCCCTTCACACTGCTCACTGTAATGACCCTGTCCCCTTCACACTGCTCACTGTACTGACCCTGTCCCCGTCACACTGCTCACTGTACTGACCCTGTCCACGTCACACTGCTCACTGTAGTGACACTGTCCCCTTGACGCTGCTCACTATACTGACCCTGTCCCCTTCACACTGCTCACTTTTCCGACCCTGTCCCCTTTACACTGCTCACGATGCTGAATTTGTCCCCTTTACACTGCTCACTATACTGAAACTGTCCCCTTCACACTGCTCACTATACTGACCCTGTCCCCTTCACACTGCTCAATATACTGACCCTGTCCCCTTCACACTGCTCACGATAATGAACCTGTCCCCTTCATACTGCTCACTATACTGACCCTGTCCCCTTCACACTGCTCACTATACTGACCCTGTCCCCTTCACACTGCTCACTGTACTGACCCTGTCCCCTTTACACTGCTCACTGTACTGACCCTGTCTCCTTCACACTGCTCACTGTACTGACCCTGTCTCCTTCACACTGCTCACTGTACTGACCCTGTCTCCTTCACACTGCTCACTGTACTGACCCTGTCCCCTTCACACTGCTCACTGTACTGACCCTGTCCCCTTCACACTGCTCACTGTACTGACCCTGTCCCCTTCACACTGCTCATTATACTGACCCTGTCCCCTTCACACTGCTCACTGTACTAACCCTGTCCCCTTCACACTGCTCAAGGTACAGACCCTGTCTCCTTCACACTGCTCAAGGTACAGACCCTGTCTCCTTCACACTGCTCAATGTACTGACCCTGTCTACTTCACGCTGCTCACTGTAGTGACCCTGTCCCCTTCACACTGCTCACGATACTGACCCTGTCCCCTTCACACTGCTCACTATACTGACCCTGTCCCTTTCACACTGCTCACTGGACTGACCCTGTCCCCTTCACACTGCTCACTATACTGACCCTGTCCCCTTCACACTGCTCACTATACTGACCCTGTCCCCTTCACTCTGCTCACTATACTGACCCTGTCCCCTTCACACTGCTCAGTATACTGACCCTGTCCCCTTCACACTGCTCAGTATACTGACCCTGTCCCCTTTACACTGCTCACTATACTGACCCTGTCCCCTTTACACTGCTCAGTATACTGACCCTGTCCCCTTTACACTGCTCACTGTACTGACACTGTCGCCTTCATACTGGTCACTAGACTGACCCTGTCCCCTTCACACTGCTCACGAAACTGACCCTGTCCCCTTCACACTGCTCACTATACTGACACTCCCCTTCACACTGCTCACGATAATGAACCTGTCCCCTTCATACTGCTCACTATACTGACCCTGTCCCCTTCACACTGCTCACTATACTGACCCTGTCCCCTTCACACTGCTCACTATACTGACACTCCCCTTCACACTGCTCACGATAATGAACCTGTCCCCTTCATACTGCTCACTATACTGACGCTGTCCCCTTCACACTGCTCACTGTACTGACCCTGTCCCCTTTACACTGCTCACTGTACTGACCCTGTCTCCTTCACACTGCTCACGGTACAGACCCTGTCTCCTTCACACTGCTCACGGTACAGACCCTGTCTCCTTCACACTGCTCACTGGACTGACACTGTCTCCTTCACACTGCTCACTGTACTGACCCTGTCCCCTTCACACTGCTCACTATACTGAAACTGTCCCCTTCACACTGCTCACTATACTGAACCTGTCCCCTTCACACTGCTCAATGTACTGACACTGTCCCCTTCGTACTGCTCACTGTACTGACACTGTCCCCTTCGTACTGCTCACTGTACTGACACTGTCCCCTTCACACTGCTCACTGTACTGACACTGTCCCCTTCACACTGCTCACTGTACTGACACTGTCCCCTTCACACTGCTCACTGTACTGACACTGTCCCCTTCACACTGCTCACTGTACTGACACTGTCCCCTTCACACTGCTCACTGTACTGACACTGTCCCCTTCACACTGCTCACTGTACTGACACTGTCCCCTTCACACTGCTCACTGTACTGACACTGTCCCCTTCGTACTGCACACTATACTGACCCTGTCTCCTTCACTCTGCTCACTATACTGACCCTGTCCCCTTTACACTGCTCACTATACTGAAACTGTCCCCTTCACACTGCTCACTCTACTGACCCTGTCCCCTTCACACTGCTCACTATACTGACACTGTCCCCTTTGTACTGCTCACTATACTGACACTGTCCCCTTTACACTGCACACTGTACTCACCCTGTCCCCTTCACACTGCTCACTATACTCACCCTGTCCCCTTCACACTGCTCACTATACTCACCCTGTCCCCTTCACACTGCTCACTATACTGACCCTGTCCCCTTCACACTGCTCACTATACTGACCCTGTCCGCTTCACACTGCTCACTGTACTGACCCTGTCTCCTTCACACTGCTCACTGTACTGACCCTGTCTCCTTCACACTGCTCACTGTACTGACCCTGTCCCCTTCACACTGCTCACTGTACTGACCCTGTCCCCTTCACACTGCTCACTGTACTGACCCTGTCCCCTTCACACTGCTCACTGTACTGACCCTGTCCCCTTCACACTGCTCACTGTACTGACCCTGTCCCCTTCACACTGCTCACTGTACTGACCCTGTCCCCTTCACACTGCTCACTGTACTGACACTGTCCCCTTCACACTGCTCACTATACTGACCCTGTCCCCTTCACACTGCTCACTGTACTGACACTGTCCCCTTCACACTGCTCACTGTACTGACCCTGTCCCCTTCACACTGCTCACTGTACTGACCCTGTCCCCGTCACACTGCTCACTGTACTGACCCTGTCCACGTCACACTGCTCACTGTAGTGACACTGTCCCCTTGACGCTGCTCACTATACTGACCCTGTCCCCTTCACACTGCTCACTTTTCCGACCCTATCCCCTTTACACTGCTCACGATGCTGAATTTGTCCCCTTTACACTGCTCACTATACTGAAACTGTCCCCTTCACACTGCTCACTATACTGACCCTGTCCCCTTCACACTGCTCAATATACTGACCCTGTCCCCTTCACACTGCTCACGATAATGAACCTGTCCCCTTCATACTGCACACTATACTGACCCTGTCCCCTTCACACTGCTCACTATACTGACCCTGTCCCCTTCACACTGCTCACTGTACTGACCCTGTCCCCTTCACACTGCTCACTGTACTGACCCTGTCCCCTTCACACTGCTCACTGTACTGACCCTGTCCCCTTCACACTGCTCACTATACTGACACTCCCCTTCACACTGCTCACGATAATGAACCTGTCCCCTTTACACTGCTCAGTATACTGACCCTGTCCCCTTTACACTGCTCACTGTACTGACACTGTCGCCTTCATACTGGTCACTAGACTGACCCTGTCCCCTTCACACTGCTCACGAAACTGACCCTGTCCCCTTCACACTGCTCACTATACTGACACTCCCCTTCACACTGCTCACGATAATGAACCTGTCCCCTTCATACTGCTCACTATACTGACCCTGTCCCCTTCACACTGCTCACTATACTGACCCTGTCCCCTTTACACTGCTCAGTATACTGACCCTGTCCCCTTTACACTGCTCACTGTACTGACACTGTCGCCTTCATACTGGTCACTAGACTGACCCTGTCCCCTTCACACTGCTCACGAAACTGACCCTGTCCCCTTCACACTGCTCACTATACTGACACTCCCCTTCACACTGCTCACGATAATGAACCTGTCCCCTTCATACTGCTCACTATACTGACCCTGTCCCCTTCACACTGCTCACTATACTGACCCTGTCCCCTTCACACTGCTCACTATACTGACACTCCCCTTCACACTGCTCACGATAATGAACCTGTCCCCTTCATACTGCTCACTATACTGACGCTGTCCCCTTCACACTGCTCACTGTACTGACCCTGTCCCCTTTACACTGCTCACTGTACTGACCCTGTCTCCTTCACACTGCTCACGGTACAGACCCTGTCTCCTTCACACTGCTCACGGTACAGACCCTGTCTCCTTCACACTGCTCACTGTACTGACACTGTCCCCTTCACACTGCTCACTGTACTGACACTGTCCCCTTCGTACTGCACACTATACTGACCCTGTACCCTTCACACTGCTCACTATACTGCCACTGTCCCCTTCACGCTGCTCACTGGACTGACCCTGTCCCCTTCACACTGCTCACGGTACAGACCCTGTCTCCTTCACTCTGCTCACTATACTGACCCTGTCCCCTTTACACTGCTCACTATACTGAAACTGTCCCCTTCACACTGCTCACTCTACTGACCCTGTCCCCTTCACACTGCTCACTATACTGACACTGTCCCCTTTGTACTGCTCACTATACTGACACTGTCCCCTTTGTACTGCTCACTATACTGACACTGTCCCCTTTACACTGCACACTGTACTCACCCTGTCCCCTTCACACTGCTCACTATACTCACCCTGTCCCCTTCACACTGCTCACTATACTCACCCTGTCCCCTTCACACTGCTCACTATACTGACCCTGTCCCCTTCACACTGCTCACTATACTGACCCTGTCCCCTTCACACTGCTCACTGTACTGACCCTGTCCGCTTCACACTGCTCACTGTACTGACCCTGTCTCCTTCACACTGCTCACTGTACTGACCCTGTCTCCTTCACACTGCTCACTGTACTGACCCTGTCCCCTTCACACTGCTCACTGTACTGACCCTGTCCCCTTCACACTGCTCACTGTACTGACCCTGTCCCCTTCACACTGCTCACTGTACTGACCCTGTCCCCTTCACACTGCTCACTGTACTGACCCTGTCCCCTTCACACTGCTCACTGTACTGACCCTGTCCCCTTCACACTGCTCACTGTACTGACACTGTCCCCTTCACACTGCTCACTATACTGACCCTGTCCCCTTCACACTGCTCACTGTACTGACCCTGTCCCCTTCACACTGCTCACTGTACTGACACTGTCCCCTTCACACTGCTCACTGTACTGACCCTGTCCCCTTCACACTGCTCACTGTAATGACCCTGTCCCCTTCACACTGCTCACTGTACTGACCCTGTCCCCGTCACACTGCTCACTGTACTGACCCTGTCCACGTCACACTGCTCACTGTAGTGACACTGTCCCCTTGACGCTGCTCACTATACTGACCCTGTCCCCTTCACACTGCTCACTTTTCCGACCCTGTCCCCTTTACACTGCTCACGATGCTGAATTTGTCCCCTTTACACTGCTCACTATACTGAAACTGTCCCCTTCACACTGCTCACTATACTGACCCTGTCCCCTTCACACTGCTCAATATACTGACCCTGTCCCCTTCACACTGCTCACGATAATGAACCTGTCCCCTTCATACTGCTCACTATACTGACCCTGTCCCCTTCACACTGCTCACTATACTGACCCTGTCCCCTTCACACTGCTCACTGTACTGACCCTGTCCCCTTTACACTGCTCACTGTACTGACCCTGTCTCCTTCACACTGCTCACTGTACTGACCCTGTCTCCTTCACACTGCTCACTGTACTGACCCTGTCTCCTTCACACTGCTCACTGTACTGACCCTGTCCCCTTCACACTGCTCACTGTACTGACCCTGTCCCCTTCACACTGCTCACTGTACTGACCCTGTCCCCTTCACACTGCTCATTATACTGACCCTGTCCCCTTCACACTGCTCACTGTACTAACCCTGTCCCCTTCACACTGCTCAAGGTACAGACCCTGTCTCCTTCACACTGCTCAAGGTACAGACCCTGTCTCCTTCACACTGCTCAATGTACTGACCCTGTCTACTTCACGCTGCTCACTGTAGTGACCCTGTCCCCTTCACACTGCTCACGATACTGACCCTGTCCCCTTCACACTGCTCACTATACTGACCCTGTCCCTTTCACACTGCTCACTGGACTGACCCTGTCCCCTTCACACTGCTCACTATACTGACCCTGTCCCCTTCACACTGCTCACTATACTGACCCTGTCCCCTTCACTCTGCTCACTATACTGACCCTGTCCCCTTCACACTGCTCAGTATACTGACCCTGTCCCCTTCACACTGCTCAGTATACTGACCCTGTCCCCTTTACACTGCTCACTATACTGACCCTGTCCCCTTTACACTGCTCAGTATACTGACCCTGTCCCCTTTACACTGCTCACTGTACTGACACTGTCGCCTTCATACTGGTCACTAGACTGACCCTGTCCCCTTCACACTGCTCACGAAACTGACCCTGTCCCCTTCACACTGCTCACTATACTGACACTCCCCTTCACACTGCTCACGATAATGAACCTGTCCCCTTCATACTGCTCACTATACTGACCCTGTCCCCTTCACACTGCTCACTATACTGACCCTGTCCCCTTCACACTGCTCACTATACTGACACTCCCCTTCACACTGCTCACGATAATGAACCTGTCCCCTTCATACTGCTCACTATACTGACGCTGTCCCCTTCACACTGCTCACTGTACTGACCCTGTCCCCTTTACACTGCTCACTGTACTGACCCTGTCTCCTTCACACTGCTCACGGTACAGACCCTGTCTCCTTCACACTGCTCACGGTACAGACCCTGTCTCCTTCACACTGCTCACTGGACTGACACTGTCTCCTTCACACTGCTCACTGTACTGACCCTGTCCCCTTCACACTGCTCACTATACTGAAACTGTCCCCTTCACACTGCTCACTATACTGAACCTGTCCCCTTCACACTGCTCAATGTACTGACACTGTCCCCTTCGTACTGCTCACTGTACTGACACTGTCCCCTTCGTACTGCTCACTGTACTGACACTGTCCCCTTCACACTGCTCACTGTACTGACACTGTCCCCTTCACACTGCTCACTGTACTGACACTGTCCCCTTCACACTGCTCACTGTACTGACACTGTCCCCTTCACACTGCTCACTGTACTGACACTGTCCCCTTCACACTGCTCACTGTACTGACACTGTCCCCTTCACACTGCTCACTGTACTGACACTGTCCCCTTCACACTGCTCACTGTACTGACACTGTCCCCTTCGTACTGCACACTATACTGACCCTGTCTCCTTCACTCTGCTCACTATACTGACCCTGTCCCCTTTACACTGCTCACTATACTGAAACTGTCCCCTTCACACTGCTCACTCTACTGACCCTGTCCCCTTCACACTGCTCACTATACTGACACTGTCCCCTTTGTACTGCTCACTATACTGACACTGTCCCCTTTACACTGCACACTGTACTCACCCTGTCCCCTTCACACTGCTCACTATACTCACCCTGTCCCCTTCACACTGCTCACTATACTCACCCTGTCCCCTTCACACTGCTCACTATACTGACCCTGTCCCCTTCACACTGCTCACTATACTGACCCTGTCCGCTTCACACTGCTCACTGTACTGACCCTGTCTCCTTCACACTGCTCACTGTACTGACCCTGTCTCCTTCACACTGCTCACTGTACTGACCCTGTCCCCTTCACACTGCTCACTGTACTGACCCTGTCCCCTTCACACTGCTCACTGTACTGACCCTGTCCCCTTCACACTGCTCACTGTACTGACCCTGTCCCCTTCACACTGCTCACTGTACTGACCCTGTCCCCTTCACACTGCTCACTGTACTGACCCTGTCCCCTTCACACTGCTCACTGTACTGACACTGTCCCCTTCACACTGCTCACTATACTGACCCTGTCCCCTTCACACTGCTCACTGTACTGACACTGTCCCCTTCACACTGCTCACTGTACTGACCCTGTCCCCTTCACACTGCTCACTGTACTGACCCTGTCCCCGTCACACTGCTCACTGTACTGACCCTGTCCACGTCACACTGCTCACTGTAGTGACACTGTCCCCTTGACGCTGCTCACTATACTGACCCTGTCCCCTTCACACTGCTCACTTTTCCGACCCTATCCCCTTTACACTGCTCACGATGCTGAATTTGTCCCCTTTACACTGCTCACTATACTGAAACTGTCCCCTTCACACTGCTCACTATACTGACCCTGTCCCCTTCACACTGCTCAATATACTGACCCTGTCCCCTTCACACTGCTCACGATAATGAACCTGTCCCCTTCATACTGCACACTATACTGACCCTGTCCCCTTCACACTGCTCACTATACTGACCCTGTCCCCTTCACACTGCTCACTGTACTGACCCTGTCCCCTTCACACTGCTCACTGTACTGACCCTGTCCCCTTCACACTGCTCACTGTACTGACCCTGTCCCCTTCACACTGCTCACTATACTGACACTCCCCTTCACACTGCTCACGATAATGAACCTGTCCCCTTCATACTGCTCACTATACTGACCCTGTCCCCTTCACACTGCTCACTATACTGACCCTGTCCCCTTCACACTGCTCACTATACTGACACTCCCCTTCACACTGCTCACGATAATGAACCTGTCCCCTTCATACTGCTCACTATACTGACGCTGTCCCCTTCACACTGCTCACTGTACTGACCCTGTCTCCTTCACACTGCTCACGGTACAGACCCTGTCTCCTTCACACTGCTCACGGTACAGACCCTGTCTCCTTCACACTGCTCACTGGACTGACCCTGTACCCTTCACTCTGCTCACTATACTGACACTGTCTCCTTCACACTGCTCACTGTACTGACCCTGTCCCCTTCACACTGCTCACTATACTGAAACTGTCCCCTTCACACTGCTCACTATACTGAACCTGTCCCCTTCACACTGCTCAATGTACTGACACTGTCCCCTTCGTACTGCTCACTGTACTGACACTGTCCCCTTCGTACTGCTCACTGTACTGACACTGTCCCCTTCACACTGCTCACTGTACTGACACTGTCCCCTTCACACTGCTCACTGTACTGACACTGTCCCCTTCACACTGCTCACTGTACTGACACTGTCCCCTTCACACTGCTCACTGTACTGACACTGTCCCCTTCACACTGCTCACTGTACTGACACTGTCCCCTTCGTACTGCACACTATACTGACCCTGTCTCCTTCACTCTGCTCACTATACTGACCCTGTCCCCTTTACACTGCTCACTATACTGAAACTGTCCCCTTCACACTGCTCACTCTACTGACCCTGTCCCCTTCACACTGCTCACTATACTGACACTGTCCCCTTTGTACTGCTCACTATACTGACACTGTCCCCTTTACACTGCACACTGTACTCACCCTGTCCCCTTCACACTGCTCACTATACTCACCCTGTCCCCTTCACACTGCTCACTATACTCACCCTGTCCCCTTCACACTGCTCACTATACTGACCCTGTCCCCTTCACACTGCTCACTATACTGACCCTGTCCCCTTCACACTGCTCACTGTACTGACCCTGTCCGCTTCACACTGCTCACTGTACTGACCCTGTCTCCTTCACACTGCTCACTGTACTGACCCTGTCTCCTTCACACTGCTCACTGTACTGACCCTGTCCCCTTCACACTGCTCACTGTACTGACCCTGTCCCCTTCACACTGCTCACTGTACTGACCCTGTCCCCTTCACACTGCTCACTGTACTGACCCTGTCCCCTTCACACTGCTCACTGTACTGACCCTGTCCCCTTCACACTGCTCACTGTACTGACCCTGTCCCCTTCACACTGCTCACTGTACTGACACTGTCCCCTTCACACTGCTCACTATACTGACCCTGTCCCCTTCACACTGCTCACTGTACTGACACTGTCCCCTTCACACTGCTCACTGTACTGACCCTGTCCCCTTCACACTGCTCACTGTACTGACCCTGTCCCCGTCACACTGCTCACTGTACTGACCCTGTCCACGTCACACTGCTCACTGTAGTGACACTGTCCCCTTGACGCTGCTCACTATACTGACCCTGTCCCCTTCACACTGCTCTCTTTTCCGACCCTATCCCCTTTACACTGCTCACGATGCTGAATTTGTCCCCTTTACACTGCTCACTATACTGAAACTGTCCCCTTCACACTGCTCACTATACTGAAACTGTCCCCTTCAGACTGCTCACTATACTGACCCTGTCCCCTTCACACTGCTCAATATACTGACCCTGTCCCCTTCACACTGCTCACGATAATGAACCTGTCCCCTTCATACTGCACACTATACTGACCCTGTCCCCTTCACACTGCTCACTGTACTGACCCTGTCCCCTTCACACTGCTCACTGTACTGACCCTGTCCCCTTCACACTGCTCACTGTACTGACCCTGTCCCCTTCACACTGCTCACTGTACTGACCCTGTCCCCTTCACACTGCTCACTGTACTGACCCTGTCCCCTTCACACTGCTCACTGTACTGACCCTGTCCCCTTCACACTGCTCACTGTACTGACCCTGTCCCCTTCACACTGCTCACTGTACTGACCCTGTCCCCTTCACACTGCTCACTGTACTGACCCTGTCCCCTTCACACTGCTCACTGTACTGACCCTGTCCCCTTCACACTGCTCACTGTACTGACCCTGTCCCCTTCACACTGCTCACTGTACTGACCCTGTCCCCTTCACACTGCTCACTGTACTGACCCTGTCCCCTTCACACTGCTCACTGTACTGACCCTGTCCCCTTCACACTGCTCACTGTACTGAACCTGTCCCCTTCACACTGCTCACTGTACTGACCCTGTCCCCTTCACACTGCTCACTGTACTGACCCTGTCCCCTTCACACTGCTCACTGTACTGACACTGTCCCCTTCACACTGCTCACTATACCGACCCTGTCCCCTTTACACTGCTCACTTTTCCGACCCTGTCCCCCTTACACTGCTCACGATGCTGTATTTGTCCCCTTTACACTGCTCACTGTACCGACCCTGTCCCCTTCACACTGCTCACTATACCGATTCTGTCCCCTTCGCACTGCTCACTCTTCCGACACTGTCCCCTTTACACTGGTTACCACACCAACCTGTCCCCTTCACACTGTTCACCACACTGACCCTGTCCCCTTCACACTGCTCACGGTACTGACACTGTCCCCTTCACACTGCTCACGGTACTGACCCTGTCCCCTTCACACTGCTCACGGTACTGACCCTGTCCCCTTCACACTGCTCACTATACTGACCCTGTCCCCTTCACTCTGCTCACTGCACTGACCCTGTCTCCTTCACACTGCTCACTATACTGACCCTGTCCCCTTTACACTGCTCACTATACTGACCCTGTCTCCTTCACACTGCTCACTATACTGACCCTGTCTCCTTCACACTGCTCACTATCCTGACCCTGTCTCCTTCACACTGCTCACTATACTGACCCTGTCTCCTTCACAGTGCTCACTATACTGACCCTGTCTCCTTCACAGTGCTCACTATACTGACCCTGTCTCCTTCACAGTGCTCACTATACTGACCCTGTCTCCTTCACAGTGCTCACTATACTGACCCTGTCTCCTTCACAGTGCTCACTATACTGACCCTGTCCCCTTCACACTGCTCATTAAAATGACCCTGTCCCCTTCACACTGCTCATTAAAATGACCCTGTCCCCTTCACTCTGCTCACGATACTGACCCTGTCCCCTTTACACTGCTCACTGTACTGACCCTGTCCCCTTGACACTGCTCACTGTACTGACCCTGTCTCCTTCACACTGCTCAGTGTACTGACCCTGTCTCCTTGACACTGCTCACGATACTGACCCTGTCCCCTTCACACTGCTCACTGTACTGACCCTGTCCCGTTCACACTGCTCACTGTACTGACCCTGTCCCCTTCACACTGCTCACGAGACTGACCCTGTCCCCTTTACACTGCTGACTGTACTGACCCTGTCCCCTTCACACTGCTCGCTATACCGACCCTGTCCCCTTCACACTGCTCACTATGCTAACCCTGTCCTCTTCACACTGCTCACTGTGCTGACCCTGTCCCCTTCACGCTGCTCACGATACTGACCCTGTCCTCTTCACACTGCTCACTGTACTGACCCTGTCCCCTTCACTCTGCTCACGATACTGACCCTGTCTCCTTCACACTGCTCATTATACTGACCCTGTCCCCTTCACACTGCTCATTATACTGACCCTGTCCCCTTTACACTGCTCACTGTACAGAATCTGTCCCCTTTACACTGCTCACTGTACTGACCCTGTCCCCTTCACACTGCTCACTTTTATGACCCTGTCCCTTTCACACTGCTCACTGTACTGACCTTGTCCCCTTCACACTGCTCACTATACTGACCCTGTCCCCTTCACACTGCTCACTGTACTGACCCTGTCCCCTTCACACTGCTCACTGTACTGACCCTGTCCCCTTCACACTGCTCACTGTACTGACCCTGTCCCCTTTACACTGCTCACTGTACTGACCCTGTCTCCTTCACACTGCTCACGGTACAGACCCTGTCTCCTTCACACTGCTCACTGTACTGACACTGTCTCCTTCACGCTGCTCACTGGACTGACCCTGTCCCCTTCACACTGCTCACGGTACAGACCCTGTCTCCTTCACACTGCTCACTGGACTGACCCTGTCCCCTTCACACTGCTCACTATACTGACCCTGTCTCCTTCACACTGTTCACGGTACAGACCCTGTCTCCTTCACACTGCTCACTGTACTGACCCTGTCCCCTTCACACTGCTCACTGTACTGACCCTGTCCCCTTTACACTGCTCACTGTACTGACCCTGTCTCCTTCACACTGCTCACGGTACAGACCCTGTCTCCTTCACACTGCTCACTGTACTGACACTGTCTCCTTCACGCTGCTCACTGGACTGACCCTGTCCCCTTCACACTGCTCACGGTACAGACCCTGTCTCCTTCACACTGCTCACGGTACAGACCCTGTCTCCTTCACACTGCTCACGGTACAGACCCTGTCTCCTTCACACTGCTCACTGGACTGACCCTGTCCCCTTCACACTGCTCACTATACTGACCCTGTCCCCTTCACTCTGCTCACTATACTGACACTGTCTCCTTCACACTGCTCACTGTACTGACCCTGTCCCCTTCACACTGCTCACTATACTGAAACTGTCCCCTTCACACTGCTCACTATACTGAACCTGTCCCCTTCGTACTGCTCACTGTACTGACACTGTCCCCTTCGTACTGCTCACTGTACTGACACTGTCCCCTTCACACTGCTCACTATACTGACGCTGTCCCCTTCACACTGCTCACTATACTGACCCTGTCCCCTTCACACTGCTCACTGTGCTGACCCTGTCTCCTTCACCCTGCTCACGTTACAGACCCTGTCTCCTTCACACTGCTCACTGTACTGACCCTGTCCCCTTCACACTGCTCACTGTACTGACCCTGTCCCCTTCACACTGCTCACTGTACTGACCCTGTCCCCTTCACACTGCTCACTGTACTGACCCTGTCCCCTTCACACTGCTCACTGTAGTGACGCTGTCCCCTTTACGCTGCTCACTATACTGACCCTGTCCCCTTCACACTGCTCACTTTTCCGACCCTGTCCCCTTTACACTGCTCACGATGCTGAATTTGTCCCCTTTACACTGCTAACTATACTGAAACTGTCCCCTTCACACTGCTCACTATACTGACCCTGTCCCCTTCACACTGCTTACTGTACTGACCCTGTCTCCTTCACACTGCTCGCTATACTGACCCTGTCTCCTTCACACTGCTCACTATACTGACCCTGTCCCCTTCACACTGCTCACTGTACTGACCCTGTCCCCTTCACACTGCTCACTGTACTGACCCTGTCCCCTTCACACTGCTCACTGTACTGACCCTGTCCCCTTCACACTGCTCACTGTACTGACCCTGTCCCCTTCACACTGCTCACTGTACTGACCCTGTCCCCGTCACACTGCTCCCTGTACTGACCCTGTCCCCTTCACACTGCTCACTATACTGAACCTGTCCCCTTCGTACTGCTCACTGTACTGACACTGTCCCCTTCGTACTGCTCACTGTACTGACACTCTCCCCTTCGTACTGCTCACTGTACTGACACTGTCCCCTTCACACTGCTCACTGTACTGACACTGTCCCCTTCACACTGCTCACTGTACTGACACTGTCCCCTTCGTACTGCACACTATACTGACCCTGTACCCTTCACACTGCTCACTATACTGCCACTGTCCCCTTCATACTGCTCACTGTACTGACACTGTCTCCTTCACTCTGCTCACTATACTGACCCTGTCCCCTTCACACTGCTCACTATACTGAAACTGTCCCCTTCACACTGCTCACTATACTGACCCTGTCCCCTTCACACTGCTCACTGTACTGACACTGTCCCCTTCACACTGCTCACGGTACTGACACTGTCCCCTGCACACTGCTCACTATACTGACCCTGTCCCCTTCACACTGCTCACTGTACTGAAACTATCCCCTTCACACTGCTCACTGTACTGACACTATCCCCTTCACACTGCTCACTGTACTGACACTATCCCCTTCACACTGCTCACTGTACTGACCCTGTCCCCTTCACACTGCTCACTGTACTGAAACTATCCCCTTCACACTGCTCACTGTACTGACCCTGTCCCCTTAGCACTGCTCACTATACTGACCCTGTCCCCTTCGCACTGCTCACTATACTGACCCTGTCCCCTTCATACTGCTCACTGTACTGACCCTGTCCCCTTCACACTGCTCAATATACTGACCCTGTCCCCTTCACACTGCACACGATACTGACCCTGTCCCCTTCACAGTGTTCACTGTACTGACCCTGTCCCCTTCACACTGCTCACTATACTGACCCTGTCCCCTTCACACTGCTCAATACACTGACCCTGTCCCCTTCACACTGCTCACGATACTGACCCTGTCCCCTTCACACTGTTCATTGTACTGACCCTGTCCCCTTCATACTGCTCACTGTACTGACCCTGTCCCCTTCACACTGCTCACTATACTGACCCTGTCCCCTTCATACTGCTCACTATACTGACCCTGTCCCCTTCACACTGCTCACTAGACTGACCCTGTCCCCTTCATACTGCTCACTATACTGACCCTGTCCCCTTCACACTGCTCACTATACTGACCCTGTCCCTTTCACACTGCTCAATATACTGACCCTGTCCCCTTCATACTGCTCACTATACTGACCCTGTCCCCTTCACACTGCTTACTATACTGACCCTGTCCCCTTCATACTGCTCACTATACTGACCCTGTCCCCTTCACACTGCTCACGATACTGACCCTGTCCCCTTCACACTGTTCATTGTACTGACCCTGTCCCCTTCATACTGCTCACTGTACTGACCCTGTCCCCTTCACACTGCTCACTATACTGACCCTGTCCCTTTCACACTGCTCAATATACTGACCCTGTCCCCTTCATACTGCTCACTGTACTGACCCTGTCCCCTTCACACTGCTCACTATACTGACCCTGTCTCCTTCACACTCCTCACTGTACTGACCCTGTCCCCTTCACACTGCTCACTATACTGACCCTGTCCCCTTCACACTGCTCACTATACTGACCCTGTCTCCTTCACACTGCTCACTGTACTGACCCTGTCCCCTTGACACTGCTCACTGTACTGACCCTGTCCCCTTGACACTGCTCACTGTACTGACCCTGTCCCCTTGACACTGCTCACTGTACTGACCCTGTCCCCTTCACACTGCTCACTGTACTGACCCTGTCCCCTTCACACTGCTCACTGTACTGACCCTGTCCCCTTCACACTGCTCACTGTACTGACCCTGTCCCCTTCACACTGCTCACTGTACTGACCCTGTCCCCTTCACTCTGCTCACTGTACTGACCCTGTCCCCTTCACTCTGCTCACTGTACTGACCCTGTCCCCTTCACACTGCTCACTGTACTGACCCTGTCCCCTTCACACTGCTCACTGTACTGACCCTGTCCCCTTCACACTGCTCACTGTACTGACCCTGTCCCCTTCACACTGCTCACTGTACTGACCCTGTCTCCTTCACACTGCTCACTGTACTGACCCTGTCCCCTTCACACTGCTCACTGTACTGACACTGTCCCCTTCACACTGCTCACTATACTGACACTGTCCCCTTCACACTGCTCACTATACTGACCCTGTCCCCTTTACACTGCTCACTTTTCCGACCCTGTCCCCTTTACACTGCTCACGATGCTGAATTTGTCCCCTTTACACTGCTCACTATACCCACTCTGTCCCCTTCACACTGCTCACTATACCGACCCTGTCCCCTTCACACTGCTCACTATTCCGACACTGTCCCCTTTACACTGCTCACTATACCGACTCTGTCCCCTTTACACTGGTTACCATACCAACCTGTCCCCTTCACACTGTTCACCACACTGACCCTGTCCCCTTCACACTGTTCACCATACTGACACTGTCCCCTTCACACTGTTCACTATACTGACACTGTCCCCTTCACACTGCTCACTATACTGACCCTGTCCCCTTCACACTGCTCGCGGTACTGACACTGTCCCCTTCACACTGCTCACTGTACTGACCCTGTCCCCTTCACACTGCTCACTGTACTGACCCTGTCCCCTTCACACTGTTCACTATACCGACCCTGTCCCCTTCACACTGCTCACTGTACTGACCCTGTCCCCTTCACACTGCTCACTGTACTGACCCTGTCCCCTTCACACTGTTCACTATACCGACCCTGTCCCCTTCACACTGTTCACTATACTGACACTGTCCCCTTCACACTGTTCACTATACTGACCCTGTCCCCTTCACACTGCTCACTGTACTGACCCTGTCCCCTTCACACTGTTCACTATACTGACACTGTCCCCTTCACACTGTTCACTATACTGACCCTGTCCCCTTCACACTGCTCACTGTACTGACCCTGTCCCCTTCACACTGTTCACTATACCGACCCTGTCCCTTTCACACTGCTCACTTTCCCGACCCTGTTCCCTTTACACTGCTCACTGTTCTGACCCTGTCCCCTTCACACTGCTCGCGGTACTGACACTGTCCCCTTCACACTGCTCACTGTACTGACCCTGTCCCCTTCACACTGCTCACTATACTGACCCTGTCCCTTTCACACTGCTCAATATCCTGACCATGTCCCCGTCACTCTGGTCCACTATGGTGGATGTTTGCTGCACTGCTTCCGGTCCAAGTATATCCTTTCTTCTGTGTGGAGATCAGGGCTGCGCGCGGTATTCTGGGTGCGATCGCACCAAAGCAATGTACAATTTTAATAAGTGTTCATTATTCCTGTGTTCCAATCCCTTTGCAATGGGGGCCACCATGCCATTTGCCTTCCTAATAGCCTGCTGTACCTGCATTTTGACTATGTTACTTGTCCGAGTATCCCCAAGTCTCTCTGAACATCAACACTTAGTTTCTCACCTTTTAAAAACTTTAGTTTAGAGATACAGTAGAGATACAGAGATACACCATGAGCCCTTATATTTAGAGATACAGCACTGAAACAGGCCCTTCAGCCCACCGAGTCTGTGCCGACCATCAACCACCCATTTATACTAATCCTACACTAATCCCATTTTCCTACCACATCCCCACCTGTCCCTATATTTCCCTACCACCTACCTATCCTGGGGACAATTTATAATGGCCAATTGACCTATCAACCTGCAAGTCTTTGGCATGTGGGAGGAAACCGTAGCACCCGGAGGAAACCCACGCAGACACAGGGAGAACTTGCAAATTCCGCACAGGCAGTACCCAGAATTGAACCCGGGTCGCTGGAGCTGTGAGGCTGTGGTGCTAACCACTGCGCCACTGTGCCGCCCTTCTGCTTTTCTATTTTTGTGACCAAAGTGAACAATTTCTCACTTCCCGACATTATACTCCATTTGCCATTTTGTTGCCCTCTCACTTAACCTGTCTCTCTCTCTCTGCAGCCTCTCTATGTCCTCCTCACAGCTTACCTTTCCACCAAGCTTTGCATCATCAGCTAACTTAGATACATTACTCACTGTCTCTTCATCCAAGTCATTAATATTGAATGTAAATAGCTGAGGCCCCAGCACTGATCCTTGCGGCACCCCACTATTCACTGCCTGCCAACTTGAAAATAACCATTTATGCCCACTCTCTGCGTCCTGTCTATTAACCAATCCTCTCTCCATGCTAATATATTACCCCCAACACCATGAGCCCTTATCTTGCCTATTAATCTTTTATGTGGCACCTAATCTTTTGCCTTTTGGAAATCCAGGTATACTACATCTACTGGTTCCCCTTTATCTACCCTACTAGTTACATCCTCAAAAAACTCTTAATAAATTTGTCAAACAGGATCTCCCTTTAGTAAAACCATGCTGACTTGTTCTTTCTATGCTTTTCCAAGTGCAATGTTCTTTAATAGTTTTCAGCATCTTCCCAACGACTGATAGGCTAGCTGGCCTGTAGTTCCCTGTTTTCTGTCTACCTCTTTTCTTGAAAAGTGGCGTAACATTTGCCAACTTCCAATCTGATGGGACCATTCCTGAATCCAAGGAATTCTGGAAAATCATACGATCCACTATCTCTGCAGCTATCTCTTTTAGAACCCTACAATATAGACCCTCTGGTCTATTTTTTTCCCTTTTTATCAACTTTTTTGGTGGCCCTTTGCTTGTTTCTAAAACTCTCCCAACCCTCAGACTTGCTACTTTGTTTTGCAACATTGTCCACCTCTTCTTTTAGTCTAATACTCTCCTTAACTTCCTGAGTGTGTCACGGATGGGTCTTTCTTGATGCGTTTTTGTTTTTGAACGAAATGTACTTCTGTTGAACTCTTTGAATTGTTTCTTAAAATGTTTCCCACTGTTCATTTACAGCCATACTTTCCAGTCTATTTACCCAATTAACCTTAGCCAGTTCTCCCCTCATGCCTTCATAGCTTTGTTTAAGTTTAAGATTCTTATTGGTGATTGAAACGTGTCACTTTCAAACTTAACATGAAATTCAATAGTATTATGATCACTATTTCCCAGTGGATCTTTTACTATGACATTGCTAATTAACTCTGCTTCATTACACAGTACAATCTAAGATAGTTTTATCCCCAGTCAGTTCTACAACGTATTGCTCCAAGAAACTATCGCGAAAGCATTCTACAAATTCATCTTCGAGACCATTGTTGCCAATTTGATTGTCCCAGTCTATATGCAGATTAAATTCCCCCACAATTAGTACATTACCTTTTTTACATGCTCCAATAATTTCCTGTTTAATGTTCTTTTCAATAATATAACTACTGTTAGGAGGCTTGTAAACTACTCCCACCAGTATTTTCTGACTCCTGCTATTCCTAATTTCCACCCAGACTGATTCTACATCATGATCTTCTGAGGCTACATGCCTTCTTATTAATGTCCTTATATCACCCTTTACTATCAGGGCTTCCCCTCCTCCTATGCCATTCTGTCTGTCTCTCTGAAATATTGTGTACGCTGGAATAGTCATTTCTCAACCTTGGTCTCCTTGTAACCATGTCTCAGTAATGGCAATTAGATCTAGATCATCTACCTCTATTCGTGCCTTTAGTTCATCTATCTTACATTTGCCAATATACAATTTTTGTTAAACTCTGTCCTTTCCTGTCCCATTCTGTTGGGAGTTACCCACATCGCTATCCTGCTCCGATGCCCTGAGCGCTCTCTTTGGATTCTAAATTTCCCTTTACACAAACCCTCTTTTCCACCCCCACCCCCCGCAGTTAGTTTAAACTCCTGTCCACAGCCCGAGTTATGTGATTGGCCAGGACACTGGTTCCAGCCCAGTTCAAGTGAAGCCCATCCCAACGGAATAGCTCCCACTTCCCTGAGTACTGATGCCAGTGCCCCAAGAATGGGAACCCTATCTTCCTACACCACTCTTTGAGCCACGCGTTTAGTTCTCTAATCTGCTAAATGGAATAGTCCTGGGGAAAATTGATGTACAGAGAGATTTGGGTGTTCAGGTCCATTGTTCCCTGAAGGTGGCAGCGCAGGTCAATAGAGTGGCCAAGAAGGCATACGGCATGCTTTCCTTCATCGGACGGGGTATTGAGTACAAGAGTTGGCAGGTCATGTTACAGTTGTATAGGACTTTGGTTCGGCCACATTTGGAATACTGCGTGCAGTTCTGGTCGCCACATTACCAAAAGGATGTAGATGCTTTGGAGAGGGTGCAGAGGAAGTTCACCAGGATGTTGCCTGGTATGGAGGGCGCTAGCTATGAAGAGAGGTTGAGTAGATTAGGATTATTTTCATTAGAAAGACGGAGGTTGAGGGGGGACCTGATTGAGGTGTACAAAATCATGAGAGGTATAGACAGGGTGGATAGCAAGAAGCGTTTTCCCAGAGTGGGGGATTCAATTACTAGGGGTCACGAGTTCAAAGTGAGAGGGGAAAAGTTTAGGGAGGATATGCATGGAAAGTTCTTTACGCAGAGGGTGGTGGGTGCCTGGAACGCGTTGACAGCGGAGGTGGTAGACGCGGGCACGATAGCGTCTTTTAAGATGTATCTAGACAGAGACATGAATGGGCAGGAAGCAAAGAGATACAGACCCTCAGAAAATAGGCGACATGTTTAGATAGAGGATCTGGATCGGCGCAGTCTTGGAGGGCCGAAGGGCCTGTTCCTGTGCTGTAATTTTCTTTGTTCTTTGTTGACCCTGTGCCAATTTGCACGTGGCTCGGGTAACAATCCGGAGATGATTACCTTTGATCTGCGTTTTGTTTGGAACTTAACTGCTCAAATTCTCTAAGCAGAACATTTCTGCTTCTGCCTATGTCATTGGTTCCCACATGGACCACGACAACTGGATCCTCCCCCTCCCACTCCAGGTTCCTCTCCAGCTGCGATGAGGTGTCCTTAACCCTTGCACAGGGCAGGCAACATAGCCGTCAGAGCTCCCGGTTGTGGCTACAGAGAACAGCATCCATCCTTATACTGACAGTGCTGCCTCCTGTTCTTCACAGATGGCCTGCTGGGTATGGCGATCGTCGGCGGTGCAATCGTTGGATTGGCCGGAATGGTCGGACTCATTGGATTGACTGTAAGCAAGGGCAAATCCTGACCAATGGCACTGAAGATTGCACAAATGATCTCTCTGAAGTTTAATTATCGTCTTTGCCTTTAACACTGAAGTGTAATGCAGACTGTCGGCCCGACTGAAAATACTCTGTGTCAAAGCCTGTGCGCTGAAAATGAATGTCGTGATGCGTGTTTAATAGTTAGATTACTTTCTAATTTACTATTGGTATTGATTCACTGCTGAATCAGTGATCAGTTACCTCTCAAATCAAACTGGACTAAACATTGTAGATACAGCTTTCTAAAATAATAAACACCAGCCATTCCTGTAGAGTTTGGACAAATGTATCAGTGTGAGCCCTGTTACTGTGTGTGTCCAGAGTAAAGCTCCCTTTACACTTCCATCAAACCCTCCCAGGACAGGAACAGCACGGGGTTAGATACAGAGTAAAGCTCCCTCTACACTGTCCCATCAACAATCCCAGGGCAGGTACAGCACGGGGATTGGCTCCTCTGTGATTGGGAATACTGAGTGCCTCAACGAGGTGCAGCTGACAGTGCTGCAGTCAGTTGCTGGAGGTGCTGCTGGAGAGGGAGAGCTGAGGAGGGAACTGCAAAAACCTTTCAACAACTTTTGCTGCAGAGGAAAGAATTTGGAATAAGGCTGTATTTCGAGGTGGGTGTTGAGCACCAGACTCTTACTTCATTTGGACTGTTGTGGGGGGTGGAAGAGGCCAGAAGAACAAGGGGTGGGGGCTATACAATTCTGTAGGGGGCTGTGCAGTTGCACTAAAGTTGCAGGGAAGCTCCTTCCCCTCCCCAATTGCCCAGCCTGAGTCAGCTGACGCTGCCTGGCTAATCTCCAGAAGGGGATAGATAGTGCCTGGGCAGCTTCAGCTGGCCCAGGTGAAGACGCCTCCCCCAACCAGAAGACCGTAAGACCAAGTGTGCTGGCAGAGACTGTTTTAAGTGTGCTGTGTGCACCACCTCCAGAAAGGAAAGAAAGTCATCCCTAACAGCCTGTCTTTCCCTCTCCTCTATTCCCTCAGCCTCTCCCCTAACCTGTTGTTTGTTTGTTTTGTGCATAAAGTTATTTTCAAGCCTACAGTTTGGGGTGGGTTAGCTCTTAGACCCATGGCAAGCCCTCCATCGCAGGTGGCGGGGCCCTCTTCATCCTATGCAGCTGCAGCCTCTGTGGCTGCCCACGTGGCCCCGTCACACATCCAGCCATGGGGTGAAGAGCTATCCCCTCCCCAACATGTCCATTGAGGCCTGTGTGAAGGCCTCAAAGATGTATGGGAAGGCTGTGTTTTTTCTAAAGACTGAGCGGGCCGTGTCCCTGGCCCTGAATAAGGGGCTCACTGTGGGGGGGATTTTCCTGCCGGTGGACCCTCTGGGGGCCACTGCGCAGCGGATAATGTTATCAAACGTCCCACCCTTCATTCCCAGTGAGCTCCTCCTCCCCCACCTACACCATCTGGGGGTGGTGAGGTCAGGGATCACCCCAGTCCGGCTTGGTCTTCGGGAACACAGCCTCCAACATGTCTACTCCTTCCGCCGCCAGTTATTTATGCAGCTGGCGCGGGAGGAGGACACGGAGGGCCAATTTAATGTGGAGTTCCAGGGGACGGCCTACCGTGTCTTTTGGACCTCGGACGGGGCGCGGTGCCACGTCTGCAAGGGGGTGGGGCATGTTCGTAAGAACTGCCCCAACCACCCAGCCGCCAGCTCCACCTCGGCGGCCCAGAGTGGTTCCACAGCACCTCCTCCCACTCCCCCCACACATCCAACAGACACCACTCAGTCGGTTCTGGAGGCTGTGGTTTTCACAGCCTCCAGTGGGGAGGGGAGTGCCCGTCCGAGTGGAAGGAAGACGTGGAGGTAAAAGAAGCATCAAGAGGCGCGTCCCCTGGACACATTGAAATGACCCGAGCCTGAGCTCAGCCCAAAGCCCGTTCTCACGGAATCCACCTGTCCCAGGGCTGGGCTCAGGCCCAGGGTGAATAAAAAGAAGGAGGGTGCGGAGGCGGAGGACTCTGATGACATGGAGGTCTCTGAGCCTCCGCGCCCTGGTGGGAAAAAAAGGAGAAGGCACCCCTCCACAGAGGTAACGAGGGGCCCTGAAGTGCAGGGCCCATCTGTTGGAGGGGAGCTGTCTCCTGTTTCGGGTCCCCAGGTTTCCCCTACCGCCACCACCAAGGCGACAAAATCCAGGCAGGAGCACCCTATTCCTCAGGATGGAGGGGAGGGGAAGGTCCCGGTACTTGAGGCCCCTCCTGAAGGATTAAGTGGGGCCCTGCTTGTGGTGGGGGAGCCTGGGGACGCCGCCCATTCTGCCACTGCTACTGGGTCGGGTGCCCTGAGTGAAGGGGAGGGCGAGGCCCCAGAGGGTCGGCCCTCTCAGCCGGAGTCCACCACCAACCAGGAGACACCCGACCCGGTTATAACCGAGAATGCTGCCCCATCTGCTGGGCCTGTGGGTGCTGGCGGAGCGGGAGATGGCCTCCTCTCTCCGCCTCCAGTCTCGGCTCCGGCTGGATTTCCGGAGTCGAGAACTTCTGTCTCCCCTGGACCACTCATTGGCCTGGGGACGGAGGTGGAGGGGGGTCCTGAACCGCTGGTGCCTACAGGCTCCAGTTTCACAATAGAACCCAGAGAGGACTCCTCCGCCATCGTCCTGGGGGTGGGATCGTGACGGAGGCAGGACCAGTTGGCGCGGCCGGGACGTCCGCCCCACAGTGTGTGGTGGATGTGTCGGCCGCTGGCGGTGATGACCCGGAGGAGGATGGGGATTCGGTGTGGGGCACGGAGGATGATCTTGATTCCATCGCCAGTGAGGTGGTGGAGTCCCTCGTGCCTCCCACCGAATCGCCTCTCATCCCCACAGCGGAACTCCGGGATTTCCTCGCGGTTTGCAGGGGCTGCCGCAATAAAGTTCAGCTGACCCTCGACCGCTGGTCGAATCTGGCGCTGAACATCCAGTCCGTCCGTGCCACCCTTAAGATAGTAGGCAAGCGCGCGGGCGTGAAACTGGTTGAGAGGCGCTGTTTTAATGTGTTCCTCAATGGGTTGCTGGGGGAGTGGAAGTCCAGGTGCACTTCCACTCCCTCCTCACAGTGAGGCGTTGGTGACAGGTTTTAAGTACCTTTGACATGAAGATACCCATAGCCAGCCTCAACATCAACGGCAGCAGAGGGGCTCACCGCAGATTTCACAATCTCTCAGTCCTCAGGGAAGGGAGATACGCGGTGAGCTTTCTGCAGGAAACCCACACCGTTCCGTGAGACGAAGCCACCTGGCTCCTGCAGTGGCAGGGTGGGGTCTACATGAGTCACCTCACCCCTGTTTCTAGTGGGGTGGCTATCTTGGGGGTCAAGGAGCTAGTGCCGGGCCGCTTGCTCCACCTTGCCGTTCGCCTGGGTAGCGTGCCGCTCCACTTTGTGAACGTGTACGCACCCAGGCCCGGCGCGTTGTAAGCGCGCTTCTTTGAAGAAGTGTCCGCTCTCTTGAGCTCCATCGATAGCGGCGAGTGCATCATCCTCGGGGGGGATTTTAACTGCACCCTCGAGGTGGGGGATCGCTCCGGTCCCTAGCGCGGCCAAGCGTCGGTGGAGAAGTTGAGGGGGACTGATCAGCTCCCTTAACTTGGTGGACGTCTGGCGGAATCTCCATCCCGACTCCAGCGCCTTCACGTGGAGGTCTGGAGGGGGAGGGTCGCGAATCGACGGCCTGTACTTTTCGCAGGCGTACGTCTCCCGCGTCTCGGCGGCCTCCATGTGGCTGGTGCCGTGCTCGGACCACCGCCTGGTGTGGGCGGAGTTCACTCCGCTCCGCACGTGGGCGGGGTCCGCGTACTGGCACTTTAACAACCGGCTGCTGGAGGACGAGCGATTTCGGGACTCGTTCTGTCGATTCTGGGCCGACTGGAGAAGGAAGCAGGGGGGCCTCCCCTCCTTGAGGCTATGGTGGGATGTGGGCAAGACTCACATCCGCGTCTTCTGTCAGGAGTACGCGAAGGGGTCGACCAAGAGGCGGGAAGCCGAGATCGGGTGCCTTGAGAGGGAGGTGCTCGACTTGGAGTCCCGCCTCGGTCATGCCGTCGTGGACCCGGCCCTGTGGCAGGCATACAAAGAGAAGAAGGGCGCGCTGAGGGACCTGCAGCCCATAGGGTCCTGAGGCGCGTATGTGAGGTCGCGGATCCTGGAAGATTTGGACCGCGCCTCACACTACTTCTACTCGCTGGAAAAATGGTGGGGGGTCCGTAAGCAGCTCGGATCCGGAGGGAATGGGCCTCCTGGTCCGTACTTATTACAGTGCGTTGTTCTCACCGGATCCGTTCAGCGAGGATGCGCGCAGAGTTTTGTGGGAGGACCTGCAGCAGGTCAGCCCGGAGTCGCCGAAGGATTGGAGGCTCCGCTCACATTGGCGGAGCTGACTGGCGCCCTCCACCAGCTCTCAAGGGGCAAATCCCCAGGGCTGGATGGCTTGACTGTGGAGTTCCTCAGGGCGTTCTGGGACGTCCTGGGGGACGATTAAGCGCGGGTCCTGGGGGAAAGCCTGGCGACCGGGGAGATGCCCCTCTCGTGGCGCAGGGCGGTCATCGTTCTGTCAAAGAGGGGCGATCTCCGCCTGCTTAAAACCTGGCGTCCGGCCTCCCTCCTCAGCACGGATTATAAGATCTTTGCCCAGGCTATGTCTACCCGCCTGGGCTCCGTGCTGGACCGCATGATCCACTCCAACCAGTCCTACACGGTCCCGGGCCGGTCCATCCAGGACAACATCCACCTAGTCCGGGACCTGATCCATCTTTCCCAGAGGACTGGTCAGTCGGTCGCCTTTCTCTCCCTCGATCAGGAGAAGGCGTTCGACAGGGTGGATCATGAATACCTTTTCGGGACTCTGCGCGCTTTCGTGGCGCGGGTCCGACTTTTATACGCCGCCGCAGAGTGTCTGATCCAAGTTAACGGGTCCTTGACGGCGCCCCTTCACTTTGGGAGAGGAGTGCGTCAGGGATGCCCCATGTCCGGCCAATTGTATACCATCTGCGTGGAGCCCTTCCTGTGCCTGCTTCGCAGGAGGTTGACGGGATTGGCTCTGCGCGAGCCGGCCATGTGGGTCATCCTCTCGGCTTACGCCGACGACGTGCTCCTCGCGGTCACAGATCCCGTTGACTTGCGGAGGATGCGCGACTGCCAGCAGACCTTTTCTGCCGCGTCCTCCGCGAGAATCAATTGGGAGAAATGTTCCGGACTCCTGGTGGGTCAGTGGTGGGTGGACTCCCTGCCGGAGGAGATGACACCTTTTGCATGGAGCACCATGCACCTCCTCTATCTGGGAGTCCACCTTAGCCCCGCTGAGGAAGCCTGGCCGGCAAACTGGCAGGAGTTGGAGGCGAAAGTCACTGCTCGGCTGGGGCGCTGGACAGGACTGCTCCGAGTGCTTTCCTACAGGGGCCGAGCGCTGGTCATAAACCAACTGGTGGCCTCCATGTTGTGGTACCGGTTGGTCACTTTGGCCCCGCCCCCTGTATTTGCCACCAAGATCCAGAAGAAACTTGTCGATTTCTTCTGGGGCAAGAGGAAACACTGGGTCTCTGCCGCGGTCCTGAGTCTCCCGATTGAGGAGGGCGGTCAGTCGCTGGTGTGCGTCCGCACCTAGGCTGCGACTCTCCGCCTTCGGACCCTGCAGAGATACCTGTACGTCGAGCGTCCTCCCAGATGGTGTGCGCTGGCGACGTATTTTTTCCGCCAGTGTCACTGCCTTCAAGACGACACGCAGCTCCCGGTGGAGTCCGTTAGCCGCGCCTCTCTGAGGGAGTTGCCTGTCTTTTACCGGGATCTATTCCGAGTCTGGAACATGGTCACCTCCAGTCAGGGCGCTCCCCCGCCGGCGGAGGAGAGCGCCTCGGCTGTCCGGGCGGCCGACTCCGGAGACGGTCCGGCGGGCGGAGGAGTAGCCGAAACCCCCAGGACGCCCCTCACTGCGGGCGGCGAGGGGGCTCGGGAGTGCGGAGCGATCCCGGCGGAGCTGACCCCTGCTCGGCCGGAACTGCTCATCGGACCCAGGCCCCGGAACCCTCCTCGGGAGCCGGTCCCGCACAACCCGAGCCGCCTCTCGGAAATGCCCTCCGTGCCATTCCAATCGGCGCGGAGGGGTTTCCTGTACGGGCTGCACCTGCACACTCTCCACTTCCTCGCCCTCGTCAGCCGGCCGGACACGCCCTGGCGGTCCGCGTTGACATCTGGCGGCGAGGGGAAACCCCGTTGGAGGTCTCTCTACGCGGGAGTCTTCCCCCTTTACATCGGGGACCTGGGATGGAGGGTGCTGCACAGAGCAGCCCCGTGCAATAGACTTTTAAGTAGGTTCACGGACTCCCAGGCCGCCTGTACTTTCTGCGGCCTGGACGAGTCAGTGTTCCACGTTTATACGGAGTGTGCGAGGTTGCAGCCCCTCTTTGAGTATCTGAAGGGGCTGCTCCTCAAATTCTGGCTGCACTTCAGTCCCACGCTCCTGATCTTTGGGCACCCGGTGCGGAGGGGCTTGGGCCGGGAGAAGGATCTCCTCGTCGGTCTGCTCCTGGGCCTGGCCAAGGTGGCAATTCACAGGTCCAGGTTGCGGGCCGTCGGGGGTTCCGTCCTCCCCGATTGCCTGCCCCTCTTCCGCGGTTACGTTCGCGCCCGGGTGTCCCTGGAGAAGGAGCAAGCGGTGTCCGTCGATATGCTTGATGCCTTCCGCGATCGGTGGGCACCGCAGGGACTGGAGTGCATCATTGACGCCGTAAATGGCATTTTAATTTGAGTTTTTGTTGATTTATCTGGTCTTAAATAACATTATTTAAAAAAAAAAGTAAATATGTATATAAAGGGGGCCTGAGGAATCAAGGCCCCCTCAACATGAAAATATAAAAGGGGCCTGGGGTATTAAGGTCACCTTAAAAAAAAAAAGGAGTTAGATACAGAGTAAAGCTCCCTCCACGCTGTCCCATCAAACAATCCCAGGACAGGTACTGCTCTGATTGGTGCTTTTGGAGCATTTCCTGTCTGCAATCAGTGGAAGCAGCTGCACCTGTTGAAGGCTGGTGCAACAACTGGAGAGGTGAGTGGTGACTGTGGAGAGTCTTGCAACTGGACAAGTGTATCCAGGAAGGCTGCAATTCATTTTGGAGAGATGGGTGTTTTGACTGTTGGGTGAGGGCGAAGAGGTCCAGGGGTGCGGGGCTGCCAAAACCTGTAGGGAGCCCCTGTATTTGTATTTGTGCTGATTTCCATCCTGCACACAGGGAGCTCCCTCCCCACTCCAGTCTGTGAAACACCAGAAGTGGAAAGTACCGGGGCAGCTCCAGCCGTCCCGGGTGAGGAAGCCTACCCCAACTGGATGACAACTGGAAGTTTTTGGACTAACTGTTTTAAGGTGCTCCGACGACCAGTTGATGTGAACATACTTCGCAGCCTTTCCCTTCGTCCACTCAGCCACTTATCCTCCCTTTTTCCTTCACCTTGTTATCCCTATCCTCCCACTCCCACACCATTTTGTTTAAAGTTGTTTCAAAAAATAGTGTCAATTTGCTTTGTTTGTTAGGGGTGGGCATAGCTCTTCAACCCATGGCAAGCCCATGGTGGTGAGGCCCTCTGGCGCGTATGCTGCAGCTGCTCCTGTTGTCATCGTTCGCACTAATAACATCTAAGCGTGGGGTCAAGAGCTACACCCACCCGAACATAACGATAGAGACATGCGTGAAAGCAATGGCCGAGGTTGTCAGCCCCTCGGCCATTGTTGCTGCCTCTAAAATTCATGGGAAGGCAGTGTTTTTCCTGAAGACCGAGTGGGCGGTGTCCCTGGCCCTGATCAAAGGGCTTGCCATGGGCGGGACCTTTTTACCAGTGGACCCCCCCCACCTGCCGGATGCCACTGCGCAGCAGATCATGTCCGGCTCTTCATTCCTGGTGAGCTCCTCCACCCCCACCTGCAGCATCTGGGGGAGGTAAAGACAGGGCTCACACCCCAGTCCCGCTCGGTCTTTGGGAGAACAGCCTCTGGCATGTCTACTCCTTCCGCCGCCAGTTATTTACGCAGCTGGCACGGGAGGGGAGGTCACGAAGGGCCAGTTTAATGTGGAGTTCCGGGGGTGGCTTACCGTGTCTTCTGGCCCTCAGGGCGCAGTGCCATGCCTGTAAACGGGTGGGGCGTGTTGTAATGGCTGTCCCGATCTCCGGGCCAGCAACTCCACCTCGGCGGCCCAGGGTGGCACCTCTGCACCTCCCCCTACGCCCCTGACACCTGCAATAACCATCGCTCAGGTGGTTTTGGAGGCGGTGGTTTTCACGGCCTCTGGTGGGAAGGGGGAGGCTTGTCCAGGTGGAAGGAAGGCACGGCGCAAGTCGAAACACCCAAATGTGCACCCCCTGGACACAAAACAACCTGAGCCCGAATCTAGCCCTAGGACCGATCCAGGGGCTGAGCTTGGGCCCAAGGGATGTGAGCAACGGGGTTCTGTGAACTTCCGCGCCCCTCCTGGAACAAGAGGAGGAGGTGCCCCTCCACTGAAGAGGGCCATAAGTTGTGGGGTCCATCTCCTGGCGCGGGTCCTCGGGCTACCCCCCCCCCGCCATCAGCACCATCAGGGCCTTGGGCCTCAAGCAGCAGCCCTCTGCCCCTCAGGGCTGAGTGAAGAGAGATGCTCCTGTTAATTTAACAGCTCTGTGAGGAGGGAGAGGGCCCGCCCATGGTGAGGGAGCCTGTGGACACCACAGGGGAAGTCTCTCCTTTGGCCGATGGGTCGGGTGTCCTGGATGGGAGCGAGACCTGTGAGGTTAACCCTCCCAGCAGCCTGACGCAGCAGCCTGGGATGTACCCGACCCAGAGGCCGATTTGCACGGAGCCTCGTCTGCTGGGCCTGTGGGCGCTGGCGGGGTGGGAGATTGCCACCTCTCTCCGCCTCCTGTCCCGGCTCCGGTTGGATTTCCGGAATTGGGAACGACTGTCTCCATTGGGCAGCTCACTAGCCCAGAGAGGGAGCTGGCGCCCATAGGCTCCAGCCCAACAGATGAATCCAGAGAGGACCCCTCCACCATCGATCCTGGGGGTGGGATCATGATGGAGGTGGGACCAGCTGGTGTGTCCAGGACGTCTGCCCCACAGTGTGTGGTGAGTGGGGGTGTTGGCTGCTGGCGGCGATGACCCAGAGGAGGATGGGGACACGGTGTGGGGCACAGAGGACAACCTTGAATCCATCACCAGTGAGGCAGTGGACTCCCTCGTGCCTCCTACTGAGTCTCCTCTCATCCCCACCGCGGAACTCCGGGACTTCCTTGTGGCCTGCAGGGGTTGCCGCAATAAATTTCAGCCAACCCTTGACCAGTGGTCGAATCTGGCGCTGATCATCCAGTCTGTCCGTGCTGCTTCAAGAAGTGGGGAAGGGTGCGGGCGTGAAACTGGTTGAGAGGCGCCGGTTTAAAGCGTTCATCATTGGGTTGCTGGGGGAGTGGAAGGCCAGGTATGCTTTCGCTCCCTCCTCACAATGAGGTGTTGGTGACGGGTTTCTAAGTATTTTTGACATGAAGATAACAATAGCCAGCCTCAACATCAACAGCAGCAGGGGGTCTCCCCGCAGATTTCACAATCTCTCAGTCCTCAGGGAAGGGAGATACGCGGTGAGCTTTCTGCAGGAAACCCACACCGTTCCGCGAGACAAAGCCACCTGGCTCCTTGAGTCCTTCGCAATACGCTACCCCCAATCCCATGAGCTTTCATTTTGCACGCTAATCTTTTATGTGGGACCTTATCGAAAACCTTCTGAAAGTCCAAAAAAACCACATCCACTGGTTCTCCCTTATCTATTCTACTAGTTACATCCTCAAAAAATTCCAAATAGATTTGTCAAGCATGATTTCCCTTTCGTAAATCCATGTTGATTTTGTCTGATCCTGTCATTGTTTTCCAAGTGCTCTGCTATTACATCTTTTATAATGGACTCTAGCATTTACCTCACTACTGATGTCAGGCTAACCGGTCTATAATTCCCTGTTTTCTCTCTACCCTCTTTTTTAAATAGTGGGGTTACATTAGCTACCCTCCAATCCATTGGAACTGTTCCAGAGTCAATAGAATTCTGAAAAATGACCAGCAATGCATCTACTATTTCTAGGGCCACTTCCTTAAGTACTCTGGGATGTAGATTAACAGGCCCTGGGGATTTATCGGCCTTCAATCCCATCAATTTCCCTAACACCATTTCCCTACTATTACTGATTTCATACAGTTGCTCCTTCTCACTGGACCCTATGTTCTGCAACATTTCTGGGAGGTAATTTGTGTCCTCCTTTGTGAAGACAGAACCAAAGTATGTATTTAATTGGTCTGCTATTTCTTTGTTCCCCATTATAAATTCACCCTGTTTCTGAATACAGGACCTACATTTGTCTTCACTAATCTTTTTCTCTTCACATATCTATAGAAAGATTTACAGTCAGTTTTTATGTTCCCCGCAAGCTTACTCTCATACTCTATTTTCCCCTTCTTAATCAATCCCTTTGTCCTCTTTTGCTGAATTCTAAACTGCTCCCAATCCTCAGGTTTGCTGCTTGTTCTGGCCATTTTATATTTCTCCTCCTTGGATCTAACACTATCCCTAATTTCTTTTATATACATTTCTTTATATATTGGGGAGATCGGTTGAAGAGGTAATAGGGAGAAGGTGAGTAAGTGGGATTGAGGGATATGGTATGAGGGTGAGAGGGATTGAAGGATATAGTGTGAAGGTGAGTAGGGGGGATTGAGGGATTTGGTGTGAGGGTGAGTGTGTAGGATTGAGGGATATGGTGTCAGGGTGAGGTAGGTGGTATTGAGGGATATGTGGTGAGTAGGTGGGATTGAGGGATATGGTGTGAGGGTGAGGTATGATTGAGGGATATGGTGTGAGGGTGAGGTAAGATTGAGGGATATGGTGTGAGGGTGGCTGGGTAGGTGGGATTGAGGGATGTGTTGGGAAGATGGTGTTGAGGAATATTGTGTGAAGATGGATAGTTTGGATTGAGGGACATGTTGAGCAGCTGTAGGTGGGTTTGAGGACTATGAGGGCAGGGACAGGGGGATTGAGGGTCATATTGAAAAGGTGTGAAGGAATGTGAGTAGACGGTAGGAAGGTCGTATCAAGAATGGTTACAGCACAGAATGAAGGGCATTCAGTCCATTGAGTCTCTGTCAGCTTCGCAAGAGCAAGTCAGCTAGTCTCAGTCCCCTGCCCTTTCTGTGTAGCCTGCAATTCCTTTCTGAAATACTTATCTAATTCCCCGTTGAAAGCCCTGATTAAATCTGTGAACTCAACCCCACTGCCACTGGGAACAATTCTCTATTGAGGCTGTCTGGACCCCACATGATTTTCAGAGCCTCTAGCAAATCCCCTCTCAACCTTCTCGAAGGAGAACAACCCCAGCTTCTCCAATCTATCCACGTAACTGAAGTCCCTTAACCCTGGAACCATTCTTGTAAATTATTTTACTGCATCCTCTCTCAAGCCTTCCTAATGCAGCATGCCCAGAATTGAACAGACAAACAGACTTGCATTTATTTAGCGCCTTTCACAACTACCAGACGATTCAGAGTGCTCGACAGTGCTTTTCGTAGTGGAGTCACTGTTGGATTGCAGGAATATTCCAGCTGTGGTTAAACAGTGTAATATAAAGGTTCATCAAAATTCATGGCTTTTGTACTCTATGCCTCTATTTATAAAGCCCAGGATCCCGGATGCCTTTTTAACCACTTTCTCAACCTGCCCCACCACCTTCGACCATTTGTGCACATGTACCCCCAGGTTTCTCTGTTCCTGCACCCCCTTTAGAATTGTACCCTTTAGCTATTATCGAGGCACTTTATCAAACACCTTTCTCGTCGAGATAGATGTATAGCATTGAAGGAGGGCATTTGACCCATTGTGTCCAAGCTGGCTGAATAATACCCATCCAACCTATTTCCAGCTCTCGGTCCGTAGCTCTGTAGGTTACAGCACCTCAAGTGTTTTTTAAATGCAATGAGGATTTCGACTTGCATCCTCCATTCAGACAGTGAGTTCCAGATCCCCATCACTCTCTGGGTTAAAAAAAAAAATACACCTCAAATTCCCCCGAATCCCTCCACCAATTATTTTAATACTTTTCCCCCAATTATTGACTTTTCTCCTATTCACTCCAGGTCCCTCATAATTTTATGCACTTCAATTAAATCTCCGCTCAGCCTTCTCTGTTCCTAAGAAAACAACCACAGCCTGCCCAATCTTACCTCCGAACTAAAATTCTCCATTTCTCCCAACATCCTCATAAACCTCCTCTGTGCGACCACATTCTTCCTGTAATACAGTGAGCAGGACTACATACAGTACTCTAGCTGCAGCCTAACTAGTGTTTTATACATTTTAGCGTAACCTTCCTGCTGTTATACGCTAGGCATCGGCCAATAAAATAAAGTATCCCATCTGCCTTCTTAACTACCTTGTCCAACTGTTCTACCTTCAGGGATCAGTGGACATGCACTCCAAGGTCCCTCTGTTCATCTACCCTTCTCAGTATCCCACCATTTATTGTGTATTACCTTGCCTTGTTAACCTTCTCCAAATGCATCACCTCACACTTCTCTGGATTGAATTCCATTTGCCATTTTCTGCCCAACTGACCAGTCCGTTGATATCTTCCTGCAGTCTACAGCTTTCTTCTTCATTATCCACCACATGGCTAATCTTCTTACCATCTCTAAACTTCTTAATCATGCCTCCTATACTTAAGTCTAACTCATTGATATATCCCACAAACAGCAAGGGACCCAGTACTGAGCCCTGTGGAACCCCACTGGAAACAGCCTTCCAGTCACAAAGACACCTGTTGACCATAATCCTTCAATTGCTGCCACTGAGCCAATTTTGGAATCAACCCGCCACTTTCCCTCGGATCCCATGAGCTTTTAATTTACTGATCAATGTGCCATATGGGTCCTTGTCAAAAACCTTGCTAAAATCCGTGTGCACGGGATCAAACGTGTTACCCTCACAGACCCTCCTTGTTATCTCCTCAAAAAAAACTCAAGTTAGTCAGACTAACAAATCATTAACTTTCCTTAACTAATCCACACTGACTGTCCTTGATTAATCTGTGCCATACTGTCTCACAGAATTTGTTCCAATAATTTTCCCACCACCGAGCTGAGGTCGATTCGCCTGTAATCCCTCAGGCTATCCCACCCTTTTCAAATAATGGTACAATGTTTGCAGTCCTCCAGTCCTCCAGCACAATAACTGTAGCCAGAGAGGATTGGAAAATGATGGTCAAAGTCATAGAGTCATACAGCACAGAAACAGGCCCTTCGGCCCATCGTATCCGTGCCAGCTATCAAGCACCTGTCTATTCTAATCCCATTTTCCAGCACTTGGCCCGTAGCCTTGTATGCTATGGCATTTCAAGTGCTCATCTAAATACTTCTTAAATGCTGTGAGGGTTCCTGCCTCTGCCACCTCTTCAGGCAGTGTGTTCCAGATTCCAACCACCCTCTGGGTGAAAAATGTTTTCCTCAAATCCCCTCTAAGCCTCCTGCCCCTTACCTTAAATCTATGCCCCCTAGTTATTGACCCCTCTGCTGAGGGAAAATGTTTCTTCCTATCTAACCTATCAATGCCCCTCCTAATTTTGTATACCTCAATCATGTCCCCCCTCAGCCTTCTCTGTTCTAAGGAAAACAATCCTAGCCTTTTCAGTAATATAAATAAAAGCAAAATACTGCAGATACTGGAAATCTGAAATAAAAACAAGAAATGCTGGAAATACTCAGCAGTTCTGGCAACATCTGTGCAGAGAGAAGCAGAGTTAACGTTTCAGGTCAGAGACCATTCTTTAGTTCTGAAACGTTATCTCTGCTGCTCTCTGCACAGATGCTGCCAGACCTGCTGAGTATTCCTAGCCTATCCAGTCTCTCTTCATAGCTGAAATGCTCCAGCCCAGGCAACATCCTGGTGAATCTCCTCTGCACTCTCTCCAGTGCAATCACATTCTTCCTATAGTGTGGTGACCAGAACTGTACACAGTACTCCAGCTGTGGCCTAACTAGCATTTTATACAGCTCCATCAGAACCTCCCTGCTCTTATACTCTCTGCCTCGGCTTTTTTTTTTATTTCCAGAATATACTTTATTCATAAAAATCTGTAAAAATTACATTGCCAAACAGTTTCCACACAGCACCAAAAAATACAAACATTGCAAGGGAGATCAGTTTCCTTCAATACTGTCATGAGTTTCTTCCCAACCCTTCCGTTTCACAATTGTCATGTCAATTACAGTTTTACATTTACAGCAATTGAGAATATTAACGATACAGTTCGAGGGGTTTCCCATTGATCCAGCCCCTCAGTCCAGCTTGGTGGGGGAACCTTACACTGTGTTCTTTCCCCATTGAGCCTTTGCTGCGGCTGCCCCAAGCTTTAGTGCGTCCCTCAGCACGTAGTCCTGGACCTTGGAATGTGCCAGTCTGCAACATTCGGTGGTGGACAACTCTTTGCGCTGGAAGACCAGCAAGTTTCGGGCAGACCAAAGGGCGTCTTTCACCGAATTGATAGTCCTCCAGCAGCAGTTGATGTTTGTCTCGGTGTGCGTCCCTGGGAACAGCCCGTAGAGCACAGACTCCTGTGTTACAGAGCTGCTTGGGATGAACCTTGACAAAAACCACTGCATCTCTTTCCACACCTGCTTTTCAAAGGCACATTCCAGGAGGAGGTGGGCGACCGTCTCTTCCCCACCACAGCCAACGCGGGGGCACTGTGCGGAGGGGGCGAGACTTCGGGTGTGCATGAAGGATCTGACGGGGAGGGCCCTTCTCACCACCAGCCAAGCTACGTCTTGGTGCTTGTTTGAAAGTTCTGGTGATGAGGCATTCCGCCAAATGCCTCGGCTAATAAAGGCAAGTATCCCATATGCCTTCCTAACCACCTTATCTACCTGTGATGCTGCCTTCAATGATCTATGGACAAGTACACCAAGGTCACCCTGACCCTCTGTACTTCCTAGGGTCCTACCATCCACTGTATATTCCCTTGCCTTGTTAGTCCTCCCAAAATGCATCACCTCACACTTTTCAGGATTAAATTCCATTTGCCACTGCTCTGCCCATCTTACCAACCCATCTATATCGTCCTGTAATCTAAGGCTTTCCTCCTCATTATCTACGACACCACCAATTTTCATGTCATCTGCGAACTTACTGATCATACCTCCTATATTCACGTCTAAATCATTAATGTACACTTCAAACAACAAGGGTCCCAGCACCAATCCCTGTGGTACACCACTGGTCACAGGCTTCCAATCAAAAAACAACCCTCGACCATCACCCTCTGCCTCCTGCCACTAAGCCAATTTTGGATCCAATTTGCCAAATTGCCCTGAATCCCATGGGCTCTTACCTCTGAACCAATCTCCCAAGCGGGAGCTTATCAAAAGCCTTACTGAAGTCCATGGAGACTACATCAACTGCTTTACCCTCATCGACACATCTAGTCACCTCCTTGAAAAATTCAATCAAGTTTGTTAGACACGATCTCCCCCTGACAAAGCCATGCTGACTATCCCTGATTAATCCCTGCCTCTCCAAGTGGAGATTAATCCTGTCCCTCAGAATTTTTTCCAATAGTTTCCCTACCACTGATGTTAGACTCACCGGCCTGTAATTACCTGGTTTATCCCTGCTACCCTTCTTGAATAATGGTACTGCATTCACTGTCCTCCAATCCTCTGGCACCTCTCCTGTGGCCAGAGAGGATTTGAAAAGTTGTGTCTGGGCCCCTGCTATCACCTCCCTTGCCTCACATAACAGCCTGGGATACATCTCATCTGGGCCTGGGGATTTATCCACTTTTAAACTCACTAAAAATGCTAATACCTCCTCCCTTCCAATGCTAATTTGTTCGAGTATATCACAATCCCCTTCCCTGATCTCTACATCTACATCGTCCTTCTCCATAGTGAACACAGATGAAAAGTAATCATTTAAAACCTCACCTATGTCCTCTGGCTCCACACACATTGCCACTTTAGTCTCTAATGGGCCTCACTCTTTCCCTGGTTATCCTCTTGCCCTTAATATACTTATAAAATGCCTTGGGATTTTCCTTTATCTTGCCCACCAGTGTTTCTGTGCTCTCTCTCCTCATTCTCACTGTGCTCTCTTTGTCTCTCACCACACTCTCTGTGTGCTCTCTCATGCTCTGTCTGCACTTGCTGAAAGCCTCTCACTTTCTCTGTTCTCACAGTTCTCTCTCTCCACTCTCCCTTTCTGCTCTCGCTGTCTCTCTCCCTTTCACTGTGCTCTCTCTGTCTCTCTCGCTTTCACTGTACTCTCTCTCTCTCTTTCTGCTCTTGGTGTGCTCTCTCTCCTTTCGCTCTCACTATGCATTCGCTCTTCAATCTCTGTCTTCACTGACTGCTCTCTCTCCCTTTCTGCACCCACTGTTCTCCCTCCCTCTCTCACTCTCTCTCTGCTCCTTCTGTTGTCTTTCTCTTTGTGCTCTCACTGTGTTGTCTCTCTCTCTCTCCATTCTCATTGTGCTTTCTCTCTCTCTGCTCCCAGTGTGCTCTCTCCCGACACTCTCAAAGTGCTCTCTCTCTCCACTCTTGCTGTGCACTCTCTGCTCACTCTGTACTCTGTCTCCCTCCTTCATTTTCCACACACTCCCTGTGGTCTCTCGCTGTGCACCCTCTCTATCTGCTCCCAATATGCTCTCTCTTAATCCTGCTCTCGCTGTGCACTCTCTCTATTCTCACCATGCTCTCTCTCTCCCTCCTTCCATTCTTACTGTGCAATCTCTGCTCTTGCTGTGTACTCTCCATCTCTCGTCCTCTATCTACATTCACTGTGGTCTCTGTCTGTGCACAATCCCTCTGCCCTCATTGTGCTGTCCCTCTCTCTGCCCTCACTGTGCTCCCCCTCTCTCTCTGCTCTCACTGTGCTGTCTCTCCCTGTCTGCTCTCACTGTGCTCTTTCTGTCTCATTGCCCTTTCTCTCTACCCTCCCTCTGTGCTCTCTTGCCCTCTCTCTGCACTTGCAATTCACTCTTGCTCTTTTCCACTCTCACTATTCTCTCTCTCTCTGTGCAATCTCTGTGTGCTCTCTCTCACTCTCTGGACTCACTGTGTTCTCTCTCTCCACTCTCACTGTGCTTTCTCTCTCTCTCTCCAGCCTTGCTGTCCTCTCTCTGTCTCTGCTCACACTGTGCTTCCCTCTCTCTGTGCAATCTGCTCTCATTGTGCGCTCTCTTTATCTCTTCTCACTGTGCACTCACTCTCTGGGCTCTCACTGTGCATTCTCTCTCTCCACACTTTGTGCTCACTCTTGCTGTCAGCTTTTGCTGTGTTCTTTCATCTCTCTTTCTTTGCTGTTGCTATGGTCTCCTTCTCCTCTCACTGTGCTCTCTCTCTCCACTCTCACTATGCTCGCTCCCTCTCTCTCTGTGCCCTGCTGTGTTCCTCTCTGTCTGCTGTCACTGTGCTCTCTCTATCTCAGCTCTCACTGTACCGTCTCTCTCTGATCTCGCTGTGCTGTCTCTCTTTTTTTGCTGTCACTGTGCACTCTACTCTCATTTTGCTCTCTCTCTCTTTCTCTCATTCTGCACTCGTTGTGCTCCCTCTCTCTGTTCCTGTTGTCTCTCTCTCTGCTCTCACGGTGCTCTTTCTCTCTCGCTGTGCTCTCTCGCACTCTCTCTGCACTTGCTGTTCAGTCTCTCTCTTTCTCTGCTCTCACAGTTCTCTCTCTCTCTCTGCATTCTCTGTCTGTGCTCCCTCCATCCACTGTCACTATGCTCCCTCTCTGCTTCCACTGTGCTCTCTCTCTCCATTTCACTGTCATCTCTCTGTCTCTCACTGCTCTCTGTACTCTCTCTCTTTCTCTCTCTCTCTGCTCTCGCTTTCCTCCGTTCCCCCCTCACCGCTCTTGCTGTGGTTGCTCTCTCTGTGCTCTCTTGTGCTCTTTCACTGGTTTCACCGTGATCACTCTCTCGCTGTGCTCTCTCTCTTTCTGCTCTCACTGTTCTCTCCCTCTGTCTCTGCTCTCTCTGTTCTCTCTTTCGTCTCTCGCTGCCCTCTCTGTCTTTCTCTCCACTCCCTATTTAATCTCTATTCCCCTCTTCAATCTTGCTGTGCTCTCCCCCTCTGCTTTCAATGTGCTCTCTCCTCTCTGCTCTGCTGTGCTCTCTCCTCACTCTGCTCTGCTGTGCTCTTTCCTCTCTGCTCTTCTGTGCTCTCTCCTCACTCTCTGCTCTGCTGTGCTCTCACTTCACTCTGCTCTGCTGTGCTCTCTCTTCACTCTGCTCTGCTGTGCTCTTTCCTCTCTGCTCTGCTGTGCTCTCTCCTCACTCTGCTCTGCTGTGCTCTCTCCTCACTCTGCTCTGCTGTGCTCTTTCCTCTCTGCTCTGCTGTGCTCTCTCCTCACTCTGCTCTGCTGTGCTCTCTCCTCACTCTGCTCTGCTGTGCTCTCTCCTCACTCTGCTCTGCTGTGCTCTCTCCTCACTCTGCTCTGCTGTGCTCTCTCCTCACTCTGCTCTGCTGTGCTCTCTCCTCACTCTGCTCTGCTGTGCTCTCTCTTCACTCTGCTCTGCTGTGCTCTCTCTTCACTCTGCTCTGCTGTGCTCTCTCTTCACTCTGCTCTGCTGTGCTCTCTCTTCACTCTGCTCTGCTGTGCTCTCTCTTCACTCTGCTCTGCTGTGCTCTCTCTTCACTCTGCTCTGCTGTGCTCTTTCCTCTCTGCTCTTCTGTGCTCTCTCTTCACTCTGCTCTGCTGTGCTCTCTCTTCACTCTGCTCTGCTGTGCTCTCTCTTCACTCTGCTCTGCTGTGCTCTCTCCTCACTCTGCTCTGCTGTGCTCTCTCCTCACTCTGCTCTGCTGTGCTCTTTCCTCACTCTGCTCTGCTGTGCTCTTTCCTCACTCTGCTCTGCTGTGCTCTTTCCTCACTCTGCTCTGCTGTGCTCTTTCCTCACTCTGCTCTGCTGTGCTCTTTCCTCACTCTGCTCTGCTGTGCTCTCTCCTCACTCTGCTCTGCTGTGCTCTTTCCTGTCTGCTCTGCTGTGCTCTCTCCTCACTCTGCTCTGCTGTGCTCTTTCCTCTCTGCTCTGCTGTGCTCTCTCTTCACTCTGCTCTGCTGTGCTCTCTCTTCACTCTGCTCTGCTGTGCTCTCTCTTCACTCTGCTCTGCTGTGCTCTCTCTTCACTCTGCTCTGCTGTGCTCTCTCTTCACTCTGCTCTGCTGTGCTCTCTCTTCACTCTGCTCTGCTGTGCTCTCTCCTCACTCTGCTCTGCTGTGCTCTTTCCTCTCTGCTCTGCTGTGCTCTCTCCTCACTCTGCTCTGCTGTGCTCTCTCCTCACTCTGCTCTGCTGTGCTCTTTCCTCTCTGCTCTGCTGTGCTCTCTCTTCACTCTGCTCTGCTGTGCTCTTTCCTCTCTGCTCTGCTGTGCTCTCTCCTCACTCTGCTCTGCTGTGCTCTTTCCTCTCTGCTCTGCTGTGCTCTCTCTTCACTCTGCTCTGTTGTGCTCTCTCTTCACTCTGCTCTGCTGTGCTCTCTCTTCACTCTGCTCTGCTGTGCTCTCTCCTCACTCTGCTCTGCTGTGCTCTCTCCTCACTCTGCTCTGCTGTGCTCTCTCCTCACTCTGCTCTGCTGTGCTCTCTCCTCACTCTGCTCTGCTGTGCTCTCTCCTCACTCTGCTCTGCTGTGCTCTCTCCTCACTCTGCTCTGCTGTGCTCTTTCCTCTCTGCTCTGCTGTGCTCTCTCTTCACTCTGCTCTGCTCTTTCCTCTCTGCTCTGCTGTGCTATCTCCTCACTCTGCTCTGCTGTGCTCTTTCCTCTCTGCTCTGCTGTGCTCTCTCTTCACTCTGCTCTGCTATGCTCTCTCTTCACTCTGCTCTGCTGTGCTCTTTCCTCTCTGCTCTGCTGTGCTCTCTCTTCACTCTGCTCTGCTGTGCTCTCTCTTCACTCTGCTCTGCTGTGCTCTCTCTTCACTCTGCTCTGCTGTGCTCTCTCTTCACTCTGCTCTGCTGTGCTCTCTCTTCACTCTGCTCTGCTGTGCTCTCTCTTCACTCTGCTCTGCTGTGCTCTCTCTTCACTCTGCTCTGCTGTGCTCTCTCTTCACTCTGCTCTGCTGTGCTCTCTCTTCACTCTGCTCTGCTGTGCTCTCTCTTCACTCTGCTCTGCTGTGCTCTCTCTTCACTCTGCTCTGCTGTGCTCTCTCTTCACTCTGCTCTGCTGTGCTCTCTCTTCACTCTGCTCTGCTGTGCTCTCTCTTCACTCTGCTCTGCTGTGCTCTCTCTTCACTCTGCTCTGCTGTGCTCTCTCTTCACTCTGCTCTGCTGTGCTCTCTCTTCACTCTGCTCTGCTGTGCTCTCTCCTCACTCCGCTCTGCTGTGCTCTCTCCTCACTCTGCTCTTCTGTGCTCTCTCCTCACTCTGCTCTGGCTGTGCTCTTTTACTTTCTCTCCGCTCTCACTGTACTCTCTCTGTCTCTGTCCACTCCCGCTGTGCTCTCTTTCTCCTCTCTGGCTGTGCCCTCCCTCTCTCTTTGCACTTGCTCTGCTATCTCTCTCTCTCTCTGTCCATTGCCACTCTTTTTGTGCTGCGGCTGCCCCAAGCTTTAGTGCGTCCCTCAGCACGTAGTCCTGGACCTTGGAATGTGCCAGTCTGCAACATTCGGTGGTGGACAACTCTTTGCGCTGGAAGACCAGCAAGTTTCGGGCAGACCAAAGGGCGTCTTTCACTGAATTGATAGTCCTCCAGCAGCAGTTGATGTTTGTCTCGGTGTGCGTCCCTGGGAACAGCCCGTAGAGAACAGACTCCTGTGTTACAGAGCTGCTTGGGATGAACCTCGACAAAAACCACTGCATCTCTTTCCACACCTGCTTTGCAAAGACACATTCCAGGAGGAGGTGGGCAACCATCCCTTCCCCACCACAGCCACCGCGGGGGCACTGTGCGGAGGGGGCGAGACTTCGTGTGTGCATGAAGGACCTGACGGGGAGGGCCCTTCTCACCACCAGCCAAGCTACGTCTTGGTGCTTGTTTGAAAGTTCTGGTGATGAGGCATTCTGCCAAATGACTTTGACGGTCTGCTCGGGGAACCATCCGACAGGATCCACCGTCTCCTTTTCCCGTAGGGCCTTGAGGACATTCCGTGCAGACCACTGCCTGATGGATCGGTGGTCGAAGGTGTTTTCCCGCAGGAACTGCTCCACGAAGGATAGGTGGTACGGCACGGCCCAACTGCATGGAGCGTTCCGCGGCCATGTGCCCAGGCCCATCCTTCGCAACACCGGGGACAGATAGAACCTCAGCACGTAGTGACACTTGGGGTTTGCGTACTGGAGGTCTACACACAGCTTGATGCAGCTGCACATGAAGGTGGTCATCAGGATGAGGGCCACGTTGGGTACATTTTTCCCGCCCTTGTCCAGAGATTTGAACATCGTGTCCCTCCGGTCCCGGTCCATTTTAGATCACCAGATGAAGCGGAAAATGGCTCGGGTGACTGCCACGGCGCAGGAGTGGGGTATGGGCCAGACCTGCGCCACGTAGAGCAACAACGTGAGCGCCTCGCACCTGATAACCAGGTTCTTACCCACAATGGAGAGAGATCGCTGCCCCCACATGCCCAACTTTTGTTGTACCTTGGATACTCGCTCCTCCCATGTTTTGGTGCACGCCCTGGCCCTTCTGAACCATATCCCCAGCACCTTCAGGTAATCTGACCTGACGGTGAAGGGGACAAAGGATCGGTCAGCTCAGTTCCCAAAGAACATGGCCTCGCTCTTGCTGTGGTTAACTTTGGCTCCCGAGTCCAGTTCGAACTGGTCGCAGATGCTCATCAGTCTGCGCACGGACAGCGGATCCGAGCAGAAGACAGCGACGTCATCCATGTACAGGGAGTTTTTAAACTGAGTGCCTCTGCTGCCTGGGATTGTCACCCCTCTTATGCTCGCATCCTTCCTAATAGACTCTGCAAAGGGTTCAATACAGCAAACAAACAAGACCGGGGACAGAGGACAGCCCTGTCTGACTCCAGATTGGATCGGGAAACTTTCCAATTCCCACCCGTTGATTGAGACTGCGCTACTGATGTTTGTGTAGAGCAGTTTGATCCAATTGCAGATTCCCTCCCCAAACCCCATTTTGGAAAGCACGTCCATCATGTAGGTGTGCGATATCCTGTCAAAAGCCGCCTCCTGGTCCAGGCTGATGAGGCAGGTGTCCACCCTCCTGTCCCGTACGTAGGTGATCGTATCCCTGAGTAGCGCGAGACTATCAGAGATCTTCCTGCCGGGTACAGTACAGGTCTGATCGGGGTGAATCACCAACTCCAGAGCAGGCTTGACTCGACTGGCTATGACTTTGAACAGAATCTTGTAGTCAACATTAAGCAGTGAGATGGGCCGCCAATTTCTGATTTCTGCCCTCTCCCCCTTCCGCTTGTAAATGAGGGTGATGATGCCTTTCCTCATGGATTCTGACATGCTGCCAGCCAGGAGCATACTCTCGTATACTTCCAGCAGGTCCGGGCCGACCCAGTCCCACAGGGCCGAGTACAACTCGACCGGTAAGCCGTCGCTCCCGGGAGTTTTACTCATCTCGAAAGACTCAACGGCCTTTGTCAGCTCGTCCAGCGTTAGCGGCTTGTCCAATCTCTCCCTCCTGCTGTCATCTAAGACCTCTGTGATAGATGACAGGAAGGACTGGGAGGCTCTGCTGTCTGTGGGCTTCGCATCATACAGCCCAGCATAAAAGGATTTGCTGATCCTCAGTATGTCGGACTGCGAAGACGTTACCGAGCCATCTTCTTCCTTCAGGCTGCTGATAACAGAGCTCTCTCTGTGTACCTTTTGGAAGAAGTAACGCGAGCATGTCTCATCCTGCTCGATGGAGCGGACTCTGGACCGGAAGATGATCTTGGAGGCCTCCTTGGCAAAGAGCGAGGCCTGCTGGCTCTTCACCTCTTGGAGGTCCTCCTTGACCTCGACCCCCATTGACTGTAACCGGAGTAGATTTTGCATACTTTTCTGGAGTCGGGACAGTTCCCTCTGTCTCTCTCTCGCCTTCTGAACACCTTTGTGGATGAAGAACCTCTTGATGTTCTCCTTAATCGCTTCCCACCAGTGAACTGGAGACTCAAAGAGGGGTTTCACGGTCCTCCAACCATTGTAATCCCTTTTGAGTTCCTCAACGTTCTCTGGGGTCAGCAGTGTCGCATTGAGCTTCCACGTCCCTCTGCCAACCCGCTGGTCGTCCTGTAAGTGACAGTCGGCCAGTAAGAGGCAGTGGTCGGAGAAGAACACCGGCTTGACGTCGGTGGATCCGACCGTGACAGCACGGGACACAAACAGGAAGTCAATCCTGGAACGGGCAGACCCGTCCGATCTTGACCATGTGTATCTGCGCTGCGCTCCGTCTGCAGGTTTGCTGAAGACGTCGTGCAGTTTTGCATCTTTAACTGTTTCTATTAGGAATCTGGACGTAGCGTCCAGTTTGCTGTCGTCACTGTCGGATCGTCCAGCCGCATCGATGATGCAGTTGAAGTCACCGCCTAGGATGACCGGCCTGGACGTCACCAGCAGCAGTGGGAGCTGCTGGAAGACGGTCAGCCGCTCGCTGCGTTGTACCAGGGCGTACACGTTGATCAACCGGAGCGGAGCGTTGTTGTACATCACGTCTGCTACGAGGAGGCGGCCGCCCACCACCTCCTTAACTTCGGAGATGGTGAAGTTACCTCCCCGCAGCAGAATACCCAGGCCGGAGGAACGGCAGTCATTACCCCCCGACCAGATCGATGGCCCGTGGGACCACCATCGCGACCACTGCCTGTAGGTGCTGAGGTGTGGTATTCCACACTCCTGCAGAAACAGTAGGTCAGCTTTGACCTTGGCAAGGTAATCCAAGGTTGAAACACATCGCGTAGTAGATTTAATGCTACGCACATTAATGGAAGCAATTCTTACACCCATTTTTTACAAAAAATTAGTTGTTGCTTCCCATACCATTTGTCCTCGCTAGTCCCAGTCCTTCCCCTTCGGGATGTTCCTGCATACCCATCGTATGTGCAAGCAGTTTCACGTTGGTTGGGCTCAGAAACCCCTCCTGATTTTTCATGCAGGGTTTGTGCCGCTCGGGTGACATCGGGGGGGGTCTTGTAGGCAGAGAGGATTGGGTTGTCCTCAGCTGCTTCCATCTGTTCCTCCTCGAAAACATCACAGCTCCCGGTCTCCCGGAGCTCAGGTGTGCCAGACGTGTCTTTGCTCCCGGTGTCCCGGAGCCGAGATGCGTTGGCCCCGTCGTTACGTGTGGGGCATTGGGGTTGGGGACGCCGGGCCCATCACAGCTTCCAGTGTCCGGGGGCTGGGATGCTTTATCATCCATCTCGGAGTTCTGCCGCCTCTTTTGAAGGGGCTATCGTTCCAGCATTTCCCCGTCCAGTGAAGAGGAGTTGTTGCAGGCTGATTCAGAAGAGAGCCTCCTCTTGCCACTGGTTTGGGTGGTGGCTTTGGGATGTTTTTTCTTTGTGGTTTTCCTCTGGACCACTTGCCACTGACCTGTTTGTCCATCTGCTGCCTCCTCCTCCATTGATTCTGTCTGTGGAGGAGGGGTTTCCGGGCGCTGGGTAGGTGCTGGGTCGTTGGTTTCAGCTGCCTCCCCTTCCTTCTCAGGTTGAAGTTCCTCACTGCGGAGAAGGTTGCTGGTCTCCTTTCGAACAGCGGACGCCTTCGTCGAACCTTCTCTCGGCCTTTCCTTGGACCTTGCCGCCTGAGCATAGCTGAGGCAACGTTTGGGGCAGGTCTTGTAGAGATGGCCTGCCGCACCGCACAAGTTGCAACACTTAGTCTGCTTACAGTCCTTGGTCTGATGGCCTTCCTCCTTGCAGTTCTTGCAAACAACCGTGCTGCAGTTGGCTGCCATGTGACCAGATTTGCCACAGGTGCGGCAAACTCTGGGCTGCCCGGCGTAGACCAAGAAGCCTCGACTTCCCCGATAGCGAAGCTGGAGGGAGGGTGGATGATGGCTCCACTGGGATCTACCTTCAAGGTCACCTTGACCTGCCGCTTGCTGGTCCAGATCCCAAAGGGGTCCTTGACATCAGTGCTGCTGCCGGCCACCTCGACGTACCTGGCGAGAAAGGTGAGTACATCCACCACCGGAACATGGGGGTTGTAGAGGTGAATCGTCACCACCTGGTCCCGTTGTGACGGAAGCGTGAAGAGCGGCTCCGCTGTGAGGATCGACAGTGGCGCACGGTCCCCTTTCTCCTTGAACGCCTTCAGGAACTTGATGCATCCCGCCACGTTCCGGAACGTCACGTCGAAGTATCCACTGCTGGGGAAATCCTGCAGGCAGCCCAACTGCATGGTGCGTGACCTGTCATACTGAGCAACACAGTACTGTACACTTGCCCTGTCATACTGAGCAGCACAGTACTGTGCTCTTCCCCTGTCATTTTTTTTAAATTTATTTCCAAAATATACTTTATTCATAAAAATCTGTAAAAATTACATTGCCAGACAGTTTCCAAACAGCACCAAAAAATACAAACATTGCAAGGGAGATCAGTTTCCTTCAATACTGTCATGAGTTCCTTCCCAACCCTTCCGTTTCACAATTGTCATGTCAATTACAGTTTTACATTTACAGCAATTGAGAATATTAACGATACAGTTCGAGGGGTTTCCCATTGATCCAGCCCCTCAGTCCAGCTTGGTGGGGGAACCTTACACTGTGGTCTTTCCCCATTGAGCCTTTGCTGCGGCTGCCCCAAGCTTTAGTGCGTCCCTCAGCACGTAGTCCTGGACCTTGGAATGTGCCAGTCTGCAACATTCGGCGGTGGACAACTCTTTGCGCTGGAAGACCAGCAAGTTTCGGGCAGACCAAAGGGCGTCTTTCACCGAATTGATAGTCCTCCAGCAGCAGTTGATGTTTGTCTCGGTGTGCGTCCCTGGGAACAGCCCGTAGAGCACAGACTCCTGTGTTACAGAGCTGCTTGGGATGAACCTTGACAAAAACCACTGCATCTCTTTCCACACCTACTTTGCAAAGGCACATTCCAGGAGGAGGTGGGCGACCGTCTCTTCCCCACCACAGCCAACGCGGGGGCACTGGGCGGAGGGGGCGAGACTTCGGGTGTGCATGAAGGATCTGACGGGGAGGGCCCTTCTCACCCCTGTCATACTGAGCAGCACAGTACTGTGCACTTGCCCTGTCATACTGAGCAGCACAGTACTGTACACTTGCCCTGTCATACTGAGCAGCACAGTACTGTGAACTTGACCTGTCATACTGAGCAGCACAGTACTGTGAACTTGATCTGTCATACTGAGCAGCACAGTACTGTGAACTTGATCTGTCATACTGAGCAGCACAGTACTGTGAACTTGATCTGTCATACTGAGCAGCACAGTACTGTGAACTTGACCTGTCATTCTGAGCAGCACAGTACTGTGCACTTGACCTGTCATACTGAGCAGCACAGTACTGTACACTTGCCCTGTCATACTGAGCAACACAGTACTGTGCACTTGACCTGTCATACTGAGCAACACAGTACTGTGCACTTGACCTGTCATACTGAGCAGCACAGTACTGTACACTTGTCCTGTCATACTGAGCAACACAGTACTGTGCACTTGACCTGTCATACTGAGCAACACAGTACTGTGCACTTGACCTGTCATACTGAGCAACACAGTACTGTGCACTTGACCTGTCATACTGAGCAGCACAGTACTGTACACTTGCCCTGTCATACTGAGCAGCACAGTACTGTACACTTGCCCTGTCATACTGAGCAGCACAGTACAGTACACTTGACCTGTCATACTGAGCAACACAGTACTGTGCACTTGTCCTGTCATACTGAGCAGCACAGTACTGTACACTTGCCCTGTCATACTGAGCAGCACAGTACTGTGCTCTTCCCCTGTCATACTGAGCAGCACAGTACTGTGCACTTGTCCTGTCATACTGAGCAACACAGTACTGTACACTTGCCCTGTCATACTGAGCAACACAGTACTGTACACGTGACCTGTCATACTGAGCAACACAGTACTGTGCACTTGTCCTGTCATACTGAGCAACACAGTACTGTGCACTTGTCCTGTCATACTGAGCAACACAGTACTGTGCACTTGACCTGTCATACTGAGCAACACAGTACTGTGCACTTGCCCTGTCATACTGAGCAACACAGTACTGTACACTTGACCTGTCATACTGAGCAACACAGTACTGTGCACTTGTCCTGTCATACTGAGCAACACAGTACTGTACACTTGACCTGTCATACTGAGCAACACAGTACTGTGCACTTGCCCTGTCATACTGAGCAGCACAGTACTGTACACTTGCCCTGTCATACTGAGCAGCACAGTACTGTGCACCTGACTGGCATCAGCCATCACATCTTGTTGATCAATTTATTGCAACAATGCACATCGTAACCGGAACCCTCCGCTCAACACCCCTCCCCTGACTCCTGCCCTCGCAAACATCCCTCCCCCACACGTCTGCTGACTGATGAAAACCCACAAGCTGGTTGGAAATTCATGCTGCACCTCACTTACAATGACATGTCCCATCCACCGACTGCCCACCCTCCATCTTGGCGTCCGATATGGTGCAACCTTCCCGAGCAAGATCAACCAGCGCACATCCTTTGGATCCAGGAATGGGAAACACGGGAAGTCACTGACACGTTCCTTGTGACAAACGCCATCTGTTGAATGGCAGGCTTTGAACTACCATGGCGAGGGTGGTCCTTGCTCAGCAGGTTCAGGACAAGCCAGGGCCCCTGCGCAGCCAACCTCCACTGCTGCAGCCTCTGTACAAGCCTGTTCTGCATTTGTGGAGAGACACCAAACGATGCTGCACCTTACCGAGGAGCTTCCCCTCTGCAGACTAACTGGCGGACTGATCACCTTAAACTCAGCAAATGAGGAGGCTATCGCTTGGCTCCAGGGTTTGCATTTGCTAAAAAAAAAGTAGCAAAAGGAATATAAAGTTCTCCACTTGCTCTCGAGATCCTTGGCCCTATCAAGATTGGCTCAATGAAAACATTGAGAGGTGATTGGAGGAGAAACATCGCCGCTGTCGGGCTACACTCAATGATGAGGCATCACTATCCAAGCACGATGCTACTGAAATACTTGCAGGACTGTCCAGTACAAGCTCAGAGGGATTTATTTATTTTAATTTTAATTTTATTTAGAGATACAGCACTGAAACAGGCCCTTCGGCCCACCGAGTCTGTGCCGACCATCAACCACCCATTTATACTAATCCTACACTAATCCCATATTCCTACCACATCCCCACCTGTCCCTGTATTCCCCTACCACCTACCTATACTAGGAGCAATTTATAATGGCCAATTTACCTTTCAACCCGCAAGTCTTTTGGCTTGTGGGAGGAAACTGGAGCACCCGGAGGAAACCCACGCAGACACAGGGAGAACTTGCAAACTCCACACAGGCAGTACCCAGAATTGAACCCGGGTCGCTGGAGCTGTGAGGCACTTGGCTGAATCTGAAAGCAGGTAATCCCTGGTCGTATGACAACCACTAAGACAGGAGATTTCGATGAAGCTTTGAAATCTGTCCATGGTCGACTGGTTCATGACCAATCCTCATCGCCAACAGCAAATGCCCAAATTCTAGACAAATGGGCCGAGCACTTTAACCACCTCCTCAATCGGCCTTTGTCCATCAATGAGGAAGCAGTCAACATGTTACCATCAACTGTTCTTATGATGGCCCTCAGGAGCTGATTCCATCCCGGCTGAGGCCTACAAGGCTGGTGGTCAATGCCTGGTCAGGAAGCTCAGTGAACTCCTTCAGTCTACGTGGGAGCAAGGAACCACCCCGCAAGAATACAAAGATGCCTCCATTGTTCACCTGTACAAGCGGAAAGGAACGCGCCAATCTTGTGGCAATCACAGAGGAATCGCACGCCTCTCCAGCGCCAGCCAAATCTCCGCCAGAATCCTTCTGAACCGCTTAGTGCAACTACTCGACCAGGATCTGCTGTCAGAATCGGTGCGGTTTCAGAAAAGGTCAAGGAACGGCTGATGTGATGTTTGCAGTGAGACAGCTTCAGGAACAGAACATGGCTCTCAATTCAGCTGCCCTGACAAATTCATCACCATGCCTCGCCAGTTGTATGACGGAATGCTCGCCCGTGTACTGGACGATGGTCAGTATTAACCATTCCCAGTGACTATTGGAGTTAAGCAGGCATCAAAATCTGATACCGCATGGACGGGAAGCTGCTCAATCTGAGACGACTCTGGGGAAAAATCCAAGGACATGCTTCGCGATTCCCTGTTTGTCGATGACTGTGCACTAGCTGCTGGTTCAGAGCCAGCACGGACTTGCTCTCCACTGCATGCGTCAACTTTGGCCTCCCGATCAGCACAAAGAAAATTGAAGTAATGTACCAGCCCCTATCTCAAGCCCAAGATATCAGTCCACGACCAGGAAGTGTCAGCAGCGGATAAATGCACCTATCTCGGCAGCACGCACTCTCTCGAGCTGTCTCAATCGATGGCTAGACACATGTCACATTCTCTTCAGCTGCCTTTGGAAGCTTCTGAAGATCAGATGGCAGGACAAAAATACCAGACACTAAGGTGCCCACCTGAGCTGGCATTGCCAAGTATCCATACTGAGACAGGCACAACTGAATTGGGCTGGTCCTGTAGTCAGACTGCCTGAAACTCGCGAATCTTCGATGGAGAGATTGAGTCTGGGATGCGCTATCATGGCTCCAAAGGAAATTCTCCAAGGATACTCGGAAGGTTTCACTGAAGGGTTTTGATATCGAGCCCGAATCCTGGGAGAAGCTCACCCAGAATCACTGCACCCAGCTCAACCAATTAAAAAAGGGTGCAGCCTCCTTTGAAACCAAGTGCATATCCGAGGCAGCAGCTCGTCTAAAACTCAATCGTCTGTGGTAACTTGTCCCATTTACAGCAGAAACTACCCAGCACAGATCAGCTTTAGCAGTCACCTGCGTACTCACTGGAACCTAATCAAACACCCCAGGTGATAGACAAGGTGCACTTCACCTCGAAGGGCAAGCAGCAAAGTCTCTCTTTCACTCTCTCTTTTCTCTGGCTGTGCACTTTCCCTCTCACTGTGCTCTTTCTCTGCTCTCGTTTTGCTCTCTCTCTCCTCTGATGTTGCTCCGCTCTCTATCTGTCACCTCTTGCTGTTTTCTCTCTCTGTCTCTGCTCTTGCTCTTCTCTCTTTTATCTCTTGTTGTCCTGTCTCGTTGTCCGTCACTCTCTGTGCTCTTGCTGTGCTCCCTCTCTCTGCTCTCGCTGAGTTCTCTCTCTTTACTCTCGCCGAGTTCTCTCATTCTCTGCTCTCGCCGAGTTCTCTCACTCTCTGCTCTCGCCGAGTTCTCTCACTCTCTGCTCTCGCCGAGTTCTCTCACTCTCTGCTCTCGCCGAGTTCTCTCGCTCTCCGCTCTCGCCGAGTTCTCTCGCTCTCCGCTCTCGCCGAGTTCTCTCGCTCTCCGCTCTCGCTGAGTTCTCTCACTCTCCGCTCTCGCTGAGTTCTCTCACTCTCCGCTCTCGCTGAGTTCTCTCGCTCTCCGCTCTCGCCGAGTTCTCTCATTCTCTGCTCTCACCGAGTTCTCTCACTCTCTGCTCTCGCCGAGTTCTCTCACTCTCTGCTCTCGCCGAGTTCTCTCACTCTCTGCTCTCGCCGAGTTCTCTCACTCTCTGCTCTCGCTGAGTTCTCTCACTCTCTGCTCTCGCTGAGTTCTCTCACTCTCTGCTCTCGCTGAGTTCTCTCACTCTCTGCTCTCGCTGAGTTCTCTCACTCTCTGCTCTCGCTGAGTTCTCTCACTCTCTGCTCTCGCTGAGTTCTCTCACTCTCTGCTCTCGCTGAGTTCTCTCACTCTCTGCTCTCGCCGAGTTCTCTCACTCTCTGCTCTCGCCGAGTTCTCTCACTCTCTGCTCTCGCTGTGCTCACTCTCTCTGCTCTCGCTGAGTTCTCTCTCTTTACTCTCGCTGAGTTCTCTCTCTTTACTCTCGCTGAGTTCTCTCTCTTTACTCTCGCTGAGTTCTCTCTCTTTACTCTCGCTGAGTTCTCTCTCTTTACTCTCGCTGAGTTCTCTCACTCTCTGCTCTCGCTGAGTTCTCTCACTCTCTGCTCTCGCTGTGCTCCCTCTCTCTGCTCTCGCCGAGTTCTCTCACTCTCTGCTCTCGCCGAGTTCTCTCACTCTCTGCTCTCGCCGAGTTCTCTCACTCTCTGCTCTCGCCGAGTTCTCTCACTCTCTGCTCTCGCCGAGTTCTCTCACTCTCTGCTCTCGCCGAGTTCTCTCACTCTCTGCTCTCGCCGAGTTCTCTCACTCTCTGCTCTCGCCGAGTTCTCTCACTCTCTGCTCTCGCCGAGTTCTCTCACTCTCTGCTCTCGCCGAGTTCTCTCACTCTCTGCTCTCGCCGAGTTCTCTCACTCTCTGCTCTCGCCGAGTTCTCTCACTCTCTGCTCTCGCCGAGTTCTCTCACTCTCTGCTCTCGCCGAGTTCTCTCTCTTTACTCTCGCCGAGTTCTCTCGCTCTCCGCTCTCGCCGAGTTCTCTCCCTCTCCGCTCTCGCTGTGCTCTCCCTATCTCCGTCCTCGCTGTCCGCTGTCGCTGTGCTTTCCCTGTCTCTGTACCCCTTCTCTCTGCTCTCTGTCTCTGCTCTCACTGTGCTCTCGCTGTCTTTCTCCACTCTGTGCTCTCTCCCTCGCTCTCTCTCTCCACTCCAGCTGTACTCTCTCTCTCCCTCCACTCTCACTTATTTCTCTATTACACTCTCTCAGGCTCTCAGTGCTCTCTGCTCTCGTTTTTCTCTCTCCGCGCTCTCTGTGCTCTCTTTATGCTTTCCCTTTGCGCGCTCTCTTTCTGCTCAAGCTGTGCTCTCGCACTCTCCTCCCTTTCGATGCTATCTCTTTCTCTCCACTTTCTCTGTACTCTCTCTCTATGCTCCCACTGTGCTCTATCCCTCTACTTGAGCTGTGCACTCTCTCTTGCTACCCACTCTCTCTCTCTCTTCACACTTCTTTTATCCCTCCACTCTGGTTCACTTGTCCTTCTAGCTCTCTCTCTGTTTGCTCTCCTTTTATCCCTGCCACTCTCTGTTGGTGGAACATAAGAATGTGAGATTGAGGGATATGGTGGGAGGTGGTTATGTGGGATTGAGGGATATAGAATAATAGAATCATAGAAATGTTATGGCACAGAAAGAGGCCATTCAGCCCATTATGTGTACGCCGGCTAAAAAACTAGCCACCAAATCTAATCCCACCTTCCAGCACCTGGTCCGTAGCCTTGCAGGTTACAGCACTTCAGGTGCAAGTCCAGGTACCTTTTAAAAGAGTTGAGCGTTTCTACTTCCACCACCGTTCCTGGCAGTGAATTCCAGACACCCACCACCCTCTGGGTGAAAAAGTTTTTCATGACCCCTCTAATCCTTCTACCAATCACCTTAAATCTGTACCCACTGGTAATTGACCTCTTCGCGAGGGGAAACAGTTCCTTCCTGTCTACTCTATCTAGGCCCCTCATAATTTTGTACACCTCAATTAAGTCACCCCTCAGCCTCCTCAGTTCTGAGGAAAACAACCCTAGCCTATCCAATCTTTCCTCATAGCTGCAACTTTCAAGCCCTCAATTGAGGGATATGGTAGGAGGTGGGTATGTGGGATTGAGGGATATGGTGGGAGGTGTCTGGCAGTTGCTGACTGATATGATAAGTAAGTTTGGTTGAGGGGTAGAGTCTATTCTGGGATAGGGTGAGACATTATCTCGGTGAGGCTGCAGCACATGGAGCGAAGGTCCGAAGATAGACTGGGATAGTAGTAGTGTAAAGGGCAGAGAGGGACATGTGTTCCTAGATTCAGGAAAATATTCTGCAGCAGTATGATTCCAGTCCAATGAGAAAAGAGGCACTGCTGGACCTGGTTCTTGGGAATGAGGTGGGACAAGTGGATCAAGTGTCAGTAGGAGAGCATTTTGGGGAAAGTGATCATTCTGTCATAAGAGTTAAATTGGTTATGGAAAAGGACAAAGAACAATCCAGAATAAGAATAATTAACTGGGGGAAAGCCAACTTCAATGGGGTAAGAATGGAGCTGGGGCGAATAAATTGGAATCGAAGGTTAGCAGGAAAACCAATAGCTGAACCTTTAAAGAAGAGACAGTTTGGGCACAGTCGAGGTATGTTCCCTCGAAGGGGAAAGGTAGGGCAAACAAATCCAGAGCTCCCTGGATGACAAAAGAGGTAGAGATTAAGATAAAGAAGAAAAAGTGTGCTTATGACAGATGCCAGGTAGAAAATACTTTTGAGAACCAAGCTGAATATAGAAGGTCCAGCGGGGAAGTGAACAAGCAAATAAGAGAAGCAAAGAGAGAGCATGAGAAGAGACTGGCAGCTAGCATTAAAAGAAATCCCAAAGTTTTCTATAGGCATATAAATAGTAAAAGGGCGGTAAAAGGAGGATTGGGGGCGATTAGGGATCAGAAAGGGGATTTATACATGGAGGCAGAGGGCATAGCTGAGGTATTAAATGAATACTTTGCATCTGTCTTTACCAAGGAAGAAGATGCAACCCAGACCAAGGTGAAAGAGGAGATATTTAATACACGATAAATTTGACAAGGAGGAAGAATTAGATAGGCTGTCTATATTTAAAGTTGATAAAGCATTAAGACCGGATGAGATGCACCCAAGGATACTGAAGGAAGTGAGAGTGGAAATTGCAGAAGCACCGGCCATAATTTTCCAGACTTCCTTTTAATCAGGGGTGGTGCCAGAGGACTGGAGAATTGCAAATGTTACACCCTTATTCAGGATATGAAAATAAGTCCAGCAACTACGGGCCAGTCAGTTGAACTTTGATGGTGGGGAAATTTCTAGAAACAGTAATGTGGGACAAAATTAATAGGCACATGGACAAATGCGGGTTAATTAAGGAAAGCCAGCATGGGTTTCCTGAGGGAAAATCATGTTTAACTAACTTGCTTGAGTTTTTTGAGGAGGTAACAGAGAGGATTGATGAGGGCAATGCTGTTGATGTGGTGTACATGGACTTTCAAAAGGCATTTGATACAGTGTCACACAACAGACTTGTGGACAAAGTTATAGCTCATGGAATAAAAGGGATGGTAACAACATGGATACGAAATTGGCTGAGTGACAGGTAACAAAGAGTAGTGATTAATGGTTGTTCTTCTGACGGGAGGAAGGTTTGTAATGGAGTTCCCCAAGGATCAGTGTTGGGACCCTTGCTTTTCCTGATATATATTAATGACCTAGACCTTGGTTTACAGGGCACAATTGCACAATTTGAGGATGATACAAAACTTGGAAGCATTGTGAACTGTGAGGATAGTGTAGAATTTCAAAAGGACATAGACAAGTTGGTGGACTGGGCAGACAGGTGGCAGATGAAGTTCAATGGGGAGAAATGTGAAGTTATTAATTTTGTTGGAAGAACATGGAGAGACAATATAAAATGAAGAGAACAAAGAACAGTACAGCACAGGAACAGGCCATTCGGCCCTCCAAGCCTGCGCCGATCTTGATGCCTGCCTAAACTAAAACCTTCTGCACTTCCAGGGACCGTATCCCTCTATTCCCATCCTATTTATGTATTTGTCAAGATGCCTCTTAAACGTCTTTATCGTGCCTACTTCCAAGTTCCAGGCACTCACCACCCTCTGTGTAAAGAACTTGCCTCGCACATCCCCTCTAAACTTTGCCCCTCTCACCTTAAACCTATGTCCCCTAGTAACTGACTCTTCCACTCTGGGGGAAAAAGCTTCCGACTATCCACTCTGTCCATGCCGCTCATAACTTTGTAAACCTCTATCATGTCACCCCTCCACCTCCGTCGTTCCAGTGAAAACAATCCAAGTTTATCCAACCTCTCCTCATATCTAATGCCCTCCAGACCAGGCAACATCCTGGTAAACCTCTTCTGTACCCTCTCCAAAGCCTCCACATCCTTCTGGTAGTGTGGCGACCAGAATTGCACGCAATATTCTAAATGTGGCCTAACTAAAGTTCTGTACAGCTGCAGCATGACTTACCAATTTTTATACTCTATGCCCCGACCGATGAAGGCAAGCATGCCGTATGCCTTCTTGACTACCTTATCCACCTGCGTTGCCACTTTCAGTGACCTGTGGACCTGTACACCCAGATCTCTCTGCCTGTCAATACTCCTAAGGGTTCTGCCATTTACTGTATACCTCCCACCTGCATTAGACCTTCCAAAATGCATTACCTCACATTTGTCCGGATTAAACTCCATCTGCCATTTCTCCACCCAAGTCTCCAACAATCTATATCCTGCTGTATCCTCTAACAACCCTCATCATTATCCGCAACTCCACCAACCTTTGTGTCGTCCGCAAACTTACTAATCAGACCAGCTACATTTTCCTCCAAATCATTTATATATACTACAAACAGCAAAGGTCCCAACACTAATCCATGCGGAACACCACTAGTCACATCCCTCCATTCAGAAAAGCACCCTTCCACTGATACCCTCTGTCTTCTATGACTGAGCCAGTTCTGTATCCATCTTGCCAGCTTCCCTCTGATCCCGTGTGACTTCACCTTTTGCACCAGTCTGCCATGCGGGACTTTGTCAAAGGCTTTACTAAAGTCCATATCGACAACATCCACCACCCTTCCCTCATCAATCATCTTTGTCACTTCCTCAAAAAACTCAATCAAATTAGTGAGACACGACCTCCCCTTCACAAAACCATGCTGCCTCTCGCTAATAAGTTTGTTTGTTTCCAAATGGGAGTAAATCCTGTCCTGAAGAATCCTCTCTAATAATTTCCCTACCACTGATGTAAGGCTCACCGGCCTATAATTTCCTGGATTATCCTTGCTACCCTTCTTAAGCAAAGGAACAACATTGGCTATTCTCCAGTCCTCTGGGACCTCACCTGTAGCCAATGAGGATGCAAAGATTTCTGTCAGGGCCCCAGCAATTTCTTACCTTGCCTCCCTTAGTATTCTGGGGTAGATCCCATCAGGCCCTGGGGACTTAATGCTTTGCAAGACACCCAACACCACCTCCTTTTTGATAATGAGATGACTGAGACTATCTACACCCCCTTCCCTCGGCTCATCATCGACCAAGTCCTTCTCTTTGGTGAATACTGATGCAAAGTACGCATTTAGCACCTCGCCCATTTCCTCTGGCTCCACACATAGATTCCCTTCTCTGTCCTTGAGCAGGCCAACCCTTTCCCCAGTTACCCTCTTGCTCTTTATATATGTATGAAAAGCCTTGGAATTTTCCTTAATCCTGTTTGCCAATGACTTTTCATGACCCCTTTTAGCCCTCCTGACTCCTTGCTTAAGTTCCTTTCTACTGTCTTTATATTCCTCAAGGGATTCATCTGTTCCTAGCCTTCCAGCCCTTACGAATGCTTCCTTTTTCTTTTTGACTAGGCTCACAATATCCCGCGTTATCCAAGGTTCCCGAAACTTGCCAAACTTATCCTTCTTCTTCACAAGAACATACTGGTCCTGGATTCTAATCAACTGACGTTTGAAAGACTCCCACATGTCAGATGTTGATTTACCCTCAAACAGCCGCCCCCAATCTAAATTCTTCAGTTCCTGCCTAATATTGTTATAATTAGCCTTCCCCCACTTTAGCACCTTCACCCGAGGACTACTCTTATCCTTATCCACAAGTACCTTAAAACTTATGGAATTATGGTCACTGTTCCCGAAATTATCCCCTACTGAAACTTCGACCACCTGGCCGGGCTCATTCCCCAATACCAGGTCCAGTACGGCCCCATCCCTAGTTGGACTATCTACATATTGTTTCAAGAAGCCCTCCTGGATGCTCCTTACAAATTCTGCCCCATCCAAGCCCCTAGCAATAAGTGAGTCCCAGTCAATATTGGGGAAGTTAAAGTCACCCACCACCACAACCCTGTTACCTTTACATCTTTCCAAAATCTGTCTACATATCTGCTCCTCTACCTCCCGCTGGCTGTTGGGAGGCCTGTAGAAAACCCCCAACATCATGACTGCACCCTTCCTATTCCTGAGCTCCACCCATATTGCCTCGCTGCATGACCTCTCTGAGGTGTCCTCCCGCAGATCAGCTGTGATATTCTCCTTAACATGCATTGCAACTCCCCCACCCCTTTTACATCCCGCTCTATCCCGCCTGAAACTTCTAAATTCTGGAACATTTAGCTGCCAATCCTGTCCTTCCCTCAACCAAGTCTCTGTAATAGCAACAACATCATAGTTCCAAGTACTAATCCAAGCTCTAAGTTCATCTGCCTTACCTGTTATACTTCTCGCATTGAAACAAATGCCACCAGTCCCGCTGTGCTCCGCAACATCTCACTGCCTGCTCTTCCTCTTAGTCTTACTGGCCTTATTTACTAGTTCCCCCTCATTTATTTCACTTGTTGTCCTACTTCTCCGGTTCCCACCCCCCTGCCACACTAGTTTAAACCCTCCTGAGTGATGCTAGCAAACCTTGCAGCCAGGATATTTGTGCCCCTCCAGTTTCGATGCAACCCGTCCTTCTTGTACAGGTCCCATCTGTCCCGGAAGAGATCCCAATGGTCCAGATATCTGAAAACCTCCCTTCGACACCAGCTGTTCAGCCACGTGTTTAGCTGCACTATCTTCCTATTTCTAGCCTCACTGGCACGTGGCACAGGTACTAATCCCGAGATTACAACCCTGGAGGTCCTGTCTTTTAACTTTCTACCTAACTCCCTAAACTCCCCCTGCAGGACCTCATCACTCTTCCTGCCTATGTCATTGGTACCGATGTGTACCACAACCTCTGGCTGTTCACCCTCCCCCTTCAGAATGCCCCCTGTCCGTTCAGAGACATCCTTGACCCTGGCACCAGGGAGGCAACATACCATCCTGGAGTCTCTTTCACGTCCACAGAAGCGCCTATCTGTGCCCCTGACTATAGAGTCCCCTATAACTATTGCTCTTCTGCACTTTGTCCCTCCCTGCTGAACAACAGTGCCAGCCGTGGTGCCACTGCTCTGGCTGCTGCTATTTTCCCCTGATAGGCCATCGCCCCCCAACAGTATCCAAAACGGTATACTTGTTAGAGAGGGGGATAGCCACAGGGGATTCCTGCACTGACTGCCTGCCCCTTCTAGCGGTCACCGATCTATCTGCCTGCACCTTGGGTGTAACCACTTCTCTAAAACTCCTGTCTATGACGCTTTCCGCCACCTGCATGCTCCTAGGTGCATCCAGTTGCCGCTCCAACCGATCCATGCGGTCTGTGAGGAGCTGCAACTGGGTACACTTCCTGCAGATGTAATCGTCCGGAACGCTGGAAGCATCACGGACTTCCCACATCTCACAGGTCAAGCATTTCACCCCTCTAACTGACATTTCTAGCACTAATTAATAAATTAATTTAAGATAAATAAATACTTATTAAATCCTTACTAAATTGTTATAACTTTCTGGTCCCTAGTGCTAGATTCCTCCTATAAATATTAAATGCTAACTAAATACAGTAATCTCCTCCCTCTGGTTTAGTTACTCTACTTATTAGTTAATTAGGGTTTTAATCAATTTTTATCAATGCTTTATTTTCAAATTCAGTTAAAAAAAATTCCCTACCAGCCAATCAGGTCACAGCTTTCCTGTGATGTCACTTTCAGTTTATTTTACCAGAGGTAAGTTTTTTATACTTACCAGTCCGGAACTCCACCCTCCGAGTCTTCTCCCAGTCAGCTGTGCTCTTTGGAAGCTCTGGGCTCCCCTCACTCTGAGGGCAGGTAGGAAATGAAAGGAGCTCCTCGCTCCCTCCTTACCGAACTTCCTCAGTTCCCAAACTTCCACTGCAGCACTCTAATGCAACCCAGGTCAGCACTCCAATGCAAACAAAGTCAGGACTGTAAGATGGCTCACTTTTATACTGACTCACTCTAGCCCCCTGAAAATTGGTTTAAACCAATTCTCTAATTGACAAGGTGCAGCTGCAAGCAGAGCCTGAGTGAACCCAGTTTAAAGCTGGTCTAAAACTCACCTTCTCCAACCCTAACAGCAACTGTTAAGTTGATCTGCTAAATAAAAGACAGGTACAATTTTAAAGGGGGTGCAGGAGCAGAGGGACCTGGGTGTACATGTACATAAATCATTGAAGGTGGCAGGACAGGTTGAGAGAGTGGTTAATAAAGCATACCGTATCCTGAGCTTTATTAATAGGGACATAGTGTACAAGAACAAGGAAGTTATGTTGAACTTACATAAGACACTAGTATTGCGTCTAGTTCTGGGCCCCGCACTTGAGGAAAGACGTGAGGGCATTGGAGAGAATGCAGAAAAGATTCACGAGAATGGTTCCAGGGATGAGGAATTTCAGTTATGAAGGTAGTTTGGAGAAGTTAGGACTGTTTTCCTTGGAGAAGAGAAGGCTGAGATTAGATAGAGGTATTCAAAATCATGAGGGGTCTGGACAGAGTAGATAGAGAGAAACTGTTCCCACACATGTGAGGATTGAGAACGAGAGGGCACAGATTTAAAGTATTTGGTAAGCGAAGAAGTGACATGAGGAAAAACCTTTTCACGCAGTGAGTGGTTAAGGTCTGGAATGCACCAAAGTCTGGCTCGGGTATAAAATTAAAACTCGACCCAGGCCCGACCCAACAAGAGCCAAACCAAACCCGACCTGGGCCCGAGTCCTTTGCTTTTTTTCAAATGCCCGCCCCGGTTCGAAAATAACAAACATATTATTGAAACAGAAAAATATCGTAGATTAAAATGAAAACAATACGAAGCAAAACAGTACAGTCCAGCCCGAGCCGAGCCGAGCCCGACACATGTCGGGTAGCCAGGCTTTAGAACGTGCTGCCTGAGAACGTGGTGGAGGCAGGTTCATTTGAAGCATTCAGAAGGGAATTGGACTGTTATATAAAAAGGAAGAAGGTGCAGGGTTATGGGGAGAAGGCAGGGGAATGGAACTGAGGGAGTGGCTCTTTCAGCGAGCCAGTACGGACATGATGGGCCGAATGGCCTCCTTCTGCACTGTAATGATTCTGTGATCCTGTGATTCTGCGTAGGCAGTATTGAGGTGTTAAGGTGATGTAGAGGAAGATAGTGAGATGGTGGGCAGTTGGGATTGAGGGATATGGTGATCTGATGGGATGAAGTATATGGTGATCTGATGGGATTGAGGGATATGGTGATCTGATGGGATTGAGGGATATGGTGATCTGATGGGATTGAGAGATATGGTGATCTGATGGGATTGAGGGATATGGTGATCTGATGGGATTGAGGGATATGGTGATCTGATGGGATTGAGAGATATGGTGATCTGATGGGATTGAGAGATATGGTGATCTGATGGGATGAGGGATATAGTGATCTGATGGGATTGAGGGATATGGTGATCTGATGGGATTGAGAGATATGGTGATCTGATGGGATTGAGAGATATGGTGATCTGATGGGATTGAGAGATATGGTGATCTGATGGGATTGAGAGATATGGTGATCTGATGGGATTGAGGGATATGGTGATCTGATGGGATTGAGGGATATGGTGATCTGATGGGATTGAGAGATATGGTGATCTGATGGGATTGAGGGATATGGTGATCTGATGGGGTGAGGGATATGGTGATATGATGGGATTGAGGGATATGGTGATCTGATGGGATTGAGAGATATGGTGATCTGATGGGATTGAGAGATATGGTGATCTGATGGGATTGAGGGATATGATCAAGATGGGATTGAGAGATATGGTGATCTGATGGGATTGAGGGATATGGTGATCTGATGGGATTGAGAGATAGGGTGATCTGATGGGATTGAGGGATATGGTGATCAAGATGGGATTGAGAGATATGGTGATCTGATGGGATTGAGGGATATGGTGATCTGAAGGGATTGAGAGATATGGTGATCTGATGGGATTGAGAGATATGGTGATCAAGATGGGATTGAGAGATATGGTGATCTGATGGGATTGAGGGATATGATGATCAAGATGGGATTGAGAGATATGGTGATCTGATGGGATTTGAGAGATATGGTGATCTGATGGGATTGAGAGATATGGTGACCTGATGGGATTGAGAGATATGGTGATCTGATGGGATGAGGGATATGGTGATCTGATGGGATGAGGGATATGGTGATCTGATGGGATGAGGGATATGGTGATATGATGGGATTGAGGGATATGGTGATCTGATGGGATGAGGGATATGATGATATGATGGGATTGAGGGATATGATGATCTGATGGGATGAGGGATATGATGATCTGATGGGATGAGGGATATGGTGATATGATGGGATTGAGGGATATGGTGATCTGATGGGATGAGGGATATGGTGATCTGATGCGATGAGGGATATGGTGATCTGATGGGATGAGGGATATGGTGATCTGATGGGATGAGGGATATGGTGATCTGATGGGATGAGGGATATGGTGATCTGATGGGATGAGGGATATGGTGATCTGATGGGATGAGGGATATGGTGATCTGATGGGATGAGGGATATGGTGATCTGATGGGATGAGGGATATGGTGATCTGATGGGATGAGGGATATGGTGATCTGATGGGATGAGGGATATGGTGATCTGATGGGATGAGGGATATGGTGATCTGATGGGATGAGGGATATGGTGATCTGATGGGATGAGGGATATGGTGATCTGATGGGATGAGGGATATGATGATCTGATGGGATGAGGGATATGGTGATATGATGGGATTGAGGGATATGGTGATCTGATGGGATGAGGGATATGATGATATGATGGGATTGAGGGATATGATCTGATGGGATGAGGGATATGATGATCTGATGGGATGAGGGATATGGTGATATGATGGGATTGAGGGATATGGTGATCTGATGGGATGAGGGATATGGTGATCTGATGGGATGAGGGATATGGTGATCTGATGGGATGAGGGATATGGTGATCTGATGGGATGAGGGATATGGTGATCTGATGGGATGAGGGATATGGTGATATGGGATTGAGGGATATGGTGATCTGATGGGATTGAGAGATATGGTGATCTGATGGGATTGAGAGATATGGTGATCTGATGGGATTGAGGGATATGGTGATCTGATGGGATTGAGGGATATGGTGATCTGATGGGATTGAGAGATATGGTGATCTGATGGGATTGAGGGATATGGTGATCTGATGGGGTGAGGGATATGGTGATATGATGGGATTGAGGGATATGGTGATCTGATGGGATTGAGAGATATGGTGATCTGATGGGATTGAGAGATATGGTGATCTGATGGGATTGAGGGATATGATCAAGATGGGATTGAGAGATATGGTGATCTGATGGGATTGAGGGATATGGTGATCTGATGGGATTGAGAGATAGGGTGATCTGATGGGATTGAGGGATATGGTGATCAAGATGGGATTGAGAGATATGGTGATCTGATGGGATTGAGGGATATGGTGATCTGAAGGGATTGAGAGATATGGTGATCTGATGGGATTGAGAGATATGGTGATCAAGATGGGATTGAGAGATATGGTGATCTGATGGGATTGAGGGATATGATGATCAAGATGGGATTGAGAGATATGGTGATCTGATGGGATTTGAGAGATATGGTGATCTGATGGGATTGAGAGATATGGTGACCTGATGGGATTGAGAGATATGGTGATCTGATGGGATGAGGGATATGGTGATCTGATGGGATGAGGGATATGGTGATCTGATGGGATGAGGGATATGGTGATATGATGGGATTGAGGGATATGGTGATCTGATGGGATGAGGGATATGATGATCTGATGGGATTGAGGGATATGATGATCTGATGGGATGAGGGATATGATGATCTGATGGGATGAGGGATATGGTGATATGATGGGATTGAGGGATATGGTGATCTGATGGGATGAGGGATATGGTGATCTGATGCGATGAGGGATATGGTGATCTGATGGGATGAGGGATATGGTGATCTGATGGGATGAGGGATATGGTGATCTGATGGGATGAGGGATATGGTGATCTGATGGGATGAGGGATATGGTGATCTGATGGGATGAGGGATATGGTGATCTGATGGGATGAGGGATATGGTGATCTGATGGGATGAGGGATATGGTGATCTGATGGGATGAGGGATATGGTGATCTGATGGGATGAGGGATATGGTGATCTGATGGGATGAGGGATATGGTGATCTGATGGGATGAGGGATATGATGATCTGATGGGATGAGGGATATGGTGATATGATGGGATTGAGGGATATGGTGATCTGATGGGATGAGGGATATGATGATATGATGGGATTGAGGGATATGATCTGATGGGATGAGGGATATGATGATCTGATGGGATGAGGGATATGGTGATATGATGGGATTGAGGGATATGGTGATCTGATGGGATGAGGGATATGGTGATCTGATGGGATGAGGGATATGGTGATCTGATGGGATGAGGGATATGGTGATCTGATGGGATGAGGGATATGGTGATCTGATGGGATGAGGGATATGGTGATATGGGATTGAGGGATATGGTGATCTGATGGGCTTGAGGGATATGGTGATCTGATGGGATGAGGGATATGATGATCTGATGGGATGAGGGATATGATGATCTGATGGGATGAGGGATATGGTGATCTGATGGGATGAGGGATATGGTGATCTGATGGGATGAGGGATATGGTGATCTGATGGGATGAGGGATATGGTGATCTGATGGGATGAGGGATATGGTGATCTGATGGGATGAGGGATATGGTGATCTGATGGGATGAGGGATATGGTGATCTGATGGGATGAGGGATATGGTGATCTGATGGGATGAGGGATATGGTGATCTGATGGGATGAGGGATATGGTGATCTGATGGGATGAGGGATATGGTGATCTGATGGGATGAGGGATATGATGATCTGATGGGATGAGGGAAATTATGATCTGATGGGATGAGGGATATGATGATCTGATGGGATGAGGGATATGGTGATATGGGATTGAGGGATATGGTGATCTGATGGGATGAGGGGTATGGTGATATGGGATTGAGGGATATGGTGATATGATGGGTTTGAGGGATATGGTGATCTGATGGGATGAGGGATATGGTGATATGGGATTGAGGGATATGGTGATATGATGGGTTTGAGGGATATGGTGATCTGATGGGATGAGGGATATGGTGATCTGATGGGATGAGGGATATAGTGATCTGATGGGATTGAGGGATATAGTGATCTGATGGGATGAGGGATATGGTGATCTGATGGGATGAGGGATATGGTGATATGGGATTGAGGGATATGGTGATATGATGGGTTTGAGGGATATGGTGATATGGGATTGAGGGATATGGTGATCTGATGGGATGAGGGATATGGTGATATGGGATTGAGGGATATGGTGATATGGGATTGAGGGATATGGTGATCTGATGGGTTTGAGGGATATGGTGATCTGATGGGATGAGGGATATGGTGATATGGGATTGAGGGATATGGTGATCTGATGGGATGAGGGATATGGTGATATGGGATTGAGGGATATGGTGATCTGATGGGATGAGGGATATGGTGATATGGGATTGAGGGATATGGTGATATGATGGGATGAGGGATATGGTGATATGGGATTGAGGGATATGGTGATCTGATGGGATGAGGGATATGGTGATATGGGATTGAGGGATATGGTGATATGGTGGGATGAGGGATATGGTGATCTGATGGGATGAGGGATATGGTGAAATGGGATTGAGGGATATGGTGATATGATGGGTTTGAGGGATATGGTGATATGATGGGATGAGGGATATGGTGATATGGGATTGAGGGATATGATGATCTGATGGGATGAGGGATATGGTGATCTGATGGGATGAGGGATATGGTGATCTGATGGGATGAGGGATATGGTGATATGATGGGATGAGGGATATGGTGATATGATGGGTTTGAGGGATATGGTGATATGATGGGATGAGGGATATGGTGATCTGATGGGATGAGGGATATGGTGATATGGGATTGAGGGATATGATGATCTGATGGGATGAGGGATATGGTGATCTGATGGGATGAGGGATATGGTGATCTGATGGGATGAGGGATATGGTGATCTGATGGGATGAGGGATATGGTGATCTGATGGGATGAGGGATATGGTGATCTGATGGGATGAGGGATATGGTGATATGATGGGATGAGGGATATGGTGATATGATGGGTTTGAGGGATATGGTGATATGATGGGATGAGGGATATGGTGATCTGATGGGATGAGGGATATGGTGATATGATGGGTTTGAGGGATATGGTGATATGATGGGATGAGGGATATGGTGATCTGATGGGATGAGGGATATGGTGATATGGGATTGAGGGATATGGTGATATGATGGGTTTGAGGGATATGGTGATATGATGGGATGAGGGATATGATGATCTGATGGGATGAGGGATATGGTGATCTGATGGGATGAGGGATATGGTGATATGATGGGATGAGGGATATGGTGATATGATGGGATGAGGGATATGGTGATATGATGGGTTTGAGGGATATGGTGATATGATGGGATGAGGGATATGGTGATCTGATGGGTTTGAGGGATATGGTGATATGATGGGATGAGGGATATGGTGATCTGATGGGATGAGGGATATGGTGATCTGATGGGTTTGAGGGATATGGTGATCTGATGGGATGAGGGATATGGTGATCTGATGGGATGAGGGATATGGTGATATGATGGGATGAGGGATATGGTGATCTGATGGGATGAGGGATATGGTGATATGATGGGTTTGAGGGATATGGTGATATGATGGGTTTGAGGGATATGGTGATATGATGGGATGAGGGATATGGTGATCTGATGGGATGAGGGATATGGTGATATGATGGGTTTGAGGGATATGGTGATCTGATGGGATGAGGGATATGGTGATCTGATGGGATGAGGGATATGGTGATCTGATGGGATGAGGGATATGGTGATCTGATGGGATGAGGGATATGGTGATCTGATGGGATGAGGGATATGGTGATATGATGGGTTTGAGGGATATGGTGATATGATGGGATGAGGGATATGGTGATCTGATGGGATGAGGGATATGGTGATATGATGGTTTTGAGGGATATGGTGATATGATGGGATGAGGGATATGGTGATCTGATGGGATGAGGGATATGGTGATCTGATGGGATGAGGGATATGGTGATCTGATGGGATTGAGGGATATGGTGATATGGGTTTGAGGGATATGGTGATCTGATGGGTTTGAGGGATATGGTGATCTGATGGGATGAGGGATATGGTGATCTGATGGGATGAGGGATATGGTGATCTGATGGGATGAGGGATATGGTGATCTGATGGGATGAGGGATATGGTGATCTGATGGGATGAGGGATATGGTGATATGGGATTGAGGGATATGATGATCTGATGGGTTTGAGGGATATGGTGATCTGATGGGTTTGAGGGACATGGTGATCTGATGGGATGAGGGATATGGTGATCTGATGGGATGAGGGATATGGTGATCTGATGGGATGAGGGATATGGTGATCTGATGGGATGAGGGATATGGTGATATGATGGGATGAGGGATATGATGATCTGATGGGATGAGGGATATGGTGATCTGATGGGATGAGGGATATGGTGATCTGATGGGATGAGGGATATGGTGATCTGATGGGATGAGGGATATGGTGATCTGATGGGATGAGGGATATGGTGATCTGATGGGATTGAGGGATATGGTGATATGATGGGTTTGAAGGATATGGTGATCTGATGGGATGAGGGATATGGTGATATGATGGTTTTGAGGGATATGGTGATATGATGGGATGAGGGATATGGTGATCTGATGGGATGAGGGATATGGTGATCTGATGGGATGAGGGATATGGTGATCTGATGGGATTGAGGGATATGGTGATATGGGTTTGAGGGATATGGTGATCTGATGGGTTTGAGGGATATGGTGATCTGATGGGATGAGGGATATGGTGATCTGATGGGATGAGGGATATGGTGATCTGATGGGATGAGGGATATGGTGATCTGATGGGATGAGGGATATGGTGATCTGATGGGATGAGGGATATGGTGATATGGGATTGAGGGATATGATGATCTGATGGGTTTGAGGGATATGGTGATCTGATGGGTTTGAGGGACATGGTGATCTGATGGGATGAGGGATATGGTGATCTGATGGGATGAGGGATATGGTGATCTGATGGGATGAGGGATATGGTGATCTGATGGGATGAGGGATATGGTGATATGATGGGATGAGGGATATGATGATCTGATGGGATGAGGGATATGGTGATCTGATGGGATGAGGGATATGGTGATCTGATGGGATGAGGGATATGGTGATCTGATGGGATGAGGGATATGGTGATCTGATGGGATGAGGGATATGGTGATCTGATGGGATGAGGGATATGGTGATATGATGGGTTTGAGGGATATGGTGATATAATGGGATGAGGGATATGGTGATCTGATGGGATGAGGGATATGGTGATCTGATGGGATTGAGGGATATGGTGATATGATGGGTTTGAAGGATATGGTGATCTGATGGGATGAGGGATATGGTGATATGGGATTGAGGGATATGATGATCTGATGGGATTGAGGGATATGGTGATATGGGATTGAGGGATATGGTGATATGATGGGTTTAAGGGATATGGTGATCTGATGGGATGAGGGATATGGTGATATGGGATTGAGGGATATGGTGATATGATGGTATGAGGGATATAGTGATCTGATGGGATTGAGGGATATGGTGATCTGATGGGATGAGGGATATGGTGATATGGGATTGAGGGATATGGTGATCTGATGGGATGAGGGATATAGTGATCTGATGGGATTGAGGGATATAGTGATCTGATGGGATTGAGGGATATGATGATCTGATGGGATGAGGGATATAGTGATCTGATGGGATTGAGGGATATAGTGATCTGATGGGATGAGGGATATGGTGATATGGGATTGAGGGATATGGTGATCTGATGGGATGAGGGATATGATGATCTGATGGGATGAGGGATATGATGATCTGATGGGATGAGGGATATGGTGATCTGATGGGATGAGGGATATGGTGATATGATGGGATGAGGGATATGGTGATATGATGGGTTTGAGGGATATGGTGATCTGATGGGATGAGGGATATGGTGATCTGATGGGATGAGGGATATGGTGATATGATGGGATGAGGGATATGGTGATCTGATGGGATGAGGGATATGGTGATCTGATGGGATGAGGGATATGGTGATCTGATGGGATGAGGGATATGGTGATATGATGGGTTTGAGGGATATGGTGATATGATGGGATGAGGGATATGGTGATATGATGGGATGAGGGATATGGTGATCTGATGGGATGAGGGATATGGTGATATGATGGGTTTGAGGGATATGGTGATATGATGGGATGAGGGATATGATGATCTGATGGGATGAGGGATATGATCTGATGGGATGAGGGATATGATCTGATGGGATGAGGGATATGGTGATCTGATGGGATGAGGGATATGGTGATCTGATGGGATGAGGGATATGGTGATCTGATGGGATGAGGGATATGGTGATATGATGGGATGAGGGATATGGTGATATGATGGGTTTGAGGGATATGGTGATATGATGGGATGAGGGATATGGTGATCTGATGGGATGAGGGATATGGTGATATGATGGGATGAGGGATATGGTGATCTGATGGGATGAGGGATATGGTGATCTGATGGGATGAGGGATATGGTGATATGATGGGTTTGAGGGATATGGTGATATGATGGGATGAGGGATATGGTGATCTGATGGGATGAGGGATATGGTGATCTGATGGGATGAGGGATATGGTGATATGATGGGTTTGAGGGATATGGTGATATGATGGGATGAGGGATATGGTGATCTGATGGGATGAGGGATATGGTGATCTGATGGGATTGAGGGATATGGTGATATGATGGGTTTGAGGGATATGGTGATCTGATGGGATGAGGGATATGGTGATATGGGATTGAGGGATATGATGATCTGATGGGATTGAGGGATATGGTGATATGGGATTGAGGGATATGGTGATATGGGATTGAGGGATATGATGATCTGATGGGATTGAGGGATATGGTGATATGGGATTGAGGGATATGGTGATATGATGGGTTTGAGGGATATGGTGATCTGATGGGATGAGGGATATGGTGATATGGGATTGAGGGATATGGTGATATGATGGGTTTGAGGGATATGGTGATATGATGGGTTTGAGGGATATGGTGATCTGATGGGATGAGGGATATGGTGATCTGATGGGATGAGGGATATGGTGATCTGATGGGATGAGGGATATAGTGATCTGATGGGATTGAGGGATATAGTGATCTGATGGGATTGAGGGATATGATCTGATGGGATGAGGGATATGATGATCTGATGGGATGAGGGATATGGTGATATGATGGGATTGAGGGATATGGTGATCTGATGGGATGAGGGATATGGTGATATGGGATTGAGGGATATGGTGATCTGATGGGATGAGGGATATGGTGATCTGATGGGATGAGGGATATGGTGATATGGGATTGAGGGATATGGTGATATGATGGGTTTGAGGGATATGGTGATATGATGGGTTTGAGGGATATGGTGATATGATGGGATTGAGGGATATGGTGATATGATGGGATGAGGGATATGGTGATCTGATGGGATGAGGGATATGGTGATATGATGGGATTGAGGGATATGGTGATCTGATGGGATGAGGGATATGGTGATATGGGATTGAGGGATATGGTGATATGATGGGTTTGAGGGATATGGTGATCTGATGGGATGAGGGATATGGTGATCTGATGGGATGAGGGATATAGTGATCTGATGGGATTGAGGGATATAGTGATCTGATGGGATTGAGGGATATGATGATCTGATGGGATGAGGGATATGGTGATCTGATGGGCTGAGGGATATGGTGATCTGATGGGCTGAGGGATATGGTGATATGATGGGATTGAGGGATATGGTGATATGATGGGATTGAGGGATATGGTGATCTGATGGGATGAGGGATATGGTGATCTGATGGGATGAGGGATATGGTGATCTGATGGGATTGAGGGATATGGTGATCTGATGGGATTGAGAGATATGGTGATCAAGATGGGATTGAGAGATATGGTGATCTGATGGGATGAGGGATATGGTGATCAAGATGGGATTGAGAGATATGATCTGATGGGATTGAGGGATATGGTGATCTGATGGGATTGAGGGATATGGTGATCTGATGGGATTGAGGGATATGGTGATCAAGATGGGATTGAGGGATATGGTGATCAAGATGGGATTGAGGGATATGTGGAGCAGGAGGGTTGGTAGGATTGAGCAATATGATGAGATCATGGGTACACGATGTTCAGGGATATGGTGAGTAGGTGTCTGGATTGGATTGAGAGAAATGGTGGCTAGGTGAGATTGAGTATCTGGGGATGAGGGGTGGGATTGAATGATATAGTGAAGTGGTGTGTAGATGGACAGGAGGGTGAGTGGGAGCAGGTACAGTTGTGGGTACGGTCATCAGGCAGATTTGAGGGATCTGGTGAAAAGGTCGGATTGAGGGTTTTGAGTGATTTTAGTGAGAGGATGGGTAGGTGGGATTGAGGGATACGGTGAGTGGTGAGGGTGAGGGATATGGTGAGTGGTGGGTGTGAGGGATCTGGTGAGTAGCTGGGAGTGATGGAGATGGTGAGATGTGGGTTGGGAGAGTTGGTGAGGATGCGTAGGTGCTGTTAAGGGTTATGGTGGGTCAGTGGGTTTGGGGGATATGGTGAATAGGTGAGTTTAAGGGACCTGGTGAAAAGTTGGGTAGGTGTGATTGATGGATGTCGTGAGAAGGTGGCTGGGAGGTTGCATCATCAGAACAGATGTGACAGAGACGGAGAAACATGGAGTAAAGGTTAGATTCCTTACATGGTTGTGGTTGTTGGAGGTTAATCATCTCAGCTCCAGGGCATCACTGCAGGAGTTCCTCAGGGTAGTGTCCTAGACCCAACCATCTTCAGCTGCTTCATCAATGACCTTCCTTCAATCATAAGGTCAGAATTGGGGATGTTTGCTGATGATTGCACTGTTTCTGGTTCCATTCACAATTCCCCAAGTACTGAAGCAGTCTGTGCCCGCATGCAGCAAGACCTGGACAACATGCAGCCTTGGGCTGATAAGTGGCAAGTAACATTTGCGTCACACAAGTGCCAGGCAATGACCATCTCCAAAAAGAGAGAATCTAACCATCTCCCCTTGATGCTCAACGGCATTACTATTGTTGAATCCCCCACTATCAACTCCTGGGGGTGACCATTGACCAGAAATTGAACTGGAGCAGCCATATAAATACCATGACTACAAGAGCAGGTCAGAGGCTAGGAATCCTGAGGCGAGTAACTCACCTCTTGACTCCCCAAAGCCTGTCCACAATCTACAAGGCACAAGTCAGGAGTGTGATGGAATACTCTCCACTTGCCTGGATGGGTGCAGCTCCAACAACATTCAAGAAGCTCGACACCATCCAGGACAAAGCAGCCCGCTGGATTGTCACCCCATCCACAAACATTCACTCCCTCCACCACGGACGCACAGTGGCAGCAGTGTGTACCATCTACAAGATGCACTATTCCAGCTGAGGTCTTCAAAGCTGTTGGTTTTTGTCTCACATCAAAACTCCGTGCACTCGTCCTACATATTGGGGGGTGCAGGACGTGGGATAGAACGCTTCTCCGACTTCGGGAATGCGACAATTATACCTATCATCAAGAAGGGAGATAAATCATGCTGTAGAAGCTATGAATGTATCTCCCTCTTGTCCATAGCAGGGAAAATCCTAAATTGCCTACTTCCTGTGGCTGAGAAAATCCTCCCAGAGACACAGTGTGGCTTTAGACCTCCCACATGGTCTTTGTTGCCCGACAAATCCAGGAAAAATGTTGAGAGGAGCCTCAGGAACTCTTCCTTGACCAATGTATTTGACTCAGTAAATGGCGAGGCTCTGTGGATTGTGCTCCAGTGATCTGGGTGTTCGAGAAACATCTTCACAATCCTGATACTGTTTCATGATGACATGACTGTCTTGAGTGGGAGATCGGAAATCGACGCCTTCACAATGTGGACTGAGGTCAACCACGTCTGTGCGATCGCCCCCAATACTATTCACACTCTACTGATGGTGACTATTCACCTCATCAAAGATCAACCGCCTGCTGGTGTCTGTATTAAATACCGTCCAGATGGAAAACTCTTTAACCTCGGTCACCTCTGTGCCAAAACTAAACTGATCACCATAAGCATTCACGATCTACAGTTTGTGGATGACTGCAGTCTTGTTGCCCACTCTGCTCTCGATCTCTTCAATTCTGCATACAAGAAACCTGGCCAGTCCTTGAATGTTGCCAAAACAAGGCAACAAAAGTCCTAGTGTACGGAGCAGTTGTTGTTAGCACACACCTGTACTGCAGTGAGATTTGGACTGTGTATCAGCGACACATGGGAACGCTAGAGAAATTCCAGCAGCAATGCCCTCTGCCACATCCTCCGGATCAATGGGAGGACTGCCGAACAAATGCTAGTGTCCTTCTTGAAGCCAGCTCCACAAGCATTCAGTCAAAACTCCTGCAAAACCAACGTCGATGGTTTGGACACTGTGTCTGCATGGCTGAAAGCTGTCTTTCCTGCCAGGTTCTGATCTCCCAACTCTCAAAATGGCCAAGGTTCCTGGGAGGACAAAGGAACCCCTTCAGAGACACTCTGAAACTCTCCTTGAAGCTGCTGCATTGACCTGACCAACTGAGAGGAGTTTGCTACCAATTGTTCCGGATCGTGACAATTTGTCCACCAATATGCATCATGTTTCCAGTCCCAAGGCCTCAATGATGAGGCAGAGCGATGGCAGACAAGGGAAGAAAAGAAAGCCAATCCCGCACTCCCGACGCCACCAACTCATGGGACGTCCTGCCCCATGTGCCCAAAGATCTGCAGCATGAGGATCGGCCTGTTCAGTCACCTGAAGGTCCAAGGCAGAACCGATCGACCTTGAGTAGACGTCATCCTCGAATCGAGGGACAGCCGACAATGGCGGTGGTGAGCCTCCTCCTTAAACCACTGCAGTCCATGTGATGTAGGTACATCCACAGTGCTGCTCGGGAGGGAGTGCCAGGATTTTGACCCAGCCATGGCGATATAGTTCCCAGTCAGGATGGAGGGCAACTTGCAGCTGCTGCCTAATTCTTCTACATCATCGAAGGAGCAGATTTGGAAGCTGTTGTCAACCGAGTTACGCTGAGTAGGTGAGATTGAGGGATATGATGAGGTAGTGGGATTGAGGGGTATGAGAGGGTGGGATTGAACGATATGTCGAGAGGATGGGAGTGAGCGATATGAGAGGGTGGGTCTGAGGGTTATGAGAGGGTGGGTGTGAGGGATATGGTGAGAGGGTGGGATTGAGGGATATAGTGAGTAGATGGGGTTGAGGGATTTGATCAGAGGGTGGGAAGAATGAACTTTTCGAAGCCATAGACTTGTTGTCTCTGCTGTGGATTTGTTTATTGCTGGTGGATATTTGTACCTGTCTCAGCTCGATTGTAATTTATGAGGACAGGTATTTTTCCCGTGATGTGTGAACAGCCTAGTTCCAGGATGTCATAAACACTCATCCTCAGTGCCATAAATGTGCAATCTTCAATTTCTTTATCAGCACATTACATCAACTTGAACTCGATTGGTTTTATCTCAAGGGCACTTTGATAAGGGCACAGGGTCTGCTGCACCCTCTCCTGCTTCTCTGGCCAAACTCCCAGCTGCTGTTTTGGGTGCGACTGCTCACAGTTGGAGATCAGAGCGAAGGCCATGAGCTCAATCCTCACACTCACACCTACCAATCCGATCGAGGATCTGCAGTCAGCGATGCACCTCGTTGTCAAATATTTGCAGCCGGTCACAAAATAGCTGAATGTACAGCTCGCCTCTCCCCACATGCGCCGTTTATCAAACATCAGTGAACGAAGGGCGGAAAGATTGAGGAAAGACGGATAGGACGATGTTTTTAAAAGCAATGTGGCGGCTGTAAAGTCGGAGAGCTCCTCTGGTTCATCACATGACCATGTGCCTCAAACCGCCCCACCCAGTCGAATAGCCACTCCGCCCTTCTCCGGTATTTTCATAACTGTTAAGAGAAGAAGACAGACTTGCATTTCTATAGCTCTTTTCTCATACTCAGGATGTCCCCAAGTGCTGAACAGTCAACGCAACACTTTTGAAGTGTCATTGTTGTAATGTAGAAAACAAGTCTTATGTACAGCAAGATCCCACAAAAAGTGATGAGATAATTGATCAGATTTGATTGATTTGGATTGAGGAATAAATATTGGCCAAGACTGCCTTGCCTTTCTCTGAATATGACCATCTCATCCGAAAAACCGCACCTCTGACAGTGCAGCACTCCCTCAGTACTGACCCTCCGACAGAGCAGCACTCCCTCAGTACTGACCCTCTGACAGTGCGGCACTCCCTCAGTACTGACCCTCTGACAGTGCAGCACTCCCTCAGTATTGACCCTCCGACAGTACAGCACTTGCTCAGTACTGCCCCTCGGACAGTGCGGCACTCCCTCAGTACTGACCCTCCGACAGAGCAGCACTCCCTCAGTACTGACCCTGCGACAGTGCAGCACTCCCTCAGTACTGACCCTCCGACAGTGCGGCACTCCCTCAGTACTGACCCTCCGACAGTGCGGCACTCCCTCAGTACTGACCCTCCGACAGTGCGGCACTCCCTCAGTACTGACCCTCCGACAGTGCGGCACTCCCTCAGTACTGACCCTCCGACAGTGCAGCACTCCCTCAGTACTGCCCCTCAGACAGTGCAGCACTCCCTCTGTACCGTACTGGGAGTGTCAGCCTGGACTTTGTGCTCAATTCTCGAGTAGAACTTGAACCCGCAACCTTGTGACTCAGGTAAGCGTGCTACCTCGGAGTGCACAATTTTCTAACACCTCTGTAATTTTCCCCCTCTGCTTTGCTCGCTGCTGCGTCAGGGAGATTCATCTGTAATTCCTGGAGATTCCAGGACGGTCCCAGAGTGTTGGCAACACTTGTACAGAGTAGAGAATTCCAAGGACAGTGAAGAGAAAGACTGAAGATCGGAAGCAGACACAGGCTTGCATTAACAAGCCTGAGAGATTCTGGGATACCTGCAGTCGATACTGCAGGCCCGGTGATAGAGTAAAGCTGGGTGAGGCCTAGCACGTTCAGGCTCTGTTTCCTGACGTCGTGCTGGGAATCCCTCGTCAGCCCCAAGTGTTCCATCTGATCATTTAATCCATCCCCACTCATGCTCCATTGAATCAGAGAACCTCACAGAACAATTGAAGGCCATTTGGCCCATTGCGTCTGTGCTATCTCTATGAAAGAGCTATCCATTAGTCCCACTCCCCTGCTCATTCCCCAAAGCACTGCACTTTCTCCCTTTTGAGTATCTCATTTCCTTTTGAAAATTACTATTGAATCTGCTTCCACCTTTCGGGCAGCACGTTCCAGATCCCAACAACTCGCTGTGTAAAAAAAAACTCTCTTCGTTTCCACTCTGAGTCTTAAATCTGTGCTCTCTGGTTAGCAACCCTCCTGCGGGTGAAAACAGTTGCTCCTTATTTACTCGATCAAAACCATTTGTGATTCTGAACGCCTCTGTCAAATCTCCTCTTAACCTTCTCTGCTTTAAAGAGAACAAACCCAGTTTCCCCAGTCAACCGAACTGATGTCCTTCACCTCTGTTACCATTCCCGTAAATCTCCTTTACACCCTCTCTCAGGCCTTGGCATCCTTCCTAAAGTACGGTGCCAAGAATTAATGCAACGCCCAACTGGGGCCTAACCAGTGTTTTATAAAGGTTTTTTTTTTAATGTTGCTTCTACCTGCAGTCAGGACCCATACAGTGAGTGCTTGAAAATGTGCACCAGTCATGTCACAGACAGCAAGCTGTGATATCCGTCTCATTAAACCCACTCCTGCCGTTTTCTCCTTCGGGACTGATTTTAATTGACTTTGCACTATTCTGTAGAATTGTTTACAACACAGGTACAAGCCCAACTGGTATGTGCTGATGCGTATGCAGTGCACAAGCCTCCTCCCACCCAACATCATCTCACCCCATCAGCGTATCCTGCTATTCTTCCTCCTTTCTTTATCTGGCCTGCCCATACGTGTAACCATGCTAATCACCTCAACCACTCCCAGGGTAAAGGAGATTCTCCTGAATTCCTTATTGGATTTATCCGTGACTATCTTACATTTATGGCCCTGAGTTTTGGTTTCCCTCACAAGTGGTAGCAATATCTCAATGTCAACCCTGTTGAACCTTTACAGAATTTTAAAGTCCGCCCCTAAGCCTTCTCCTTTCTGTTCAATCATTCTTGAGGTTTTCAATTTTTGTATCATCCTTGCAAATCATTTTTGCACCATCTCCAGTGCCTCTATATCCTGTCTGTCATACAGAGATCAGAACTGTTCACGATACTCCAAGTGTGGTCTAACCAAGGTTCTCATAGATACTGCAAAATCCAGTTATGCTCTTTGCTAAGAAGATGCTGACTAATATCTGCCACTAGTTGCAGGTTTAATTGCAGCCTCAGTGTCGGGTATGGGTGGCGCTGCCAGTGGCTGGGCATTTTCAACATCACGCACATTTGCCATCCACTGTTGTGCCAGGGAGGTAGCTGAGGCTCTCTGTGCAAGGTGAGCAGAATACACTTCATTTTCTCAGATTGGCAGAGTGAGCATTCACCAGGGTAGCGTGTCTTCCTCGTGATGGCTGGTGCCGTTGAGTGCACTCTGTGGGCACCGCGGAGATATGCCAGAAGCAGAAGGGGGTTCTGCTCCCTCCATGTGCAGCTGGTGTGCAACCATGCTCAGTGCATAAGGCAGGCTCGTGCCTTCAAAGGGCAGCAGTCCGCTGTGCCATCTGCAACTGAGCCACCATGAGAAACCAGAGGGCACCTACTGGGCGGTAAAGGGCTATCTACTGATGGCCTGGCTCATGACTCCAGTGCACAACCCACACACAAGTGGGCAGCATGCCGATAATGAGAGCCACGCTGCCACACGAAATGTGATGGAGCAGATCATTACAGTGTTTAAGCGGCACGTCTGCTCCTTGGGCCGGGCCCTGCAGTACTTGACGGAGCGCGTGTCCCGCTTTGACACGCTCTGCAACATCTTGTACGACCTCAACATCATGAAGCCACAACCTTTGCCACCGGGTATAGAATGAGCAACTGAGGAGGAGGCAGAGGAGGAGGGAGAGGAAGGGAGTTGCGGATAGTGATGAGGATTGTCAGAGGATACAGCAGGATATAGATCGGTTGGAGACTTGGGCGGAGAAATGGCAGATGGAGTTTAATCTGGACAAATGTGAGGTAATGCATTTTGGAAGGTCTAATGCAGGTGGGAAGTATACAGTAAATGACAGAACCCTTAGGAGTATTGACAGGCAGAGAGATCTGGGCGTACAGGTCCACAGGTCACAAAGTGGCAACGCAGGTGGATAAGGTAGTCAAGAAGGCATACAGCATGCTTGCCTTCATCGGTCGGAGTATAAAAATTGGCAAGTCATGCTGCAGCTGTACAGAACTTTAGTTAGGCCACACTTGGAATATTGCGTGCAATTCTGGTCACCACACTACCAGAAGGATATGGAGGCTTTGGAGAGGGTACAGAAGAGGTTTACCAGGATGTTGCCTGGTCTGGAGGGCATTAGCTACGAGGAGAGGTTGGATAAACTCGGATTGTTTTCACTGGAACGACGGAGGTGGAGGGGTGACATGATAGAGGTTTACAAAGTTATAAGCAGCATGCAGAGTGGATAGTCAGAAGCTTTTTCCCAGGGTGGAAGAGTCTGTTACTAGGGGACATAGGTTTAAGGTGAGAGGGGCAAAGTTTAGAGGGGATGTGTGAGGCAAGTTCTTTACACAGAGGGTGGTGAGTGCCTGGAACTTGCTGCCGGGGGAGGTGGTGGAAGCAGGTACCATCGAGACGTTTAAGAGGCATCTTGACAAATACATGAATAGGAAGGGAATAGAGGGATACGGACCCTGGAATTGCAGAAGGTGTTAGTTTAGACAGGCATCAAGATCGGCGCAGGCTTGGAGGGCCAAATGGCCTGTTCCTGTGCTGTACTGTTCTTTGTTCTTTGCAACCAACACAGCCCCTTTCTGGCCAGGCTGTCTGTGATGGGCTCAGCTAACTGCAGTACCAGTGAATACAACCTCAATTGCCCAATCACCAATATCTCCACATCTTCCCTTCTCTCTGTTACTGAAATCACAGTGTCCCCTGGCTACAGTGCTGAAATAAAAACCACCACCAGACAAACATTCCAAACCAACTTTATATATCAATCCATCCAATATTCTACACAAAAGCCAGCTAATCACCCTTGTGCATTCCATTAGCGCCTGCCTTGTGCATACCTTTGGCCATCCTCGTGCTCCGCCAATGGCTGCAACATGACTTTCATGTGGGAGATTGCAGGACGTCCTTGAGCAGCTCTGGCTCTAGAAGGGCCTGGCATTGGACGGCACCACCTCGGCCTGGGTGGCAGCCGTCTGGGCTGGCTGACTGAGAGGCAACAACATGGGCACTGGTGGAGTGGCAGGGGGTGGGAGGATAAATGCTGTCATCCTGAGAGAGGAAGTGGGGATTGTGCTCCACGGTGCCGGTGTCATTCCCCCCAACCCTCCCCTGAAAGGAGGAAGGCACAAGGGTTAGGATTGAGGTGAGGGGAGGGAGGAAAGCAAGATCTACATGATGGTGGGGTGAAAGGAAGTGGGATGTGAGGAGAAGGATTGGGGCCATCGCCTGCTGTTATTTCAGCCCCACCATTGGCCACAGTCTCCGCAATGGCTGCTGCAGTGGTGGTGAGCCATGTCCCCTCCATTTGGCTGAGGACATGTACTTGCATCTGGTTAGCACCTGCTGCCTGTAGTTGTGCACCACCCTTGTCCTGCAAGAGAAAGAGAAGTGCGTCAGTGAGGTGGCTATCATGGATGAATAGCTGGCAGCGTGTGCAAGCTGTGAGGTGTGGGGGTGAGGCGTGCAGCAGTGCTAAAGTATCTGAGGGCGAGCTGGAGCTCTGTATGTGGATATGAGTTGTGATTGAGATTGTTGTTAGGTGCCTGATGGGGGCGCGTGGTGAGTTGAGCAGTTGCTGAGGCTCGTGGGGCAGTTGGAGGAACATAGTGTCTGAAGTTGTCTTGCCCGGTGGGTGAGGCCATTGAATTTCTTGTGGCACTGCATCTAGATCCTTGGGACTGCTCTGTTGGCGTTGACCGCGATGGCTATTTGCTCCCACTGCCTGCGTAATGGCTGTCTGGATGCCCTCCTGGTCCTCTGTGGATAGAGGACCTCTCTCCTTCTGACCACCTCCAGTCCCAAGGCCTCGGTGCTGTGTCGGAGAAGCTTGGAGCCCGCTCTCTGCCACGTTGTGCCATTCTTGCATCTTTCCCAGGTCAATCCCACTTTTACGGATGGCTTCCAGTCAAAGTGCAGCCAAAGCCAGGTCTGTGGCACCACAGCTGTCTCAGCTGTACATGGGGCGGGGTGGGGGGCGGAATAAAGTTTGAAAAGCAAGAGTGAGAGGGGATTTGATAGTTAGGGGAGCAGACAGGCGTTTCTCTGACCACAGATGTGAATCCAGGAGGGTCTGTCGCCTCCCTGGTAGCAGGGTCAAGATGTCCCTGAGCGGCTGCGGAACACTCAGAGGAGGGACAGTCAACAGCCAGCAGCTGAGGTCCATATCAGCACCAACGTCATGGATAGAAAGAGGGATGAGGTCCTGAAGGCGAGGAAAGAAACTCGCAAGCAGTACCTCAAAGGTAGTAATCTCCGGATTACTGACACTACCACGCGCTAGTGATGACAGAAATAAGAGGATAGAGACGATGAATGTGTGGCTGGAGAGATGGTGTAGGGAGGGCTTTAGACTCCTGGGAAAGTGGGACCAGCTCTGGGGGACCTGGACAGAGGTGGGACCAATGTCCTTGAGGGGTGATTTGTCGTGCTAGGGGAGGTGTGTTTGATTAGAGCTAAGAAACAGTAAAAGTGCCATTAAACTGCTGGGTGTATTCTATAGACCACCAACTAGTGGGAAAGAGATAGAGGAACAAATTTGCAAGGAATTTGAGAGGTTCAAGAATTATAGAGTAATAATGGGGGACTTTAATTATTCCAATGTAGACTGGGATAGTAATGATGTATAGGGCAGAAAGGGGGAAAAGTTTCTAGAGTGTATTCAGGAGAATTTTCTATGTCAGTATGTCTCCAGTGCAACGAGGAAGGAGACTTTGCTGTTTCTGGTTCTGGAATGAAGTTGATCAAGTGATTTAAGTCTCAGTAGGGGAGCATTTAGGGGACAGTGATCAAAGTATCATAAGGTTTAGGTTGGCTAGGGAAAAAGAAAAGGAGCAATCCAGAGTGAAGATAATTAATTGGGTGAGGGCCAACTTCGATGGGATGAAAAGGGATCTTGGCCAGGTAAATTGGAATCAAAGATTGGCAGGCAAAACTGCGACTGAGCGATGGGCAACCTTTAAAGAGGAGATAGGTCAGGTACCGTCAAGGTACATTCCCACAAGAGGGAAAGGTAGGGCAAACAAATCCAGATCTCCCTGGATGACGAAAGAGATAGAGAGTCAGATGAAGCAGAAAAAGGGTGCGTGTGACAGAAGCCAGGTGGATAGTACAAGTGAGAACCAGGCTGAATATAGAAGGTTCAGAGGGGAAGTGAAAAAACAAATAAGAGAAGCAAAGAGAGAATATGAGAAGAGACTGGCAGCTAACAGAAAGGAATCCAAAAGTCTTTTCAGGCATATAAATAGTAAAAGTGCGGTGAAAGGAGGAATAGGACCAATTAGGGACCTAAAAGTGGATTTACACATGGAGGCAGAGGGCATGGCTGAGATACTAATTGAGTACTTTGCATCTGTCTTTACCAAGGAAGAAGATGTTGCCCAAATCATAGTGTAAAAGGATGTAGTTGAGACACTGAATGGGCTAACAATTGACAGAGGATTTATTAGATAGGCTGGCTGTACTTATAGTTGGTGAGTCACCAGGACTGGATTAGATGCATCCAAGGATCCTGAGGGAATTAAGAGTGAAAATTGCAGAGGCACTGATCAGAATCTTCCAATCCTCCTTAGATACAGTGGTGCCAGAGGACTGGAGATTTGGAAATGTTACACCTTTGTTCAAAAAAAGGTTGCAAGGATAAGACCATCAATTAGAGATCAGTCAGCTTAACCTTGGTGGTGGGAAAGCTTTTAGAAATAATAATTAAGTCACTTGGACAAATGTGAATTAATTAAAGGAAAGCAGCATGGATTTGTTGAGGGCAAATTGTGTTTAGTTAACTTGCTTGAGCTTTTTGATGATGTAACAGAGAAGTTGATGAGGGCAATGCAGTTGATGTGGTGTATTTGGACTTTCAAAAGGCATTTGATAAAGTGCCACATGGCAGGCTTGTCCGTGCCCATGGAATACAAGGGACAGTAGCAGCATGGAGTTGAATGTGTGGCTCAAAGATCGGTGTGGGAGAAATGGGTGTCAATTCATGGGGCATGGACGCAGTGCTGGGGAAAGAAGGAGCTGTTCCTTTGGGATGGGCTTCTCTTGAAATGTGTTGGGACCAACGTCCTGGCGAATTAAATAATGAGGGTTGCAGAGAGGGCTTTAAAATAAATAGTGGGGGGAGGGGAGGGTTCAGATGAGGGGAAATTTAGAAGATTTAAGAGAAAGGACAAGGCAATAGTGCAGGGTAGTGTTACGGGTAATGATAACCAGAGTATGACAGGAAAGGGACAGAGCATACAAACATAGGAATGCACCAGCAAATAGGGTCAGAGTAGGAAAAAATGGTAAAAAGATAGACTAAAAGGCTCTTTATCTGAATGCATGCAGCATTCCTAACAAAATAGAAATAAATGGATATGATGTGATAGCAATTACAGAGACTTGGTTGCAAGGTGACCAAGGTGGGGAATATACAAGGGTATTTAACATTTTGAAAGGATAGGAAGAAAGGGAAAGGCAGGGAGTGGGGGGAATAGTTCTCTTAATAAAGGATGAGATCAGTACAGTAGTGAGAAATGATCTTGGCTCAGAAAATCAATATGTAGAATCAGTTTGGGTGGAAATAAGAAATAGCAAGGGAAAGAAGTCACTGGTGGGAGTGATTTGTAGGCCCCCTAACAGTAACTACACTGTAGGACAGAGTATAAGTCAAAGAATAACTGGGACTTGTAAGAAAGGTACTGCAATAATCGTGGGTGATTTTAATCTTCATATAGATTGGAAAAATTAAATTGGCAAAGGTAGCCTGGAGGATGAGTTCATAGAGTCTATTAGGGATAGTTTCTTAGAATAAGACATTGTGGAGCCAACCAGGGAACAGGCTATTTTAGACTTGGTCATGTGTAATAAGACAGGATTAATTAATGATCTGATAGTAAAGGATCCTCTCGGGAAGACTGATCATAACATGATGGAATTTCACATTCAGTTTGGAGTGAGACACCTGGGTCTGAAACTAGCATCTTAAAATTAAATACTTATCTGGAGACCGGAGCGGCAGCAGGCAGACCTGCGAGGAACCGCATCCTGAGCGGGACCTGAAAAGGAGAGAGCGGGGCTCAAGGCCCTTACTTACCTGGAGACCGGAGCGTCGGCAGGCTCTGTCTCTCACTCTGTCTGTGTCTCCGCACGCTGAGATTCAAAAGAGGAAGAAAAGACTTACAGTGACACCACGGGAAATCTATAAGCTGATTGGTTGGGTAAGTAACAGCTGTTAGTGCCTGTAAATAGCTTAAAAAAGGGGAAAGTATTATTTTGAAAAAAACTTTAAAACCTACCATATAAGTGATAAGGTTAGTACTACTAAAGTGTGTTTTTTTATAATTAGTGTAATTTATTAAGGACTATAGATTGTAGAGGGTAGTGTTTGGAGTAGAACAAGGCCCCTAGCATAATTAGTATTTTTTAAATTAAAGGGAGTAACTAAGTAATCTAAAGGTAAGTCATGGCAGGAGAGCTTGCACCTATGATATGCTCCTCCTGCGCTATGTGGGAAATCAGGGACGCTTCCAGTGTCCCTGATGACCATGTGTGCAGGAAGTGTATCCATCTGCAGCTACTGACTACCCGCATTACGGAGCTGGAGCTGCGGGTGGATTCACTGTGGAGCATCCGCGATGCTGAGGACGTTGTGGAGAGCACGTTTAGTGAGGTGGCCACACCGCAGGCAAATGCAGCAAAGGCAGAAAGGGAATGGGTGACCACCAGGCAGAGTAGAGGAAGGCAGATAGTGCAGGAGTCCCCTGTGGTCATCCCCCTCTCTAACAGATATGCCACTTTGGATACTGTTGGGGGGGATGGCTCAGGGGAAATCAGCAAGAGCCAAGTTCATGGCACCATGGGTGGCTCTGCGGCATGGGAGGGGAGGAAGAAGAGTGGCAGGGTTATAGTGATAGAGGATTCAATTGTAAGGGGAACAGACAGGCGTTTCTGCAAAAGAGACTCCAGGATGGTATGTTGCCTCCCTGGTGCTAGGGTCAAGGATGTCTCCAAGCAGCTGCAGGGCATTCTGAGGGGGAAAGGCAAACAGCCAGCTGTCGTGGTACATATTGATACCAACGACATAGATAAAAAAAGGGATGAGGTCTTAAAAGCTGAATATAGGGAGTTAGGACATTAATTAATAAGTAAGACTTCAAAGGTAGTAATCCGAGAGTAGAAATAGCAGGATATATCAGATGGATACATGGCTGGAAAAATGGTATAGGGGAGGGATTCAGCTTCCTGGGACATTGGGACCGTTTCTGGGGAAGGTGGGACCAGTACAAGCTGGATGGGTTGCATCTGGGCAGGACCGAGACCAATTTCCTCAGGGGGCAAGGTGTTTGCTAGTGCTGTTGGGGAGGATTTAAACTCGAATGGCAGGGGAATGAGAATCTGAGCAGGGAGACAGAGGAGGGGAAACAAGGATAGAAATGAAAGACAGAAAGGTAAGAAACAAAAATGGAAGGCAGAGAAAACAAGGGCGAGAAACAAATGGGACCATAGTGCAAAATAAAGCTAAGATGATTAACAATGTTAAAAAGACAAGTCTAAAGGCATTGTGTCTTAATGCACAGAGCATTCACAATAAGATAGATATAAATGGTTATGATATATTTGCGATTACGGAGACATGGCTGCAAGGTGACCAAGGAATGGAATTGAACATCCAGGGGTATTCAATATTTAGAAAGGACGGGCAACAAGGGAAAGGAGGAGGAGTAGCGTTGTTAGTAAAGAAGGAAATCAATGCAATAGTGAGGAAGGATATTGGCTCAGAGAATCCTGATGTGGAATCTGTATGGGTGGAGCTAAGAAACACCAAGGGGCAGAAAACATTGGTGGGGGTTGTATATAGACCCCCAAATAGCAGTGGAGATGTAAGGGGTGGCATTAAACAGGAAATTAGAGATGCATGCAATAAGAGTACAACTGTAATCATGGGTGAATTTAGTCTACATATAGATTGGTCAAACCAAATTAGCAATAATACTGTGGAGGAAGATTTCCTGGAGTGTGTACGTGATTTCTTTTTAGACCAATATGTTGAGGAACCAACTAGAGAACAGCCTATCCTAGACTGGGTATTGTGCAATGTGCAAGGATTAATTAACAATCTTGATGTGCAGTGTCCCTTGGGGAGGAGCGACCATAACATGATAGAATTCTTCATTAAGATGGAGAGGGAAGTAGTTGAATCCGAAACTAGGGTCCTGAATCTAAATAAAGGAAACTATGAAGGTATGAGGCACAAGTTGACTATGATAGATTGGGGAACTTTACTAAAAGGGTCGATGGTGGATAGGCAATGGATAATATTCAAAGAACATGTACATGAATTACAGTAATTATTCATTCCTGTCTGGTGCAGTAATAAAACCAGAAAGGTGGCTCAACTGAGGCTTACAAAAGAAATTAGGGATAGTATTAGATCCAAAGAGGAGGCATATAAAATTGCCAGAAAAAGCTGCAAGTCTGAGGATTGGGAGCAGTTTAGAATTTAGCAAAGGTTGATTAAGCGGGGGAAAATAGAGTATGAGAGTAAACTTGTGGGGAACATAAAAACTGACTGTAAAAGCTTCTATAAATATATGAAGAGAAAAAGATTAGTGAAGACAAATGTAGATCCTAAACAGTCACCAACAGGGTAAATTATAATGGGGAACAAAGAAATGGCAGAACAATTAAACACATACTTTGGTTCTGTCTTCACAATAACCTCCCAGAAATGTTAGGGAGCCAAGGGTCTAATGAGAGGGAGGAACTGACGGAAATCAGAATTAGCAAAAAAAAATAGTGCTAGGGAAATTAATGGGGTTAAAGGTTGACAAATCCCCAGGGCCTGATAATCTACATCCCAGAGTACTAAAGGAAGTGGCCCTGGAAATAGTGGATGTATTAGTGGTTATCTTCCAAAATTCTATAGACTCTGGAGCAGTTCCTACAGATCAGAGGGTGGCAAATGTAACCCCGCTATGTAAAAAGAGAGGGAGAGAAAAACAGGGAATAACAGACCAGTTAGCCTTACATCAGTAGTGGGGAAAATGCTAGAGTCTGTTATAAAGGATGTGATAGCAGAACACCTGGAAAGCATAAACAGGATTGGACAGAGTCAGCATGGGTTTACGAAAGGGAAATCATGCTTAACAAATCTACTGATGTAACTAGTAGAATAGATAAGGGAGAACCAGTGGATGTGGTGTATTTGGATTTTCAGAAGGCTTTTGATAAGGTCCCACATAAGAGGTTAGCGTGCAAAATTAAAGCACATGGGATTGGGGGTAATATACAGACATGGATTGAGAATTGGTTGACAGACAAGAAACAGAGAGTAGGAATAAACGGGTCTTTTTCTGGGTGGCAGGCAGTGACTAGTGGGGTACTGCAGGGATCAGTGCTAGGACCCCAGCTATTCACAATATATATTAATGACTTGGGTGAGGGAACCAAATGTAACATTTCCAAGTTTGCAGACGACACAAAGTTGGGGGGGAATGTGAGCTGTGAGGAGGATACAAAGAGGCTCCAATGTGATTTGGACAAGTTGGGTGAGTGGGCAAATGCATGGCAGATGCAGTATAACGTGGATAAATGTGAGGTTATCCACTTTGGTTGTAAAAACAGAAAGGCAGATTATTAACTGAATGGTGATAGTTTGGGAAAGGGGGAGGTGCAACGAGACCTGGGTGTCCTTGTACACCTGTCGCTGAAAGCAAGCATTCAGGTATAGCAAGCAATTAGGAAGGCGAATGGCATGTTGGCCTTCATTGCAAGAGGGTTTGAGTACAGGGGCAAGGATGTCTTGCTGCCTTAGTGAGACCACATCTGGAGTATTGTGTGCAGTTTTGGTCTCCTTATCTGAGGAAGGATGGTCTTGCCATGGAGGGAGTGTAAAGAAGATTTACTAGACCGATTCCTGGGATGGCAGGATTGACGTATTAGGAGAGATTGGGTCGACTAGGCCGATATTCACTAGAGTTTAGAAGAATGAGAGATAGAAACCTATAAAATCCTAACAGGACTAGAGAGACTAGATGCAGGGAGGATGTTCCCAATGGCTGGGGAGCCCTGTACAAGGGGTCACAGTCTCAGGATACGGGGTATGCCATTTAGAACCGAGCTGAGGAGAAATGCCTTCACTCAGAGGGTGGTGAACCTGTGGAATTCTCTACTGCAGAAGGCAGTGGAGGCCAAGTCATTAAATATATTCAAGAAGGAGATAGATATATTTCTTAATGTCAAAGTGATCAAGGGATATGGGGAGAAAGCGGGAACAGGGTACTGAATTAGACCATCAGCCATGATCTTTTTTGAATGGCGGAGTAGGCCCGAACGGTCGAATGGCCTACTCCTGCTCCGATTTTCTATGTTTCTCGTGTCTTAAAATTAAATAAAGGCAATTACAAGGCTATGGAGACAGAGTTGGCTAAAGTCGACTGGGAAATAGGTTAAAAAGTAAGTCAGTAGAGAAGCAGTGGTAGACATTTAAGGAGATATTTCATAATTCTCAACAAAGATATATTCCTTTGAGAAAGACAGACTCTATGAGAAGGATGACCCATTTGTGAGTAACTAAGGAAGTTAAGGATGGTATCAAATTGAAAGAAAAGATGTACAATTCTGCGAAGATTAGTGACGGGTCAGAATGTTGGAAAATTTTAGAAACTAGCAGAGACTGTCGAAACAAAGAGGGAGAAATTAGAATATGAAAGGAAAGTAGCAATAAATATAAAATCAGACAGTAAGAGCTTCAACAAATATATAAAAAGGATGAGTAGCTCAAGTAAGCATTGGTACCTTAGCGGATGAGACTGGAAAATTAATAATGGGAAACAAGGAAATGACAGAGACTTTAAACATGGATATTGTATCTGTCTTCATGGTCGAAGACACTAAAAGCATCCTCGTAATAGAAGAAAATCAGGGGGCAAAATGAGGGAGTAACTTAAAACAAACATTATCACTTGAGAAAAAAGTACAAATGGGGCGAAAGACTCTCCAGTCTCCTGGACCTGATGGACTGCACCTTAGGGTCTTAAAAGAAGTGGCTGCCGAGATCGTGGACGTATTGCTCGTAATCTTCCAAAATTCCTGAGATTCTGGAAAGGTCCCAGCAAATTAGAAAACTGAACACCCCAAATTCAAGAAAGGAGGGAGACAGAAAGCAAGAAACTATTGGTTAGTTAGCCTAACGTGTCATTGAGGAAATGTTGGAATCTGTCATTAAGGAAATGGTTGGAGGACATTTAGAAAATCATAATACAATCAAGCAGAGTGAACATCGTTTTATAAAAGGGAAATCGTGTTTGACAAATTTATTAGAGTTCTTTGAGGATGTAACAAGCAGGGTGGATAAAGGGGGACCAGTAGATGTAGTATATGTGGTTTTCGAAAAGGCATTCGATAAGGTGTCACTTAAAAGGTTACCGCGCAAAATAAGAGCTCATGGTGTTGGGGGTATTAGCATGGATAGAGAATTGGCTAATTAACAGGAAACAGAGAGTCAGGATAAATGGGTCATTTTCATGTTGGCAAACTGTAGCTAGTTGGCTGGCCACAGGGATCAGTGCTGGGGCCTCAACTATTTGCAATCTATGTTAAGGATGTGGATGAAGGGACTGAGCGTATTGTACTCAAATTGACTGACAATACAACATAAATGGGAAAGCAAGTTGTGAGGAGGACACAAAGTCTGTAAAGGGATCTAGATAGGTTACGTGAGCGGGCAAAAATTTGTAGATGGAATATGTGGGAAAGTTTGAGGTTATCGACTTTGGTAGGAAGAATAGAAAAGCAAAATATTACTTAAATGGAGAGAGACTGCAGAATGCTGGGGTCCTCGTACATGAATCACAAAAAGTTAGAATGCAGCTACAGGAAGTAATTAGGAAGGCAAATGAAATGTTGCCCTTTATTGTAAATGGGATGGAATATAAAAGTAGGGAAGTCTTGCTACAACTACACAGGGCGTTGCCGAGACCACACCATTCCTGGAATGAAGGGATTGTCCTATGAGGAATGGTTGAGCCTATAAGGGGTCATAAATTTAAGGTGAAGGGTGGGAGATATAAGGGGGATGTCAGGGGAAGGTTCTTTACCCAGAGAGTGGTCGAGGCATGGAATGCCTTGCCCGGGGAAGTTGTTGAGTCAGAAACTTTAGGGACTTTCAAAAGGCTTTTGGATAGGTATATGGATAAAGGAGAATGATGGGGTATAGATTAAATTGTCCTTGACAGAGGACAAAGGATCGGCACAACATTGTGGGCCGAAGGGCCTGTTCTGTGCTGTATGTTCTATGTTCTATGTTCTATACATTGGAGTTCGGAAGAATGAGAGGTGATCTTACTGAAGCATGCAGGATTCTGAGGGGGCTTGACAGGATAGATGTGGAGAGGATGCTTTCCCCCCATGGGGGAATCTAGAACGAGGGGGCACAGTTTCAAAATAAGGGGTCTCCTATTTAAGACAAAAATGAGGGGGAATTCCTTCTCTCAGACAGTCGATAATCTTTGGAATTCTCTTCCCCAGAGAGCAGTGGAAGCTGGCTCATTGAATAGATACAAGGCTGAGTCAGACAGAACATGGGAGTCAAATGGGAGATGGTTTCACAGGTCGGCGCAACATCGAGGGCCGAAGGGCCTGTACTGTGCTGGAATGTTCTTAAAAAAAAATGTTATGGGGGTGGGGGGTGGGCGGGGAGCAGAGGCTGAGTGGGCAGGAGGCAAGTGGTGTTGAGGCCACAATCAGATCAGCCATGATCTTATTGAATAGCGGAACAGGTCAGAGGGGCTGAATGACCGACTCCAGCTCCTATTTCTTATGTTCCTGTGTTCTTTTTTTAAAATTCATTCATGGGATGTGGGCGTCGCTGGCCAGGCCAACATTTATTGCCCATCCCTAATTGCCCTTGAGAAGGTGGTGGTGAGCTGCCTTCTTGAACCGCTGCAGTCCATGTGGGTTGGTATACCCACAGTGCTGTTAGGAAGGGAGTTCCAGGATTTTGACCCAGTGACAGTGAAGGAACAGCGATATAGTTCCAAGTCAGGATGGTGTGTGACTTGGAGGGGAACTTGCAGGTGGTGGTGTTCCCATGTATTTGCTGCCCTTGTCCTTCTAGTTGGTAGAGGACGCAGATTTGGAAGGTGTTGTCTAAGGAGCCTTGGTGCATTGCTGCAGTGCATCTTGTAGATGGTACAAACTGCTGCCACTGTGCGTCCGTGATGGAGGGAGTGAATGTTTGTAGATGGGGTGCCAATCAAGCGGGCTGCTCTGTCCTGGATGGTGTTGAGCTTCTTGAGTGTTGTTGGAGCTGCACCCATCCAGGCAAGTGGAGAGTATTCCATCACATTCCTGACTTGTGCCTTGTAGATGGTGGACAGGCTTTGGGGAGTCAGGAGGTGAGTTACTCGCCTCAGGATTCCAAGCCTCTGACCTGCTCTTGTAGCCACGGTATTTATATGGCTACTCCAGTTCAGTTTTCGGTCAATGGTAGCCCTTAGGATGTTGATAGTGGGGGATTCAGCAATGGTAATGCCGTTGAATGTCAAGGGGAGATGGTTAGATTCTCTCTTGTTGGAGATGGTCATTGCCTGGCCCTTGTGTGGCGCGAATGTTACTTGCCACTTATCAGCCCAAGCCTGGATATTGTCCAGGTCTTGCTGCATTTCTACACGGACTGCTTCAGTATCTGAGGAGTCACGGATGGTGCTGAACATTGTGCAAATCATCAGCGAACATCCCCACTTCTGACCTTATGATTGAAGGAAGGTCATTGATGAAACAGCTGAAAATGGTTGGGCCGAGGACACTACCCTGAGGAACTCCTGCAGTGATGTCCTGGAGCTCAGATGATTGACCTCCAACAACCACAACCATCTTCCTTTGCGCTAGGTATGACTCCAGCCAGCGGAGGGTTTTCCCCCTGATTCCCATTGACCTCAGTTTTGCGAGGGCTCCTTGATGCCACACTCGGTCAAATACTGCCTTGATGTCAAGGGCAGTCACTCTCACCTCACCTCTTGAGTTCAGCTCTTTTGTCCATGTTTGAACCAAGGCTGTAATGAGGTCAGGAGCTGAGTGGCCCTGGCGGAACCCAAACTGAGCATCACTGAGCAGGTTGTTGCTAAGCAAGTGCCGCTTGATGGCACTGTTGATGACACATTCCATCACTTTACTGATGGTTGAGAGTAGGCTGATGGGGTGGTAGTTGGCCGGGTTGGATTTGTCCTGCTTTTTGTGTACAGGACATACCTGGGCAATTTTCCACATTGCAGGATAGATGCCTGTGTTGTAGCTGTACTGGAACAGCTTGGCTAGGGGTGCGGCAAGTTCTGGAGCACAGGTCTTCAGTACTATTGCCGGAATGTTGTCAGGGCCCATAGCTTTTTCAGTATCCAGTGCCTTCAGTCGTTTCTTGATATCACATGGAGTGAATCAAATTGGCCGATGTCTGGTATCTGTGATGCTGGGGACTTCAGGAGGAGGCCGAGATGAATCATCAACTCAGCACTTCTGGCTGAAGATTGTTTCAAATGCTTCAGCCTTATCTTTCGCACTGATGTGCTGGGCTCCCCCATCATTGAGGATGAGGATATTTGTGGAGCCACCTCCTCCAGTTAGTTGTTTAATTGTCCACCACCATTCACGGCTGGATGTGGCAGGACTGCAGAACTTAGATCTGATCCGTTAGTTATGGGATCGCTTAGCTCTGTCTATCGCATGCTGCTTACGCAGTTTGGCATGCAAGTAGTCCTGGGTTGTAGCTTCACCAGATTGACACCTCATTTTGAGGTATGCCTGGTGCTGCTCCTGGCATGCTCTCCTGCACTCTTCATTGAACCAGGGTTGGTCTCCTGGCTTGATGGTAATGGTAGAGTGGGGGATATGCCGGGCCATGAGGTTACAGATTGTGGTTGAGTACAATTCTGCTGCTGCTGATGGCCCACAGCGCCTCATGGATGTCCAGTTTTGCATTGCTAGATCCGTTCAAAATCTATCCCATTCAGCACGGTGATAGTGCCACACAACACGATGGACGGTATCCTCAATGTGAAGGCGGGACTTCGTCTCTCCAAGGACTGTGCGGTGGTCACTCCTACCAATACTGTCATGGACAGATGCATCCACGGCAGGCAGATTGGTGAGAACGAGGTCGAGTATGTTCTTCCCTCGTGTTGGTTCCCTCACCACCTGCCACAGACCCAGTCTAGCAGCCATGTCCTTTAGGACTCGGCCAGCTCGGACAGTAGTGGTGCTACTGAGCCACTCTTGGTGATGGACATTGAAGTCCCCCACCCAGAGTACATTTTGTGCCCTTCCACCCTCAGTGCTTCCTCCAAGTGCTGTTCAACATGGAGGAGCACTGAGTCATCAGCTGAGGGAGGGCAGTAGGTGGTAATCAGTAGGAGGTTACCTTGCCCATGTTTGCCTTGATGCCATGAGACTTCATGATGTCCGGAGTCGATGTTGAGGACTCCCAGGGCAACTCCCTCCCTACTGTATACCACTGTGCCACCACCTCTGCTGGGTCTGTCCTGCCGGTGGGACAGGATGTACCCGGGGATGGTGATGGCAGTGTCTGGGACATTGTCTGTTAGGTATGATTCCGTGAGTATGTCAGGCTGCTGCTTGACAAGTCTGTGGGACAGTTCTCCCAACTTTGGCACAAGCCTCCAGCTGTTAGTAAGGAGGACTTTGCAGGGTCGACAGGGCTGGGTTTGCCGTTGTCGTTTCCGGTCCCCAGTTCGATGCCGGGTGGTGCGTCCGGTTTCATTCCTTTTTATTGTCTTCGTAGCGGTTAGGTAGAACTGAATGGCTTGCTAGGCCATTTCAGGGGGCATGTAAGAGTTAACCACATTGCTGTGGGTCTGGAGTCACATGTAGGCCAGACCAGGTAAGGACAGCAGATTTCCTTCCCTAAAGGACATTATTGAACCAGATGGGTTTTTACAACAATTGTCAATGGTTTCATGGCCATCATTAGACTGGTTTTAATTCCAGATTATGGATATAAAACTGTCTGAGTGAGAGGAAACAGAGAGTAGTGGTGAAAGCTTATCTTTTGACTGGAGGAAGGGATATTGTGGTGTGCCCCAGGGCTGGTGTGAGGACCCCTGCTTTTTAGTCTGTGTCACAGTCACACAGTGCTGTCCGTCTCACACTCACACAGTGCTGTCTGTCTCACACTCGCACAGTGCTGTCTGTCTCACACTCACACAGTGCTGTCCATCTCACAATCTCCACAGTGCTGTCCATCTCACAATCTCACAGTGCTGTCCGTCTCACACTCGCACAGTGCTGTCCGTCTCACACTCACACAGTGCTGTCCGTCTCACACTCACACAGTGCTGTCGGTCTCACACTCACACAGTGCTGTCGGTCTCACACTCACACAGTGCTGTCCGTCTCACACTCTCACAGTGCTGTCCGTCTCACACTCTCACAGTGCTGTCCGTCTCACACTCACACAGTGCTGTCCATCTCACACTCTCACAGTGCTGTCCGTCTCACACTCACACAGTGCTGTCCATCTCACACTCTCACAGTGCTGTCCATCTCACACTCACACAGTGCTGTCCGTCTCACACTCACACAGTGCTGTCCGTCTCACACTCACACAGTGCTGTCCGTCTCACACTCACACAGTGCTGTCCGTCTCACACTCACACAGGGCTGTCCGTCTCACACTCTCACAGTGCTGCCGTCTCACACTCACACAGTGCTGTCCATCTCACACTCTCACAGTGCTGCCGTCTCACACTCGCACAGTGCTGTCCCTGTCACACTCGCACAGTGCTGTCTGTCTCACACTCTCACACTGCTGTCGGTCTCACACTCACACAGTGCTGTCGGTCTCACACTCACACAGTGCTGTCGGTCTCACACTCACACAGTGCTGTCGGTCTCACACTCACACAGTGCTGTCGGTCTCACACTCACACAGTGCTGTCGGTCTCACACTCACACAGTGTTGTCGGTCTCACACTCACACAGTGCTGTCCGTCTCACACTCTCACAGTGCTGTCCGTCTCACACTCACACAGTGCTGTCGGTCTCACACTCTCACAGTGCTGTCCGTCTCACACTCACACAGTGCTGTCCATCTCACACTCGCACAGTGCTGTCGGTCTCACACTCGCACAGTGCTGACGGTCTCACACTCGCACAGTGCTGTCGGTCTCACACTCGCACAGTGCTGTCGGTCTCACACTCGCACAGTGCAGTCGGTCTCACACTCGCACAGTGCTGTCGGTCTCACACTCACACAGTGCTGTCCCTCTCACACTCGCACAGTGCTGTCCCTCTCACACTCGCACAGTGCTGTCCCTCTCGCACTCGCACAGTGCTGTCCCTCTCGCACTCGCACAGTGCTGTCCCTCTCACACTCACACAGTCCTGTCCCTCTCACACTCACACAGTGCTGTCCCTCTCGCACTCGCACAGTGCTGTCCCTCTCACACTCGCAAAGTGCTGTCTCTCTCACACTCGCACAGTGCTGTCCCTCTCACACTCGCATAGTGCTGTCACTCTCACACTCTCAAAGTACTGTCCCTTTCGATCTCACACAGTGCTGTCCCTCTCGCACTCACCCAGTGCTGTCCCTTTCAATCTCACACAGTGCTGTCCCTCTCACAGTCACACAGTGCTGTCCCTTTCAATATCACACAGTGCTGTCCCACTCGCACTCACACAGTGCTGTCCCTCTCACACTCACAAAGTGCTGTCCCTCTCACACTCACACAGTGCTGTCCCTCTCACATTCACACAGTGCTGTCCCTCTCGCACTCACACAGTGCTGTCCCTCTCACACTCACAAAGTGCTGTCCCTCTCACATTCACACAGTGCTGTCCCTCTCGATCTCACACAGTGCTGTCCCTCTCGCACTCACACAGTGCTGTCCCTCTCACATTCACACAGTGCTGTCCCTCTCACATTCACACAGTGCTGTCCCTCTCGATCTCACACAGTGCTGTCCCTCTCCGAATCACACAGTGCTGTCCCTCTCGCACTCACACAGTGCTGTCCCTCTCCGAATCACACAGTGCTGTCCCTCTCACACTCACGCAGTGCTGTCCCTCTCGATCTCACACAGTGCTGTCCCTCTCGCACTCACACAGTGCTGTCCCTCTCGCAATCACACAGTGCTGTCCCTCTCGCACTCACACAGTGCTGTCCCTCTCCGAATCACACAGTGCTGTCCCTCTCGCACTCACACAGTGCTGTCCCTCTCGCACTCACACAGTGCTGTCCCTCTCGCACTCACACAGTGCTGTCCCTGTCGCACTCACACAGTGCTGTCCCTCTCGCACTCACACAGTGCTGTCCCTCTCGCACTCACACAGTGCTGTCCCTCTCGCACTCACACAGTGCTGTCCCTCTCGCACTCACACAGTGCTGTCCCTCTCGCACTCACACAGTGCTGTCCCTCTCGCACTCACACAGTGCTGTCCCTTTCGATCTCACACAGTGCTGTCCCTGTCGCACTCACACAGTGCTGTCCCTCTCGCACTCACACAGTGCTGTCCCTTTCAATCTCACACAGTGTTGTCCCTTTCAATCTCACACAGTGCTGTCGCTCTCGCACTCACACAGTGCTGTCCCTTTCAATCTCACACAGTGCTGTCCCTCTCACACTCACACAGTGCTGTCCCTTTCAATCTCACACAGTGCTGTCCCTCTTGTACTCACACAGTGCTGTCCCTTTCGATCTCACACAGTGCTGTCCCTGTCGCACTCACACAGTGCTGTCCCTTTCAATCTCACACAGTGCTGTCCCTCTCACACTCACACAGTGCTGTCCCTTTCAATCTCACACAGTGCTGTCCCTCTCGCACTCACACAGTGCTGTCCCTCTCGCACTCACACAGTGCTGTCCCTTTCGATCTCACACAGTGCTGTCCCTGTCGCACTCACACAGTGCTGTCCCTTTCAATCTCACACAGTGCTGTCCCTCTCACACTCACACAGTGCTGTCCCTTTCAATCTCACACAGTGCTGTCCCTCTTGTACTCACACAGTGCTGTCCCTTTCAATCTCACACAGTGCTGTCCCTCTCGTACTCACACAGTGCTGTCCCTCTCGCACTCACACAGTGCTGTCCCTCTCGCACTCACACAGTGCTGTCCCTCTCGCACTCACACAGTGCTGTCCCTCTCGCACTCACACAGTGCTGTCCCTCTCGCACTCACACAGTGCTGTCCCTCTCGCACTCACACAGTGCTGTCCCTCTCGCACTCACACAGTGCTGTCCCTCTCGCACTCACACAGTGCTGTCCCTCTCGCACTCACACAGTGCTGTCCCTCTCGCACTCACACAGTGCAGTCCCTCTTGCATTCACACAGTGCTGTCCCTCTCGCACTCACACAGTGCTGTCCCTTTCAATCTCACACAGTGCTGTCCCACTCGCACTCACACAGTGCTGTCCCTCTCGCACTCACACAGTGCTGTCCCTCTCGCACTCACACAGTGCTGTCCCTCTCGCACTCACACAGTGCTGTCCCTCTCGCACTCACACAGTGCTGTCCCTCTCGCACTCACACAGTGCTGTCCCTCTCGCACTCACACAGTGCTGTCCCTCTCGCACTCACACAGTGCTGTCCCTCTCACACTCACACAGTGCTGTCCCTCTCACATTGACACAGTGCTGTCCCTCTCGCACTCGCACAGTGCTGTCCTTCTCACACTCGCACAGTGCTGTCCCTCTCGCACTCGCACAGTGCTGTCCTTCTCACACTCACACAGTGCTGTCCTTCTCACACTCTCACAGTGCTGTCCCTCTCACACTCTCGAAGCGCTGTCCTTCTCGCACTCACACTGTGCTGTCCCTCTCGCACTCACACAGTGCTGTCCCTCTCGCACTCACACAGTGCTGTCCCTCTCGCACTCACACAGTGCTGTCCCTCTCGCACTCACACAGTGCTGTGCCTTTCAATCTCACACAGTGCTGTCCCTCTCGCACTCACACAGTGCTGTCCCTCTCACACTCACACAGTGCTGTCCCTCTCACATTGACACAGTGCTGTCCCTCTCGCACTCGCACAGTGCTGTCCTTCTCACACTCGCACAGTGCTGTCCCTCTCGCACTCGCACAGTGCTGTCCTTCTCACACTCACACAGTGCTGTCCTTCTCACACTCTCACAGTGCTGTCCCTCTCACACTCTCGAAGCGCTGTCCTTCTCGCACTCACACTGTGCTGTCCCTCTCGCACTCACACAGTGCTGTCCCTCTCGCACTCACACAGTGCTGTCCCTCTCGCACTCACACAGTGCTGTCCCTCTCGCACTCACACAGTGCTGTCCCTCTCACACTGACACAGTGCTGTCCCTCTCGCACTCGCACAGTGCTGTCCTTCTCACACTATCACAGTGCTGTCCTTCTCACACTCTCACAGTGCTGTCCCTCTCACACTCTCGAAGCGCTGTCCTTCTCGCACTCACACTGTGCTGTCCCTCTCGCACTCACACTGTGCTGTCCCTCTCGCACTCACACAGTGCTGTCCCTCTCGCACTCACACAGTGCTGTCCTTCTCACACTCACACAGTGCTGTCCTTCTCACACTCTCACAGTGCTGTCCCTCTCACACTCTCGAAGCGCTGTCCTTCTCGCACTCACACTGTGCTGTCCCTCTCGCACTCACACAGTGCTGTCCCTCTCGCACTCACACAGTGCTGTCCCTCTCGCACTCACACAGTGCTGTCCCTCTTGCACTCACACAGTGCTGTCCCTCTCGCACTGACACAGTGCTGTCCCTCTCGCACTCGCACAGTGCTGTCCTTCTCACACTATCACAGTGCTGTCCTTCTCACACTCTCACAGTGCTGTCCCTCTCACACTCTCGAAGCGCTGTCCTTCTCGCACTCACACTGTGCTGTCCCTCTCGCACTCACACAGTGCTGTCCCTCTTGCACTCTCAAAGCGCTGACCCTCTCGCACTCACACAGTGCTGTCCCTCTCACACTCACACTGTGCTGTCCCTCTCGCACTCGCAAAGCGCTGTCCCTCTCGCACTCGCAAAGCGCTGTCCTTCTCACACTCACAGTGCTGTCCTTCTCACACTCACACAGTGCTGTCCTTCTCACACTCACACAGTGCTGTCCCTCTCACACTCTCGAAGCGCTGTCCTTCTCGCACTGACACAGTGCTGTCCCTCTTGCACGCACACAGTGCTGTCCCTTTCCATCTCACACTGTACTGTCCCTCTCACACTCACACAGTGCTGTCCCTCTTGCACTCACACAGTGCTGTCCCTCTTGCACTCACACAGTGCTGTCCCTCTCGCACTCACACAGTGCTTTCCCTCTCGCACTCACACAGTGCTGTCCCTCTCGCACTCACACAGTGCTGTCCCTCTCGCACTCACACAGTGCTGTCCCTCTCGCACTCACACAGTGCTGTCCCTCTCGCACTCACACAGTGCTGTCCCTCTCGCACTCACACAGTGCTGTCCCTCTCGCACTCACACAGTGCTGTCCCTCTCGCACTCACACAGTGCTGTCCCTCTCGCACTCACACAGTGCTGTCCCTCTCGCACTCACACAGTGCTGTCCCTCTCGCACTCACACAGTGCTGTCCCTCTCGCACTCACACAGTGCTGTCCCTCTCGCACTCACACAGTGCTGTCCCTCTCGCACTCACACAGTGCTGTCCCTCTCGCACTCACACAGTGCTGTCCCTTTCGATCTCACACAGTGCTGTCCCTCTCGCACTCACACAGTGCTTTCCCTCTCGCACTCTCGAAGCGCTGTCCTTCTCGCACTCACACTGTGCTGTCCCTCTCGCACTCCCACAGTGCTGTCCCTCTCGCACTCACAAAGTACTGTCCCTCTCGCACTCACACTGTGCTGTCCCTCTTGTACTCACACAGTGCTGTCCCTTTCAATCTCACACAGTGCTGTCCCTTTCAATCTCACACAGTGCTGTCCCTCTCGTACTCACACAGTGCTGTCCCTTTCAATCTCACACAGTGCTGTCCCTCTCGCACTCACACAGTGCTGTCCCTCTCGCACTCACACAGTGCTGTCCCTTTCAATCTCACACAGTGCTGTCCCTCTCGCTCTCACACAGTGCTGTCCCTCTCGCACTCACACAGTGCTGTCCCTCTCACACTCACAAAGTGCAGTCCCTCTTGCATTCACACAGTGCAGTCCCTCTTGCATTCACACAGTGCAGTCCCTCTCGCATTCACACAGTGCTGTCCCTCTCGCATTCACACAGTGCAGTCCCTCTCGCATTCACACAGTGCTGTCACTCTCGCACTCACACAGTGCTGTCCCTCTCGCACTCACACAGTGCTGTCCCTTTCAATCTCACACAGTGCTGTCCCTCTCGCACTCACACAGTGATGTCCCTCTCGCACTCACACTGTGCTGTCCCTCTCACACTCACACTGTGCTGTCCCTCTCACACTCACACTGTGCTGTCCCTCTCACACTCACACTGTGCTGTCCCTCTCACACTCACACTGTGCTGTCCCTCTCACACTCACACTGTGCTGTCCCTCTCGCACTCACACTGTGCTGTCCCTCTCGCACTCACACTGTGCTGTCCCTCTCGCACTCACACTGTGCTGTCCCTCTCGCACTCACACTGTGCTGTCCCTCTCGCACTCACACTGTGCACTCCCTCTTGCACTCACAAAGTGATGTCCCTTTCAATCTCACAGAGTGCTGTCCCTGTCGCACTCACACAGTGCCGTCCCTCTCGCACTCACACAGTGCCGTCCCTCTCGCACTCACAAAGTGCCGTCCCTTTCAATCTCACACAGTGCTGTCCCTTTCAATCTCACACAGTGCTGTCCCTCTCGCACTCACACAGTGCTGTCCCTCTCGCACTCACACAGTGCTGTCCCTCTCGCACTCACACAGTGCTGTCCCTCTCGCACTCACACAGTGCTGTCCCTCTCGCACTCACACAGTGCTGTCCCTCTCGCTCTGACACAGTGCTGTGCCTCTCACACTCACCCACTGTTGTCCCTCTCACACTCACCCACTGTTGTCCCTCTCACACTCACCCAGTGTTGTCCCTCTCGCACTCACCCAGTGCTGTCCCTCTCGCACTCACACAGTGCTGTCACTTTCGCACTCACACAGTTCTTTCCCTCTCACACTCACACAGTGCTGTCCCTCTCGCACTCACAAAGCGCTGTCCCTCTCGCACTCACACAGTGCTGTCCCGCTCACTCTCACAAAGCGCAGTCCCTCTCGCATTCACACAGTGCTGTCACTCTTGCACTCACACAATGCTGTCCCTTTCAATCTCACACAGTGCTGTCCCTCTCGCACTCACACAGTGCTGTCCCTTTCAATCTCACACAGTGCTGTCCCTCTCACACTCACACAGTGCTGTCCCTCTCGCACACACACAGTGCTGTCCCTCTCACACTCACACTGTGCTGTCCCTCTCACACTCACACTGTGCTGTCCCTCTCACACTCACACTGTGCTGTCCCTCTTGCACTCACACATTGCTGTCCCTCTCACACTCACACTGTGCTGTCCCTCTTGCACTCACACATTGCTGTCCCTTTCAATCTCACACAGTGCTGTCCCTTTCAATCTCACACAGTGCTGTCCCTTTCAATCTCACACAGTGCTGTCCCTCTCGCACTCACACTGTGCTGTCCCTCTCGCACTCACACATTGCTGTCCCTTTCAATCTCACACAGTGCTGTCCCTTTCAATCTCACACAGTGCTGTCCCTTTCAATCTCACACAGTGCTGTCCCTCTCACACTCACACAGTGCTGTCCCTCTCGCACTCACACAGTGCTGTCCCTCTCGCACTCACACAGTGCTGTCCCTCTCGCACTCACACAGTGCTGTCCCTTTCGATCTCACACACTGCTGTCCCTCTCGCGCTCACACAGTGCTGTCCCTCTCACACTCACACTGTGCCATCCCTCTTGCACTCACACAGTGCTGTCCCTTTCAATCTCACACAGTGCTGTCCCTTTCAATCTCACACAGTGCTGTCCCTCTCACACTCACACAGTGCTGTCCCTCTCGCACTCACACAGTGCTGTCTATCTCGCACTCACACAGTGCTGTCCCTCTCGCACTCACACAGTGCTGTCCCTCTCGCACTCACACAGTGCTGTCCCTCTCGCACTCACACAGTGCTGTCCCTTTCGATCTCACACACTGCTGTCCCTCTCGCACTCACACAGTGCTGTCCCTCTCACACTCACACTGTGCCATCCCTCTTGCACTCACACAGTGCTGTCCCTCTCGCACTCACACAGTGCTGTCCCTCTCACACTCACACTGTGCTGTCCCTCTCACACTCACACTGTGCTGTCCCTCTCACACTCACACTGTGCTGTCCCTCTTGCACTCACACATTGCTGTCCCTTTCAATCTCACACAGTGCTGTCCCTCTTGCACTCACACATTGCTGTCCCTTTCAATCTCACACAGTGCTGTCCCTCTCGCACTCACACAGTGCTGTCCCTCTCACACTCACACTGTGCCATCCCTCTTGCACTCACACAGTGATGTCCCTCTCGCACTCACACAGTGCTGTCCCTCTCACACTCACACTGTGCTGTCCCTCTCACACTCACACTGTGCTGTCCCTCTCACACTCACACTGTGCTGTCCCTCTCACACTCACACTGTGCTGTCCCTCTTGCACTCACACATTGCTGTCCCTTTCAATCTCACACTGTGCTGTCCCTCTTGCACTCACACATTGCTGTCCCTTTCAATCTCACACAGTGCTGTCCCTCTCACACTCACACTGTGCTGTCCCTCTTGCACTCACACATTGCTGTCCCTTTCAATCTCACACAGTGCTGTCCCTTTCAATCTCACACAGTGCTGTCCCTCTCGCACTCACACAGTGCTGTCCCTCTCGCACTCACACAGTGCTGTCCCTTTCGATCTCACACACTGCTGTCCCTCTCGCACTCACACAGTGCTGTCCCTCTCACACTCACACTGTGCCATCCCTCTTGCACTCACACAGTGCTGTCCCTCTCGCACTCACACAGTGCTGTCCCTCTCACACTCACACTGTGCTGTCCCTCTCACACTCACACTGTGCTGTCCCTCTCACACTCACACTGTGCTGTCCCTCTTGCACTCACACATTGCTGTCCCTTTCAATCTCACACAGTGCTGTCCCTCTTGCACTCACACATTGCTGTCCCTTTCAATCTCACACAGTGCTGTCCCTCTCGCACTCACACAGTGCTGTCCCTCTCACACTCACACTGTGCCATCCCTCTTGCACTCACACAGTGATGTCCCTCTCGCACTCACACAGTGCTGTCCCTCTCACACTCACACTGTGCTGTCCCTCTCACACTCACACTGTGCTGTCCCTCTCACACTCACACTGTGCTGTCCCTCTCACACTCACACTGTGCTGTCCCTCTTGCACTCACACATTGCTGTCCCTTTCAATCTCACACTGTGCTGTCCCTCTTGCACTCACACATTGCTGTCCCTTTCAATCTCACACAGTGCTGTCCCTCTCACACTCACACTGTGCTGTCCCTCTTGCACTCACACATTGCTGTCCCTTTCAATCTCACACAGTGCTGTCCCTTTCAATCTCACACAGTGCTGTCCCTCTCGCACTCACACAGTGCTGTCCCTCTCGCACTCACACAGTGCTGTCCCTTTCGATCTCACACACTGCTGTCCCTCTCGCACTCACACAGTGCTGTCCCTCTCACACTCACACTGTGCCATCCCTCTTGCACTCACACAGTGATGTCCCTCTCACACTCACACTGTGCTGTCCCTCTCACACTCACACTGTGCTGTCCCTCTCACACTCACACTGTGCTGTCCCTCTTGCACTCACACAGTGCTGTCCCTTTCAATCTCACACAGTGCTGTCCCTCTCACACACACACAGTGCTGTCCCTCTCACACTCACACAGTGCTGTCCCTCTCACACTCACACAGTGCTGTCCCTCTCGCACTCACACAGTGCTGTCCCTCTCGCACTCACACAGTGCTGTCCCTCTCGCACTCACACAGTGCTGTCCCTCTCACACTCACACTGTGCCATCCCTCTTGCACTCACACAGTGCTGTCCCTTTCAATCTCACACAGTGCTGTCCCTCTCACACTCACACAGTGCTGTCCCTCTCACACTCACACAGTGCTGTCCCTCTTGCAATCACACAGTGCTGTCCCTTTCAATCTCACACAGTGCTGTCCCTCTCACACACACACAGTGCTGTCCCTCTCACACTCACACAGTGCTGTCCCTCTCACACTCACACAGTGCTGTCCCTCTCACACTCACACAGTGCTGTCCCTCTCGCACTCACACAGTGCTGTCCCTCTCGCACTCACACAGTGCTGTCCCTCTCGCACTCACACAGTGCTGTCCCTCTCGCACTCACACAGTGCTGTCCCTCTCGCACTCACACAGTGCTGTCCCTCTCGCACTCACACAGTGTTGTCCCTCTCGCACTCACACAGTGTTGTCCCTCTCGCACTCACACAGTGCTGTCCCTCTCGCACTCACACAGTGCTGTCCCTCTCGCGCTCACACAGTGCTGTGCCTCTCGCGCTCACACAGTGCTCTCCCTCTCACACTCACACAGTGCTGTCCCTCTTGCAATCACACAGTGCTGTCCCTTTCAATCTCACACAGTGCTGTCCCTCTCACACTCACACAGTGCTGTCCCTCTCACACTCACACAGTGCTGTCCCTCTTGCACTCACACAGTGCTGTCCCTTTCAATCTCACACAGTGCTGTCCCTTTCAATCTCACACAGTGCTGTCCCTCTCACACTCACACAGTGCTGTCCCTCTTGCACTCACACAGTGCTGTCCCTCTCGCACTCACACAGTGCTGTCCCTCTCACACTCACCCACTGTTGTCCCTCTCACACTCACACAGTGCTGTCACTTTCGCACTCACACAGTTCTTTCCCTCTCACACTCACACAGTGCTGTCCCTCTCGCACTCACCCAGTGTTGTCCCTCTCGCACTCACACAGTGCTGTCACTTTCGCACTCACACAGTTCTTTCCCTCTCACACTCACACAGTGCTGTCCCTCTCGCACTCACAAAGCGCTGTCCCTCTCGCACTCACACAGTGCTGTCCCTCTCACACTCACACAGTGCTGTCCCTCTCGCACTCACACAGTGCAGTCCCTCTCACACTCACAAAGTGCTGTCCCTTTCAATCTCACACAGTGCTGTCCCTCTCGCACTCACACAGTGCTGTCCCTCTCGCTCTGACACAGTGCTGTGCCTCTCACACTCACCCACTGTTGTCCCTCTCACACTCACCCAGTGTTGTCCCTCTCGCACTCACACAGTGCTGTCACTTTCGCACTCACACAGTTCTTTCCCTCTCACACTCACACAGTGCTGTCCCTCTCGCACTCACAAAGCGCTGTCCCTCTCGCACTCACACAGTGCTGTCCCGCTCACTCTCACAAAGCGCAGTCCCTCTCGCATTCACACAGTGCTGTCACTCTTGCACTCACACAATGCTGTCCCTTTCAATCTCACACAGTGCTGTCCCTCTCGCACTCACACAGTGCTGTCCCTTTCAATCTCACACAGTGCTGTCCCTCTCACACTCACACAGTGCTGTCCCTCTCGCACACACACAGTGCTGTCCCTCTCACACTCACACTGTGCTGTCCCTCTCACACTCACACTGTGCTGTCCCTCTCACACTCACACTGTGCTGTCCCTCTTGCACTCACACATTGCTGTCCCTTTCAATCTCACACAGTGCTGTCCCTTTCAATCTCACACAGTGCTGTCCCTCTCGCACTCACACAGTGCTGTCCCTCTCGCACTCACACAGTGCTGTCCCTTTCGATCTCACACACTGCTGTCCCTCTCGCACTCACACAGTGCTGTCCCTCTCACACTCACACTGTGCCATCCCTCTTGCACTCACACAGTGCTGTCCCTCTCGCACTCACACAGTGCTGTCCCTCTCACACTCACACTGTGCTGTCCCTCTCACACTCACACTGTGCTGTCCCTCTCACACTCACACTGTGCTGTCCCTCTTGCACTCACACATTGCTGTCCCTTTCAATCTCACACAGTGCTGTCCCTCTTGCACTCACACATTGCTGTCCCTTTCAATCTCACACAGTGCTGTCCCTCTCGCACTCACACAGTGCTGTCCCTCTCACACTCACACTGTGCCATCCCTCTTGCACTCACACAGTGATGTCCCTCTCGCACTCACACAGTGCTGTACCTCTCACACTCACACTGTGCTGTCCCTCTCACACTCACACTGTGCTGTCCCTCTCACACTCACACTGTGCTGTCCCTCTTGCACTCACACATTGCTGTCCCTTTCAATCTCACACTGTGCTGTCCCTCTTGCACTCACACATTGCTGTCCCTTTCAATCTCACACAGTGCTGTCCCTCTCACACTCACACTGTGCTGTCCCTCTTGCACTCACACATTGCTGTCCCTTTCAATCTCACACAGTGCTGTCCCTTTCAATCTCACACAGTGCTGTCCCTCTCGCACTCACACAGTGCTGTCCCTCTCGCACTCACACAGTGCTGTCCCTTTCGATCTCACACACTGCTGTCCCTCTCGCACTCACACAGTGCTGTCCCTCTCACACTCACACTGTGCCATCCCTCTTGCACTCACACTGTGCTGTCCCTCTCACACTCACACTGTGCTGTCCCTCTCACACTCACACTGTGCTGTCCCTCTCACACTCACACTGTGCTGTCCCTCTTGCACTCACACAGTGCTGTCCCTTTCAATCTCACACAGTGCTGTCCCTCTCACACACACACAGTGCTGTCCCTCTCACACTCACACAGTGCTGTCCCTCTCACACTCACACAGTGCTGTCCCTCTCGCACTCACACAGTGCTGTCCCTCTCGCACTCACACAGTGCTGTCCCTCTCACACTCACACTGTGCCATCCCTCTTGCACTCACACAGTGCTGTCCCTTTCAATCTCACACAGTGCTGTCCCTCTCACACTCACACAGTGCTGTCCCTCTTGCAATCACACAGTGCTGTCCCTTTCAATCTCACACAGTGCTGTCCCTCTCACACACACACAGTGCTGTCCCTCTCACACTCACACAGTGCTGTCCCTCTCACACTCACACAGTGCTGTCCCTCTCACACTCACACAGTGCTGTCCCTCTCGCACTCACACAGTGCTGTCCCTCTCGCACTCACACAGTGCTGTCCCTCTCGCACTCACACAGTGCTGTCCCTCTCGCACTCACACAGTGCTGTCCCTCTCGCACTCACACAGTGCTGTCCCTCTCGCACTCACACAGTGTTGTCCCTCTCGCACTCACACAGTGTTGTCCCTCTCGCACTCACACAGTGCTGTCCCTCTCGCACTCACACAGTGCTGTCCCTCTCGCGCTCACACAGTGCTGTGCCTCTCGCGCTCACACAGTGCTCTCCCTCTCACACTCACACAGTGCTGTCCCTCTTGCAATCACACAGTGCTGTCCCTTTCAATCTCACACAGTGCTGTCCCTCTCACACTCACACAGTGCTGTCCCTCTCACACTCACACAGTGCTGTCCCTCTTGCAATCACACAGTGCTGTCCCTTTCAATCTCACACAGTGCTGTCCCTCTCACACACACACAGTGCTGTCCCTCTCACACTCACACAGTGCTGTCCCTCTCACACTCACACAGTGCTGTCCCTCTCACACTCACACAGTGCTTTCCCTCTCGCACTCACACAGTGCTGTCCCTCTCGCACTCACACAGTGCTGTCCCTCTCGCACTCACACAGTGCTGTCCCTCTCGCACTCACACAGTGCTGTCCCTCTCGCACTCACACAGTGCTGTCCCTCTCGCACTCACACAGTGTTGTCCCTCTCGCACTCACACAGTGCTGTCCCTCTCACACTCACAAAGTGCTGTCCCTTTCAATCTCACACAGTGCTGTCACTTTCGCACTCACACAGTTCTTTCCCTCTCACACTCACACAGTGCTGTCCCTCTCGCACTCACAAAGCGCTGTCCCTCTCGCACTCACACAGTGCTGTCCCTTTCGATCTCACACACTGCAGTCCCTCTCACACTCACACAGTGCTGTCCCTCTCGCACTCACACAGTGCAGTCCCTCTCACACTCACACAGTGCTGTCCCTCTCGCACTCACACAGTGCTGTCACTTTCGCACTCACACAGTTCTTTCCCTCTCTCACTCACACAGTGCTGTCCCTCTCGCACTCACAAAGCGCTGTCCCTCTCGCACTCACACAGTGCAGTCCCTCTCACACTCACACAGTGCTGTCCCTCTCGCACTCACACAGTGCTGTCCCTCTCGCACTCACACAGTGCTGTCCCTCTCGCACTCACACAGTGCAGTCCCTCTCACACTCACACAGTGCTGTCCCTCTCGCACTCACACAGTGCTGTCACTTTCGCACTCACACAGTTCTTTCCCTCTCACACTCACACAGTGCTGTCCCTCTCGCACTCACAAAGCGCTGTCCCTCTCGCACTCACACAGTGCAGTCCCTCTCACACTCACAAAGTGCAGTCCCTCTCAAACTCACAAAGTGCTGTCCCTTTCAATCTCACACAGTGCTGTCCCTGTCGCACTCACACAGTGCTGTCCCTCTCACACTCACAAAGTGCAGTCCCTCTCACACTCACAAAGTGCTGTCCCTTTCAATCTCACACAGTGCTGTCCCTGTCGCACTCACACAGTGCTGTCCCTCTCACACTCACACAGTGCAGTCCCTCTCACACTCACAAAGTGCTGTCCCTTTCAATCTCACACAGTGCTGTCCCTCTCACACTCACACAGTGCTGTCCCTCTCACACTCACAAAGTGCTGTCCCTTTCAATCTCACACAGTGCTGTCCCTGTCGCACTCACACAGTGCTGTCCCTCTCACACTCACACAGTGCTGTCCCTCTCGCATTCACACAGTGCTGTCACTCTGGTACTCACACAATGCTGTCCCTTTCAATCTCACACAGTGCTGTCCCTCTCACACTCACACAGTGCTGTCCCTCTCGCACACACACAGTGCTGTCCCTCTCGCACTCACACTGTGCTGTCCCTCTCACACTCACACTGTGCTGTCCCTCTCACACTCACACTGTGCTGTCCCTCTCACACTCACACTGTGCTGTCCCTCTCACACTCACACTGTGCTGTCCCTCTCACACTCACACTGTGCCGTCCCTCTCACACTCACACAGTGCCGGCCCTCTCACACTCACACAGTGCCGGCCCTCTCACACTCACACAGTGCCGGCCCTCTCACACTCACACAGTGCCGGCCCTCTCACACTCACACAGTGCCGGCCCTCTCACACTCACACAGTGCCGGCCCTTTCAATCTCACACAGTGCTGTCCCTCTCGCACTCACGCAATGCTGTCCCTTTCGCACTCACACAGTGCTGTCCCTCTCACACTCACACAGTGCTGTCCCTCTTGCACTCACACAGTGCTGTCCCTCTCGCACTCTCACAGTGCTGTCCCTCTCGCACTCACACAGTGCTGTCCCTCTCACACTGACACAGTGCTGTCCCTCTCGCACTCACACAGTGCTGTCCCTCTCACAGTCACACAGTGCTGTCCCTCTCACACTCACACAGTGCTGTCCCTCTCACACTGACACAGTGCTGTCCCTCTCACACTGACACAGTGCTGTCCCTCTCGCACTGACACAGTGCTGTCCCTCTCGCACTGACACAGTGCTGTCCCTCTCGCACTCACACAGTGCTGTGCCTTTCAATCTCACACAGTGCTGTCCCTCTCACACTCACACAGTGCCGTCCCTCTCAATCTCACACAGTGCTCTCCCTCTCGCATTCACACAGTGCTCTCCCTCTCGCATTCACACAGTGCTCTCCCTCTCGCATTCACACAGTGCTCTCCCTCTCGCACTCACACAGTGCTCTCCCTCTCGCACTCACACAGTGCTCTCCCTCTCGCACTCACACAGTGCTCTCCCTCTCGCACTCACACAGTGCTCTCCCTCTCGCACTCACACAGTGCTCTCCCTCTCGCACTCACACAGTGCTCTCCCTCTCGCACTCACACAGTGCTCTCCCTCTCGCACTCACACAGTGCTCTCCCTCTCGCACTCACACAGTGCTCTCCCTCTCGCACTCACACAGTGCTCTCCCTCTCGCACTCACACAGTGCTCTCCCTCTCGCACTCACACAGTGCTCTCCCTCTCGCACTCGCAAAGCGCTGTCCTTCTCGCACTCGCACTGTGCTGTCCTTCTCACACTCACACAGTGCTGTCCTTCTCACACTCACACAGTGCTGTCCTTCTCACACTCACACAGTGCTGTCCTTCTCACACTCACACAGTGCTGTCCTTCTCACACTCACACAGTGCTGTCCTTCTCACACTCACACAGTGCTGTCCTTCTCACACTCACACAGTGCTGTCCTTCTCACACTCACACAGTGCTGTCCTTCTCACACTCACACAGTGCTGTCCTTCTCACACTCACACAGTGCTGTCCTTCTCACACTCACACAGTGCTGTCCTTCTCACAATCACACAGTGCTGTCCTTCTCACACTCACACAGTGCTGTCCTTCTCACACTCACACAGTGCTGTCCTTCTCACACTCACACAGTGCTGTCCTTCTCACACTCACACAGTGCTGTCCTTCTCACACTCACACAGTGCTGTCCTTCTCACACTCACACAGTGCTGTCCTTCTCACACTCACACAGTGCTGTCCTTCTCACACTCACACAGTGCTGTCCTTCTCACACTCACACAGTGCTGTCCTTCTCACAATCACACAGTGCTGTCCTTCTCACACTCACACAGTGCTGTCCTTCTCACACTCACACAGTGCTGTCCTTCTCACACTCACACAGTGCTGTCCTTCTCACACTCACACAGTGCTGTCCCTCTCACACTCTCAAAGCGCTGTCCTTCTCGCACTCACACTGTGCTGTCCCTCTCGCACTCGCAAAGCGCTGTCCTTCTCGCACTCACACTGTGCTGACCCTCTCACACTCACACTGTGCTGTCCCTCTCGAACTCACACAGTGCTGTCCCTCTCACACTCACACAGTGCTGTCCCTCTTACACTCACACTGTACCGTCCCTCTTGCAGTCACACAGTGCTGTCGCTTTCAATCTCACACAGTGCTGTCGCTTTGAATCTCACACAGTGCTGTCCCTCTCACACTCACAGAGTGCTGTCCCTCTTGCATTCTCAAAGCGCTGTCCCTCTTGCATTCTCAAAGCGCTGTCCCTCTCTCACTCACACAGTGCTGTCGCTTTCAATCTCACACAGTGCTGTCCCTCTCACACTCACACAGTGCTGTCCCTTTCGATCTCACACAGTGCTGTCCCTCTCGCACTCACACTGTGCTGTCCCTTTCAATCTCACACAGTGCTGTCCCTCTCGCACTCACAGAGGGCTGTCCCTCTTGCATTCTCAAAGCGCTGTCCCTCTTGCATTCTCAAAGCGCTGTCGCTTTCAATCTCACACAGTGCTGTCCCTCTTGCACTCACACAGTGCTGTCCCTTTCAATCTCACACAGTGCTGTACCTCTCGCACTCACACAGTGCTGTCCCTCTCACACTCACAAAGTGCTGTCCCTTTAAATCTCACACAGTGCTGTCCCTCTGCACTCACACAGTGCTGTCCCTCTCACACTCACACAGTGCTGTCCCTCTCACACTCGCACAGTGCTGTCCCTCTCGCACTCGCACAGTGCTGTCCCTCTCACACTCGCACAGTGCTGTCCCTCACACTCACAAAGTGCTGTCCCTTTCAATCTCACACAGTGCTGTCCCTCTTGCACTCACAAAGTGCTGTACCTTTCAATCTCACACAGTGCTGTCCCTCTCGCACTCACACAGTGCTGTCCCTTTCTATCTCACACAGTGCTGTCCCTTTCTATCTCACACAGTGCTGTCCCTTTCTATCTCACACAGTGCTGTCCCTCTCACACTCGCACAGTGCTGTCCCTTTCAATCTCACACAGTGCTGTCCCTCTTGCACTCACAAAGTGCTGTACCTTTCAATCTCACACAGTGCTGTCCCTCTCGCACTCACACAGTGCTGTCCCTTTCTATCTCACACAGTGCTGTCCCTTTCTATCTCACACAGTGCTGTCCCTCTCGCACTCACACAGTGCTGTCCCTCTCACACTCACAAAGTGCTGTCCCTTTAAATCTCACACAGTGCTGTCCCTTTCGCACTCACAGAGTGCTGTCCCTCTCGCACTCACAGAGTGCTGTCCCTCTCGCACTCACAGAGTGCTGTCCCTCTCGCACTCACAGAGTGCTGTCCCTCTCGCACTCACAGAGTGCTGTCCCTCTCGCACTCACAGAGTGCTGTCCCTCTCGCACTCACAGAGTGCTGTCCCTCTCGCACTCACAGAGTGCTGTCCCTCTCGCACTCACAGAGTGCTGTCCCTCTCGCACTCACAGAGTGCTGTCCCTCTCGCACTCACAGAGTGCTGTCCCTCTCGCACTCACAGAGTGCTGTCCCTCTCGCACTCACAGAGTGCTGTCCCTCTCGCACTCACAGAGTGCTGTCCCTCTCGCACTCACAGAGTGCTGTCCCTCTCGCACTCACAGAGTGCTGTCCCTCTCGCACTCACAGAGTGCTGTCCCTCTCGCACTCACAGAGTGCTGTCCCTCTCGCACTCACAGAGTGCTGTCCCTCTCGCACTCACAGAGTGCTGTCCCTCTCGCATTCACAGAGTGCTGTCCCTCTCGCATTCACAGAGTGCTGTCCCTCTCGCATTCACAGAGTGCTGTCCCTCTCGCATTCACAGAGTGCTGTCCCTCTCGCATTCACAGAGTGCTGTCCCTCTCGCATTCACAGAGTGCTGTCCCTCTCGCATTCACAGAGTGCTGTCCCTCTCGCATTCACAGAGTGCTGTCCCTCTCGCATTCACAGAGTGCTGTCCCTCTCGCATTCACAGAGTGCTGTCCCTCTCGCATTCACAGAGTGCTGTCCCTCTCGCACTCACACAGTGCTGTCCCTCTCGCACTCACAGAGTGCTGTCCCTCTCGCACTCACAGAGTGCTGTCCCTCTCGCACTCACAGAGTGCTGTCCCTCTCGCACTCACAGAGTGCTGTCCCTCTCGCACTCACAGAGTGCTGTCCCTCTCGCACTCACAGAGTGCTGTCCCTCTCGCACTCACAGAGTGCTGTCCCTCTCGCACTCACAGAGTGCTGTCCCTCTCGCACTCACAGAGTGCTGTCCCTCTCGCACTCACAGAGTGCTGTCCCTCTCGCACTCACAGAGTGCTGTCCCTCTCGCACTCACAGAGTGCTGTCCCTCTCGCACTCACAGAGTGCTGTCCCTCTCGCACTCACAGAGTGCTGTCCCTCTCGCACTCACAGAGTGCTGTCCCTCTCGCACTCACAGAGTGCTGTCCCTCTCGCACTCACAGAGTGCTGTCCCTCTCGCACTCACAGAGTGCTGTCCCTCTCGCACTCACAGATTGCTGACCCTCTCGCACTCACAGAGTGCTGTCCCTATCAATCTCACACAGTGCTGTCCCTTTCAATCTCACACAGTGCTGTCCCTTTCAATCTCACACAGTGCTGTCCCTTTCAATCTCACACAGTGCTGTCCCTTTCTATCTCACACAGTGCTGTCCCTCTCGCACTCACACAGTGCTGTCCATCTCGCACCCACACAGTGCTGTCCATCTCACACTCACAAAGTGCTGTCCCTTTCAATCTCACACAGTGCTGTCCCTCTCGCACTCACAGAGTGCTGTCCCTTTCGCACTCACAGAGTGCTGTCCCTTTCGCACTCAGAGTGCTGTCCCTTTCGCACTCACAGAGTGCTGTCCCTTTCGCACTCACAGAGTGCTGTCCCTTTCGCACTCACAGAGTGCTGTCCCTTTCGCACTCACAGAGTGCTGTCCCTTTCGCACTCACAGAGTGCTGTCCCTTTCGCACTCACAGAGTGCTGTCCCTTTCGCACTCACAGAGTGCTGTCCCTTTCGCACTCACAGAGTGCTGTCCCTCTCGCACTCACAGAGTGCTGTCCCTCTCGCACTCAGAGTGCTGTCCCTCTCGCACTCACAGAGTGCTGTCCCTCTCGCACTCACAGAGTGCTGTCCCTCTCGCACTCACAGAGTGCTGTCCCTCTCGCACTCACAGAGTGCTGTCCCTCTCGCACTCACAGAGTGCTGTCCCTCTCGCACTCACAGAGTGCTGTCCCTCTCGCACTCAGAGAGTGCTGTCCCTTTCAATCTCACACAGTGCTGTCCCTCTTGCACTCACACAGTGCTGTCCCTCTCGCACTCTCTCAGTGCTGTCCCTCTCGCACTCTCACAGTGCTGTCCCTCTCGCACTCACACAGTGCTGTCCCTCCCGCACTCACACAGTGCTGTCCCTCTCGCACTCACACAGTGCTGTCCCTTTCGATCTCACACAGTGCTGTCCCTCTCGCACTCGCACAGTGCTGTCCCTTTCAATCTCACACAGTGCTGTCCCTCTCACACTCACGCAGTGCTGTCCCTCTCGCATTCAGACAGTGCTGTCCCTCTCGCACTCACACAGTGCCGGCCCTCTCACACTCACACAGTGCTGTCCCTTTCAATGTCACACAGTGCTGTCCCTCTCGCACTCACGCAGTGCTGTCCCTCTCGCACTCACGCAGTGCTGTCCCTCTCGCACTCACACAGTGCTGTCCCTCTCGCACTCACACAGTGCTGTCCCTCTCGCACTCACACAGTGCTGTCCCTCTCGCACTCACACAGTGCTGTCCCTCTCGCACTCACACAGTGCTGTCCCTCTCGCACTCACACAGTGCTGTCCCTCTCGCACTCACACAGTGCTGTCCCTCTCGCACTCACACAGTGCTGTCCCTCTCGCACTCACACAGTGCTGTCCCTCTCGCACTCACACAGTGCTGTCCCTCTCGCACTCACACAGTGCTGTCCCTCTCGCACTCACACAGTGCTGTCCCTCTCGCACTCACACAGTGCTGTCCCTCTCGCACTCACACAGTGCTGTCCCTCTCGCACTCACACAGTGCTGTCCCTCTCGCACTCACACAGTGCTGTCCCTCTCGCACTCACACAGTGCTGTCCCTCTCGCACTCACACAGTGCTGTCCCTCTCGCACTCACACAGTGCTGTCCCTCTCGCACTCACACAGTGCTGTCCCTCTCGCACTCACACAGTGCTGTCCCTCTCGCACTCACACAGTGCTGTCCCTCTCGCACTCACACAGTGCTGTCCCTCTCGCACTCACACAGTGCTGTCCCTCTCAATATCACACAGTGCTGTCCCTTTCCATCTCACACAGTGCTGTCCCTCTTGCACTCACACAGTGCTGTCCCTCTTGCACGCACACAGTGCTGTCCCTCTTGCACGCACACAGTGCTGTCCTTCTTGCACGCACACAGTGCTGTCCCTTTCCATCTCACACTGTGCTGTCCCTCTCGCACTCACACTGTGCTGTCCCTTTCTATCTCACACAGTGCTGTCCCTCTCACACTCACACAGTGCTGTCCCTTTCAATCTCACACAGTGCTGTCCCTTTCAATCTCACACAGTGCTGTCCCTTTCAATCTCACACAGTGCTGTCCCTTTCAATCTCACACAGTGCTGTCCCTCTTGCACTCACACAGTGCTGTCCCTCTTGCACTCACACAGTGCTGTCCCTCTCGCACTCACACAGTGCTGTCCCTTTCGATCTCACACAGTGCTGTCCCTCTCGCACTCGCACAGTGCTGTCCCTTTCAATCTCACACAGTGCTGTCCCTCTCACACTCACGCAGTGCTGTCCCTCTCGCATTCAGACAGTGCTGTCCCTCTCGCACTCACACAGTGCCGGCCCTCTCACACTCACACAGTGCTGTCCCTTTCAATGTCACACAGTGCTGTCCCTCTCGCACTCACGCAGTGCTGTCCCTCTCACACTCACACTGTGCTGTCCCTTTCAATCTCACACAGTGCTGTCCCTCTTGCACTCACACAGTGCTGTCCCTCTCGCACTCACACAGTGCTGCCCCTTTCAATCTCACTCAGTGCTGTCCCTCTCGCACTCACACAGTGCTGTCCGTTTCAATCTCACACAGTGCTGTCCCTCTTGCACTCACACAGTGCTGTCCCTCTTGCACTCACACAGTGCTGTCCCTCTTGCACTCACACAGTGCTGTCCCTCTTGCACTCACACAGTGCTGTCCCTCTTGCACTCACACAGTGCTGTCCCTCTTGCACTCACACAGTGCTGTCCCTCTTGCACTCACACAGTGCTGTCCCTCTTGCACTCACACAGTGCTGTCCCTCTTGCACTCACACAGTGCTCTCCCTCTCGCACTCACACAGTGCTCTCCCTCTCGCACTCACACAGTGCTGTCCCTCTCGCACTCACACAGTGCTGTCCCTTTCGATCTCGCACAGTGCTGTCCCTCTCGCACTCGCACAGTGCTGTCCCTCTCGCACTCGCACAGTGCTGTCCCTTTCCATTTCACACAGTGCTGTCCCTCTCGCACTCACACAGTGCTGTCCCTCTCGCATTCAGACAGTGCTGTCCCTCTCGCACTCACACAGTGCCGGCCCTCTCACACAGTGCTGTCCCTTTCAATGTCACACAGTGCTGTCCCTCTCGCACTCACACAGTGCTGTCCCTTTCAATCTCGCACAGTGCTGTCCCTTTCAATCTCACACAGTGCTGTCCCTCTCACACTCACGCAGTGCTGTCCCTCTCGCATTCAGACAGTGCTGTCCCTCTCGCACTCACACAGTGCCGGCCCTCTCACACTCACACAGTGCTGTCCCTTTCAATGTCACACAGTGCTGTCCCTCTCGCACTCACGCAGTGCTGTCCCTCTCACACTCACACTGTGCTGTCCCTTTCAATCTCACACAGTGCTGTCCCTCTTGCACTCACACAGTGCTGTCCCTCTCGCACTCACACAGTGCTGTCCCTCTTGCACTCACACAGTGCTGTCCCTCTTGCACTCACACAGTGCTGTCCCTTTCAATCTCACACAGTGCTGTCCCTCTTGCACTCACACAGTGCTGTCCCTCTTGCACTCACACAGTGCTGTCCCTCTTGCACTCACACAGTGCTGTCCCTCTTGCACTCACACAGTGCTGTCCCTCTTGCACTCACACAGTGCTGTCCCTCTTGCACTCACACAGTGCTGTCCCTCTTGCACTCACACAGTGCTGTCCCTCTTGCACTCACACAGTGCTGTCCCTCTTGCACTCACACAGTGCTGTCCCTCTGGCACTCACACAGTGCTCTCCCTCTCGCACTCACACAGTGCTCTCCCTCTCGCACTCACACAGTGCTGTCCCTCTCGCACTCACACAGTGCTGTCCCTTTCGATCTCACACAGTGCTGTCCCTTTCGATCTCACACAGTGCTGTCCCTCTCGCACTCGCACAGTGCTGTCCCTCTCGCACTCGCACAGTGCTGTCCCTTTCCATTTCACACAGTGCTGTCCCTCTCGCATTCAGACAGTGCTGTCCCTCTCGCATTCAGACAGTGCTGTCCCTCTCGCACTCACACAGTGCCGGCCCTCTCACACAGTGCTGTCCCTTTCAATGTCACACAGTGCTGTCCCTCTCGCACTCACACAGTGCTGTCCCTCTTGAACTCAAACAGTGCTGTCCCTCTCACACTCACACAGTGCCGTCCCTCTCGCACTCACACAGTGCCGTCCCTCTCGCAGTCACACAGTGCTGTCCCTCTCGCACTCACACAGTGCAGTCCCTTTCCATCACACACAGTGCTGTCCCTCTCGCATTCACACTGTGCTGTCCCTCTCGCAGTCACACAGTGCTGTCCCTCTCACACTCACACAGTGCTGTCCCTCTCGCACTCACACAGTGCTGTCCCTCTCGCACTCACGCAGTGCTGTCCCTCTCGCACACACACAGTGCTGTCCCTCTCGCACACACACAGTGCTGTCCCTCTCGCACACACACAGTGCTGTCCCTCTCGCACCCACACAGCGCTGTCCCTCTCGCACTCACAAAGCGCTGTCCCTCTCGCACTCACACAGCGCTGTCACTCTCGCACTCACACAGTGCTGTCCCTTTCAATCTCACACAGTTCTGTCCCTCTTGTACTCACACAGTGCTGTTCCTTTCAATCCCAGCCAGTGCTGTCCCTCTAGTACTCACACAGTGCTGTCCCTTTCGATCTCACACAGTGCTGTCCCTCTCGCACTCACTCAGTGCTGTCCCTTTCAATCTCACACTGTGCTGTCCCTCTCACACTCACACTGTGCTGTCCCTCTTGAACTCACACAGTGCTGTCCCTCTCACACTCACACAGTGCTGTCCCTCTCACACTCACACACTGCTGTCCCTCTCACACTCACACAGTGCTGTCCCTCTCACACTCACACAGTGCTGTCCCACTCGCACTCACACAGTGCTGTCCCTTTCAATCTCACACAGTGCTGTCCCTCTTGCACTCTCACAGTGCTGTCCCTCTCGCACTCACACAGTGCTGTCCCTCTCACACTCACAAAGTGCTGTCCCTTTCAATCTCACACAGTGCTCTCCCTCTCACACTCACACAGTGCTGTCCCTCTCACACAGTGCTGTCCCTCTCACACTCACACAGTGCTGTCCCTCTCACACTCACACAGTGCTGTCGCTTTCAATCTCACACAGTGCTGTCCCTCTCACACTCACACAGTGCTGTCCCTCTCACACTCACACAGTGCTGTCCCTCTCGCAGTCACACAGTGCTGTCCCTCTCGCACTCACACAGTGCAGTCCCTTTCCATCACACACAGTGCTGTCCCTCTCGCACTCACACTGTGCTGTCCCTCTCGCAGTCACACAGTGCTGTCCCTCTCACACTCACACAGTGCTGTCCCTCTCGCACTCACACAGTGCTGTCCCTCTCGCACTCACGCAGTGCTGTCCCTCTCGCACACACACAGTGCTGTCCCTCTCGCACACACACAGTGCTGTCCCTCTCGCACCCACACAGCGCTGTCCCTCTCGCACTCACAAAGCGCTGTCCCTCTCGCACTCACACAGCGCTGTCACTCTCGCACTCACACAGTGCTGTCCCTTTCAATCTCACACAGTTCTGTCCCTCTTGTACTCACACAGTGCTGTCCCTTTCAATCCCAGCCAGTGCTGTCCCTCTAGTACTCACACAGTGCTGTCCCTTTCGATCTCACACAGTGCTGTCCCTCTCGCACTCACTCAGTGCTGTCCCTTTCAATCTCACACAGTGCTGTCCCTCTCACACTCACACTGTGCTGTCCCTCTTGAACTCAAACAGTGCTGTCCCTCTCACACTCACACAGTGCTGTCCCTCTCACACTCACACAGTGCTGTCCCTCTCACACTCACTCAGTGCTGTCCCTCTCACACTCACACAGTGCTGTCCCTCTCACACTCACACAGTGCTGTCCCACTCGCACTCACACAGTGCTGTCCCTTTCAATCTCACACAGTGCTGTCCCTCTTGCACTCTCACAGTGCTGTCCCTCTCACACTCACACAGTGCTGTCCCTCTCACACTCACACAGTGCTGTCCATCTCGCACCCACACAGTGCTCTCCCTCTCACACTCACAATGTGCTGTCCCTCTCACACTCACACAGTGCTGTCCCTCTCACACTCACACAGTGCTGTCCCTCTCACACTCACACAGTGCTGTCGCTTTCAATCTCACACAGTGCTGTCCCTCTCACACTCACACAGTGCTGTCCCTCTCGCACACACACAGTGCTGTCCCTCTCGCACACACACAGTGCTGTCCCTCTCGCACCCACACAGCGCTGTCCCTCTCGCACTCACAAAGCGCTGTCCCTCTCGCACTCACACAGCGCTGTCACTCTCGCACTCACACAGTGCTGTCCCTTTCAATCTCACACAGTTCTGTCCCTCTTGTACTCACACAGTGCTGTCCCTTTCAATCCCAGCCAGTGCTGTCCCTCTAGTACTCACACAGTGCTGTCCCTTTCGATCTCACACAGTGCTGTCCCTCTCACACTCACACTGTGCTGTCCCTCTTGAACTCAAACAGTGCTGTCCCTCTCACACTCACACAGTGCTGTCCCTCTCACACTCACACAGTGCTGTCCCTCTCACACTCACTCAGTGCTGTCCCTCTCGCACTCACTCAGTGCTGTCCCTTTCAATCTCACACAGTGCTGTCCCTCTCACACTCACACTGTGCTGTCCCTCTTGAACTCAAACAGTGCTGTCCCTCTCACACTCACACAGTGCTGTCCCTCTCACACTCACACAGTGCTGTCCCTCTCACACTCACTCAGTGCTGTCCCTCTCACACTCACACAGTGCTGTCCCTCTCACACTCACACAGTGCTGTCCCTCTCACACTCACACAGTGCTGTCCCACTCGCACTCACACAGTGCTGTCCCTCTCGCACTCACACAGTGCTGTCCCTCTCGCACTCACACAGTGCTGTCCCTCTCGCACTCACACAGTGCTGTCCCTCTCGCACTCACACAGTGCTGTCCCTTTCAATCTCACACAGTGCTGTCCCTCTTGCACTCTCACAGTGCTGTCCCTCTCACACTCACACAGTGCTGTCCCTCTCACACTCACACAGTGCTGTCCATCTCGCACCCACACAGTGCTGTCCATCTCACACTCACAAAGTGCTGTCCCTTTCAATCTCACACAGTGCTCTCCCTCTCACACTCACAATGTGCTGTCCCTCTCACACTCACACAGTGCTGTCCCTCTCACACTCACACAGTGCTGTCCCTCTCACACTCACACAGTGCTGTCGCTTTCAATCTCACACAGTGCTGTCCCTCTCACACTCACACAGTGCTGTCCCTCTTGCACTCTTAAAGCGCTGTCCCTCTCACACTCACACTGTGCTGACCCTCTCGCACTCACACAGTGCTGTCCCTCTCACACTCACACTGTGCTGTCCCTCTTGAACTCAAACAGTGCTGTCCCTTTCACTCACACAGTGCTGTCCCTCTCACACTCACACAGTGCTGTCCCTCTTCCTCTCACACTGTGCCATCCCTCTTGCACTCACACAGTGCTGTCCCTTTCAATCTCACACAGTGCTGTCCCTCTCACACTCACACAGTGCTGTCCCTCTCACACTCACACAGTGCTGTCCCTCTCGCACTCACACAGTGCTGTCCCTCTCGCACTCACACAGTGCTGTCCCTCTCGCACTCACACAGTGCTGTCCCTCTCGCACTCACACAGTGCTGTCCCTCTCGCACTCACACAGTGCTGTCCCTCTCGCACTCACACAGTGCTGTCCCTTTCAACTTCACACACTGATGTCCCTCTTGCACTCACACAGTGCTGTCCCTTTCGATCTCACACAGTGCTGTCTCTCTCGCAATCACACAGTGCTGTCCCTCTCGCAATCACACAGTGCTGTCCCTCTCGCAATCACACAGTGCTGTCCCTCTCGCAATCACACAGTGCTGTCCCTCTCGCAATCACACAGTGCTGTCCCTCTCGCAATCACACAGTGCTGTCCCTCTCGCAATCACACAGTGCTGTCCCTCTCGCAATCACACAGTGCTGTCCCTCTCGCAATCACACAGTGCTGTCCCTCTCGCAATCACACAGTGCTGTCCCTCTCGCAATCACACAGTGCTGTCCCTCTCGCAATCACACAGTGCTGTCCCTCTCGCAATCACACAGTGCTGTCCCTCTCGCAATCACACAGTGCTGTCCCTCTCGCAATCACACAGTGCTGTCCCTCTCGCAATCACACAGTGCTGTCACTCTCGCAATCACACAGTGCTGTCACTTTTGCACTCACACAGTGCTTTCCCTCTCGCACTCACACATTGCTGTCCCTTTCAATCTCACACAGTGCTGTCCCTTTCAATCTCACACAGTGCTGTCCCTCTCACACACACACAGTGCTTTCCCTTTCAATGTCACACAGTGCTGTCCCTCTCACACTCACACAGTGCTGTCCCTTTCAATCTCACACAGTGCTGTGCCTCTTACACTCACACAGTGCCATCCTTCTGGCACTCACACAGTGCTGTCCCTCTCACACTCACAGAATGCTGTCCCTCTCGCACTCACACAGTGCCGGCCCTCTAACACTCACACAGTGCTGTCCCTTTCAATCTCACACAGTGCTGTCCCTCTCGCACTCACACAGTGCTGTCCCTCTCACACTCACACAGTGCTGTCCCTCTCACACTCACACAGTGCTGTCCCTCTCACACTCACACAGTGCTGTCCCTCTCTCACTCACACAATGCTGTCCCTCTTGCACTCACACAATGCTGTCCATCTCACACTCACACAGTGCTGTCCATGTCACACTCACACAGTGCTGTCCCTCTCACGCTCACACAGTGCTGTCCCTCTCACACTCACAAAGTGCTGTCCCTTTCAATCTCACACAGTGCTGTCCCTCTCGCACTCACACAGTGCTGTCCCTCTCGCACTCACTCAGTGCTGTCCCTCTCACACTCACACAGTGCTGTCCCTCTCGCACTCACACAGTGCTGTCCCTCTCACACTCAGAAAGTGCTGTCCCTCTCGCATTCAGACAGTGCTGTCCCTCTCGCACTCACACAGTGCCGGCCCTCTCACACTCACACAGTGCCGTCCCTTTCAATGTCACACAGTGCTGTCCCTCTCGCACTCACGCAGTGCTGTCCCTCTCACACTCACACTGTGCTGTCCCTTTCAATCTCACACAGTGCTGTCCCTCTTGCACTCACACAGTGCTGTCCCTCTCGCACTCACACAGTGCTGCCCCTTTCAATCTCACTCAGTGCTGTCCCTCTCGCACTCACACAGTGCTGTCCCTTTCAATCTCACACAGTGCTGTCCCTCTCACACTCACACAGTGCTGTCCCTCTTCCTCTCACACTGTGCCATCCCTCTTGCACTCACACAGTGCTGTCCCTTTCAATCTCACACAGTGCTGTCCCTCTCACACTCACACAGTGCTGTCCCTCTCGCACTCACACAGTGCTGTCCTTCTCGCACTCACACAGTGCTGTCCCTCTTGCACTCACACAGTGCTGTCCCTCTCGCACTCACACAGTGCTGTCCCTTTCGATCTCACACAGTGCTGTCCCTCTCGCACTCGCACAGTGCTGTCCCTTTCAATTTCACACAGTGCTGTCCCTCTCGCACTCACACAGTGCTGTCCCTCTCGCATTCAGACAGTGCTGTCCCTCTCGCACTCACACAGTGCCGGCCCTCTCACACAGTGCTGTCCCTTTCAATGTCACACAGTGCTGTCCCTCTCGCACTCACGCAGTGCTGTCCCTCTCGCACTCACGCAGTGCTGTCCCTCTCGCACTCACGCAGTGCTGTCCCTCTCGCACTCACGCAGTGCTGTCCCTCTCGCACTCACACAGTGCTGTCCCTCTCGCACTCACACAGTGCTGTCCCTCTCGCACTCACACAGTGCTGTCCCTCTCGCACTCACACAGTGCTGTCCCTCTCGCACTCACACAGTGCTGTCCCTCTCGCACTCACACAGTGCTGTCCCTTTCGATCTCACACAGTGCTGTCCCTCTCGCACTCGCACAGTGCTGTCCCTCTCGCATTCAGACAGTGCTGTCCCTCTCGCACTCACGCAGTGCCGGCCCTCTCACACAGTGCTGTCCCTTTCAATGTCACACAGTGCTGTCCCTCTCGCACTCACACAGTGCTGTCCCTCTCGCTCTCACACAGTGCTGTCCCTTTCCATCTCACACAGTGCTATCGCTCTCACACTCACACAGTGCTGTCCCTCTCACACTCACACAGTGCTGTCGCTTTCAATCTCACACAGTGCTGTTCCTCTTGCACTCTCAAAGCGCTGTCCTTCTCGCACTCACACTGTGCTGACCCTCTCGCAATCACACTGTGCTGTCCCTCTTACACTCACACTGTGCTGTCCCTCTTACACTCACACTGTGCTGTCCCTCTTACACTCACACTGTGCTGTCCCTCTCACACTCACACAGTGCTGTCCCTCTCACACTCACACAGTGCTGTCCCTCTCACACTCACACAGTGCTGTTCCTTTCAATCTCACACAGTGCTGTCCCTCTCACACTCACACAGTGCTGTCCCTCTCACACTCACACAGTGCTGTCCCTCTCACACTCACAATGTGCTGTCCCTTTCAATCTCACACAGTGCTGTCCCTCTCACACTCACACAGTGCTGTCCCTCTCACAATCACAATGTGCTGTCCCTCTCACACTCACACAGTGCTGTCCCTCTCACACTCACACAGTGCTGTCCCTCTCACACTCACACAGTGCTGTCCCTCTCACACTCACACAGTGCTGTCCCTCTCGCACTCACACAGTGCTGTCCCTCTCGCACTCACACAGTGCTGTCCCTCTCGCACTCACACAGTGCTGTCCCTCTCGCACTTACAAAGTGCTGTCCCTTTCGATCTCACACAGTACTGTCCCTCTCGCACTCACACAGTGCTGTCCCTCTCGCACTCACACAGTGCTGTCCCTCTCGCACTCACACAGTGCTGTCCCTCTCGCACTCACACAGTGCTGTCCCTCTCGCACTCACACAGTGCTGTCCCTCTCGCACTCACACAGTGCTGTCCCTCTCGCACTCACACAGTGCTGTCCCTCTCGCACTCACACAGTGCTGTCCCTCTCGCACTCACACAGTGCTGTCCCTCTCGCACTCACACAGTGCTGTCCCTCTCGCACTCACACAGTGCTGTCCCTCTCGCACTCACACAGTGCTGTCCCTCTCGCACTCACACAGTGCTGTCCCTCTCGCACTCACACAGTGCTGTCCCTCTCGCACTCAAACAGTGCTGTCCCTCTCGCACTCACACAGTGCTGTCCCTCTCGCACTCACACAGTGCTGTCCCTCTCGCACTCACACAGTGCTGTCCCTCTCGCACTCACACAGTGCTGTCCCTCTCGCACTCACACAGTGCTGTCCCTCTCGCACTCACACAGTGCTGTCCCTCTCGCACTCACACAGTGCTGTCCCTCTCGCTCTCACACAGTGCTGTCCCTTTCCATCTCACACAGTGCTATCGCTCTCACACTCACACAGTGCTGTCCCTCTCACACTCACACAGTGCTGTCGCTTTCAATCTCACACAGTGCTGTTCCTTTTGCACTCACACAGTGCTGTCCCTCTCACACTCACACAGTGCTGTCCCTTTCCATCTCACACAGTGCTATCGCTCTCACACTCACACAGTGCTGTCCCTCTCACACTCACACAGTGCTGTCCCTTTCAATCTCACACAGTGCTGTCCCTCTCACACTCACACAGTGCTGTCCCTCTCACACTCACACAGTGCTGTCCCTCTCACACTCACACAGTGCTGTCCCTCTCACACTCACACAGTGCTGTCCCTTTCAATCTCACACAGTGCTGTCCCTCTCACACTCACACAGTGCTGTCCCTCTCACACTCACAATGTGCTGTCCCTTTCAATCTCACACAGTGCTGTCCCTCTTGCACTCACACAGTGCTGTCCCTCTCGCACTCACACAGTGCTGTTCCTCTCGCACTCACACAGTGCTGTCCCTCTCGCACTCACACAGTGCTGTCCCTCTCGCACTCACACAGTGCTGTCCCTCTCGCAATCACACAGTGCTGTCCCTCTCGCAATCACACAGTGCTGTCCCTCTCGCAATCACACAGTGCTGTCCCTCTCGCAATCACACAGTGCTGTTCCTCTCGCACTCTCACAGTGCTGTCCCTGTCGCACTCACACAGTGCTGTCCCTCTCGTACTCACACAGTGCTGTCCCTTTCAATGTCACACAGTGCTGTCCCTCTCGCACTCACGCAGTGCTGTCCCTCTCACACTCACACTGTGCTGTCCCTTTCAATCTCACACAGTGCTGTCCCTCTTGCACTCACACAGTGCTGCCCCTTTCCATCTCACTCAGTGCTGTCCCTCTCGCACTCACACAGTGCTGTCCCTCTCGCACTCACACAGTGCTGTCGCTCTTGCACTCACACAGTGCTGTCGCTCTTGCACTCACACAGTGCTGTCGCTCTTGCACTCACACAGTGCTGTCCCTCTTGCACTCACACAGTGCTGTCCCTCTTGGACTCACACAGTGCTGTCCCTCTCGCACTCTCACAGTGCTGTCCCTCTCGCACTCACACAGTGCTGTCCCTCTCGCACTCACACAGTGCTGTCCCTCTCGCACTCACACAGTGCTGTCCCTCTCGCACTCACACAGTGCTGTCCCTCTCGCACTCACACAGTGCTGTCCCTCTCGCACTCGCACAGTGCTGTCCCTCTCGCACTCGCACAGTGCTGTCCCTCTCGCACTCGCACAGTGCTGTCCCACTCGCACTCGCACAGTGCTGTCCCTCTCGCACTCGCACAGTGCTGTCCCTCTCGCACTCGCACAGTGCTGTCCCTCTCGCACTCGCACAGTGCTGTCCCTCTCGCACTCGCACAGTGCTGTCCCTCTCGCACTCGCACAGTGCTGTCCCTCTCGCACTCGCACAGTGCTGTCCCTCTCGCACTCGCACAGTGCTGTCCCTCTCGCACTCACGCAGTGCTGTCCCTCTCACACTCACACTGTGCTGTCCCTCTAGCATTCAGACAGTGCTGTCCCTCTCGCACTCACACAGTGCCGGCCCTCTCGCACTCACACAGTGCTGTCCCTTTCAATGTCACACAGTGCTGTCCCTCTCGCACTCACGCAGTGCTGTCCCTCTCGCACTCACGCAGTGCTGTCCCTCTCGCACTCACACAGTGCTGTCCCTCTCGCACTCACACAGTGCTGTCCCTCTAGCATTCAGACAGTGCTGTCCCTCTCGCACTCACACAGTGCCGGCCCTCTCACACAGTGCTGTCCCTTTCAATGTCACACAGTGCTGTCCCTTTCAATGTCACACAGTGCTGTCCCTATCCATCTCACACAGTGCTGTCCCTATCAATCTCGCACAGTGCTGTCCCTTTCCATCTCACACAGTGCTATCGCTCTCACACTCACACAGTGCTGTCCCTCTCACACTCACACAGTGCTGTCGCTTTCAATCTCACACAGTGCTGTTCCTCTTGCACTCTCAAAGCGCTGTCCTTCTCGCACTCACACTGTGCTGACCCTCTCGCAATCACACAGTGCTGTCCCTCTCACACTCACACTGTGCTGTCCCTCTTACACTCACACTGTGCCATCCCTCCAGCACTCACACAGTGCTGTCCCTCTCGCACTCACACAGTGCTGTCCCTCTCGCACTCACACAGTGCTGTCCCTCTCGCACTCACACAGTGCTGTCCCTCTCGCACTCACACAGTGCTGTCCCTCTTGCACTCACACAGTGCTGTCCCTCTTGCACGCACACAGTGCTGGCCCTTTCCATCTCACACTGTGCTGTCCCTCTCACACTCACACAGTGCTGTCCCTCTCACACTCACACAGTGCTGTCCCTCTCACACTCACACAGTGCTGTTCCTTTCACACTCACAAAGTACTGTCCCTTTCAATCTCACACAGTGCTGTCCCTCTCACACTCACACAGTGCTGTCCCTCTCACACTCACAATGTGCTGTCCCTTTCAATCTCACACAGTGCTGTCCCTCTCACACTCACACAGTGCTGTCCCTCTCACACTCACAATGTGCTGTCCCTCTCACACTCACACAGTGCTGTCCCTCTCACACTCACACAGTGCTGTCCCTCTCACACTCACACAGTGCTGTCCCTCTCACACTCACACAGTGCTGTCCCTCTCACACTCACACAGTGCTGTCCCTCTCACACTCACACAGTGCTGTCCCTCTCACACTCACACAGTGCTGTCCCTTTCAATCTCACACAGTGCTGTCCCTCTTGCAATCACACAGTGCTGTCCCTCTTGCACTCACACAGTGCTGTCCCTCTTGCACTCACACAGTGCTGTCCCTCTCGCACTCACACAGTGCTGTCCCTCTCGCACTCACACAGTGCTGTCCCTCTCGCACTCACACAGTGCTGTCCCTCTCGCACTCACACAGTGCTGTCCCTCTCGCACTCACACAGTGCTGTCCCTCTCGCAATCACACAGTGCTGTCCCTCTCGCAATCACACAGTGCTGTCCCTCTCGCAATCACACAGTGCTGTCCCTCTCGCAATCACACAGTGCTGTCCCTCTCGCAATCACACAGTGCTGTCCCTCTCGCAATCACACAGTGCTGTCCCTCTCGCAATCACACAGTGCTGTCCCTCTCGCAATCACACAGTGCTGTCCCTCTCGCAATCACACAGTGCTGTCCCTCTCGCAATCACACAGTGCTGTCCCTCTCGCAATCACACAATGCTGTCCCTCTCGCAATCACACAGTGCTGTCCGTCTCGCAATCACACAGTGCTGTCCCTCTCGCAATCACACAGTGCTGTCCCTCTCGCAATCACACAGTGCTGTCCCTCTCGCAATCACACAGTGCTGTCCCTCTCGCAATCACACAGTGCTGTCCCTCTCGCAATCACACAGTGCTGTCCCTCTCGCAATCACACAGTGCTGTCCCTCTCGCAATCACACAGTGCTGTCCCTCTCGCAATCACACAGTGCTGTCCCTCTCGCAATCACACAGTGCTGTCCCTCTCGCAATCACACAGTGCTGTCCCTCTCGCACTCACACAGTGCTGTCCCTCCCGCACTCACACAGTGCTGTCCCTGTCGCACTCACAGTGCTGTCCCTTTCAATCTCACACAGTGCTGTCCCTCTCACACTCACACAGTGCTGTCCCTCTCACACTCACACAGTGCTGTCCCTCTCACACTGACACAGTGCTGTCCCTCTCACACTCACACAGTGCTGTTCCTTTCACACTCACAAAGTACTGTCCCTTTCAATCTCACACAGTGCTGTCCCTCTCACACTCACACAGTGCTGTCCCTCTCACACTCACAATGTGCTGTCCCTTTCAATCTCACACAGTGCTGTCCCTCTCACACTCACACAGTGCTGTCCCTCTCACACTCACACAGTGCTGTCCCTCTCACACTCACAATGTGCTGTCCCTCTCACACTCACACAGTGCTGTCCCTCTCACACTCACACAGTGCTGTCCCTCTCACACTCACACAGTGCTGTCCCTCTCACACTCACACAGTGCTGTCCCTCTCACACTCACACAGTGCTGTCCCTTTCAATCTCACACAGTGCTGTCCCTCTTGCACTCACACAGTGCTGTCCCTCTCGCACTCACACAGTGCTGTCCCTCTCGCACTCACACAGTGCTGTCCCTCTCGCACTCACACAGTGCTGTCCCTCTCGCACTCACACAGTGCTGTCCCTCTCGCACTCACACAGTGCTGTCCCTCTCGCACTCACACAGTGCTGTCCCTCTCGCACTCACACAGTGCTGTCCCTCTCGCACTCACACAGTGCTGTCCCTCTCGCACTCACACAGTGCTGTCCCTTTCGATCTCACACAGTGCTGTCCCTCTCGCACTCACACAGTGCTGTCCCTCTCGCACTCACACAGTGCTGTCCCTCTCGCAATCACACAGTGCTGTCCCTCTCGCAATCACACAGTGCTGTCCCTCTCGCAATCACACAGTGCTGTCCCTCTCGCAATCACACAGTGCTGTCCCTCTCGCAATCACACAGTGCTGTCCCTCTCGCAATCACACAGTGCTGTCCCTCTCGCAATCACACAGTGCTGTCCCTCTCGCAATCACACAGTGCTGTCCCTCTCGCAATCACACAGTGCTGTCCCTCTCGCAATCACACAGTGCTGTCCCTTTCAATCTCACACAGTGCTGTCCCTCTCGCAATCACACAGTGCTGTCCCTCTCGCAATCACACAGTGCTGTCCCTCTCGCAATCACACAGTGCTGTCCCTCTCGCAATCACACAGTGCTGTCCCTCTCGCAATCACACAGTGCTGTCCCTCTCGCAATCACACAGTGCTGTCCCTCTCGCAATCACACAGTGCTGTCCCTCTCGCACTCACACAGTGCTGTCCCTCCCGCACTCACACAGTGCTGTCCCTGTCGCACTCACAGTGCTGTCCCTTTCAATCTCACACAGTGCTGTCCCTCTCACACTCACACTGTGCTGTCCCTTTTGCACTCACACTTTGCTGTCCCTCTTGCACTCATACAGTGCTGTCCCTCTCGCACTCACACAGTGCTGTCCCTTTCGATCTCACACAGTGCTGTCCCTCTGACACTCACACTGTGCTCTCCCTTTCAATCTCAGTGCTGTCACTCTTGTACTCTCACAGTGCTGTCCCTTTCAATCTCACACAGTGCTGTCCCTCTCACACTCACACTGTGCTGTCCCTTTCAATCTCACACAGTGCTGTCCCTCTTGCACTCACAAAGTGCTGTCCCTCTTGCACTCACACAATGCTGTCCCTCTTGCACTCACACAATGCTGTCCCTCTCGCACTCACACAGTGCTGTCCCTCTCGCACTCACACAGTGCTGTCCCTCTCGCACTCACACAGTGCTGTCCCTCTCGCACTCACACAGTGCTGTCCCTCTCGCACTCACACAGTGCTGTCCCTCTCGCACTCACACAGTGCTGTCCCTCTCGCACTCACACAGTGCTGTCCCTCTCGCACTCACACAGTGCTGTCCCTCTCGCACTCACACAGTGCTGTCCCTCTCGCACTCACACAGTGCTGTCCCTCTCGCACTCACACAGTGCTGTCCCTCTCGCACTAACACAGTGCTGTCCCTCTCGCACTCACACAGTGCTGTCCCTCTCGCACTCACACAGTGCTGTCCCTCTCGCACTCACACAGTGCTGTCCCTCTCGCACTCACACAGTGCTGTCCCTCTCGCACTCACACAGTGCTGTCCCTCTCGCACTCACACAGTGCTGTCCCTCTCGCACTCACACAGTGCTGTCCCTCTCGCTCTCACACAGTGCTGTCCCTCTCGCACTCACACAGTGCTGTCCCTCTCGCACTCACACAGTGCTGTCCCTCTCGCACTCACACAGTGCTGTCCCTCTCGCACTCACACAGTGCTGTCCCTCTCGCACTCACACAGTGCTGTCCCTCTCGCACTCACACAGTGCTGTCCCTCTCGCACTCACACAGTGCTGTCCCTTTCGATCTCACACAGTGCTGTCCCTCTCGCACTCACACAGTGCTGTCCCTCTCGCACTCACACAGTGCTGTCCCTCTCGCACTCACACAGTGCTGTCCCTCTCGCACTCACACAGTGCTGTCCCTCTCGCACTCACACAGTGCTGTCCCTCTCGCACTCACACAGTGCTGTCCCTCTCGCACTCACACAGTGCTGTCCCTCTCGCACTCACACAGTGCTGTCCCTCTCGCACTCACACAGTGCTGTCCCTCTCGCACTCACACAGTGCTGTCCCTATCCATCTCACACAGTGCTGTCCCTATCAATCTCACACAGTGCTGTCCCTTTCCATCTCACACAGTGCTGTCCCTCTCGCACTCACACAGTGCTGTCCCTCTCGCACTCACACAGTGCTGTCCCTCTTGCACTCATACAGTGCTGTCCCTCTCGCACTCACACAGTGCTGTCCCTTTCGATCTCACACAGTGCTGTCCCTCTGACACTCACACTGTGCTCTCCCTTTCAATCTCAGTGCTGTCACTCTTGTACTCTCACAGTGCTGTCCCTTTCAATCTCACACAGTGCTGTCCCTCTCACACTCACACTGTGCTGTCCCTTTCAATCTCACACAGTGCTGTCCCTCTTGCACTCACACAGTGCTGTCCCTCTCGCACTCACACAGTGCTGTCCCTCTCACACTCACACAGTGCTGTCCCTCTCACACTCACACAGTGCTGTCCCTCTCACACTCACACAGTGCTGTCCCTCTCACACTCACACAGTGCTGTCCGTCTCACACTCACACAGTGCTGTCCCTCTCGCACTCACACAGTGCTGTCCCTTTCAATCTCACACAGTGCTGTCCCTCTCACACTCACACAGTGCTGTCCCTCTCGCACTCACACAGTGCTATCCCTCTCGCACTCACACAGTGCTGTCCCTTTCAATCTCACACAGTGCTGTCCCTCTCGCACTCTCACAGTGCTGTCCCTCTCGCACTCTCACAGTGCTGTCCCTCTCGCACACTCACAGTGCTGTCCCTTTCAATCTTACACAGTGCTGTCCCTCTTGCACTCACACAGTGCTGTCCCTTTCAATCTCACACAGTGCAGTCCCCTTCAATCTCACACAGTGCTGTCCCTCTCGCACTCACACAGTGCTGTCTCTTTCAATCTCACACAGTGCTGTCCCTGTCGCAATCACAAAGTGCTGTCCCTCTCAATCTCAATCAGTGCTGTCCCTCTTGCACTCACACAGTGCTGTCCCTCTCGCACTCACACACTGCTGTCCCTTTCAATCTCACACAGTGCTGTCCCTCTTGCATTCACACAGTGCTCTCCGTCTCGCACTCACACAGTGCTGTCCCTCTCGCACTCACACACTGCTGTCCCTTTCAATCTCACACAGTGCTGTCCCTCTTGCATTCACACAGGGCTCTCCGTCTTGCACTCACACAGTGCTGTCCCTCTTGCATTCACACAGTGCTGTACCTTTCATTCTCATACAGTGCTGTCCCTCTCAATCTCTCACAGTGCTGTCCCTCTCGCACTCACACAGTGCTGTCCCTCTCACACTCACACAGTGCTGTCCCTCTCGCACTCACACAGTGCTGTCCCTCTCGCACTCACACAGTGCTGTCCCTCTCGCACTCACACAGTGTTGTCCCTTTCAATCTCACACAGTGCTGTCCCTCTTGCACTCACACAGTGCTGTCCCTCTTGCACTCAACCAGTGCTGTCCCTTTCAATCTCACACAGTGCTGTCCCTCTCAATCTCTCACAGTGCTGTCCCTCTCGCACTCACACAGTGCTGTCCCTCTCGCACTCACACAGTGCTGTCCCTCTCGCACTCACACAGTGCTGTCCCTCTCGCACTCACACAGTGCTGTCCCTCTCACACTGACGCAGTGCTGTCCCTCTCGCACTCACACAGTGCTGTCCCTCTCGCACTCACACAGTGCTGTCCCTCTCGCACTCACACAGTGCTGTCCCTCTCGCACTCACACAGTGTTGTCCCTTTCAATCTCACACAGTGCTGTCCCTCTTGCACTCACACAGTGCTGTCCCTCTTGCACTCAACCAGTGCTGTCCCTTTCAATCTCACACAGTGCTGTCCCTCTCAATCTCTCACAGTGCTGTCCCTCTCGCACTCACACAGTGCTGTCCCTCTCGCACTCACACAGTGCTGTCCCTCTCGCACTCACACAGTGCTGTCCCTCTCGCACTCACACAGTGCTGTCCCTCTCACACTGACGCAGTGCTGTCCCTCTCGCACTCACACAGTGCTGTGCCTTTCAATCTCAAACAGTGCTGTCCCTCTCGCCCTCACACAGTGCTGTCCCTCTCGCCCTCACACAGTGCTGTCCCTTTCAATCTCACACAGTGCTGTTCCTCTCGCACTCACACAGTGCTGTCCCTTTCAATCTCACACAGTGCTGTCCCTTTCAATCTCACATAGTGCTGTCCCTCTCGCCCTCACACAGTGCTGTCCCTTTCAATATCACACAGTTCTGTCCCTCTCGCACTCACACAGTGCTGTCCCTCTCGCACTCACACAGTGCTGTCCCTCTCGCACTCACACAGTGCTGTCCCTCTCGCACTCACACAGTGCTGTCCTCTCGCACTCACACAGTGCTGTCCCTCTCGAACACACACAGTGCTGTCCCTTTCAATCTCACACAGTGCTGTCCCTTTGAATCTCACACAGTGCTGTCCCTTTCAATCCCACACAGTGCTGTCCCTCTCGCACTCACTCAGTGCTGTCCCTCTCGCACTCACTCAGTGCTGTCCCTTTCAATCTCACACAGTGCTGTCCTTCTCACACTCTCAGTGCTGTCCCTTTCAATCTTACACAGTGCTGTCCCTCTTGCACTCACACAGTGCTGTCCCTTTCAATCTCACACAGTGTTGTCCCTTTCAATCTCACACAGTGCTGTCGCTCTCGCACTCACACAGTGCTGTCCCTTTCAATCTCACACAGTGCTGTCCCTCTCGCACTCACACAGTGCTGTCCTCTCGCACTCACACAGTGCTGTCCCTCTCGAACACACACAGTGCTGTCCCTTTCAATCTCACACAGTGCTGTCCCTTTGAATCTCACACAGTGCTGTCCCTTTCAATCCCACACAGTGCTGTCCCTCTCGCACTCACTCAGTGCTGTCCCTCTCGCACTCACTCAGTGCTGTCCCTTTCAATCTCACACAGTGCTGTCCTTCTCACACTCTCAGTGCTGTCCCTTTCAATCTTACACAGTGCTGTCCCTCTTGCACTCACACAGTGCTGTCCCTTTCAATCTCACACAGTGCAGTCCCCTTCAATCTCACACAGTGCTGTCCCTCTCGCACTCACACAGTGCTGTCTCTTTCAATCTCACACAGTGCTGTCCCTGACGCAATCACAAAGTGCTGTCCCTCTCAATCTCAATCAGTGCTGTCCCTCTTGCACTCACACAGTGCTGTCCCTCTCGCACTCACACAGTGCTGTCCCTCTCGCACTCACACAGTGCTGTCCCTCTCGCACTCACACAGTGCTGTCCCTCTCGCACTCACACAGTGCTGTCCCTCTCGCACTCACACAGTGCTGTCCCTCTCGCACTCACACAGTGCTGTCCCTCTCGCACTCACACAGTGCTGTCCCTCTCGCACTCACACAGTGCTGTCCCTCTCGCACTCACACAGTGCTGTCCCTCTCGCACTCACACAGTGCTGTCCCTCTCGCACTCACACAGTGCTGTCCCTCTCGCACTCACACAGTGCTGTCCCTCTCGCACTCACACAGTGCTTTCCCTCTCGCAGTCACACAGTGCTTTCCCTCTCGCACTCACACAGTGCTTTCCCTCTCGCACTCACACAGTGCTGTCCCTCTCGCACACACACAGTGCTATCCCTCTCATACTCACACAGTGCTGTCCCTCTCGCACTCACACAGTGCTATCCCTCTCGCATTCTCACAGTGCTGTCCCTTTCAATCTCACACAGTGCTGTCCCTTTCAATCTCACACAGTGCTGTCCCTCTCGCACTCACACAGTGCTTTCCCTCTCGCACTCACACAGTGCTTTCCCTCTCGCACTCACACAGTGCTTTCCCTCTCGCACTCACACAGTGCTGTCCCTCTTGCACTCACACAGTGCTGTCCCTCTTGCACTCACACAGTGCTGTCCCTCTTGCACTCACACAGTGCTGTCCCTCTTGCACTCACACAGTGCTGTCCCTTTCAATCTCACACAGTGTTGTCCCTTTCAATCTCACACAGTGCTGTCGCTCTCGCACTCACACAGTGCTGTCCCTTTCAATCTCACACAGTGCTGTCCCTTTCAATCTCACACAGTGCTGTCCCTCTTGCAATCACACAGTGCTGTCCCTTTCAATCTCACACAGTGCTTTCCCGCTTGCACTCTCACAGTGCTGACCCTTTGAATCTCACACAGTGCTGTCCCTCTTGCACTCACACAGTGCTGTCCCTCTTGCACTCACACAGTGCTGTCCCTCTTGCACTCACACAGTGCTGTCCCTCTTGCACTCACACAGTGCTGTCCCTCTTACACTCACACAGTGCTGTCCCTCTCGCACTCACACAGTGCTGTCCCTCTCGCACTCACACACTGCTGTCCCTTTCAATCTCACACAGTGCTGTCCCTCTTGCATTCACACAGTGCTCTCCGTCTCGCACTCACACAGTGCTGTCCCTCTCGCACTCACACAGTGCTGTCCCTCTCACACTCACACAGTGCTGTCCCTCTCACACTCACACAGTGCTGTCCGTCTCACACTCACACAGTGCTGTCCCTCTCGCACTCACACAGTGCTGTCCCTTTCAATCTCACACAGTGCTGTCCCTTTCGATCTCACACAGTGCTGTCCCTCTCGCACTCTCACAGTGCTGTCCCTCTCGCACTCTCACAGTGCTGTCCCTTTCAATCTCACACAGTGCTGTCCCTCTTGCACTCACACAGTGCTGTCCCTTTCAATCTCACACAGTGCAGTCCCCTTCAATCTCGCACAGTGCTGTCCCTCTCGCACTCACACAGTGCTGTCTCTTTCAATCTCACACAGTGCTGTCCCTGTCGCAATCACAAAGTGCTGTCCCTCTCAATCTCAATCAGTGCTGTCCCTCTTGCACTCACACAGTGCTGTCCCTCTCGCACTCACACACTGCTGTCCCTTTCAATCTCACACAGTGCTGTCCCTCTTGCATTCACACAGGGCTCTCCGTCTTGCACTCACACAGTGCTGTCCCTCTTGCATTCACACAGTGCTGTACCTTTCATTCTCATACAGTGCTGTCCCTCTCAATCTCTCACAGTGCTGTCCCTCTCGCACTCACACAGTGCTGTCCCTCTCACACTCACACAGTGCTGTCCCTCTCGCACTCACACAGTGCTGTCCCTCTCGCACTCACACAGTGCTGTCCCTCTCGCACTCACACAGTGTTGTCCCTTTCAATCTCACACAGTGCTGTCCCTCTTGCACTCACACAGTGCTGTCCCTCTTGCACTCAACCAGTGCTGTCCCTTTCAATCTCACACAGTGCTGTCCCTCTCAATCTCTCACAGTGCTGTCCCTCTCGAACACACACAGTGCTGTCCCTTTCAATCTCAAACAGTGCTGTCCCTCTCGCCCTCACACAGTGCTGTCCCTCTCGCCCTCACACAGTGCTGTCCCTCTCGCCCTCACACAGTGCTGTCCCTCTCGCCCTCACACAGTGCTGTCCCTTTCAATCTCACACAGTGCTGTTCCTCTCGCACTCACACAGTGCTGTCCCTTTCAATCTCACACAGTGCTGTCCCTTTCAATCTCACACAGTGCTGTTCCTCTCGCACTCACACAGTGCTGTCCCTTTCAATCTCACACAGTGCTGTCCCTTTCAATCTCACACAGTGCTGTTCCTCTCGCACTCACACAGTGCTGTCCCTTTCAATCTCACACAGTGCTGTCCCTTTCAATCTCACACAGTGCTGTCCCTTTCAATCTCACACAGTTCTGTCCCTCTCGCACTCACACAGTGCTGTCCCTCTCGCACTCACACAGTGCTGTCCCTCTCGCACTCACACAGTGCTGTCCCTCTCGCACTCACACAGTGCTGTCCCTCTCGCACTCACACAGTGCTGTCCCTCTCGCACTCACACAGTGCTGTCCCTCTCGAACACACACAGTGCTGTCCCTTTCAATCTCACACAGTGCTGTCCCTCTCGCCCTCACACAGTGCTGTCCCTCTCGCCCTCACACAGTGCTGTCCCTTTGAATCTCACACAGTGCTGTCCCTTTGAATCTCACACAGTGCTGTCCCTTTCAATCCCACACAGTGCTGTCCCTCTCGCACTCACTCAGTGCTGTCCCTCTCGCACTCACTCAGTGCTGTCCCTTTCAATCTCACACAGTGCTGTCCTTCTCACACTCTCAGTGCTGTCCCTTTCAATCTTACACAGTGCTGTCCCTCTTGCACTCACACAGTGCTGTCCCTTTCAATCTCACACAGTGCAGTCCCCTTCAATCTCACACAGTGCTGTCCCTCTCGCACTCACACAGTGCTGTCTCTTTCAATCTCACACAGTGCTGTCCCTCTTGCACTCACACAGTGCTGTCCCTTTCAATCTCACACAGTGTTGTCCCTTTCAATCTCACACAGTGCTGTCGCTCTCGCACTCACACAGTGCTGTCCCTTTCAATCTCACACAGTGCTGTCCCTTTCAATCTCACACAGTGCTGTCCCTCTTGCAATCACACAGTGCTGTCCCTTTCAATCTCACACAGTGCTTTCCCGCTTGCACTCTCACAGTGCTGACCCTTTGAATCTCACACAGTGCTGTCCCTCTTGCACTCACACAGTGCTGTCCCTCTTGCACTCACACAGTGCTGTCCCTCTTGCACTCACACAGTGCTGTCCCTCTTGCACTCACACAGTGCTGTCCCTCTTGCACTCACACAGTGCTGTCCCTCTTACACTCACACAGTGCTGTCCCTCTCGCACTCACACAGTGCTGTCCCTCTCGCACTCACACACTGCTGTCCCTTTCAATCTCACACAGTGCTGTCCCTCTTGCATTCACACAGTGCTCTCCGTCTCGCACTCACACAGTGCTGTCCCTCTCGCACTCACACAGTGCTGTCCCTCTCACACTCACACAGTGCTGTCCCTCTCACACTCACACAGTGCTGTCCGTCTCACACTCACACAGTGCTGTCCCTCTCGCACTCACACAGTGCTGTCCCTTTCAATCTCACACAGTGCTGTCCCTTTCAATCTCACACAGTGCTGTCCCTCTCGCACTCTCACAGTGCTGTCCCTCTCGCACTCTCACAGTGCTGTCCCTTTCAATCTCACACAGTGCTGTCCCTCTTGCACTCACACAGTGCTGTCCCTTTCAATCTCACACAGTGCAGTCCCCTTCAATCTCGCACAGTGCTGTCCCTCTCGCACTCACACAGTGCTGTCTCTTTCAATCTCACACAGTGCTGTCCCTGTCGCAATCACAAAGTGCTGTCCCTCTCAATCTCAATCAGTGCTGTCCCTCTTGCACTCACACAGTGCTGTCCCTCTCGCACTCACACACTGCTGTCCCTTTCAATCTCACACAGTGCTGTCCCTCTTGCATTCACACAGGGCTCTCCGTCTTGCACTCACACAGTGCTGTCCCTCTTGCACTCACACAGTGCTGTCCCTCTCGCACTCACACAGTGCTGTCCCTCTCAATCTCTCACAGTGCTGTCCCTCTCGCACTCACACAGTGCTGTCCCTCTCACACTCACACAGTGCTGTCCCTCTCACACTCACACAGTGCTGTCCCTCTCGCACTCACACAGTGCTGTCCCTCTCGCACTCACACAGTGCTGTCCCTCTCGCACTCACACAGTGTTGTCCCTTTCAATCTCACACAGTGCTGTCCCTCTTGCACTCACACAGTGCTGTCCCTCTTGCACTCAACCAGTGCTGTCCCTTTCAATCTCACACAGTGCTGTCCCTCTCAATCTCTCACAGTGCTGTCCCTCTCGCACTCACACAGTGCTGTCCCTCTCGCACTCACACAGTGCTGTCCCTCTCGCACTCACACAGTGCTGTCCCTCTCGCACTCACACAGTGCTGTCCCTCTCACACTGACGCAGTGCTGTCCCTCTCGCACTCACACAGTGCTGTGCCTTTCAATCTCACACAGTGCTGTCCCTCTCGAACACACACAGTGCTGTCCCTTTCAATCTCACACAGTTCTGTCCCTCTCGCCCTCACACAGTGCTGTCCCTTTGAATCTCACACAGTGCTGTCCCTTTCAATCTCACACAGTGCTGTTCCTCTCGCACTCACACAGTGCTGTCCCTTTCAATCTCACACAGTGCTGTCCCTTTCAATCTCACATAGTGCTGTCCTTCTCGCACTCACACAGTGCTGTCCCTTTCAATCTCACACAGTTCTGTCCCTCTCGCACTCACACAGTGCTGTCCCTCCCGCACTCACACAGTGCTGTCCCTCTCGCACTCACACAGTGCTGTCCCTCTCGCACTCACTCAGTGCTGTCCCTTTCAATCTCACACAGTGCTGTCCTTCTCACACTCTCAGTGCTGTCCCTTTCAATCTTACACAGTGCTGTCCCTCTTGCACTCACAGTGCTGTCCCTTTCAATCTCACACAGTGCAGTCCCCTTCAATCTCACACAGTGCTGTCCCTCTCGCACTCACACAGTGCTGTCTCTTTCAATCTCACACAGTGCTGTCCCTGACGCAATCACAAAGTGCTGTCCCTCTCAATCTCAATCAGTGCTGTCCCTCTTGCACTCACACAGTGCTGTCCCTCTCGCACTCACACACTGCTGTCCCTTTCAATCTCACACAGTGCTGTCCCTCTTGCATTCACACAGTGCTCTCCGTCTCGCACTCACACAGTGCTGTCCCTCTCGCACTCACACAGTGCTGTCCCTCTCACACTCACACAGTGCTGTCCCTCTCACACTCACACAGTGCTGTCCCTCTCACACTCACACAGTGCTGTCCCTCTCACACTCACACAGTGCTGTCCCTCTCACACTCACACAGTGCTGTCCCTCTCACACTCACACAGTGCTGTCCCTCTCGCACTCACACAGTGCTGTCCCTTTCAATCTCACACAGTGCTGTCCCTCTCACACTCACACAGTGCTGTCCCTCTTGCACTCACACCGTGCTATCCCTCTCGCACTCACACAGTGCTGTCCCTTTCAATCTCACACAGTGCTGTCCCTCTCATACTCACACAGTGCTGTCCCTCTTGCACTCACACAGTGCTGTCCCTTTCAATCTCACACAGTGCTGTCCCTCTTGCACTCACACAGTGCTGTCCCTCTCGCACTCACACACTGCTGTCCCTTTCAATCTCACACAGTGCTTTCCCTCTTGCATTCACACAGTGCTCTCCGTCTCGCACTCACACAGTGCTGTCCCTTTCAATCTCACACAGTTCTGTCCCTCTTGTACTCACACAGTGCTGTCCCTTTCAATCCCACACAGTGCTGTCCCTCTTGTACTCACTCAGTGCTGTCCCTCTCGCACTCACTCAGTGCTGTCCCTCTCGCACTCACTCAGTGCTGTCCCTTTCAATCTCACACAGTGCTGTCCTTCTCACACTCTCAGTGCTGTCCCTTTCAATCTTACACAGTGCTGTCCCTCTTGCACTCACAGTGCTGTCCCTTTCAATCTCACACAGTGCAGTCCCCTTCAATCTCACACAGTGCTGTCCCTCTCGCACTCACACAGTACTGTCTCTTTCAATCTCACACAGTGCAGTCCCTGACGCAATCACAAAGTGCTGTCCCTCTCAATCTCAATCAGTGCTGTCCCTCTTGCACTCACACAGTGCTGTCCCTCTCGCACTCACACACTGCTGTCCCTTTCAATCTCACACAGTGCTGTCCCTCTTGCATTCACACAGTGCTCTCCGTCTCGCACTCACACAGTGCTGTCCCTCTCGCACTCACACAGTGCTGTCCCTCTCACACTCACACAGTGCTGTCCCTCTCACACTCACACAGTGCTGTCCCTCTCACACTCACACAGTGCTGTCCGTCTCACACTCACACAGTGCTGTCCCTCTCGCACTCACACAGTGCTGTCCCTTTCAATCTCACACAGTGCTGTCCCTCTCACACTCACACAGTGCTGTCCCTCTTGCACTCACACAGTGCTATCCCTCTCGCACTCACACAGTGCTGTCCCTTTCAATCTCACACAGTGCTGTCCCTCTCGCACTCTCACAGTGCTGTCCCTCTCACACTCTCACAGTGCTGTCCCTCTCGCACACTCACAGTGCTGTCCCTTTCAATCTTACACAGTGCTGTCCCTCTTGCACTCACACAGTGCTGTCCCTTTCAATCTCACACAGTGCAGTCCCCTTCAATCTCACACAGTGCTGTCCCTCTCGCACTCACACAGTGCTGTCTCTTTCAATCTCACACAGTGCTGTCCCTGTCGCAATCACAAAGTGCTGTCCCTCTCAATCTCAATCAGTGCTGTCCCTCTTGCACTCACACAGTGCTGTCCCTCTCGCACTCACACACTGCTGTCCCTTTCAATCTCACACAGTGCTGTCCCTCTTGCATTCACACAGGGCTCTCCGTCTTGCACTCACACAGTGCTGTCCCTCTTGCATTCACACAGTGCTGTACCTTTCATTCTCATACAGTGCTGTCCCTCTCAATCTCTCACAGTGCTGTCCCTCTCGCACTCACACAGTGCTGTCCCTCTCACACTCACACAGTGCTGTCCCTCTCGCACTCACACAGTGCTGTCCCTCTCGCACTCACACAGTGCTGTCCCTCTCGCACTCACACAGTGCTGTCCCTCTCGCACTCACACAGTGTTGTCCCTTTCAATCTCACACAGTGCTGTCCCTCTTGCACTCACACAGTGCTGTCCCTCTTGCACTCAACCAGTGCTGTCCCTTTCAATCTCACACAGTGCTGTCCCTCTCAGTCTCTCACAGTGCTGTCCCTCTCGCACTCACACAGTGCTGTCCCTCTCGCACTCACACAGTGCTGTCCCTCTCGCACTCACACAGTGCTGTCCCTCTCGCACTCACACAGTGCTGTCCCTCTCACACTGACGCAGTGCTGTCCCTCTCGCACTCACACAGTGCTGTCCCTCTCGCACTCACACAGTGCTGTCCCTCTCGCCCTCACACAGTGCTGTCCCTCTCGCCCTCACACAGTGCTGTCCCTTTGAATCTCACACAGTGCTGTCCCTTTCAATCTCACACAGTGCTGTTCCTCTCGCACTCACACAGTGCTGTCCCTTTCAATCTCACACAGTGCTGTCCCTTTCAATCTCACATAGTGCTGTCCTTCTCGCACTCACACAGTGCTGTCCCTTTCAATCTCACACAGTTCTGTCCCTCTCGCACTCACACAGTGCTGTCCCTCTCGCACTCACACAGTGCTGTCCCTCCCGCACTCACACAGTGCTGTCCCTCCCGCACTCACACAGTGCTGTCCCTCTCGCACTCACACAGTGCTGTCCCTCTCGCACTCACACAGTGCTGTCCCTCTCGCACTCACACAGTGCTGTCCCTCTCGCACTCACACAGTGCTGTCCCTCTCGCACTCACTCAGTGCTGTCCCTTTCAATCTCACACAGTGCTGTCCTTCTCACACTCTCAGTGCTGTCCCTTTCAATCTTGCACAGTGCTGTCCCTCTTGCACTCACACAGTGCTGTCCCTTTCAATCTCACACAGTGCAGTCCCCTTCAATCTCACACAGTGCTGTCCCTCTCGCACTCACACAGTGCTGTCTCTTTCAATCTCACACAGTGCTGTCCCTGACGCAATCACAAAGTGCTGTCCCTCTCAATCTCAATCAGTGCTGTCCCTCTTGCACTCACACAGTGCTGTCCCTTTCAATCTCACACAGTGCTGTCCCTCTTGCATTCACACAGTGCTCTCCGTCTCGCACTCACACAGTGCTGTCCCTCTCGCACTCACACAGTGCTGTCCCTCTCGCACTCACACAGTGCTGTCCCTCTCACACTCACACAGTGCTGTCCCTCTCACACTCACACAGTGCTGTCCCTCTCACACTCACACAGTGCTGTCCGTCTCACACTCACACAGTGCTGTCCCTCTCGCACTCACACAGTGCTGTCCCTTTCAATCTCACACAGTGCTGTCCCTCTCACACTCACACAGTGCTGTCCCTCTCGCACTCACACCGTGCTATCCCTCTCGCACTCACACAGTGCTGTCCCTTTCAATCTCACACAGTGCTGTCCCTCTCATACTCACACAGTGCTGTCCCTCTTGCACTCACACAGTGCTGTCCCTTTCAATCTCACACAGTGCTGTCCCTCTTGCACTCACACAGTGCTGTCCCTCTCGCACTCACGCACTGCTGTCCCTTTCAATCTCACACAGTGCTGTCCCTCTTGCATTCACACAGTGCTCTCCGTCTCGCACTCACACAGTGCTGTCCCTTTCAATCTCACACAGTTCTGTCCCTCTTGTACTCACACAGTGCTGTCCCTTTCAATCCCACACAGTGCTGTCCCTCTTGTACTCACACAGTGCTGTCCCTCTTGTACTCACACAGTGCTGTCCCTCTCGCACTCACTCAGTGCTGTCCCTCTCGCACTCACTCAGTGCTGTCCCTTTCAATCTCACACAGTGCTGTCCTTCTCACACTATCAGTGCTGTCCCTTTCAATCTTACACAGTGCTGTCCCTCTTGCACTCACAGTGCTGTCCCTTTCAATCTCACACAGTGCAGTCCCCTTCAATCTCACACAGTGCTGTCCCTCTCGCACTCACACAGTACTGTCTCTTTCAATCTCACACAGTGCTGTCCCTGACGCAATCACAAAGTGCTGTCCCTCTCAATCTCAATCAGTGCTGTCCCTCTTGCACTCACACAGTGCTGTCCCTCTCGCACTCACACACTGCTGTCCCTTTCAATCTCACACAGTGCTGTCCCTCTTGCATTCACACAGTGCTCTCCGTCTCGCACTCACACAGTGCTGTCCCTCTCGCACTCACACAGTGCTGTCCCTCTCACACTCACACAGTGCTGTCCCTCTCACACTCACACAGTGCTGTCCGTCTCACACTCACACAGTGCTGTCCCTCTCGCACTCACACAGTGCTGTCCCTTTCAATCTCACACAGTGCTGTCCCTCTCACACTCACACAGTGCTGTCCCTCTCGCACTCACACAGTGCTATCCCTCTCGCCCTCACACAGTGCTGTCCCTTTCAATCTCACACAGTGCTGTCCCTCTCGCACTCTCACAGTGCTGTCCCTCTCACACTCTCACAGTGCTGTCCCTCTCGCACACTCACAGTGCTGTCCCTTTCAATCTTACACAGTGCTGTCCCTCTTGCACTCACACAGTGCTGTCCCTTTCAATCTCACACAGTGCAGTCCCCTTCAATCTCACACAGTGCTGTCCCTCTCGCACTCACACAGTGCTGTCTCTTTCAATCTCACACAGTGCTGTCCCTGTCGCAATCAAAAAGTGCTGTCCCTCTCAATCTCAATCAGTGCTGTCCCTCTCGCACTCACACACTGCTGTCCCTTTCAATCTCACACAGTGCTGTCCCTCTTGCATTCACACAGGGCTCTCCGTCTTGCACTCACACAGTGCTGTCCCTCTTGCATTCACACAGTGCTGTACCTTTCATTCTCATACAGTGCTGTCCCTCTCAATCTCTCACAGTGCTGTCCCTCTCGCACTCACACAGTGCTGTCCCTCTCACACTCACACAGTGCTGTCCCTCTCGCACTCACACAGTGCTGTCCCTCTCGCACTCACACAGTGCTGTCCCTCTCGCACTCACACAGTGTTGTCCCTTTCAATCTCACACAGTGCTGTCCCTCTTGCACTCAACCAGTGCTGTCCCTTTCAATCTCACACAGTGCTGTCCCTCTCAATCTCTCTCAGTGCTGTCCCTCTCGCACTCACACAGTGCTGTCCCTCTCGCACTCACACAGTGCTGTCCCTCTCGCACTCACACAGTGCTGTCCCTCTCGCACTCACACAGTGCTGTCCCTCTCGCACTCACACAGTGCTGTCCCTCTCGCACTCACACAGTGCTGTCCCTCTCACACTGACGCAGTGCTGTCCCTCTCGCACTCACACAGTGCTGTCCCTCTCGCACTCACACAGTGCTGTCCCTCTCGCCCTCACACAGTGCTGTCCCTCTCGCCCTCACACAGTGCTGTCCCTCTCGCCCTCACACAGTGCTGTCCCTCTCGCCCTCACACAGTGCTGTCCCTCTCGCCCTCACACAGTGCTGTCCCTTTCAATCTCACACAGTGCTGTTCCTCTCGCACTCACACAGTGCTGTCCCTTTCAATCTCACACAGTGCTGTCCCTTTCAATCTCACACAGTGCTGTCCCTTTCAATCTCACATAGTGCTGTCCCTCTCGCACTCACACAGTGCTGTCCCTTTCAATCTCACACAGTTCTGTCCCTCTCGCACTCACACAGTGCTGTCCCTCTCGCACTCACACAGTGCTGTCCCTCTCGCACTCACACTGTGCTGTCCCTCTCGCACTCACACAGTGCTGTCCCTCTCGCACTCACACAGTGCTGTCCCTCTCGCACTCACACAGTGCTGTCCCTCTCGCACTCACACAGTGCTGTCCCTCTCGCACTCACACAGTGCTGTCCCTCTCGCACTCACACAGTGCTGTCCCTCTCGCACTCACACAGTGCTGTCCCTCTCGCACTCACACAGTGCTGTCCCTCTCGCACTCACACAGTGCTGTCCTCTCGCACTCACACAGTGCTGTCCCTCTCGAACACACACAGTGCTGTCCCTTTCAATCTCACACAGTGCTGTCCCTCTCGCCCTCACACAGTGCTGTCCCTTTGAATCTCACACAGTGCTGTCCCTTTGAATCTCACACAGTGCTGTCCCTTTCAATCCCACACAGTGCTGTCCCTTTCGATCCCACACAGTGCTGTCCCTCTCGCACTCACTCAGTGCTGTCCCTCTCGCACTCACTCAGTGCTGTCCCTTTCAATCTCACACAGTGCTGTCCTTCTCACACTCTCAGTGCTGTCCCTTTCAATCTTACACAGTGCTGTCCCTCTTGCACTCACACAGTGCTGTCCCTTTCAATCTCACACAGTGCAGTCCCCTTCAATCTCACACAGTGCTGTCCCTCTCGCACTCACACAGTGCTGTCTCTTTCAATCTCACACAGTGCTGTCCCTGACGCAATCACAAAGTGCTGTCCCTCTCGCATTCTCACAGTGCTGTCCCTTTCAATCTCACACAGTGCTGTCCCTTTCAATCTCACACAGTGCTGTCCCTCTCGCACTCACACAGTGCTTTCCCTCTCGCACTCACACAGTGCTTTCCCTCTCGCACTCACACAGTGCTTTCCCTCTCGCACTCACACAGTGCAGTCCCTCTTGCACTCACACAGTGCTGTCCCTCTTGCACTCACACAGTGCTGTCCCTCTTGCACTCACACAGTGCTGTCCCTTTCAGTCTCACACAGTGTTGTCCCTTTCAATCTCACACAGTGCTGTCGCTCTCGCACTCACACAGTGCTGTCCCTTTCAATCTCACACAGTGCTGTCCCTTTCAATCTCACACAGTGCTGTCCCTCTTGCAATCACACAGTGCTGTCCCTTTCAATCTCACACAGTGCTTTCCCGCTTGCACTCTCACAGTGCTGACCCTTTGAATCTCACACAGTGCTGTCCCTCTTGCACTCACACAGTGCTGTCCCTCTTGCACTCACACAGTGCTGTCCCTCTTGCACTCACACAGTGCTGTCCCTCTTGCACTCACACAGTGCTGTCCCTCTTACACTCACACAGTGTTGTCCCTCTCGCACTCACACAGTGCTGTCCCTCCCGCACTCACTCAGTGCTGTCCCTCCCGCACTCACTCAGTGCTGTCCCTCTCGCACTCACACAGTGCTGTCCCTCTCGCACTCACACAGTGCTGTCCCTCTCGCACTCACACAGTGTTGTCCCTCTCAATCTCACACAGTGCTGTCCCTCTCGCACTCACACAGTGCTGTCCCTCTCGCACTCACACACTGCTGTCCCTTTCAATCTCACACAGTGCTGTCCCTCTTGCATTCACACAGTGCTCTCCGTCTCGCACTCACACAGTGCTGTCCCTCTCGCACTCACACAGTGCTGTCCCTCTCACACTCACACAGTGCTGTCCCTCTCACACTCACACAGTGCTGTCCCTCTCACACTCACACAGTGCTGTCCGTCTCACACTCACACAGTGCTGTCCCTCTCGCACTCTCACAGTGCTGTCCCTTTCAATCTCACACAGTGCTGTCCCTCTCACACTCACACAGTGCTGTCCCTCTCGCACTCACACAGTGCTATCCCTCTCGCACTCACACAGTGCTGTCCCTTTCAATCTCACACAGTGCTGTCCCTCTCGCACTCTCACAGTGCTGTCCCTCTCGCACTCTCACAGTGCTGTCCCTCTCGCACACTCACAGTGCTGTCCCTTTCAATCTTACACAGTGCTGTCCCTCTTGCACTCACACAGTGCTGTCCCTTTCAATCTCACACAGTGCAGTCCCCTTCAATCTCACACAGTGCTGTCCCTCTCGCACTCACACAGTGCTGTCTCTTTCAATCTCACACAGTGCTGTCCCTGTCGCAATCACAAAGTGCTGTCCCTCTCAATCTCAATCAGTGCTGTCCCTCTCGCACTCACACAGTGCTGTCCCTCTTGCACTCACACAGTGCTGTCCCTCTTGCACTCACACAGTGCTGTCCCTTTCAATCTCACACAGTGTTGTCCCTTTCAATCTCACACAGTGCTGTCGCTCTCGCACTCACACAGTGCTGTCCCTTTCAATCTCACACAGTGCTGTCCCTTTCAATCTCACACAGTGCTGTCCCTCTTGCAATCACACAGTGCTGTCCCTTTCAATCTCACACAGTGCTTTCCCGCTTGCACTCTCACAGTGCTGACCCTTTGAATCTCACACAGTGCTGTCCCTCTTGCACTCACACAGTGCTGTCCCTCTTGCACTCACACAGTGCTGTCCCTCTTGCACTCACACAGTGCTGTCCCTCTTGCACTCACACAGTGCTGTCCCTCTTGCACTCACACAGTGCTGTCCCTCTTGCACTCACACAGTGCTGTCCCTCTTACACTCACACAGTGTTGTCCCTCTCGCAATCACACAGTGCTGTCCCTCCCGCACTCACTCAGTGCTGTCCCTCTCGCACTCACAGTGCTGTCCCTCTCGCACTCACACAGTGTTGTCCCTCTCAATCTCACACAGTGCTGTCCCTCTCGCACTCACACAGTGCTGTCCCTCTCGCACTCACACAGTGCTGTCCCTCTCGCACTCACACAGTGCTGTCCCTCTCGCACTCACACAGTGCTGTCCCTCTCGCACTCACACAGTGCTGTGCCTCTCGCACTCACACAGTGCTGTCCCTCACGCACTCACACAGTGCTTTCCCTCTCGCACTCACACAGTGCTTTCCCTCTCGCACTCACACAGTGCTTTCCCTCTCGCACTCACACAGTGCTTTCCCTCTCGCACTCACACAGTGCTTTCCCTCTCGCACTCACACAGTGCTTTCCCTCTCGCACTCACACAGTGCTTTCCCTCTCGCACTCACACAGTGCTTTCCCTCTCGCACTCACACAGTGCTGTCCCTCTCGCACTCACACAGTGTTGTCCCTCTCGAACACACACAGTGCTGTCCCTTTCCATCTCACACAGTGCTGTCCCTCTCGCCCTCACACAGTGCTGTCCCTCTCGCCCTCACACAGTGCTGTCCCTTTGAATCTCACACAGTGCTGTCCCTTTCAATCTCACACAGTGCTGTTCCTCTCGCACTCACACAGTGCTGTCCCTTTCAATCTCACACAGTGCTGTCCCTTTCAATCTCACATAGTGCTGCCCCTCTCGCACTCACACAGTGCTGTCCCTTTCAATCTCACACAGTTCTGTCCCTCTCGCACTCACACAGTGCTGTCCCTCCCGCACTCACACAGTGCTGTCCCTCTCGCACTCACACAGTGCTGTCCCTCTCGCACTCACACAGTGCTGTCCCTCTCGCACTCACACAGTGCTGTCCCTCTCGCACTCACACAGTGCTGTCCCTCTCGCACTCACACAGTGCTGTCCTCTCGCACTCACACAGTGCTGTCCCTCTCGAACACACACAGTGCTGTCCCTTTCAATCTCACACAGTGCTGTCCCTCTCGCCCTCACACAGTGCTGTCCCTCTCGCCCTCACACAGTGCTGTCCCTTTGAATCTCACACAGTGCTGTCCCTTTGAATCTCACACAGTGCTGTCCCTTTGAATCTCACACAGTGCTGTCCCTTTCGATCCCACACAGTGCTGTCCCTCTCGTACTCACTCAGTGCTGTCCCTCTCGCACTCACTCAGTGCTGTCCCTTTCGATCTCACACAGTGCTGTCCTTCTCACACTCTCAGTGCTGTCCCTTTCAATCTTACACAGTGCTGTCCCTCTTGCACTCACACAGTGCTGTCCCTTTCAATCTCACACAGTGCAGTCCCCTTCAATCTCACACAGTGCTGTCCCTCTCGCACTCACACAGTGCTGTCTCTTTCAATCTCACACAGTGCTGTCCCTGACGCAATCACAAAGTGCTGTCCGTCTCGCATTCTCACAGTGCTGTCCCTTTCAATCTCACACAGTGCTGTCCCTTTCAATCTCACACAGTGCTGTCCCTCTCGCACTCACACAGTGCTTTCCCTCTCGCACTCACACTGTGCTTTCCCTCTCGCACTCACACAGTGCTTTCCCTCTCGCACTCACACAGTGCAGTCCCTCTTGCACTCACACAGTGCTGTCCCTCTTGCACTCACACAGTGCTGTCCCTCTTGCACTCACACAGTGCTGTCCCTTTCAATCTCACACAGTGTTGTCCCTTTCAATCTCACACAGTGCTGTCGCTCTCGCACTCACACAGTGCTGTCCCTTTCAATCTCACACAGTGCTGTCCCTTTCAATCTCACACAGTGCTGTCCCTCTTGCAATCACACAGTGCTGTCCCTTTCAATCTCACACAGTGCTTTCCCGCTTGCACTCTCACAGTGCTGACCCTTTGAATCTCACACAGTGCTGTCCCTCTTGCACTCACACAGTGCTGTCCCTCTTGCACTCACACAGTGCTGTCCCTCTTGCACTCACACAGTGCTGTCCCTCTTGCACTCACACAGTGCTGTCCCTCTTACACTCACACAGTGTTGTCCCTCTCGCACTCACACAGTGCTGTCCCTCCCGCACTCACTCAGTGCTGTCCCTCTCGCACTCACACAGTGCTGTCCCTCTCGCACTCACACAGTGTTGTCCCTCTCGCACTCACACAGTGTTGTCCCTCTCGCACTCACACAGTGCTGTCCCTCTCGCACTCACACAGTGCTGTCCCTCTCGCACTCACACACTGCTGTCCCTTTCAATCTCACACAGTGCTGTCCCTCTTGCATTCACACAGTGCTCTCCGTCTCGCACTCACACAGTGCTGTCCCTCTCGCACTCACACAGTGCTGTCCCTCTCACACTCACACAGTGCTGTCCCTCTCACACTCACACAGTGCTGTCCGTCTCACACTCACACAGTGCTGTCCCTCTCGCACTCACACAGTGCTGTCCCTTTCAATCTCACACAGTGCTGTCCCTCTCACACTCACACAGTGCTGTCCCTCTCGCACTCACACAGTGCTATCCCTCTCGCACTCACACAGTGCTGTCCCTTTCAATCTCACACAGTGCTGTCCCTCTCGCACTCTCACAGTGCTGTCCCTCTCGCACTCTCACAGTGCTGTCCCTCTCGCACACTCACAGTGCTGTCCCTTTCAATCTTACACAGTGCTGTCCCTCTTGCACTCACACAGTGCTGTCTCTTTCAATCTCACACAGTGCTGTCCCTGTCGCAATCACAAAGTGCTGTCCCTCTCAATCTCAATCAGTGCTGTCCCTCTCAATCTCAATCAGTGCTGTCCCTCTTGCACTCACACAGGGCTCTCCGTCTTGCACTCACACAGTGCTGTCCCTCTTGCATTCACACAGTGCTGTACCTTTCATTCTCATACAGTGCTGTCCCTCTCAATCTCTCACAGTGCTGTCCCTCTCGCACTCACACAGTGCTGTCCCTCTCACACTCACACAGTGCTGTCCCTCTCGCACTCACACAGTGCTGTCCCTCTCGCACTCACACAGTGCTGTCCCTCTCGCACTCACACAGTGTTGTCCCTTTCAATCTCACACAGTGCTGTCCCTCTTGCACTCACACAGTGCTGTCCCTCTTGCACTCAACCAGTGCTGTCCCTTTCAATCTCACACAGTGCTGTCCCTCTCAATCTCTCACAGTGCTGTCCCTCTCGCACTCACACAGTGCTGTCCCTCTCGCACTCACACAGTGCTGTCCCTCTCGCACTCACACAGTGCTGTCCCTCTCACACTGACGCAGTGCTGTCCCTCTCGCACTCACACAGTGCTGTGCCTTTCAATCTCACACAGTGCTGTCCCTCTCGCCCTCACACAGTGCTGTCCCTCTCGCCCTCACACAGTGCTGTCCCTCTCGCCCTCACACAGTGCTGTCCCTCTCGCCCTCACACAGTGCTGTCCCTCTCGCCCTCACACAGTGCTGTCCCTCTCGCCCTCACACAGTGCTGTCCCTCTCGCACTCACACAGTGCTGTCCCTTTCAATCTCACACAGTGCTGTCCCTTTCAATCTCACACAGTTCTGTCCCTCTCGCACTCACACAGTGCTGTCCCTCCCGCACTCACACAGTGCTGTCCCTCTCGCACTCACACAGTGCTGTCCCTCTCGCACTCACACAGTGCTGTCCCTCTCGCACTCACACAGTGCTGTCCCTTTCAATCTCACACAGTGTTGTCCCTTTCAATCTCACACAGTGCTGTCGCTCTCGCACTCACACAGTGCTGTCCCTTTCAATCTCACACAGTGCTGTCCCTTTCAATCTCACACAGTGCTGTCCCTCTTGCAATCACACAGTGCTGTCCCTTTCAATCTCACACAGTGCTTTCCCGCTTGCACTCTCACAGTGCTGACCCTTTGAATCTCACACAGTGCTGTCCCTCTTGCACTCACACAGTGCTGTCCCTCTTGCACTCACACAGTGCTGTCCCTCTTGCACTCACACAGTGCTGTCCCTCTTGCACTCACACAGTGCTGTCCCTCTTGCACTCACACAGTGCTGTCCCTCTTGCACTCACACAGTGCTGTCCCTCTTGCACTCACACAGTGCTGTCCCTCTTGCACTCACACAGTGCTGTCCCTCTTACACTCACACAGTGTTGTCCCTCTCGCAATCACACAGTGCTGTCCCTCCCGCACTCACTCAGTGCTGTCCCTCTCGCACTCACACAGTGCTGTCCCTCTCGCACTCACACAGTGTTGTCCCTCTCAATCTCACACAGTGCTGTCCCTCTCGCACTCACACAGTGCTGTCCCTCTCGCACTCACACAGTGCTGTCCCTCTCGCACTCACACAGTGCTGTCCCTCTCGCACTCACACAGTGCTGTCCCTCTCGCACTCACACAGTGCTGTCCCTCTCGCACTCACACAGTGCTGTGCCTCTCGCACTCACACAGTGCTTTCCCTCTCGCACTCACACAGTGCTTTCCCTCTCGCACTCACACAGTGCTTTCCCTCTCGCACTCACACAGTGCTTTCCCTCTCGCACTCACACAGTGCTTTCCCTCTCGCACTCACACAGTGCTTTCCCTCTCGCACTCACACAGTGCTTTCCCTCTCGCACTCACACAGTGCTTTCCCTCTCGCACTCACACAGTGCTTTCCCTCTCGCACTCACACAGTGCTTTCCCTCTCGCACTCACACAGTGCTTTCCCTCTCGCACTCACACAGTGCTTTCCCTCTCGCACTCACACAGTGCTTTCCCTCTCGCACTCACACAGTGCTTTCCCTCTCGCACTCACACAGTGCTTTCCCTCTCGCACTCACACAGTGCTTTCCCTCTCGCACTCACACAGTGCTGTCCCTCTCGCACTCACACAGTGTTGTCCCTTTCGATCTCACCCAGTGCTGTCCCTCTCGCACTCACACAGTGCTGTCCCTCTCGCACTCACACAGTGCTGTCCCTCTCGCACTCACACAGTGCTGTCCCTCTCGCACTCACACAGTGCTGTCCCTCTCGCACTCACACAGTGCTGTCCCTCTCGCACTCACACAGTGCTGTCCCTCTCGCACTCACACAGTGCTGTCCCTCTCGCACTCACACAGTGCTGTCCCTCTCGCACTCACACAGTGCTGTCCCTCTCGCACTCACACAGTGCTGTCCCTCTCGCACTCACACAGTGCTGTCCCTCTCGCACTCACACAGTGCTGTCCCTCTCGCACTCACACAGTGCTGTCCCTCTCGCACTCACACAGTGCTGTCCCTCTCGCACTCACACAGTGCTGTCCCTCTCGCACTCACACAGTGCTGTCCCTCTCGCACTCACACAGTGCTGTCCCTCTCGCACTCACACAGTGCTGTCCCTCTCGCACTCACACAGTGCTGTCCCTCTCGCACTCACACAGTGCTGTCCCTCTCGCACTCACACAGTGCTGTCCCTCTCGCACTCACACAGTGCTGTCCCTCTCGCACTCACACAGTGCTGTCCCTCTCGCACTCACACAGTGCTGTCCCTCTCGCACTCACACAGTGCTGTCCCTCTCGCACTCACACAGTGCTGTCCCTCTCGCACTCACACAGTGCTGTCCCTCTCGCACTCACACAGTGCTGTCCCTCTCGCACTCACACAGTGCTGTCCCTCTCGCACTCACACAGTGCTGTCCCTCTAGCACTCACACAGTGCTGTCCCTTTCAATCTCACACAGTGCTGTCCCTTTCAATCTCACACAGTGCTGTCCCTCTTGCAATCACACAGTGCTGTCCCTTTCAATCTCACACAGTGCTTTCCCGCTTGCACTCTCACAGTGCTGACCCTTTGAATCTCACACAGTGCTGTCCCTCTTGCACTCACACAGTGCTGTCCCTCTCACACTCACACAGTGCTGTCCCTCTCGCACTCACACAGTGCTGTCCCTCCCGCACTCACTCAGTGCTGTCCCTCTCGCACTCACACAGTGTTGTCCCTCTCAATCTCACACAGTGCTGTCCCTCTCAATCTCACACAGTGCTGTCCCTCTCGCACTCACACAGTGCTGTCCCTCTCGCACTCACACAGTGCTGTCCCTCTCGCACTCACACAGTGCTGTCCCTCTGACACTCACACAGTGCTGTCCCTCTGACACTCACACAGTGCTGTCCCTCTGACACTCACACAGTGCTGTCCCTCTCGCACTCACACAGTGCTGTCCCTCCCGCACTCACTCAGTGCTGTCCCTCTCGCACTCACACAGTGCTGTCCCTCTCGCACTCACACAGTGCTGTCCCTCTCACACTCACACAGTGCTGTCCCTCTCGCACTCACACAGTGCTGTCCCTCTCGCACTCACACAGTGCTGTCCCTCACGCACTCACACAGTGCTGTCCCTCTCGCACTCACACAGTGCTTTCCCTCTCGCACTCACACAGTGCTTTCCCTCTCGCACTCACACAGTGCTTTCCCTCTCGCACTCACACAGTGCTTTCCCTCTCGCACTCACACAGTGCTTTCCCTCTCGCACTCACACAGTGCTGTCCCTCTCGCACTCACACAGTCCTGTCCCTTTCAATCTCACACAGTGCTTTCCCGCTTGCGCACTCACAGTGCTGTCCCCTTCAATCTCACACAGTGCTGTCCCTCTCGCACTCACACAGTGCTGTCCCTGACGCAATCACACAGTGCTGTCCCTCTCGCACTCACACAGTGCTGTCCCTCTCACACTCACACAGTGCTGTCCCTCTCGCACTCACACAGTGCTGTCCCTCTCGCACTCACACAGTGCTGTCCCTTTCAATCTCACACAGTGCTGTCCCTCTCACACTCACACAGTGCTGTCCCTCTGGCACTCACACAGTGCTGTCCCTCTCGCACTCACACAGTGCTGTCCCTTTCAATCTCACACAGTGCTGTCCCTCTCATACTCACACAGTGCTGTCCCTCTTGCACTCACACAGTGCTGTCCCTCTTGCACTCACACAGTGCTGTCCCTCTCGCACTCACACAGTGCTGTCCCTCTCGCACTCACACAGTGCTGTCCCTCTCGCACTCACACAGTGCTGTCCCTCTCGCACTCACACAGTGCTGTCCCTCTCGCACACACACAGTGCTATCCCTCTCGCAGTCTCACAGTGCTGTCCCTTTCAATCTCACACAGTGCTGTCCCTCTAACACTCACACAGTGCTTTCCCTCTCGCACTCACACAGAGCTTTCCCTCTCGCACTCACACAGTGCTTTCCCTCTCGCACTCACACAGTGCTGTCCCTCTTGCACTCACACAGTGCTGTCCCTTTCAATCTCACACAGTGTTGTCCCTTTCAATCTCACACAGTGCTGTCACTCTCGCACTCACACAGTGCTGTCCCTTTCAATCTCACACAGTGCTGTCCCTTTCAATCTCACACAGTGCTGTCCCTCTTGCAATCACACAGTGCTGTCCCTTTCGATCTCACACAGTGCTTTCCCGCTTGCACTCTCACAGTGCTGACCCTTTGAATCTCACACAGTGCTGTCCCTCTTGCACTCACACAGTGCTGTCCCTCTTGCACTCACACAGTGCTGTCCCTCTTACACTCACACAGTGTTGTCCCTCTCGCACTCACACAGTGCTGTCCCTCTCGCACTCACTCAGTGCTGTCCCTCTCGCACTCACTCAGTGCTGTCCCTCTCGCACTCACACAGTGCTGTCCCTCTCGCACTCACACAGTGTTGTCCCTCTCAATCTCACACAGTGTTGTCCCTCTCGCACTCACACAGTGCTGTCCCTCTCGCACTCACACAGTGCTGTCCCTCTCGCACTCACACAGTGCTGTCCCTCTCGCACTCACACAGTGCTGTCCCTCTCGCACTCACACAGTGCTGTCCCTCTCGCACTCACACAGTGCTGTCCCTCTCGCACTCACACAGTGCTGTCCCTCTCGCACTCACACAGTGCTGTCCCTCTCGCACTCACACAGTGCTGTCCCTCTCGCACTCACACAGTGCTGTCCCTCACGCACTCACACAGTGCTGTCCCTCTCGCACTCAGACAGTGCTTTCCCTCTCGCACTCACACAGTGCTTTCCCTCTCGCACTCACACAGTGCTGTCCCTTTAAATCTCACACAGTGCTGTCCCTCTGCACTCACACAGTGCTGTCCCTCTCGCACTCACACAGTGCTGTCCCTCTCGCACTCACACAGTGCTGTCCCTCTCGCACTCACACAGTGCTGTCCCTCTCGCACTCACACAGTGCTGTCCCTCTCGCACTCACACAGTGCTGTCCCTCTCGCACTCACACAGTGCTGTCCCTCTCGCACTCACACAGTGCTGTCCCTCTCGCACTCACACAGTGCTGTCCCTCTCGCACTCACACAGTGCTGTCCCTCTCGCACTCACACAGTGCTGTCCCTCTCGCACTCACACAGTGCTGTCCCTTTCAATCTCACACAGTGCTGTCCCTTTCAATCTCACAAAGTGCTGTCCCTCTCGCACTCACACAGTGCTGTCCCTTTCAATCTCACACAGTGCTTTCCCGCTTGCACTCTCACAGTGCTGTCCCTCTTGCACTCACACAGTGCTGTCCCTCTGGCACTCACACAGTGCTGTCCCTCTCGCACTCACACAGTGCTGTCCCTCTCGAACACACACAGTGCTGTCCCTTTCAATCTCACAAAGTGCTGTCCCTCTCGCACTCACACAGTGCTGTCCCTTTCAATCTCACACAGTGCTTTCCCGCTTGCACTCTCACAGTGCTGTCCCTCTGGCACTCACACAGTGCTGTCCCTCTCGCCCTCACACAGTGCTGTCCCTCTCGCCCTCACACAGTGCTGTCCCTCTCGCCCTCACACAGTGCTGTCCCTCTCGCCCTCACACAGTGCTGTCCCTCTCGCCCTCACACAGTGCTGTCCCTCTCGCCCTCACACAGTGCTGTCCCTCTCGCCCTCACACAGTGCTGTCCCTCTCGCCCTCACACAGTGCTGTCCCTCTCGCCCTCACACAGTGCTGTCCCTCTCGCCCTCACACAGTGCTGTCCCTCTCGCCCTCACACAGTGCTGTCCCTCTCGCCCTCACACAGTGCTGTCCCTCTCGCCCTCACACAGTGCTGTCCCTCTCGCCCTCACACAGTGCTGTCCCTTTCAATCTCACACAGTGCTGTCCCTCTCGCACTCACACAGTGCTGTCCCTCTGGCACTCACACAGTGCTGTCCCTTTCAATCTCACACAGTGCTGTCCCTCTCGCACTCACACAGTGCTGTCCCTCTCGCACTCACACAGTGCTGTCCCTCTCGCACTCACACAGTGCTGTCCCTCTCGCACTCACACAGTGCTGTCCCTCTCGCACTCACACAGTGCTGTCCCTCTCGCACTCACACAGTGCTGTCCCTCTCGCACTCACACAGTGCTGTCCCTCTCGCACTCACACAGTGCTGTCCCTCTCGCCCTCACACAGTGCTGTCCCTTTGAATCTCACACAGTGCTGTCCCTTTGAATCTCACACAGTGCTGTCCCTTTCAATCTCACACAGTGCTGTTCCTCTCGCACTCACACAGTGCTGTCCCTTTCGATCTCACACAGTGCTGTCCCTTTCTATCTCACACAGTGCTGTCCCTCTCGCACTCACACAGTGCTGTCCCTCTCGCACTCACACAGTGCTGTCCCTCTCGCACTCACACAGTGCTTTCCCTCTCATACTCACACAGTGCTGTCCCTCTCGCACTCACACAGTGCTATCCCTCTCGCACTCTCACAGTGCTGTCCCTCTCGCACTCACACAGTGCTGTCCCTCTCGCACTCACACAGTGCTGTCCCTCTTGCACTCACACAGTGCTGTCCCTCTTGCACTCACACAGTGCTTTCCCTCTCGCACTCACACAGTGCTTTCCCTCTCGCACTCACACAGTGCTGTCCCTCTAGCACTCACACAGTGCTATCCCTCTCGCACTCTCACAGTGCTGTCCCTCTCGCACTCACACAGTGCTGTCCCTCTCGCACTCACACAGTGCTGTCCCTCTCGCACTCACACAGTGCTGTCCCTCTCGCACTCACACAGTGCTTTCCCTCTCGCACTCACACAGTGCTTTCCCTCTCGCACTCACACAGTGCTGTCCCTCTCGCACTCACACAGTGCTGTCCCTTTCAATCTCACACAGTGCTGTCCCTCTCGCACTCACACAGTGCTGTCCCTCTCGCACTCACACAGTGCTGTCCCTCTCGCACTCACACAGTGCTGTCCCTCTCGCACTCACACAGTGCTGTCCCTCTCGCACTCACACAGTGCTGTCCCTCTCGCACTCACACAGTGCTGTCCCTCTCGCACTCGCACAGTGCTGTCCCTCTCGCACTCGCACAGTGCTGTCCCTCTCGCACTCGCACAGTGCTGTCCCTCTCGCACTCGCACAGTGCTGTCCCTCTCGCACTCGCACAGTGCTGTCCCTCTCGCACTCACACAGTGCTGTCCCTCTCGCACTCACACAGTGCTGTCCCTCTCGCACTCACACAGTGCTGTCCCTCTCGCACTCACACAGTGCTGTCACTCTCGCACTCACACAGTGCTGTCCCTCTCGCACTCACACAGTGCTGTCCCTCTCGCACTCACACAGTGCTCTCCCTCTCGCACTCACACTGTGCTCTCCCTCTCGCACTCACACTGTGCTCTCCCTCTCGCACTCACACTGTGCTCTCCCTCTCGCACTCACACAGTGCTCTCCCTCTCGCACTCACACAGTGCTGTCCCTCTCGCACTCACACAGTGCTGTCCCATTCAATCTCACACAGTGCTGTGGCTCTCGTACTCACACAGTGCTGTCCCTCTCGTACTCACACAGTGCTGTCCCTCTCGCACTCACTCAGTGCTGTCCCTCTCGCACTCACTCAGTGCTGTCCCTCTCGCACTCACTCAGTGCTGTCCCTCTCGCACTCACTCAGTGCTGTCCCTCTCGCACTCACTCAGTGCTGTCCCCTTCAATCTCACACAGTGCAGTCCCCTTCAATCTCACACAGTGCTGTCCCTCTCGCACTCACACAGTGCTGTCCCTCTAAATCTCAATCAGTGCTGTCCCTATTGCACTCACACAGTGCTGTCCCTCTCGCACTCACACACTGCTGTCCCTTTCAATCTCACACAGTGCTGTCCCTCTCGCACTCACACAGTGCTGTCCCTCTTGCACTCACACAGTGCTGTCCCCTTCAATCTCACACAGTGCAGTCCCCTTCAATCTCACACAGTGCTGTCCCTCTCGCACTCACACAGTGCTGTCCCTTAAATCTCAATCAGTGCTGTCCCTATTGCACTCACACAGTGCTGTCCCTCTCGCACTCACACACTGCTGTCCCTTTCAATCTCACACAGTGCTGTCCCTCTTGCATTCACACAGTGCTGTCCCTCTTGCATTCACACAGTGCTCTCCGTCTTGCACTCACACAGTGCTGTCCCTCTCGCACTCATACAGTGCTGTCCCTCTCACACTCACACAGTGCTGTCCCTCTCACACTCACACAGTGCTGTCCCTCTCACACTCACACAGTGCTGTCCCTCTCACACTCACACAGTGCTGTCCCTCTCACACTCACACAGTGCTGTCCGTCTCACACTCACACAGTGCTGTCCGTCTCACACTCACACAGTGCTGTCCCTCTCGCACTCACACAGTGCTGTCCCTTTCAATCTCACACAGTGCTGTCCCTCTCACACTCACACAGTGCTGTCCCTCTGGCACTCACACAGTGCTGTCCCTCTCGCACTCACACAGTGCTGTCCCTTTCAATCTCACACAGTGCTGTCCCTCTCATACTCACACAGTGCTGTCCCTCTCGCACTCACACAGTGCTGTCCATTTCGATCTCACACAGTGCTGTCCCTCTCACACTCACACAGTGCTGTCCCTCTTGCACTCACACAGTGCTATTCCTCTCGCACTCACACAGTGCTGTCCCTCTCACACTCACACAGTGCTGTCCCTCTCGCACTCACACAGTGCTGTCCCTCTCGCACTCACACAGTGCTGTCCCTCTCGCACTCACACAGTGCTGTCCCTTTCAATCTCACACAGTGCTGTCCCTCTCGCACTCACACAGTGCTGTCCCTCTCGCACTCACACAGTGCTATCCCTCTCGCACTCACACAGTGCTGTCCCTTTCAATCTCACACAGTGCTGTCCCTCTTGCACTCACACAGTGCTGTCCCTCTCGTACTCACACAGTGCTGTCCCTCTTGCAGTCACACAGTGCTGTCCCTTTCAATCTCACACAGTGCTGTCCCTCTTGCACTCACACAGTGCTGTCCCTTTCAATCCCACACAGTGCTGTCCCTCTTGTACTCACACAGTGCTGTCCCTCTTGCACTCACACAGTGCAGTCCCCTTCAATCTCACACAGTGCTGTCCCTCTCGCACTCACACAGTGCTGTCTCTTTCGATCTCACCCAGTGCTGTCCCTGTCGCAATCACAAAGTGCTGTCCCTCTCGCACTCACACAGTGCTATCCCTCTCGCACGCACACAGTGCTGTCCCTCTCACACTCACACAGTGCTGTCCGTCTCACACTCACACAGTGCTGTCCCTCTCGCACTCACACAGTGCTGTCCCTTTCAATCTCACACAGTGCTGTCCCTCTCACACTCACACAGTGCTGTCCCTCTCACACTCACACAGTGCTGTCCCTCTTGCACTCACACAGTGCTATCCCTCTCGCACGCACACAGTGCTGTCCCTCTCACACTCACACAGTGCTGTCCGTCTCACACTCACACAGTGCTGTCCCTCTCGCACTCACACAGTGCTGTCCCTTTCGATCTCACACAGTGCTGTCCCTTTCGATCTCACACAGTGCTGTCCCTCTCGCACTCACACAGTGCTGTCCCTCTCGCACTCACACAGTGCTATCCCTCTCGCACTCACACAGTGCTGTCCCTTTCAATCTCACACAGTGCTGTCCCTCTTGCACTCACACAGTGCTGTCCCTCTCATACTCACAGAGTGCTGTCCCTCTTGCACTCACACAGTGCTGTCCCTTTCTATCTCACACAGTGCTGTCCCTCTTGCACTCACACAGTGCTGTCCCTCTTGCACTCACACAGTGCTGTCCCTCTTGCACTCACACAGTGCTGTCCCTCTCGCACTCACACAGTGCTGTCCCTCTTGCACTCACACAGTGCTTTCCCTCTCGCACTCACACAGTGCTGTCCCTCTTGCACACACACAGTGCTTTCCCTCTCGCACTCACACAGAGCTTTCCCTCTCGCACTCACACAGTGCTTTCCCTCTCGCACTCACACAGTGCTGTCCATCTTGCACTCACACAGTGCTGTCCCTTTCAATCTCACACAGTGTTGTCCCTTTCAATCTCACACAGTGCTGTCGCTCTCGCACTCACACAGTGCTGTCCCTTTCAATCTCACACAGTGCTGTCCCTTTCAATCTCACACAGTGCTGTCCCTCTTGCAATCACACAGTGCTGTCCCTTTCAATCTCACACAGTGCTTTCCCGCTTACACTCTCACAGTGCTGACCCTTTGAATCTCACACAGTGCTGTCCTTCTTGCACTCACACAGTGCTGTCCCTCTTGCACTCACACAGTGCTGTCCCTCTTACACTCACACAGTGTTGTCCCTCTCGCACTCACACAGTGCTGTCCCTTTCGCACTCACACAGTGCTGTCCCTCTCGCACTCACACAGTGCTGTCCCTCTCGCACTCACACAGTGCTGTCCCTCTCGCACTCACACAGTGCTGTCCCTCTCGCACTCACACAGTGCTGTCCCTCTCGCACTCACAGTGTTGTCCCTCTCGATCTCACACAGTGCTGTCCCTCTCGCACTCACACAGTGCTGTCCCTCTCGCACTCACACAGTGCTGTCCCTCTCGCACTCACACAGTGCTGTCCCTCTCGCACTCACACAGTGCTGTCCCTCTCGCACTCACACAGTGCTGTCCATCTCGCACTCACACAGTGCTGTCCCTCTCGCACTCACACAGTGCTGTCCCTCTCGCACTCACACAGTGCTGTCCCTCTCGCACTCACACAGTGCTGTCCCTCTCGCACTCACACAGTGCTGTCCCTCTCGCACTCACACAGTGCTGTCCCTCTCGCACTCACACAGTGCTGTCCCTTTCAATCTCACACAGTGCTGTCCCTCTTGCACTCGCACAGTGCTGTCCCTTTCAATCTCACACAGTGCTTTCCCGCTTGCACTCTCACAGTGCTGACCCTTTCCATCTCACACAGTGCTGTCCCTCTTGCACTCACACAGTGCTGTCCCTCTTGCACTCACACAGTGCTGTCCCTCTTGCACTCACACAATGCTGTCCCTCTTGCACTCACACAGTGCTGTCCCTCTTGCACTCACACAGTGCTGTCCCTCTTGCACTCACACAGTGCTGTCCCTCTTGCACTCACACAGTGCTGTCCCTCTTGCACTCACACAGTGCTGTCCCTCTTGCACTCACACAGTGCTGTCCCTCTTGCACTCACACAGTGCTGTCCCTCTTGCACTCACACAGTGCTGTCCCTCTTACACTCACACAGTGCTGTCCCTCTTACACTCACACAGTGCTGTCCCTCTTACACTCACACAGTGTTGTCCCTCTCGCACTCACACAGTGCTGTCCCTCTCTCACTCACACAGTGCTGTCCCTCTTGCACTCACACAGTGCTGTCCCTCTTGCACTCACACAGTGCTGTCCCTCTTGCACTCACACAGTGCTGTCCCTCTTGCACTCACACAGTGCTGTCCCTCTTGCACTCACACAGTGCTGTCCCTCTTGCACTCACACAGTGCTGTCCCTCTTGCACTCACACAGTGCTGTCCCTCTTGCACTCACACAGTGCTGTCCCTCTTACACTCACACAGTGCTGTCCCTCTTACACTCACACAGTGCTGTCCCTCTTACACTCACACAGTGTTGTCCCTCTCGCACTCACACAGTGCTGTCCCTCTCTCACTCACACAGTGCTGTCCCTCTTGCACTCACACAGTGCTGTCCCTCTCGCACTCACACAGTGCTGTCCCTCTCGCACTCACACAGTGCTTTCCCTCTCGCACTCACACAGTGCTTTCCCTCTCGCACTCACACAGTGCTGTCCCTCTCGCACTCACACAGTGCTGTCCCTCTCGCACTCACACAGTGCTGTCCCTCTCGCACTCACACAGTGCTGTTCCTCTCGCACTCACACAGTGCTGTCCCTTTCAATCTCACACAGTGCTGTCCCTTTCGATCTCACACAGTGCTGTCCCTCTTGCACTCACACAGTGCTGTCCCTTTCAATCTCACACAGTGCTGTCCCTCTTGCACTCACACAGTGCTGTCCCTCTCGCACTCACACAGTGCTGTCCCTCTCGCACTCACAGAGTGCTGTCCCTCTCGCACTCACACAGTGCTGTCCCTCTCGCACTCACACAGTGCTGTCCCTCTCGCACTCACACAGTGCTGTCCCTCTCGCACTCACACAGTGCTGTCCCTTCCCATCTCACACAGTGCTGTCCCTTTCAATCTCACACAGTGCTGTCCCTCTTGCACTCACACAGTGCTGTCCCTTTCAATCTCACACAGTGCTTTCCCGCTTGCACTCTCACAGTGCTGACCCTTTCCATCTCACACAGTGCTGTCCCTCTTGCACTCACACAGTGCTGTCCCTCTTGCACTCACACAGTGCTGTCCCTCTTGCACTCACACAGTGCTGTCCCTCTTGCACTCACACAGTGCTGTCCCTCTTGCACTCACACAGTGCTGTCCCTCTTGCACTCACACAGTGCTGTCCCTCTTGCACTCACACAGTGCTGTCCCTCTTACACTCACACAGTGTTGTCCCTCTCGCACTCTCACAGTGCTGTCCCTCTCGCACTCACACAGTGCTGTCCCTCTCGCACTCACACAGTGCTGTCCCTCTCGCACTCTCACAGTGCTGTCCCTCTCGCACTCTCACAGTGCTGTCCCTCTCGCACTCTCACAGTGCTGTCCCTCTCGCACTCTCACAGTGCTGTCCCTCTCGCACTCTCACAGTGCTGTCCCTCTCGCACTCTCACAGTGCTGTCCCTCTCGCACTCTCACAGTGCTGTCCCTCTCGCACTCACACAGTGCTGTCCCTCTCGCACTCTCACAGTGCTGTCCCTCTCGCACTCTCACAGTGCTGTCCCTCTCGCACTCTCACAGTGCTGTCCCTCTCGCACTCTCACAGTGCTGTCCCTCTCGCACTCTCACAGTGCTGTCCCTCTCGCACTCTCACAGTGCTGTCCCTCTCGCACTCTCACAGTGCTGTCCCTCTCGCACTCTCACAGTGCTGTCCCTCTCGCACTCTCACAGTGCTGTCCCTCTCGCACTCTCACAGTGCTGTCCCTCTCGCACTCTCACAGTGCTGTCCCTCTCGCACTCTCACAGTGCTGTCCCTCTCGCACTCTCACAGTGCTGTCCCTCTCGCACTCACACAGTGCTGTCCCTCTCGCACTCACACAGTGCTGTCCCTCTCGCACTCACACAGTGCTGTCCCTCTCGCATTCACACAGTGCTTTCCCTCTCGCACTCACACAGTGCTGTCCCTCTCGCACTCACACAGTGCTGTCCCTTTCGATCTCACACAGTGCTTTCCCGCTTGCACTCTCACAGTGCTGACCCTTTGAATCTCACACAGTGCTGTCCCTCTTGCACTCACACAGTGCTGTCCCTCTCGCACTCACACAGTGCTGTCCCTCTCGCACTCACACAGTGCTGTCCCTCTCGCACTCACAGTGCTGTCCCTCTCGCACTCACACAGTGCTGTCCCTCTCGCACTCACACAGTGCTGTCACTCTCGCACTCACACAGTGCTTTCCCTCTTGCACTCACACAGTGCTTTCCCTCTCGCACTCACACAGTGCTTTCCCTCTCGCACTCACACAGTGCTTTCCCTCTCGCACTCACACAGTGCTGTCCCTCTCGCACTCACACAGTGCTGTCCCTCTCGCACTCACACAGTGCTGTCCCTCTCGCACTCACACAGTGCTGTCCCTCTCGCACTCACACAGTGCTGTCCCTCTCGCACTCACACAGTGCTGTCCCTCTCGCACTCACACAGTGCTGTCCCTCTCGCACTCACACAGTGCTGTCCCTCTCGCACTCACACAGTGCTGTCCCTCTCGCACTCACACAGTGCTGTCCCTCTCGCACTCACACAGTGCTGTCCCTCTCGCACTCACACAGTGCTGTCCCTCTCGCACTCACACAGTGCTGTCCCTCTCGCACTCACACAGTGCTGTCCCTCTCGCACTCACACAGTGCTGTCCCTCTCGATCTCACACAGTGCTGTCCCTTTCGATCTCACACAGTGCTGTCCCTTTCGATCTCACACAGTGCTGTCCCTCTTGCACTCACACAGTGCTGTCCCTTTCAATCTCACACAGTGCTTTCCCGCTTGCACTCTCACAGTGCTGACCCTTTCAATCTCACACAGTGCTGTAACTCTTGCACTCACACAGTGCTGTAACTCTTGCACTCACACAGTGCTGTACCTCTTGCACTCACACAGTGCTGTACCTCTTGCACTCACACAGTGCTGTCCCTCTTGCACTCACACAGTGCTGTCCCTCTCGCACTCTCACAGTGCTGTCCCTCTCGCACTCACACAGTGCTGTCCCTCTCGCAGTCACACAGTGCTGTCCCTCTCGCACTCACACAGTGCTGTCCCTCTCGCACACACACAGTGCTGTCCCTCTCGCACCCACTCAGCGCTGTCCCTCTCGCACTCACAAAGCGCTGTCCCTCTCGCACTCACACAGCGCTGTCACTCTCGCACTCACACAGCGCTGTCCCTTTCGATCTCACACAGTTCTGTCCCTCTTGTACTCACACAGTGCTGTCCCTTTCAATCCCAGACAGTGCTGTCCCTCTAGTACTCACACAGTGCTGTCCCTTTCGATCTCACACATTGCTGTCCCTCTCGCACTCACTCAGTGCTGTCCCTTTCAATCTCACACAGTGCTGTCCCTCTCACACTCTCACAGTGCTGTCCCTTTCAATCTTACACAGTGCTGTCCCTCTTGCACTCACACAGTGCTGTCCCTTTCAATCTCACACAGTGCAGTCCCCTTCAATCTCACACAGTGCTGTCCCTCTCGCACTCACACAGTGCTGTCCCTTTCAATCTTACACAGTGCTGTCCCTCTTGCACTCACGCAGTGCTGTCCCTTTCAATCTCACACAGTGCAGTCCCCTTCAATCTCAATCACTGCTGTCCCTCTTGCACTCACACAGTGCTGTCCCTCTCGCACTCACACACTGCTGTCCCTTTCAATCTCACACAGTGCTGTCCCTCTTGCATTCACACAGTGCTCTCCGTCTTGCACTCACACAGTGCTGTCCCTCTTGCATTCACACAGTGCTGTACCTTTCATTCTCATACAGTGCTGTCCCTCTCGCACTCACACAGTGCTGTCCCTCTCGCACTCACACAGTGCTGTCCCTCTCGCACTCACACAGTGCTGTCCCTCTCTCACTCACACAGTGCTGTCCCTCTCTCACTCACACAGTGCTGTCCCTCTCGCACTCACACAGTGCTGTCCCTCTTGCACTCACACAGTGCTGTCCCTCTCTCACTCACACAGTGCTGTCCCTCTCTCACTCACACAGTGCTGTCCCTCTCTCACTCACACAGTGCTGTCCCTCTCTCACTCACACAGTGCTGTCGCTCTCGCAGTCACACAGTGCTGTCCCTCTCGCAGTCACACAGTGCTGTCCCTCTCGCACTCACACAGTGCTGTCCCTCTCGCACTCACACAGTGCTGTCCCTCTCGCACTCACACAGTGCTGTCCCTCTCGCTCTGACACAGTGCTGTCCCTCTCGCTCTGACACAGTGCTGTCCCTCTCGCACTGACACAGTGCTGTCCCTCTCGCACTGACACAGTGCTGTCCCTCTCGCACTGACACAGTGCTGTCCCTCTCGCACTGACACAGTGCTGTCCCTCTCGCACTGACACAGTGCTGTCCCTCTCGCACTCGCACAGTGCTGTGCCTCTCGATCTCACACAGTGCTGTCCCTCTCGAACACACACAGTGCTGTCCCTTTCGATCTCACACAGTGCTGTCCCTCTCGCCCTCACACAGTGCAGTCTCGTTCAATCTCACACAGTGCTGTCCCTGTCGCAATCACAAAGTGCTGTCCCTCTGAATCTCACACAGTGCTGTCCCTCTTGTACTCACACAGTGCTGTCCCTCTTGTACTCACACAGTGCTGTCCCTCTTGTACTCACACAGTGCTGTCCCTTTCGATCTCACACAGTGCTGTCCCTTTCAATCTCACACAGTGCTGTCCCTTTCAATCTCACACAGTGCTGTCCCTCTTGCACTCACACAGTGCTGTCCCTCTCGATCTCACACAGTGATGTCCCTTTCGATCTCACACAGTGCTGTCCCTTTCAATCTCACACAGTGCTGTCCCTTTCAATCTCACACAGTGCTGTCCCTCTTGCACTCACACAGTGCTGTCCCTTTCAATCTCACACAGTGCTGTCCCTTTCAATCTCACACAGTGCTGTCCCTTTCAATCTCACACAGTGCTGTCCCTCTCGCACTCACACAGTGCTGTCCCTCTTGCACTCACACATTGCTATCCCTCTTGCACTCTCACAGTGCTGTCCCTTTCAATCTCACACAGTGCTGTCCCTCTCGCACTCACACAGTGCTGTCCCTCTCGCACTCACACATTGCTATCCCTCTTGCACTCTCACAGTGCTGTCCCTTTCAATCTCACACAGTGCTGTCCCTCTCGCACTCACACAGTGCTGTCCTTCTTGCACTCACACAGTGCTGTCCCTCTCGCACTCACACAGTGCTTTCCCTCTCGCACTCACACAGTGCTGTCCCTCTTGCACTCACACAGTGCTGTTCCATTCAATCTCACACAGTGCTGTCCCTCTTGCACTCTCACAGTGCTGACCCTTTCAATCTCACACAGTGCTGTCCCTCTCGCACTCACACAGTGCTGTCCCTCTCGCACTCACACAGTGCTGTCCCTCTCGCACTCACACAGTGCTGTCCCTCTCGCACTCACACAGTGCTGTCCCTCTCGCACTCACACAGTGCTGTCCCTCTCGCACTCACACAGTGCTGCCCCTCTCGCACTCACACAGTGCTGCCCCTCTCGCACTCACACAGTGCTGCCCCTCTCGCACTCACACAGTGCTGTCCCTCTCGCACTCACACAGTCCTGTGCCTCTCGCACTCACACAGTCCTGTGCCTCTCGCACTCACACAGTGCTGTCCCTCTCACACTCACACAGTGCTGTCCCTCTCGCACTCACACAGTGCTGTCCCTCTCGCTGTGCCTCTCGCACTCACACAGTGCTGTCCCTCTCGCACTCACACAGTGCTGTCCCTTTCTATCTCACACAGTTCTGTCCCTCTTGTACTCACACAGTGCTGTCCCTCTTGTACTCACACAGTGCTGTCCCTTTCAATCCCACACAGTGCTGTCCCTCTTGTACTCACACAGTGCTCTCCCTTTCAATCTCACACAGTGCTGTCCCTTTCGATCTCACACAGTGCTGTCCCTCTCGCACTCACTCAGTGCTGTCCATTTCAATCTCACACAGTGCTGTCCCTCTCGCACTCTCACAGTGCTGTCCCTTTCAATCTTACACAGTGCTGTCCCTCTTGCACTCACACATTGCTGTCCCTTTCAATCTCACACAGTGCAGTCCCCTTCAATCTCACACAGTTCTGTCCCTCTCGCACTCACACAGTGCTGTCCCTCTCGCACTCTCTCAGTGCTGTCCCTCTCGCACTCTCACAGTGCTGTCCCTCTCGCACTCTCACAGTGCTGTCCCTGTCGCACTCTCACAGTGCTGTCCCTGTCGCACTCTCACAGTGCTGTCCCTCTCGCACTCTCACAGTGCTGTCCCTCTCGCACTCTCACAGTGCTGTCCCTCTCGCACTCTCACAGTGCTGTCCCTCTCGCACTCTCACAGTGCTGTCCCTCTCGCACTCACACAGTGCTGTCCCTCTCGCACTCACACAGTGCTGTCCCTCTCGCACTCACACAGTGCTGTCCCTCTCGCACTCACACAGTGCTGTCCCTCTCGCACTCACACAGTGCTGTCCCTCTCGCACTGACACAGTGCTGTCCCTCTCGCACTCACACAGTGCTGTGCCTTTTGATCTCACACAGTGCTGTTCCTCTCGCACTCACACAGTGCGATCCCTCTCGCAGTCACACAGTGCTGTCCCTTTCAATCTCACACAGTGCTGTCCCTGTCGCAATCAGCAAGTGCTGTCCCTCCTAATCTCAATCAGTGCTGTCCCTCTCGCACTCACACAGTGCAGTCCCTCTCGCACTCACACAGTGCTGTCCCTCTCGCACTCACACAGTGCTGTCCCTCTCGCACTCACACAGTGCTGTCCCTCTCGCACTCACACAGTGCTGTCCCTCTCGCACTCACACAGTGCTGTCCCTCTCGCACTCACACAGTGCTGTCCCTCTCGCACTCACACAGTGCTGTCCCTCTCGCACTCACACAGTGCTGTCCCTCTCGCACTCACACAGTGCTGTCCCTCTCGCACTCACACAGTGCTGTCCCTCTCGCACTCACACAGTGCTGTCCCTCTCGCACTCACACAGTGCTGTCCCTCTCGCACATACACAGTGCTGTCCCTTTCAATCTCACAGTGCTGTCCCTCTTGCATTCACACAGTGCTCTCCGTCTTGCACTCACACAGTGCTGTCCCTCTTGCATTCACACAGTGCTGTCCCTTTCAATCTCACACAGTGCTGTCCCTTTCAATCTCACACAGTGCTGTCCCTTTCAATCTCACACAGTGCTGTCCCTTTCAATCTCACTCAGTGCTGTCCCTCTCGCACTCACACAGTGCTGTCCCTTTCAATCTCACTCAGTGCTGTCCCTCTCGCACTCACACAGTGCTGTCCCTTTCAATCTCACTCAGTGCTGTCCCTCTCGCACTCACACAGTGCTGTCCCTTTCATTCTCACACAGTGCTGTCCCTCTCGCACTCACACAGTGCTGTCCCTCTCGCACTCACACAGTGCTGTCCCTTTCAATCTCACAAAGTGCTGTCCCTCTCGCACTCACACAGTGCTGTCCCTCTCGCACTCACACAGTGCTGTCCCTCTCGCACTCACACAGTGCTGTCCCTCTCGCACTCACACAGTGCTGTCCCTCTCGCACTCACACAGTGCGGTCCCTCTCGCACTCACACAGTGCGGTCCCTCTCGCACTCACACAGTGCGGTCCCTCTCGCACTCACACAGTGCTGACCCTCTCGCACTCACACAGTGCTGACCCTCTCGCACTGACACAGTGCTGTCCCTCTCGCACTCACACAGTGCTGTGCCTTTCAATCTCACACAGTGCTGACCCTCTCGCACTGACACAGTGCTGTCCCTCTCGAACACACACAGTGCTGTCCCTTTCAATCTCACACAGTGCTGTCCCTCTCGCACTCACACAGTGCTGTCACTCTCGCACTCACAAAGTGCTGTCCCTTTCAATCTCACACAGTGCTGTCCCTTTCGATCTCACACAGTGCTGTCCCTCTCGAACACACACAGTGCTGTCCCTCTGAATCTCACAAAGTACTGTCCCTTTCGATCTCACACAGTGCTGTCCCTTTGAATCTCACACAGTGCTGTCCCTTTGAATCTCACACAGTGCTGTCCCTCTTGTACTCACACAGTGCTGTCCCTCTTGTACTCACACAGTGCTGTCCCTCTTGTACTCACACAGTGCTGTCCCTTTCAATCTCACACAGTGCTGTCCCTCTCGATCTCACACAGTGATGTCCCTTTCGATCTCACACAGTGCTGTCCCTTTCAATCTCACACAGTGCTGTCCCTCTTGCACTCACACATTGCTATCCCTCTTGCACTCTCACAGTGCTGTCCCTTTCAATCTCACACAGTGCTGTCCCTCTCGCACTCACACAGTGCTGTCCCTCTTGCACTCACACAGTGCTGTCCCTTTCAATCTCACACAGTGCTGTCCCTTTCAATCTCACACAGTGCTGTCCCTCTCGCACTCACACAGTGCTGTCCCTCTTGCACTCACACATTGCTATCCCTCTTGCACTCTCACAGTGCTGTCCCTTTCAATCTCACACAGTGCTGTCCCTCTCGCACTCACACAGTGCTGTCCCTCTTGCACTCACACATTGCTATCCCTCTTGCACTCACACAGTGCTGTCCCTTTCAATCTCACACAGTGCTGTCCCTCTCGCACTCACACAGTGCTGTCCTTCTTGCACTCACACAGTGCTGTCCCTCTCGCACTCACACAGTGCTTTCCCTCTCGCACTCACACAGTGCTGTCCCTCTTGCACTCACACAGTGCTGTTCCATTCAATCTCACACAGTGCTGTCCCTCTTGCACTCTCACAGTGCTGACCTTTTCAATCTCACACAGTGCTGTCCCTCTCGCACTCACACAGTGCTGTCCCTCTCGCACTCACACAGTGCTGTCCCTCTCGCACTCACACAGTGCTGTCCCTCTCGCACTCACACAGTGCTGTCCCTCTCGCACTCACACAGTGCTGTCCCTCTCGCACTCACACAGTGCTGTCCCTCTCGCACTCACACAGTGCTGTCCCTCTCGCACTCACACAGTGCTGTCCCTCTCGCACTCACACAGTGCTGTCCCTCTCGCACTCACACAGTGCTGTCCCTCTCGCACTCACACAGTGCTGTCCCTCTCGCACTCACACAGTGCTGTCCCTCTCGCACTCACACAGTGCTGCCCCTCTCGCACTCACACAGTGCTGTCCCTCTCGCACTCACACAGTCCTGTGCCTCTCGCACTCACACAGTGCTGTCCCTCTCGCACTCACACAGTGCTGTCCCTTTCTATCTCACACAGTTCTGTCCCTCTTGTACTCACACAGTGCTGTCCCTCTTGTACTCACACAGTGCTGTCCCTTTCAATCCCACACAGTGCTGTCCCTCTTGTACTCACACAGTGCTCTCCCTTTCAATCTCACACAGTGCTGTCCCTTTCGATCTCACACAGTGCTGTCCCTCTCGCACTCACTCAGTGCTGTCCATTTCAATCTCACACAGTGCTGTCCCTCTCGCACTCTCACAGTGCTGTCCCTTTCAATCTTACACAGTGCTGTCCCTCTTGCACTCACACATTGCTGTCCCTTTCAATCTCACACAGTGCAGTCCCCTTCAATCTCACACAGTTCTGTCCCTCTCGCACTCACACAGTGCTGTCCCTCTCGCACTCTCTCAGTGCTGTCCCTCTCGCACTCTCACAGTGCTGTCCCTCTCGCACTCTCACAGTGCTGTCCCTCTCGCACTCTCACAGTGCTGTCCCTGTCGCACTCTCACAGTGCTGTCCCTCTCGCACTTTCACAGTGCTGTCCCTCTCGCACTCTCACAGTGCTGTCCCTCTCGCACTCTCACAGTGCTGTCCCTCTCGCACTCTCACAGTGCTGTCCCTCTCGCACTCACACAGTGCTGTCCCTCTCGCACTCACACAGTGCTGTCCCTCTCGCACTCACACAGTGCTGTCCCTCTCGCACTCACACAGTGCTGTCCCTCTCGCACTCACACAGTGCTGTCCCTCTCGCACTCACACAGTGCTGTCCCTCTCGCACTCACACAGTGCTGTCCCTCTCGCACTCACACAGTGCTGTCCCTCTCGCACTGACACAGTGCTGTCCCTCTCGCACTGACACAGTGCTGTCCCTCTCGCACTGACACAGTGCTGTCCCTCTCGCACTCACACAGTGCTGTGCCTTTTGATCTCACACAGTGCTGTCCCTCTCGCACTCACACAGTGCTATCCCTCTCGCAGTCACACAATGCTGTCCCTTTCAATCTCACACAGTGCTGTCCCTGTCGCAATCAGCAAGTGCTGTCCCTCCTAATCTCAATCAGTGCTGTCCCTCTCGCACTCACACAGTGCAGTCCCTCTCGCACTCACACAGTGCTGTCCCTCTCGCACTCACACAGTGCTGTCCCTCTCGCACTCACACAGTGCTGTCCCTCTCGCACTCACACAGTGCTGTCCCTCTCGCACTCACACAGTGCTGTCCCTCTCGCACTCACACAGTGCTGTCCCTCTCGCACTCACACAGTGCTGTCCCTCTCGCACTCACACAGTGCTGTCCCTCTCGCACTCACACAGTGCTGTCCCTCTCGCACTCACACAGTGCTGTCCCTCTCGCACTCACACAGTGCTGTCCCTCTCGCACTCACACAGTGCTGTCCCTCTCGCACTCACACAGTGCTGTCCCTCTCGCACTCACACAGTGCTGTCCCTCTCGCACTCACACAGTGCTGTCCCTCTCGCACTCACACAGTGCTGTCCCTCTCGCACATACACAGTGCTGTCCCTTTCAATCTCACACAGTGCTGTCCCTCTTGCATTCACACAGTGCTCTCCGTCTTGCACTCACACAGTGCTGTCCCTCTTGCATTCACACAGTGCTGTCCCTTTCAATCTCACACAGTGCTGTCCCTTTCAATCTCACACAGTGCTGTCCCTTTCAATCTCACACAGTGCTGTCCCTCTCACACTGACACAGTGCTGTCCCTTTCAATCTCACTCAGTGCTGTCCCTCTCGCACTCACACAGTGCTGTCCCTTTCAATCTCACTCAGTGCTGTCCCTCTCGCACTCACACAGTGCTGTCCCTTTCATTCTCACACAGTGCTGTCCCTCTCGCACTCACACAGTGCTGTCCCTTTCAATCTCACTCAGTGCTGTCCCTCTCGCACTCACACAGTGCTGTCCCTTTCAATCTCACTAAGTGCTGTCCCTCTAGCACTCACACAGTGCTGTCCCTCTAGCACTCACACAGTGCTGTCCCTCTCGCACTCACACAGTGCTGTCCCTCTCGCACTCACACAGTGCGGTCCCTCTCGCACTCACACAGTGCGGTCCCTCTCGCACTCACACAGTGCGGTCCCTCTCGCACTCACACAGTGCGGTCCCTCTCGCACTCACACAGTGCTGACCCTCTCGCACTCACACAGTGCTGACCCTCTCGCACTCACACAGTGCTGACCCTCTCGCACTCACACAGTGCTGTCCCTCTCGCACTCACAAAGTGCTGTCCCTTTCAATCTCACACAGTGCTGTCCATTTCAATCTCACACAGTGCTGTCCCTCTCCCACTCACAAAGTGCTGTCCCTTTCAATCTCACACAGTGCTGTCCCTCTTGCCCTCACACAGTGCTGTCCCTCTGGCCCTCACACAGTGCTGTCCCTCACGCCCTCACACAGTGCTGTCCCTCACGCCCTCACACAGTGCTGTCCCTCTCGCCCTCACACAGTGCTGTCCCTCTCGCCCTCACACAGTGCTGTCCCTCTCGCCCTCACACAGTGCTGTCCCTCTCGCCCTCACACAGTGCTGTCCCTCTCGCCCTCACACAGTGCTGTCCCTCACGCCCTCACACAGTGCTGTCCCTCACGCCCTCACACAGTGCTGTCCCTCTCGCCCTCACACAGTGCTGTCCCTCTCGCACTCACACAGTGCTGTCCCTCTCGCACTCACACAGTGCTGTCCCTCTCGCACTCACACAGTGCTGTCCCTCTCGCCCTCACACAGTGCTGTCCCTCTCGCCCTCACACAGTGCTGTCCCTCTCGCACTCACACAGTGCTGTCCCTCTCGCACTCACACAGTGCTGTCCCTCTCGCACTCACACAGTGCTGTCCCTCTCGCCCTCACACAGTGCTGTCCCTCTCGCCCTCACACAGTGCTGTCCCTCTCGCACTCACACAGTGCTGTCCCTCTCGCACTCACACAGTGCTGTCCCTCTCGCCCTCACACAGTGCTGTCCCTCTCGAACACACACAGTGCTGTCCCTCTCGCCCTCACACAGTGCTGTCCCTCTCGCCCTCACACAGTGCTGTCCCTCTCGCCCTCACACAGTGCTGTCCCTCTCGCCCTCACACAGTGCTGTCCCTCTCGAACACACACAGTGCTGTCCCTTTCGATCTCACACAGTGCTGTCCCTCTCGCCTTCACACAGTGCTGTCCCTCTCGCCTTCACACAGTGCTGTCCCTCTTGCACTCACACAGTGCTGTCCCTTTTGCACTCACACAGTGCTGTCCCTCTTGCACTCACACAGTGCTGTCCCTTTCAATCTCACACAGTGCTGTCCCTTTCAATCTCACACAGTGCTGTCCCTTTCAATCTCACACAGTGCTGTCCGTCTCACACTCACAGTGCTGTCCCTTTCAATCTCACACAGTGCTGTCCCTCTTGCACTCACACAGTGCTGTCCCTCTTGCACTCACACAGTGCTGTCCCTTTCAATCTCACACAGTGTTATCCCTCTCACACTCACACAGTGCTGTCCCTTTCAATCTCACACAGTGCTGTCCCTCTCGCACTCACACAGTGCTGTCCCTTTCAATCTCACACAGTGCTGTCCCTTTCAATCTCACACAGTGCTGTCCCTTTCAATCTCACACAGTGTTGTCCCTCTCACACTCACACAGTGCTGTCCCTTTCAATCTCACACAGTGCTGTCCCTTTCAATCTCACACAGTGCTGTCCCTCTTGCACTCACACAGTGCTGTCCCTCTTGCACTCACACAGTGCTGTCCCTTTCAATCTCACACAGTGTTATCCCTCTCACACTCACACAGTGCTGTCCCTTTCAATCTCACACAGTGCTGTCCCTCTCGCACTCACACAGTGCTGTCCCTTTCAATCTCACACAGTGCTGTCCCTTTCAATCTCACACAGTGCTGTCCCTTTCAATCTCACACAGTGCTGTCCCTCTCGCACTCACACAGTGCTGTCCCTTTCAATCTCACACAGTGTTGTCCCTCTCACACTCACACAGTGCTGTCCCTTTCAATCTCACACAGTGCTGTCCCTTTCAATCTCACACAGTGCTGTCCCTCTTGCACTCACACAGTGCTGTCCCTCTTGCACTCACACAGTGCTGTCCCTTTCAATCTCACACAGTGCTGTCCCTTTCAATCTCACACAGTGCTGTCCCTTTCAATCTCACACAGTGCTGTCCGTCTCACACTCACAGTGCTGTCCCTTTCAATCTCACACAGTGCTGTCCCTCTTGCACTCACACAGTGCTGTCCCTCTTGCACTCACACAGTGCTGTCCCTTTCAATCTCACACAGTGTTATCCCTCTCACACTCACACAGTGCTGTCCCTTTCAATCTCACACAGTGCTGTCCCTCTCGCACTCACACAGTGCTGTCCCTTTCAATCTCACACAGTGCTGTCCCTCTTGCACTCACACAGTGCTGTCCCTCTTGCACTCACACAGTGTTGTCCCTTTCAATCTCACACAGTGCTGTCCCTCTCGCACTCACACAGTGCTGTCCCTTTCAATCTCACACAGTGCTGTCCCTCTCGCCCTCACACAGTGCTGTCCCTCTCGTCCTCACACAATGCTGTCCCTCTCGCACTCACACAGTGCTGTCCCTTTCAATCTCACACAGTGCTGTCCCTCTCACACTCACACAGTGCTGTCCCTCTCACACTCACACAGTGCTGTCCCTCTCGCACTCACACAGTGCTGTCCTTCTCGCACTCACACAGTGCTGTCCCTCTCGCACTCACACAGTGCTGTCCCTCTCGCCCTCACACAGTGCTGTCCCTCTCGCACTCACACAGTGCTGTCCCTCTCGCCCTCACACAGTGCTGTCCCTCTCGCACTCACACAGTGCTGTCCCTCTCGCCCTCACACAGTGCTGTCCCTCTCGCCCTCACACAGTGCTGTCCCTCTCGCCCTCACACAGTGCTGTCCCTCTCGCCCTCACACAGTGCTGTCCCTCTCGCACTCACACAGTGCTGTCCCTCTCGCACTCACACAGTGCTGTCCCTCTCGCACTGCCACAGTGCTGTCCCTCTCGCACTGCCACAGTGCTGTCCCTCTCGCACTCACACAGTGCTGTGCCTTTCAATCTCACACAGTGCTGTCCCTCTCGCACTGCCACAGTGCTGTCCCTCTCGCCCTCACACAGTGCTGTCCCTCTCGCACTCACACAGTGCTGTCCCTCTCGCACTCACACAGTGCTGTCCCTCTCGCCCTCACACAGTGCTGTCCCTCTCGCACTCACACAGTGCTGTCCCTCTCGCACTCACACAGTGCTGTCCCTCTCGCACTCACACAGTGCTGTCCCTCTCGCACTCACACAGTGCTGTCCCTCTCGCACTCACACAGTGCTGTCCCTCTCGCACTCACACAGTGCTGTCCCTCTTGCACTCACACAGTGCTGTCCCTCTCGCACTCACACAGTGCTGTCCCTCTTGCACTCACACAGTGCTGTCCCTTTCGATCTCACACAGTGCTGTCCCTCTTGCACTCACACAGTGCTGTCCCTTTCAATCTCACACAGTGCTGTCCCTTTCAATCTCACACAGTGCTGTCTCTCTCGCCCTCACACAGTGCTGTCCCTCTCGCCCTCACACAGTGCTGTCCCTCTCGCCCTCACACAGTGCTGTCCCTCTCGCCCTCACACAGTGCTGTCCCTCTCGCCCTCACACAGTGCTGTCCCTCTCGCCCTCACACAGTGCTGTCCCTCTCGCACTCACACAGTGCTGTCCCTCTCACACTCACACAGTGCTGTCCCTCTCGCACTGCCACAGTGCTGTCCCTCTCGCCCTCACACAGTGCTGTCCCTCTCGCCCTCACACAGTGCTGTCCCTCTCGCCCTCACACAGTGCTGTCCCTCTTGCACTCACACAGTGCTGTCCCTTTCAATCTCACACAGTGCTGTCCCTCTCGCCCTCACACAGTGCTGTCCCTCTCGCACTCACACAGTGCTGTCCCTCTTGCACTCACACAGTGCTGTCCCTTTCAATCTCACACAGTGCTGTCCCTTTCAATCTCACACAGTGCTGTCCCTTTCAATCTCACACAGTGCTGTCCCTCTCGCACTCACACAGTGCTGTCCCTCTCACACTCACACAGTGCTGTGCCTTTCAATCTCACACAGTGCTGTCCCTCTCGCACTCACACAGTGCTGTCCCTCTCACACTCACACAGTGCTGTCCCTTTCAATCTCACACAGTGCTGTCCCTCTCGCACTCACACAGTGCTGTCCCTTTCAATCTCACACAGTGCTGTCCCTTTCAATCTCACACAGTGCTGTCCCCTTCAATCTCACACAGTGCTGTCCCTCTTGCACTCACATAGTGCTGTCCCTTTCAATCTCACACAGTGCTGTCCCTTTCAATCTCACACAGTGCTGTCCCTTTCAATCTCACACAGTGCTGTCCCTTTCAATCTCACACAGTGCTGTCGCTCTCGCACTCACACAGTGCTGTCCCTCTCGCACTCACACAGTGCTGTCCCTCTCGCCCTCACACAGTGCTGTCCCTCTCGCCCTCACACAGTGCTGTCCCTCTCGCACTCACACAGTGCTGTCCCTCTCGCGCTCACACAGTGCTGTCCCTCTCGCGCACTCACAGTGCTGTGCCTTTCAATCTCACACAGTGCTGTCCCTCTCGCACTGCCACAGTGCTGTCCCTCTCGCCCTCACACAGTGCTGTCCCTCTCGCACTCACACAGTGCTGTCCCTCTCGCACTCACACAGTGCTGTCCCTCTCGCACTCACACAGTGCTGTCCCTCTCGCACTGCCACAGTGCTGTCCCTCTCGCACTCACACAGTGCTGTCCCTCTCGCACTCACACAGTGCTGTCCCTTTCGATCTCACAGTGCTGTCCCTCTCGCACTCACACAGTGCTGTCCCTTTCAATCTCACACAGTGCTGTCCCTCTTGCACTCACACAGTGCTGTCCCTTTCAATCTCACACAGTGCTGTCCATTTCAATCTCACACAGTGCTGTCCCTCTTGCACTCACACAGTGCTGTCCCTTTCAATCTCACACAGTGCTGTCCCCTTCAATCTCACACAGTGCTGTCCCTCTTGCACTCACACAGTGCTGTCCCTTTCAATCTCACACAGTGCTGTCCCTTTCAATCTCACACAGTGCTGTCCCTTTCAATCTCACACAGTGCTGTCTCTCTCGCCCTCACACAGTGCTGTCCCTCTCGCCCTCACACAGTGCTGTCCCTCTCGCACTCACACAGTGCTGTCCCTCTCGCGCTCACACAGTGCTGTCCCTCTCGCGCACTCACAGTGCTGTGCCTTTCAATCTCACACAGTGCTGTCCCTCTCGCACTGCCACAGTGCTGTCCCTCTCGAACACACACAGTGCTGTCCCTTTCGATCTCACACAGTGCTGTCCCTTTCGGTCCCACACAGTGCTGTCCCTCTTGCACTCACACAGTGCTGTCCCTCTTGCACTGCCACAGTGCTGTCCCTCTCGAACACACACAGTGCTGTCCCTTTCGATCTCACACAGTGCTGTCCCTTTCGATCTCACACAGTGCTGTCCCTTTCGATCCCACACAGTGCTGTCCCTCTCGCGCTCACACAGTGCTGTCCCTCTCGCGCACTCACAGTGCTGTGCCTTTCAATCTCACACAGTGCTGTCCCTCTCGCACTGCCACAGTGCTGTCCCTCTCGAACACACACAGTGCTGTCCCTTTCGATCTCACACAGTGCTGTCCCTTTCGATCCCACACAGTGCTGTCCCTCTTGCACTCACACAGTGCTTTCCCTCTCGCACTCACACAGTGCTGTCCCTTTCAATCTCACACAGTGCTGTCCGTCTTGCACTCACACAGTGCTGTCCCTTTCAATCTCACACAGTGCTGTCCCTCTCGCACTCACACAGTGCTGTCCCTTTCGATCTCACACAGTGCTGTCCCTCTTGCACTCACACAGTGCTGTCCCTCTTGCACTCACACAGTGCTGTCCCTCTTGCACTCACACAGTGCTGTCCCTCTTGCACTCACACAGTGCTGTCCCTCTTGCACTCACACAGTGCTGTCCCTCTTGCACTCACACAGTGCTGTCCCTTTCAATCTCACACAGTGCTGTCCCTTTCAATCTCACACAGTGCTGTCCCTTTCAATCTCACACAGTGCTGTCCCTTTCAATCTCACACAGTGCTGTCCCTTTCAATCTCACACAGTGCTGTCCCTTTCAATCTCACACAGTGCTGTCCCTTTCAATCTCACAGTGCTGTCCCTCTCACACTCACAGTGCTGTCCCTTTCAATCTCACACAGTGCTGTCCCTCTTGCACTCACACAGTGCTGTCCTTTTCAATCTCACACAGTGCTATCCCTCTCGCACTCACACAGTGCTGTCCCTTTCAATCTCACACAGTGCTGTCCCTCTTGCACTCACACTGTGCTGTCCCTCTCACACTCACACAGTGCTCTCCCTCTCGCACTCACACAGTGCTGTCCCTCTCGCACTCACACAGTGCTGTCCCTCTTGCACTCACACAGTGCTGTCCCTTTCAATCTCACACAGTGCTGTCCCTCTCGCACTCACACAGTGCTGTCCCTCTCGCACTCACACAGTGCTGTCCCTCTCGCACTCACACAGTGCTGTCCCTTTCAATCTCACACAGTGCTGTCCCTCTTGCACTCACACAGTGCTGTCCCTTTCAATCTCACACAGTGCTGTCCCTCTCGCACTCACACAGTGCTGTCCCTCTCGCACTGACACAATGCTGTCCCTCTCGCACTCACACAGTGCTGTGCCTTTCGATCTCACACAGTGCTGTCCCTCTTGTACTAACACAGTGCTGTCCCTTTCAATGTCACACAGTGCTGTCCCTTTCAATCTCACACAGTGCTGTCCCTCTCACACTGACACAGTGCTGTCCCTTTCGATCTCACACAGTGCTGTCACTCTCGCCCTCACACAGTGCTGTCCCTCTCGCACTCACACAGTGCTGTCCCTTTCGATCTCACACAGTGCTGTCCCTCTTGCACTCACACAGTGCTGTCCCTCTTGCACTCCCACAGTGCTTTCCCTCTCGCACTCACACAGTGCTTTCCCTCTCGCACTCACACAGTGCTGTCCCACTTGCACTCACACAGTGTTGTCCCTCTCGCACTCACACAGTGCTGTCCCTCTCGCACTCACACAGTGCTGTCCCTCTCGCACTCACACAGTGCTGTCCCTCTTGCACTCACACAGTGCTGTCCTTTTCAATCTCACACAGTGCTATCCCTCTCGCACTCACACAGTGCTGTCCCTTTCAATCTCACACAGTGCTGTCCCTCTTGCACTCACACTGTGCTGTCCCTCTCACACTCACACAGTGCTGTCCCTCTCGCACTCACACAGTGCTGTCCCTCTCGCACTCACACAGTGCTGTCCCTCTCGCACTCACACAGTGCTGTCCCTCTCGCACTCACACAGTGCTGTCCCTTTCAATCTCACACAGTGCTGTCCCTTTCAATCTCACACAGTGCTGTCCCTCTTGCACTCACACAGTGCTGTCCCTTTCAATCTCACACAGTGCTGTCCCTCTCGCACTCACACAGTGCTGTCCCTCTCGCACTCACACAGTGCTGTCCCTCTCGCACTCACACAGTGCTGTCCCTTTCAATCTCACACAGTGCTGTCCCTTTCAATCTCACACAGTGCTGTCCCTCTCGCACTCACACACTGCTGTTCCTTTCAATCTCACACAGTGCTGTCCCTCTTGAACTCACACAGTGCTCTCCCTCTTGCACTCACACAGTGCTGTCTCTGTTGCACTCACACAGTGCTGTACCTTTCAATCTCTCACAGTGCTGTCCCTCTCAATCTCTCACAGTGCTGTCCGTCTCGCACTCACACAGTGCTGTCCCTCTCGCACTGACACAGTGCTGTGCCTTTCGATCTCACACAGTGCTGTCCCTCTTGTACTAACACAGTGCTGTCCCTTTCAATGTCACACAGTGCTGTCCCTTTCAATCTCACACAGTGCTGTCCCTCTCACACTGACACAGTGCTGTCCCTTTCAATCTCACACAGTGCTGTCACTCTCGCCCTCACACAGTGCTGTCCCTCTCGCACTCACACAGTGCTGTCCCTTTCGATCTCACACAGTGCTGTCCCTTTCAATCTCACAGTGCTGTCCCTCTCACACTCACAGTGCTGTCCCTTTCAATCTCACACAGTGCTGTCCCTCTTGCACTCACACAGTGCTGTCCTTTTCAATCTCACACAGTGCTATCCCTCTCGCACTCACACAGTGCTGTCCCTTTCAATCTCACACAGTGCTGTCCCTCTTGCACTCACACTGTGCTGTCCCTCTCACACTCACACAGTGCTCTCCCTCTCGCACTCACACAGTGCTCTCCCTCTCGCACTCACACAGTGCTGTCCCTCTCGCACTCACACAGTGCTGTCCCTCTTGCACTCACACAGTGCTGTCCCTTTCAATCTCACACAGTGCTGTCCCTCTCGCACTCACACAGTGCTGTCCCTCTCGCACTCACACAGTGCTGTCCCTCTCGCACTCACACAGTGCTGTCCCTTTCAATCTCACACAGTGCTGTCCCTCTTGCACTCACACAGTGCTGTCCCTTTCAATCTCACACAGTGCTGTCCCTCTCGCACTCACACAGTGCTGTCCCTCTCGCACTGACACAATGCTGTCCCTCTCGCACTCACACAGTGCTGTGCCTTTCGATCTCACACAGTGCTGTCCCTCTTGTACTAACACAGTGCTGTCCCTTTCAATGTCACACAGTGCTGTCCCTTTCAATCTCACACAGTGCTGTCCCTCTCACACTGACACAGTGCTGTCCCTTTCGATCTCACACAGTGCTGTCACTCTCGCCCTCACACAGTGCTGTCCCTCTCGCACTCACACAGTGCTGTCCCTTTCGATCTCACACAGTGCTGTCCCTCTTGCACTCACACAGTGCTGTCCCTCTTGCACTCCCACAGTGCTTTCCCTCTCGCACTCACACAGTGCTTTCCCTCTCGCACTCACACAGTGCTGTCCCACTTGCACTCACACAGTGTTGTCCCTCTCGCACTCACACAGTGCTGTCCCTCTCGCACTCACACAGTGCTGTCCCTCTCGCACTCACACAGTGCTGTCCCTCTTGCACTCACACAGTGCTGTCCTTTTCAATCTCACACAGTGCTATCCCTCTCGCACTCACACAGTGCTGTCCCTTTCAATCTCACACAGTGCTGTCCCTCTTGCACTCACACTGTGCTGTCCCTCTCACACTCACACAGTGCTGTCCCTCTCGCACTCACACAGTGCTGTCCCTCTCGCACTCACACAGTGCTGTCCCTCTCGCACTCACACAGTGCTGTCCCTCTCGCACTCACACAGTGCTGTCCCTCTCGCACTCACACAGTGCTGTCCCTCTCGCACTCACACAGTGCTGTCCCTCTCGCACTCACACAGTGCTGTCCCTTTCAATCTCACACAGTGCTGTCCCTTTCAATCTCACACAGTGCTGTCCCTCTCGCACTCACACACTGCTGTTCCTTTCAATCTCACACAGTGCTGTCCCTCTTGAACTCACACAGTGCTCTCCCTCTTGCACTCACACAGTGCTGTCTCTGTTGCACTCACACAGTGCTGTACCTTTCAATCTCTCACAGTGCTGTCCCTCTCAATCTCTCACAGTGCTGTCCGTCTCGCACTCACACAGTGCTGTCCCTCTCGCACTGACACAGTGCTGTGCCTTTCGATCTCACACAGTGCTGTCCCTCTTGTACTAACACAGTGCTGTCCCTTTCAATGTCACACAGTGCTGTCCCTTTCAATCTCACACAGTGCTGTCCCTCTCACACTGACACAGTGCTGTCCCTTTCAATCTCACACAGTGCTGTCACTCTCGCCCTCACACAGTGCTGTCCCTCTCGCACTCACACAGTGCTGTCCCTTTCGATCTCACACAGTGCTGTCCCTCTTGCACTCACACAGTGCTGTCCCTCTCGCACTGACACAGTGCTGTGCCTTTCGATCTCACACAGTGCTGTCCCTCTTGTACTAACACAGTGCTGTCCCTTTCAATGTCACACAGTGCTGTCCCTTTCAATCTCACACAGTGCTGTCCCTCTCACACTGACACAGTGCTGTCCCTTTCAATCTCACACAGTGCTGTCACTCTCGCCCTCACACAGTGCTGTCCCTCTCGCACTCACACAGTGCTGTCCCTTTCAATCTCACACAGTGCTGTCCCTTTCAATCTCACACAGTGCTGTCCCTCTTGCACTCACACAGTGCTGTCCCTTTCAATCTCACACAGTGCTGTCCCTCTCGCACTCACACAGTGCTGTCCCTCTCGCACTCACACAGTGCTGTCCCTCTCGCACTCACACAGTGCTGTCCCTCTCGCACTCACACAGTGCTGTCCCTTTCAATCTCACACAGTGCTGTCCCTTTCAATCTCACACAGTGCTGTCCCTCTCGCACTCACACACTGCTGTTCCTTTCAATCTCACACAGTGCTGTCCCTCTTGAACTCACACAGTGCTCTCCCTCTTGCACTCACACAGTGCTGTCTCTGTTGCACTCACACAGTGCTGTACCTTTCAATCTCTCACAGTGCTGTCCCTCTCAATCTCTCACAGTGCTGTCCGTCTCGCACTCACACAGTGCTGTCCCTCTCGCACTGACACAGTGCTGTGCCTTTCGATCTCACACAGTGCTGTCCCTCTTGTACTAACACAGTGCTGTCCCTTTCAATGTCACACAGTGCTGTCCCTTTCAATCTCACACAGTGCTGTCCCTCTCACACTGACACAGTGCTGTCCCTTTCAATCTCACACAGTGCTGTCACTCTCGCCCTCACACAGTGCTGTCCCTCTCGCACTCACACAGTGCTGTCCCTTTCGATCTCACACAGTGCTGTCCCTCTTGCACTCACACAGTGCTGTCCCTCTTGCACTCCCACAGTGCTTTCCCTCTCGCACTCACACAGTGCTTTCCCTCTCGCACTCACACAGTGCTGTCCCACTTGCACTCACACAGTGTTGTCCCTCTCGCACTCACACAGTGCTGTCCCTCTCGCACTCACACAGTGCTGTCCCTCTCGCACTCACACAGTGCTGTCCCTCTCGCACTCACACAGTGCTGTCCCTCTCGCACTCACACAGTGCTGTCCCTCTCGCACTCACACAGTGCTGTCCCTCTCGCACTCACACAGTGCTGTCCCTCTCGCACTCACACAGTGCTGTCCCTCTCGCACTCACACAGTGCTGTCCCTCTCGCACTCACACAGTGCTGTCCCTCTCGCACTCACACAGTGCTGTCCCTTTCAATCTCACACAGTGCTGTCCCTCTTGCACTCACACAGTGCTGTCCCTTTCAATCTCACACAGTGCTGTCCCTTTCAATCTCACACAGTGCTGTCCCTCTCGCACTCACACAGTGCTGTCCCTCTCGCACTCACACAGTGCTGTCCCTTTCAATCTCACACATTGCTGTCCCTCTCGCCCTCACACAGTGCTGTCCCTCTCGCACTCACACAGTGCTGTCCCTCTCGCACTCACACAGTGCTGTCCCTCTCGCACTCACACACTGCTGTCCCTCTCGCACTCACACAGTGCTGTCCCTCTCGCACTCACACAGTGCTGTCCCTCTCGCACTCACACAGTGCTGTCCCTCTCGCACTCACACAGTGCTGTCCCTCTCGCACTCACACAGTGCTGTCCCTCTCGCACTCACACAGTGCTGTCCCTCTCGCACTCACACAGTGCTGTCCCTCTCGCACTGCCACAGTGCTGTCCCTCTCGCACTCACACAGTGCTGTGCCTTTCGATCTCACACAGTGCTGTCCCTTTCAATCTCACACAGTGCTGTCCCTCTTGCACTCACACAGTGCTGTCCCTTTCAATCTCACTCAGTGCTGTCCCTGTCGAACACACACAGTGCTGTCCCTTTCAATCTCACACAGTGCTGTCACTCTCGCCCTCACACAGTGCTGTCACTCTCGCCCTCACACAGTGCTGTCCCTCTTGTACTCACACAATGCTGTCCCTCTTGTACTCACACAGTGCTGTCCCTCTTGTACTCACACAGTGCTGTCCCTCTCGCACTCACACAGTGCTTTCCCTCTCTTACTCACACAGTGCTGTCGCTCTTGCACTCACACAGTGCTGTCCCTCTCGCACTCACACAGTGCTGTCGCTCTTGCACTCACACAGTGCTGTCCCTCTTGCACTCACACTGTGCTGTCCCTTTCAATCTCACACAGTGCTGTCCCTCTTGCACTCACACAGTGCTGTCCCTTTCAATCTCACACAGTGCTGTCCCTTTCAATCTCACACAGTGCTGTCCCTTTCAATCTCACACAGTGCTGTCCCTTTCAATCTCACACAGTGCTGTCGCTCTTGCACTCACACAGTGCTGTCGCTCTTGCACTCACACAGTGCTGTCGCTCTTGCACTCACACAGTGCTGTCGCTCTTGCACTCACACAGTGCTGTCGCTCTTGCACTCACACAGTGCTGTCGCTCTTGCACTCACACAGTGCTTTCCCTCTCATACTCACACAGTGCTGTCCCTCTCGCACTCACACAGTGCTGTCCCTTTCAATCTCACACAGTGCTGTCCCTTTCAATCTCACACAGTGCTGTCCCTCTAACACTCACACAGTGCTGTCCCTCTCACACTCACACAGTGCTGTCCCTCTCTCACTCACACAGTGCTGCCCCTTTCAATCTCACACAGTGCTGCCCCTTTCAATCTCACACAGTGCTGCCCCTTTCAATCTCACACAGTGCTGTCCCTTTCAATCTCACACAGTGCTGTCCCTTTCACACTCACACAGTGCTATCCCTCTCGCACTCACACAGTGCTGTCCCTTTCAATCTCACATAGTGCTGTCCCTCTCGCACTCACACAGTGCTGTCCCTTTCAATCTCACACAGTGCTGTCCCTCTTGCACTCACACAGTGCTGTCCCTCTTGCACTCACACAGTGCTGTCCCTTTCAATCTCACACAGTGCTGTCCCTCTTGCACTCACACAGTGCTGTCCCTTTCAATCTCACACAGTGCTGTCCCTCTTGCACTCACACAGTGCTGTCCCTTTCAATCTCACACAGTGCTGTCCCTCTCACACTCTCACACAGTGCTGTCCCTCTCACACTCTCACAGTGCTGTCCCTCTCACACTCTCACAGTGCTGTCCCTCTCACACTCTCACAGTGCTGTCCCTCTCACACTCTCACAGTGCTGTCCCTCTCGCACTCACACAGTGCTGTCCCTCTCGCACTCACACAGTGCTGTCCCTTTCAATCTCTCACAGTGCTGTCCCTCTTGCACTCTCACAGTGCTGTCCCTCTTGCACTCACACAGTGCTGTCCCTCTCACACTCACACAGTGCTGTCCCTCTCGCACTCACACAGTGCTGTCCCTTTCAATCTCACACAGTGCCCTCCCTCTTGCACTCACACAGTGCTGTCCCTGTTGCACTCACACAGTGCTGTACCTTTCAATCTCATACAGTGTTGTCCCTCTCGCACTCACACAGTGCTGTCCCTTTCAATCTCACACAGTGCTGTCCCTCTTGCACTCACACAGTGCTGTCCCTTTTAATCTCACACAGTGCTGTCCCTCTTGCACTCACACAGTGCTGTACCTTTCAATCTCACTCAGTGCTGTCCCTTTCACACTCACACAGTGCTGTCCGTCTCACACTGACAGAGTGCTGTCCCTCTCGCACTGACACAATGCTGTCCCTCTCGCACTCACACAGTGCTGTGCCTTTCAATCTCACACAGTGCTGTGCCTTTCAAATTCACACAGTGCTGTCCCTCTTGTACTCACACAGTGCTGTCCCTTTCAATCTTACACACTGCTGTCCCTCTCGCACTCACACAGTGCTGTCCCTTTCAATCTCACACAGTGCTGTCCCTTTCAATCTCACACAGTGCTGTCCCTTTCAATCTCACACAGTGCTGTCCCTCTTGCACTCACACAGTGCTGTACCTTTCAATCTCACTCAGTGCTGTCCCTTTCAATCTCACAGAGTGCTGTCCCTTTCAATCTCACACAGTGCTGTCCCTCTTGCACTCACACAGTGCTGTACCTTTCAATCTCACTCAGTGCTGTCCCTTTCAATCTCACACAGTGCTGTCCCTTTCAATCTCACACAGTGCTGTCCCTCTTGCACTCACACAGTGCTGTCCCTTTCAATATCACACAGTGCTGTCCCTCTCGCACTCACGCAGTGCTGTCCCTTTCAATTTCACACAGTGCTGTCCCTTTCAATCCCACTCAGTGCTGTCCCTCTCACACTCACACAGTGCTGTCCCTCTCACACTCACACAGTGCTGTCCCTCTCACACTCACACAGTGCTGTCCCTCTCACACTCACACAGTGCTGTCCCTCTCGCACTCACACAGTGCTGTCCCTCTCACACTCACACAGTGCTGTCCCTCTCACACTCACACAGTGCTGTCCCTCTCACAGTCACACAGTGCTGTCCCTCTCGCACTCACACAGTGCTGTCCCTTTCAATCTCACACAGTGCTGTCCCTCTTGCACTCACACAGTGCTGTCCCTTTCAATCTCACACAGTGCTGTCCCTCTCGCACTCACACAGTGCTATCCCTCTCGCACTCACACAGTGCTGTCCCTTTCGCACTCACACAGTGCTGTCCCTTTCAATCTCACACAGTGCTGTCCCTCTTGCACTCACACAGTGCTGTCGCTCTTGCACTCACACAGTGCTGTCGCTCTTGCACTCACACAGTGCTGTCGCTCTTGCACTCACACAGTGCTGTCGCTCTTGCATTCACACAGTGCTGTCGCTCTTGCACTCACACAGTGCTGTCGCTCTTGCACTCACACAGTGCTTTCCCTCTCATACTCACACAGTGCTTTCCCTCTCATACTCACACAGTGCTGTCCCTCTTGCACTCACACAGTGCTGTCCCTTTCAATCTCACACAGTGCTGTCCCTCTTGCACTCACACAGTGCTGTCCCTTTCAATCTCACACAGTGCTGCCCCTTTCAATCTCACACAGTGCTGCCCCTTTCAATCTCACACAGTGCTGTCCCTTTCAATCTCACACAGTGCTGTCCCTTTCAATCTCACACAGTGCTGTCCCTTTCAATCTCACACAGTGCTGTCCCTTTCACACTCACACAGTGCTATCCCTCTCGCACTCACACAGTGCTGTCCCTTTCAATCTCACATAGTGCTGTCCCTCTCGCACTCACACAGTGCTGTCCCTTTCAATCTCACACAGTGCTGTCCCTCTTGCACTCACACAGTGCTGTCCTTCTTGCACTCACACAGTGCTGTCCCTTTCAATCTCACACAGTGCTGTCCCTCTTGCACTCACACAGTGCAGTCCCTTTCAATCTCACACAGTGCTGTCCCTCTCACACTCTCACAGTGCTGTCCCTCTCACACTCACACAGTGCTGTCCCTCTCGCACTCACACAGTGCTGTCCCTTTCAATCTCTCACAGTGCTGTCCCTCTTGCACTCTCACAGTGCTGTCCCTCTTGCACTCACACAGTGCTGTCCCTCTCACACTCACACAGTGCTGTCCCTCTCACACTCACACAGTGCTGTCCCTCTCACACTCACACAGTGCTGTCCCTCTCGCACTCACACAGTGCTGTCCCTCTCGCACTCACACAGTGCTGTCCCTCTCGCACTCACACAGTGCTGTCCCTCTCGCACTCACACAGTGCTGTCCCTCTCGCACTCACACAGTGCTGTCCCTCTCGCACTCACACAGTGCTGTCCCTCTCGCACTCACACAGTGCTGTCCCTCTCGCACTCACACAGTGCTGTCCCTTTCAATCTCTCACAGTGCTGTCCCTTTCAATCTCACACAGTGCTGTCCCTCTTGCACTCACACAGTGCTGGCCCTTTCAATCTCACACAGTGCTATCCCACTCGCACTCACACAGTGCTGTCCCATTCAATCTCACACAGTACTGTCCCTCTTGCACTCACACAGTGCTGTCCCTCTTGCACTCACACAGTGCTGTCCCTCTTGCACTCACACAGTGCTGTCCCTCTTGCACTCACACAGTGCTGTCCCTCTCACACTCACACAGTGCTGTCCCTCTCACACTCACACAGTGCTGTCCCTCTCGCACTCACACAGTGCTGTCCCTTTCAATCTCACACAGTGCTGTCCCTCTTGCACTCACACAGTGCTGTCCCTCTCGCACTCACACACTGCTGTCCCTTTCAATCTCACACAGTGCTGTCCCTCTCACACTCACAGTGCTGTCCCTTTCAATCTCACACAGTGCTGTCCCTCTTGCAGTCACACAGTGCTGGCCCTTTCAATCTCACACAGTGCTATCCCACTCGCACTCACACAGTGCTGTCCCTTTCAATCTCACACAGTACTGTCCCTCTTGCACTCACACAGTGCTGTCCCTCTTGCACTCACAGTGCTGTCCCTCTTGCACTCACACAGTGCTGTCCCTCTCACACTCACACAGTGCTGTCCCTCTCACACTCACACAGTGCTGTCCCTCTCGCACTCACACAGTGCTGTCACTTTCAATCTCACACAGTGCCCTCCCTCTTGCACTCACACAGTGCTGTCCCTGTTGCACTCACACAGTGCTGTACCTTTCAATCTCACACAGTGCCCTCCCACTCGCACTCACACAGTGCTGTCCCTTTCAATCTCACACAGTGCCCTCCCTCTTGCACTCACACAGTGCTGTCCCTCTCGCACTCACACAGTGCTGTCCCTTTCAATCTCACACAGTGCCCTCCCTCTTGCACTCACACAGTGCTGTCCCTGTTGCACTCACACAGTGCTGTACCTCTCAATCTCTCACAGTGCTGTCCCTCTCAATCTCTCACAGAGCTGTGCCTTTCAAATTCACACAGTGCTGTCCCTCTTGTACTCACACAGTGCTGTCCCTTTCAATCTCACACACTGCTGTCCCTCTTGTACTCACACAGTGCTGTCCCTTTCAATCTCACTCAGTGCTGTCCCTCTTGTATTCACACAGTGCTGTCCCTTTCAATCTCACACAGTGCTGTCCCTCTTGCACTCACACAGTGCTGTCCCTTTCAATCTCACACAGTGCTGTCCCTCTTGCACTCACACAGTGCTGTCCCTTTCAATCTCACACAGTGCTGTCCCTCTCACACTCTCACACAGTGCTGTCCCTCTCACACTCTCACAGTGCTGTCCCTCTCACACTCTCACAGTGCTGTCCCTCTCACACTCTCACAGTGCTGTCCCTCTCACACTCTCACAGTGCTGTCCCTCTCGCACTCACACAGTGCTGTCCCTCTCGCACTCACACAGTGCTGTCCCTTTCAATCTCTCACAGTGCTGTCCCTCTTGCACTCTCACAGTGCTGTCCCTCTTGCACTCACACAGTGCTGTCCCTCTCACACTCACACAGTGCTGTCCCTCTCGCACTCACACAGTGCTGTCCCTTTCAATCTCACACAGTGCCCTCCCTCTTGCACTCACACAGTGCTGTCCCTGTTGCACTCACACAGTGCTGTACCTTTCAATCTCATACAGTGTTGTCCCTCTCGCACTCACACAGTGCTGTCCCTTTCAATCTCACACAGTGCTGTCCCTCTTGCACTCACACAGTGCTGTCCCTTTTAATCTCACACAGTGCTGTCCCTCTTGCACTCACACAGTGCTGTACCTTTCAATCTCACTCAGTGCTGTCCCTTTCACACTCACACAGTGCTGTCCGTCTCACACTGACAGAGTGCTGTCCCTCTCGCACTGACACAATGCTGTCCCTCTCGCACTCACACAGTGCTGTGCCTTTCAATCTCACACAGTGCTGTGCCTTTCAAATTCACACAGTGCTGTCCCTCTTGTACTCACACAGTGCTGTCCCTTTCAATCTTACACACTGCTGTCCCTCTCGCACTCACACAGTGCTGTCCCTTTCAATCTCACACAGTGCTGTCCCTTTCAATCTCACACAGTGCTGTCCCTTTCAATCTCACACAGTGCTGTCCCTCTTGCACTCACACAGTGCTGTACCTTTCAATCTCACTCAGTGCTGTCCCTTTCAATCTCACAGAGTGCTGTCCCTTTCAATCTCACACAGTGCTGTCCCTCTTGCACTCACACAGTGCTGTACCTTTCAATCTCACTCAGTGCTGTCCCTTTCAATCTCACACAGTGCTGTCCCTTTCAATCTCACACAGTGCTGTCCCTCTTGCACTCACACAGTGCTGTCCCTTTCAATATCACACAGTGCTGTCCCTCTCGCACTCACGCAGTGCTGTCCCTTTCAATTTCACACAGTGCTGTCCCTTTCAATCCCACTCAGTGCTGTCCCTCTCACACTCACACAGTGCTGTCCCTCTCACACTCACACAGTGCTGTCCCTCTCACACTCACACAGTGCTGTCCCTCTCACACTCACACAGTGCTGTCCCTCTCGCACTCACACAGTGCTGTCCCTCTCACACTCACACAGTGCTGTCCCTCTCACACTCACACAGTGCTGTCCCTCTCACAGTCACACAGTGCTGTCCCTCTCGCACTCACACAGTGCTGTCCCTTTCAATCTCACACAGTGCTGTCCCTCTTGCACTCACACAGTGCTGTCCCTTTCAATCTCACACAGTGCTGTCCCTCTCGCACTCACACAGTGCTATCCCTCTCGCACTCACACAGTGCTGTCCCTTTCGCACTCACACAGTGCTGTCCCTTTCAATCTCACACAGTGCTGTCCCTCTTGCACTCACACAGTGCTGTCGCTCTTGCACTCACACAGTGCTGTCGCTCTTGCACTCACACAGTGCTGTCGCTCTTGCACTCACACAGTGCTGTCGCTCTTGCATTCACACAGTGCTGTCGCTCTTGCACTCACACAGTGCTGTCGCTCTTGCACTCACACAGTGCTTTCCCTCTCATACTCACACAGTGCTTTCCCTCTCATACTCACACAGTGCTGTCCCTCTTGCACTCACACAGTGCTGTCCCTTTCAATCTCACACAGTGCTGTCCCTCTTGCACTCACACAGTGCTGTCCCTTTCAATCTCACACAGTGCTGCCCCTTTCAATCTCACACAGTGCTGCCCCTTTCAATCTCACACAGTGCTGTCCCTTTCAATCTCACACAGTGCTGTCCCTTTCAATCTCACACAGTGCTGTCCCTTTCAATCTCACACAGTGCTGTCCCTTTCACACTCACACAGTGCTATCCCTCTCGCACTCACACAGTGCTGTCCCTTTCAATCTCACATAGTGCTGTCCCTCTCGCACTCACACAGTGCTGTCCCTTTCAATCTCACACAGTGCTGTCCCTCTTGCACTCACACAGTGCTGTCCTTCTTGCACTCACACAGTGCTGTCCCTTTCAATCTCACACAGTGCTGTCCCTCTTGCACTCACACAGTGCAGTCCCTTTCAATCTCACACAGTGCTGTCCCTCTCACACTCTCACAGTGCTGTCCCTCTCACACTCACACAGTGCTGTCCCTCTCGCACTCACACAGTGCTGTCCCTTTCAATCTCTCACAGTGCTGTCCCTCTTGCACTCTCACAGTGCTGTCCCTCTTGCACTCACACAGTGCTGTCCCTCTCACACTCACACAGTGCTGTCCCTCTCACACTCACACAGTGCTGTCCCTCTCACACTCACACAGTGCTGTCCCTCTCGCACTCACACAGTGCTGTCCCTCTCGCACTCACACAGTGCTGTCCCTCTCGCACTCACACAGTGCTGTCCCTCTCGCACTCACACAGTGCTGTCCCTCTCGCACTCACACAGTGCTGTCCCTCTCGCACTCACACAGTGCTGTCCCTCTCGCACTCACACAGTGCTGTCCCTCTCGCACTCACACAGTGCTGTCCCTTTCAATCTCTCACAGTGCTGTCCCTTTCAATCTCACACAGTGCTGTCCCTCTTGCACTCACACAGTGCTGGCCCTTTCAATCTCACACAGTGCTATCCCACTCGCACTCACACAGTGCTGTCCCATTCAATCTCACACAGTACTGTCCCTCTTGCACTCACACAGTGCTGTCCCTCTTGCACTCACACAGTGCTGTCCCTCTTGCACTCACACAGTGCTGTCCCTCTTGCACTCACACAGTGCTGTCCCTCTCACACTCACACAGTGCTGTCCCTCTCACACTCACACAGTGCTGTCCCTCTCGCACTCACACAGTGCTGTCCCTTTCAATCTCACACAGTGCTGTCCCTCTTGCACTCACACAGTGCTGTCCCTCTCGCACTCACACACTGCTGTCCCTTTCAATCTCACACAGTGCTGTCCCTCTCACACTCACAGTGCTGTCCCTTTCAATCTCACACAGTGCTGTCCCTCTTGCAGTCACACAGTGCTGGCCCTTTCAATCTCACACAGTGCTATCCCACTCGCACTCACACAGTGCTGTCCCTTTCAATCTCACACAGTACTGTCCCTCTTGCACTCACACAGTGCTGTCCCTCTTGCACTCACAGTGCTGTCCCTCTTGCACTCACACAGTGCTGTCCCTCTCACACTCACACAGTGCTGTCCCTCTCACACTCACACAGTGCTGTCCCTCTCGCACTCACACAGTGCTGTCACTTTCAATCTCACACAGTGCCCTCCCTCTTGCACTCACACAGTGCTGTCCCTGTTGCACTCACACAGTGCTGTACCTTTCAATCTCACACAGTGCCCTCCCACTCGCACTCACACAGTGCTGTCCCTTTCAATCTCACACAGTGCCCTCCCTCTTGCACTCACACAGTGCTGTCCCTCTCGCACTCACACAGTGCTGTCCCTTTCAATCTCACACAGTGCCCTCCCTCTTGCACTCACACAGTGCTGTCCCTGTTGCACTCACACAGTGCTGTACCTCTCAATCTCTCACAGTGCTGTCCCTCTCAATCTCTCACAGAGCTGTGCCTTTCAAATTCACACAGTGCTGTCCCTCTTGTACTCACACAGTGCTGTCCCTTTCAATCTCACACACTGCTGTCCCTCTTGTACTCACACAGTGCTGTCCCTTTCAATCTCACTCAGTGCTGTCCCTCTTGTATTCACACAGTGCTGTCCCTTTCAATCTCACACAGTGCTTTCCCTTTCAATCTCTCACAGTGCTGTCCCCCTCGCCCTCACACAGTGCTGTCCCTTTTAATCTCACACAGTGCTGTCCCTCTCGCACTCACACAGTGCTGTCCCTCTTGTATTCACACAGTGCCGTCCCTTTCAATCTCACACAGTGCTGTCCCTCTCGCACTCACACAGTGCTGTCCCTCTTGTATTCACACAGTGCTGTCCCTCTCGCACTCACACAGTGCTGTCCCTCTTGTATTCACACAGTGCCGTCCCTTTCAATCTCACACAGTGCTGTCCCTCTCGCACTCACACAGTGCTGTCCCTTTCAATCTCACACAGTGCTGTCCCTCTCGCACTCACACAGTGCTGTCCCTCTCGCACTCACACAGTGCTGTCCCTCTCGCACTCACACAGTGCTGACACTTTCAATCTCACACAGTGCTGTCCCTCTTGCACTCACACAGTGCTGTCCCTCTTGCACTCACACATTGCTGTCCCTCTTGCACTCGCACCGTGCTGTCCCTTTCAATCTCACACAGTGCTGCCCCTCTCGCACTCACACAGTGCTGCCCCTCTCGCCCTCACACAGTGCTGCCCCTCTCACACTCACACAGTGCTGCCCCTCTCACACTCACACAGTGCTGTCCCTTTCAATCTCACACAGTGCTGTCCCTTTCAATCTCTCACAGTGCTGTCCCTCTTGCACTCGCACAGTGCTGTCCCTTTCAATCTCACACAGTGCTGTCCCTTTCAATCTCACACAGTGCTGTCCCTCTTGCACTCACACAGTGCTGTCCCTTTCAATCTCACACAGTGCTGTCCCTCTCACACTGACACAGTGCTGTCCCTCTCGCCCTCACACAGTGCTGTCCCTTTTAATCTCTCACAGTGCTGTCCCTCTTGTATTCACACAGTGCTGTCCCTTTCAATCTCACACAGTGCTGTCCCTCTCGCACTCACACAGTGCTGTCCCTTTCAATCTCACACAGTGCTGTCCCTCTCGCACTCACACAGTGCTGTCCCTTTCAATCTCACACAGTGCTGTCCCTCTCGCACTCTCACAGTGCTGTCCCTCTCACACTCACACAGTGCTGTCCCTCTCGCACTCACACAGTGCTGTCCCTTTCAATCTCACACAGTGCTGTCCCTCTCGCACTCTCACAGTGCTGTCCCTCTCACACTCACACAGTGCTGTCCCTCTCGCACTCACACAGTGCTGTCCCTTTCAATCTCACACAGTGCTGTCCCTTTCAATCTCACACAGTGCTGTCCCTTTCAATCTCACACAGTGCTGTCCCTTTCAATCTCACACAGTGCTGTCCCTTTTAATCGCACACAGTGCTGTCCCTCTTGTATTCACACAGTGCTGTCCCTTTCAATCTCACACAGTGCTGTCCCCGTCGCACTCACACAGTGCTGTCCCTTTCAATCTCACTCAGTGCTGTCCCTCTTGCACTCACACAGTGCTGTCCGTGTCAATCTCACACAGTGCTGTCCCTCTTGCACTCACACAGTGCTGTTCCTCTTGCACTCACACAGTGCTGTCCCTTTCAATCTCACACAGTGCTGTCCCTCTTGCACTCACACAGTGCTGTCCCTTTCAATCTCATACAGTGCTGTCCCTCTCGCACTCACACAGTGCTGTCCCTTTCAGTCTCACACAGTGCTGTCCCTTTCAGTCTCACACAGTGCTGTCCCTTTCAATCTCACACAGTGCTGTCCCTTTCAATCTCACACAGTGCTGTCCCTTTCAATCTCACACAGTGCTGTCCCTCTCACACTGACACAGTGCTGTCCCTCTCGCCCTCACACAGTGCTGTCCCTTTTAATCTCACACAGTGCTGTCCCTCTCGCCCTCACACAGTGCTGTCCCTTTCAATCTCACTCAGTGCAGTCCCCCTTGCACTCACACAGTGCTGTCCCTGTCAATCTCACACAGTGCTGTCCCTCTTGCACTCACACAGTGCTGTCCCTCTTGCACTCACACAGTGCTGTCCCTCTTGCACTCACACAGTGCTGTCCCTCTTGCACTCACACAGTGCTGTCCCTCTTGCACTCACACAGTGCTGTTCCTCTTGCACTCACACAGTGCTGTCCCTTTCAATCTCACACAGTGCTGTCCCTCTCGCACTCACACAGTGCTGTCCCTCTTGCACTCACACGGTGCTTTCCCTTTCAGTCTCACACAGTGCTGTCCCTCTCACACTCACAGTGCTGTCCCTTTCAATCTCACACAGTGCTATCCCTTTCAATCTCACACAGTGCTGTCCCTCTTGCACTCACACAGTGCTGTCCCTCTCGCACTCACACAGTGCTGTCCCTTTCAATCTCACAGTGCTGTCCCTTTCAATCTCACACAGTGCTGTCCCTTTCAATCTCACACAGTGCTGTCCCCTTCAATCTCACACAGTGCTGTCCCTCTCGCACTCACACAGTGCCCTCCCTCTCGCACTCACACAGTGCCCTCCCTCTTGCACTCACACAGTGCCATCCCTGTCCTACTCACACAGTGCTGTACTTTTCAATCTCATACAGTGCTGTCCCTCTTGCACTCACACAGTGCTGTCCCTTTCAATCTCACACAGTGCTGTCCCTCTTGAACTCACACAGTGCCCTCCCTCTTGCACTCACACAGTGCTGTCCCTGTTGCACTCACACAGTGCTGTACCTTTCAGTCTCATACAGTGCTGTCCCTCTCGCACTCACACAGTGCTGTCCCTTTCAATCTCACACAGTGCTGTCCCTCTCACACTCACACAGTGCTGTCCCTCTCACACTCACACAGTGCTGTCCCTCTCACACTCACACAGTGCTGTCCCTCTCACACTCACACAGTGCTGTCCCTCTCACACTCACACAGTGCTGTCCCTCTTACACTCACACAGTGCTGTCCCTCTTACACTCACACAGTGCTGTCCCTCTTGCACTCACACAGTGCTGTCCCTTTCAATCTCACACAGTGCTGTCCCTCTCGCACTCACACAGTGCTGTCCCTCTCGCACTCACACAGTGCTGTCCCTCTCGCACTCACACAGTGCTGTCCTTTTCGATCTCACACAGTGCTGTCCCTTTCAATCTCACACAGTGCTGTCCCTTTCAATCTCACAGTGCTGTCCCTTTCAATCTCACACAGTGCTATCCCTCTCGCACTCACACAGTGCTGTCCCTTTCAATCTCACACAGTGCTGTCCCTCTTGCACTCACACAGTGCTGTCCCTCTCGCACTCACACAGTGCTGTCCCTCTCACACTCACACAGTGCTGTCCCTCTCGCACTCACACAGTGCTGTCCCTTTCAATCTCACACAGTGCTGTCCCTTTCAATCTCACACAGTGCTGTCCCTTTCAATCTCACACAGTGCAGTCCCTCTCGCCCTGACACAGTGCTGTCCCTCTCGCCCTGACACAGTGCTGTCCCTTTTAATCTCACACAGTGCTGTCCCTCTTGTATTCACACAGTGCTGTCCCTTTCAATCTCACACAGTGCTGTCCCTCTTGCACTCACACAGTGCTGTCCATTTCAATCTCACTCAGTGCTGTCCCTCTCGCACTCACACAGTGCTGTCCCTTTCAATCTCACACAGTGCTGTCCCTCTTGCACTCACACAGTGCTATCCCTCTCGCACTCACACAGTGCTGTCCCTTTCAATCTCACACAGTGCTGTCCCTCTCGCACTCACACAGTGCTGTCCCTCTCGCACTCACACCGTGCTGTCCCTCTCGCACTCACACAGTGCTGTCCCTCTCGCACTCACACAGTGCTGTCCCTCTCGCACTCACACAATGCTGTCCCTCTCGCACTCACACAGTGCTGTCCCTCTCGCACTCACACAGTGCTGTCCCTGTTGCACTCACACAGTGCTGTCCCTGTTGCACTCACACAGTGCTGTCCCTGTTGCACTCACACAGTGCTGTCCCTGTTGCACTCACACAGTGCTGTCCCTGTTGCACTCACACAGTGCTGTCCCTGTTGCACTCACACAGTGCTGTCCCTGTTGCACTCACACAGTGCTGTCCCTGTTGCACTCACACAGTGCTGTCCCTGTTGCACTCACACAGTGCTGTCCCTTTCAATCTCACACAGTGCTGTCCCTTTCAATCTCACACAGTGCTGTCCCTTTCAATCTCACACAGTGCTGTCCCTTTCAATCTCACACAGTGCTGTCCCTTTCAATCTCACACAGTGCTGTCCCTTTCAATCTCACACAGTGCTGTCCCTTTCAATCTCACACAGTGCTGTCCCTTTCAATCTCACACAGTGCTGTCCCTTTCAATCTCACACAGTGCTGTCCCTTTCAATCTCACACAGTGCTGTCCCTTTCAATCTCACACAGTGCTGTCCCTTTCAATCTCACACAGTGCTGTCCCTTTCAATCTCACACAGTGCTGTCCCTCTCGCACTCACACAGTGCTGTCCCTCTGGCACTCACACAGTGCTGTCCCTCTGGCACTCACACAGTGCTGTCCCTCTGGCACTCACACAGTGCTGTCCCTCTGGCACTCACACAGTGCTGTCCCTTTCAATCTCACACAGTGCTGTCCCTTTCAATCTCACACTGTGCCATCCCTCTTGCACTCACACAGTGCTGTCCCTCTTGCAGTCACACAGTGCTGTCCCTTTCAATCTCACACAGTGCTGTCACTCTCGCACTCACACAGTGCTTTGCCTTTCAATCTCACACAGTGCTGTCCCTTTCAATCTCACACAGTGCTGTCCCTTTCAATCTCACACAGTGCTGTCCCTTTCAATCTCACACAGTGCTGTCCCTGTCAATCTCACACAGTGCTGTCCCTCTTGCACTCACACAGTGCTATCCCTTTCAATCTCACACAGTGCTGTCACTCTCGCACTCAGACAGTGCTTTGCCTTTCAATCTCACACAGTGCTTTGCCTTTCAATCTCACACAGTGCTGTCCCTTTCAATCTCACACAGTGCTGTCCCTTTCAATCTCACACAGTGCTGTCCCTTTCAATCTCACACAGTGCTGTCCCTGTCAATCTCACACAGTGCTGTCCCTCTTGCACTCACACAGTGCTATCCCTTTCAATCTCACAGTGCTGTCCCTCTTGCACTCACACAGTGCTGTCCCTCTTGCACTCACACTGCTTACCCTTTCAGTCTCACACAGTGCTGTCCCTTTCAATCTCACTCAGTGCTGTCCCTCTCGCACTCACACAGTGCTGTCCCTCTCACACTCACACAGTGCTTTCCATTTCAGTCTCACACAGTGCTGTCCCTCTTGCACTCACACAGTGCTGTCCCTCTTGCACTCACACAGTGCTGTCCCTGTCAATCTCACACAGTGATGTCCCTTTCAATCTCACACAGTGCTGTCCCTCTTGCACTCACACAGTGCTGTCCCTCTTGCACTCACACAGTGCTGTCCCTTTCAATCTCACACAGTGCTGTCCCTCTTGCACTCACACAGTGCTGTCCCTTTCAATCTCACACAGTGCTGTCCCTCTCACACTCTCACAGTGCTGTCCCTCTCACACTCACACAGTGCTGTCCCTCTCGCACTCACACAGTGCTGTCCCTTTCAATCTCTCACAGTGCTGTCCCTCTCACACTCTCACAGTGCTGTCCCTTTCAATCTCTCACAGTGCTGTCCCTCTTGCACTCTCACAGTGCTGTCCCTCTTGCACTCACACAGTGCTGTCCCTCTCACACTCACACAGTGCTGTCCCTCTCACACTCACACAGTGCTGTCCCTCTCGCACTCACACAGTGCTGTCCCTCTCGCACTCACACAGTGCTGTCCCTCTCGCACTCACACAGTGCTGTCCCTCTCGCACTCACACAGTGCTGTCCCTCTCGCACTCACACAGTGCTGTCCCTTTCAATCTCTCACAGTGCTGTCCCTTTCAATCTCACACAGTGCTGTCCCTCTTGCACTCACACAGTGCTGGCCCTTTCAATCTCACACAGTGCTATCCCACTCGCACTCACACAGTGCTGTCCCTTTCAATCTCACACAGTACTGTCCCTCTTGCACTCACACAGTGCTGTCCCTCTTGCACTCACACAGTGCTGTCCCTCTTGCACTCACACAGTGCTGTCCCTCTCACACTCACACAGTGCTGTCCCTCTCGCACTCACACAGTGCTGTCCCTTTCAATCTCACACAGTGCTGTCCCTCTTGCACTCACACAGTGCTGTCCCTCTCGCACTCACACACTGCTGTCCCTTTCAATCTCACACAGTGCTGTCCCTCTTGCACTCACACAGTACTGTCCCTCTTGCACTCACACAGTGCTGTCCCTCTTGCACTCACACAGTGCTGTCCCTCTTGCACTCACACAGTGCTGTCCCTCTCGCACTCACACAGTGCTGTCCCTCTCACACTCACACAGTGCTGTCCCTCTTGCACTCACACAGTGCTGTCCCTGTTGCACTCACACAGTGCTGTACCTTTCAATCTCACACAGTGCCCTCCCTCTCGCACTCACACAGTGCTGTCCCTTTCAATCTCACACAGTGCCCTCCCTCTTGCACTCACACAGTGCTGTCCCTCTCGCACTCACACAGTGCTGTCCCTTTCAATCTCACACAGTGCCCTCCCTCTTGCACTCACACAGTGCTGTCCCTGTTGCACTCACACAGTGCTGTCCCTCTTGTGCTCACACAGTGCTGTCCCTTTCAATCTCACACACTGCTGTCCCTCTCGCACTCACACAGTGCTGTCCCTTTCAATCTCACTCAGTGCTGTCCCTCTTGTATTCACACAGTGCTGTCCCTTTCAATCTCACACAGTGCTGTCCCTCTCGCACTCACACAGTGCTGTCCCTCTCGCACTCACACAGTGCTGTCCCTCTCGCACTCACACAGTGCTTTCCCTTTCAATCTCACACAGTGCTGTCCCCCTCGCCCTCACACAGTGCTGTCCCTTTTAATCTCACACAGTGCTGTCCCTCTCGCACTCACACAGTGCTGTCCCTCTTGTATTCACACAGTGCCGTCCCTTTCAATCTCACACAGTGCTGTCCCTCTCGCACTCACACAGTGCTGTCCCTCTTGTATTCACACAGTGCTGTCCCTCTCGCACTCACACAGTGCTGTCCCTCTTGTATTCACACACTGCCGTCCCTTTCAATCTCACACAGTGCTGTCCCTCTCGCACTCACACAGTGCTGTCCCTTTCAATCTCACACAGTGCTGTCCCTCTCGCACTCACACAGTGCTGTCCCTCTCGCACTCACACAGTGCTGTCCCTCTCGCACTCACACAGTGCTGACACTTTCAATCTCACACAGTGCTGTCCCTCTTGCACTCACACAGTGCTGTCCCTCTTGCACTCACACATTGCTGTCCCTCTTGCACTCGCACCGTGCTGTCCCTTTCAATCTCACACAGTGCTGCCCCTCTCGCACTCACACAGTGCTGCCCCTCTCACACTCACACAGTGCTGCCCCACTCACACTCACACAGTGCTGCCCCACTCACACTCACACAGTGCTGTCCCTCTCACACTCACACAGTGCTGTCCCTTTCAATCTCACACAGTGCTGTCCCTTTCAATCTCTCACAGTGCTGTCCCTCTTGCACTCGCACAGTGCTGTCCCTTTCAATCTCACACAGTGCTGTCCCTTTCAATCTCACACAGTGCTGTCCCTCTTGCACTCACACAGTGCTGTCCCTTTTAATCTCTCACAGTGCTGTCCCTCTTGTATTCACACAGTGCTGTCCCTTTCAATCTCACACAGTGCTGTCCCTCTCGCACTCACACAGTGCTGTCCCTTTCAATCTCACACAGTGCTGTCCCTCTCGCACTCACACAGTGCTGTCCCTTTCAATCTCACACAGTGCTGTCCCTTTCAATCTCACACAGTGCTGTCCCTCTCGCACTCTCACAGTGCTGTCCCTCTCACACTCACACAGTGCTGTCCCTCTCGCACTCACACAGTGCTGTCCCTTTCAATCTCACACAGTGCTGTCCCTCTCGCACTCTCACAGTGCTGTCCCTCTCACACTCACACAGTGCTGTCCCTCTCACACTCACACAGTGCTGTCCCTCTCACACTCACACAGTGCTGTCCCTCTCGCACTCACACAGTGCTGTCCCTTTCAATCTCACACAGTGCTGTCCCTTTCAGTCTCACACAGTGCTGTCCCTTTCAATCTCACACAGTGCTGTCCCTCTCACACTGACACAGTGCTGTCCCTCTCGCCCTCACACAGTGCTGTCCCTTTTAATCTCACACAGTGCTGTCCCTCTCGCCCTCACACAGTGCTGTCCCTTTCAATCTCACTCAGTGCTGTCCCCCTTGCACTCACACAGTGCTGTCCCTGTCAATCTCACAGTGCTGTCCCTGTCAATCTCACAGTGCTGTCCCTCTTGCACTCACACAGTGCTGTCCCTCTTGCACTCACACAGTGCTGTCCCTCTTGCACTCACACAGTGCTGTCCCTCTTGCACTCACACAGTGCTGTCCCTCTTGCACTCACACAGTGCTGTCCCTCTTGCACTCACACAGTGCTGTTCCTCTTGCACTCACACAGTGCTGTCCCTTTCAATCTCACACAGTGCTGTCCCTCTCGCACTCACACAGTGCTGTCCCTCTTGCACTCACACGGTGCTTTCCCTTTCAGTCTCACACAGTGCTGTCCCTCTCACACTCACAGTGCTGTCCCTTTCAATCTCACACAGTGCTATCCCTCTCGCACTCACAAAGTGCTGTCCCTTTCAATCTCACACAGTGCTGTCCCTCTTGCACTCACACAGTGCTGTCCCTCTTGCACTCACACAGCGCTGTCCCTCTCACACTCACACAGTGCTGTCCCTCTCGCACTCACACAGTGCTGTCCCTTTCAATCTCACACAGTGCTGTCCCTTTCAATCTCACACAGTGCTGTCCCTTTCAATCTCACACAGTGCTGTCCCTTTCAATCTCACACAGTGCTGTCCCTTTCAATCTCACACAGTGCTGTCCCCTTCAATCTCACACAGTGCTGTCCCTCTCGCACTCACACAATGCCCTCCCTCTCGCACTCACACAGTGCCCTCCCTCTTGCACTCACACAGTGCCGTCCCTGTCGTACTCACACAGTGCTGTACTTTTCAATCTCATACAGTGCTGTCCCTCTTGCACTCACACAGTGCTGTCCCTTTCAATCTCACACAGTGCTGTCCCTCTTGAACTCACACAGTGCCCTCCCTCTTGCACTCACACAGTGCTGTCCCTGTTGCACTCACACAGTGCTGTACCTTTCAATCTCATACAGTGCTGTCCCTCTTGCACTCACACAGTGCTGTCCCTTTCAATCTCACACAGTGCTGTCCCTCTCACACTCACACAGTGCTGTCCCTCTCACACTCACACAGTGCTGTCCCTCTCACACTCACACAGTGCTGTCCCTCTTACACTCACACAGTGCTGTCCCTCTCACACTCACACAGTGCTGTCCCTCTCGCACTCACACAGTGCTGTCCCTTTCAATCTCACACAGTGCTGTCCCTTTCAGTCTCACACAGTGCTGTCCCTTTCAATCTCACACAGTGCTGTCCCTTTCAATCTCACACAGTGCTGTCCCTTTCAATCTCACACAGTGCTGTCCCTCTCACACTGACACAGTGCTGTCCCTCTCGCCCTCACACAGTGCTGTCCCTTTTAATCTCACACAGTGCTGTCCCTCTCGCCCTCACACAGTGCTGTCCCTTTCAATCTCACTCAGTGCTGTCCCCCTTGCACTCACACAGTGCTGTCCCTGTCAATCTCACACAGTGCTGTCCCTCTTGCACTCACACAGTGCTGTCCCTCTTGCACTCACACAGTGCTGTCCCTCTTGCACTCACACAGTGCTGTCCCTCTTGCACTCACACAGTGCTGTCCCTCTTGCACTCACACAGTGCTGTCCCTCTTGCACTCACACAGTGCTGTTCCTCTTGCACTCACACAGTGCTGTCCCTTTCAATCTCACACAGTGCTGTCCCTCTCGCACTCACACAGTGCTGTCCCTCTTACACTCACACAGTGCTGTCCCTCTCACACTCACACAGTGCTGTCCCTCTCGCACTCACACAGTGCTGTCCCTTTCAATCTCACACAGTGCTGTCCCTTTCAGTCTCACACAGTGCTGTCCCTTTCAATCTCACACAGTGCTGTCCCTTTCAATCTCACACAGTGCTGTCCCTCTCACACTGACACAGTGCTGTCCCTCTCGCCCTCACACAGTGCTGTCCCTTTTAATCTCACACAGTGCTGTCCCTCTCGCCCTCACACAGTGCTGTCCCTTTCAATCTCACTCAGTGCTGTCCCCCTTGCACTCACACAGTGCTCTCCCTGTCAATCTCACACAGTGCTGTCCCTCTTGCACTCACACAGTGCTGTCCCTCTTGCACTCACACAGTGCTGTCCCTCTTGCACTCACACAGTGCTGTCCCTCTTGCACTCACACAGTGCTGTCCCTCTTGCACTCACACAGTGCTGTTCCTCTTGCACTCACACAGTGCTGTCCCTTTCAATCTCACACAGTGCTGTCCCTCTCGCACTCACACAGTGCTGTCCCTCTTGCACTCACACGGTGCTTTCCCTTTCAGTCTCACACAGTGCTGTCCCTCTCACACTCACAGTGCTGTCCCTTTCAATCTCACACAGTGCTATCCCTTTCAATCTCACACAGTGCTGTCCCTCTTGCACTCACACAGTGCTGTCCCTCTCGCACTCACACAGTGCTGTCCCTTTCAATCTCACACAGTGCTGTCCCTTTCAATCTCACACAGTGCTGTCCCTTTCAATCTCACACAGTGCTGTCCCTTTCAATCTCACACAGTGCTGTCCCTTTCAATCTCACACAGTGCTGTCCCTTTCAATCTCACACAGTGCTGTCCCCTTCAATCTCACACAGTGCTGTCCCTCTCGCACTCACACAGTGCCCTCCCTCTCGCACTCACACAGTGCCCTCCCTCTTGCACTCACACAGTGCCATCCCTGTCCTACTCACACAGTGCTGTACTTTTCAATCTCATACAGTGCTGTCCCTCTTGCACTCACACAGTGCTGTCCCTTTCAATCTCACACAGTGCTGTCCCTCTTGAACTCACACAGTGCCCTCCCTCTTGCACTCACACAGTGCTGTCCCTGTTGCACTCACACAGTGCTGTACCTTTCAGTCTCATACAGTGCTGTCCCTCTCGCACTCACACAGTGCTGTCCCTTTCAATCTCACACAGTGCTGTCCCTCTCACACTCACACAGTGCTGTCCCTCTCACACTCACACAGTGCTGTCCCTCTCACACTCACACAGTGCTGTCCCTCTTACACTCACACAGTGCTGTCCCTCTTACACTCACACAGTGCTGTCCCTCTTGCACTCACACAGTGCTGTCCCTTTCAATCTCACACAGTGCTGTCCCTCTCGCACTCACACAGTGCTGTCCCTCTCGCACTCACACAGTGCTGTCCCTCTCGCACTCACACAGTGCTGTCCTTTTCGATCTCACACAGTGCTGTCCCTTTCAATCTCACACAGTGCTGTCCCTTTCAATCTCACACAGTGCTGTCCCTTTCAATCTCACACAGTGCTGTCCCTCTCACACTCACAGTGCTGTCCCTTTCAATCTCACACAGTGCTGTCCCTCTTGCACTCACACAGTGCTGTCCCTCTCGCACTCACACAGTGCTGTCCCTTTCAATCTCACACAGTGCTGTCCCTCTTGCACTCACACAGTGCTGTCCCTCTCGCACTCACACAGTGCTGTCCCTCTCACACTCACACAGTGCTGTCCCTCTCGCACTCACACAGTGCTGTCCCTTTCAATCTCACACAGTGCTGTCCCTTTCAATCTCACACAGTGCAGTCCCTCTCGCCCTGACACAGTGCTGTCCCTCTCGCCCTGACACAGTGCTGTCCCTTTTAATCTCACACAGTGCTGTCCCTCTTGTATTCACACAGTGCTGTCCCTTTCAATCTCACACAGTGCTGTCCCTCTTGCACTCACACAGTGCTGTCCATTTCAATCTCACTCAGTGCTGTCCCTCTCGCACTCACACAGTGCTGTCCCTTTCAATCTCACACAGTGCTGTCCCTCTTGCACTCACACAGTGCTATCCCTCTCGCACTCACACAGTGCTGTCCCTTTCAATCTCACACAGTGCTGTCCCTCTCGCACTCACACAGTGCTGTCCCTCTCGCACTCACACAGTGCTGTCCCTCTCGCACTCACACAGTGCTGTCCCTCTCGCACTCACACAGTGCTGTCCCTCTCGCACTCACACAGTGCTGTCCCTCTCGCACTCACACAGTGCTGTCCCTCTCGCACTCACACAGTGCTGTCCCTCTCGCACTCACACAATGCTGTCCCTCTCGCACTCACACAGTGCTGTCCCTCTCGCACTCACACAGTGCTGTCCCTGTTGCACTCACACAGTGCTGTCCCTGTTGCACTCACACAGTGCTGTCCCTGTTGCACTCACACAGTGCTGTCCCTGTTGCACTCACACAGTGCTGTCCCTGTTGCACTCACACAGTGCTGTCCCTGTTGCACTCACACAGTGCTGTCCCTGTTGCACTCACACAGTGCTGTCCCTGTTGCACTCACACAGTGCTGTCCCTGTTGCACTCACACAGTGCTGTCCCTTTCAATCTCACACAGTGCTGTCCCTTTCAATCTCACACAGTGCTGTCCCTTTCAATCTCACACAGTGCTGTCCCTTTCAATCTCACACAGTGCTGTCCCTTTCAATCTCACACAGTGCTGTCCCTTTCAATCTCACACAGTGCTGTCCCTTTCAATCTCACACAGTGCTGTCCCTTTCAATCTCACACAGTGCTGTCCCTTTCAATCTCACACAGTGCTGTCCCTTTCAATCTCACACAGTGCTGTCCCTTTCAATCTCACACAGTGCTGTCCCTCTGGCACTCACACAGTGCTGTCCCTCTGGCACTCACACAGTGCTGTCCCTCTGGCACTCACACAGTGCTGTCCCTCTGGCACTCACACAGTGCTGTCCCTCTGGCACTCACACAGTGCTGTCCCTCTGGCACTCACACAGTGCTGTCCCTTTCAATCTCACACTGTGCCATCCCTCTCGCCCTCACACAGTGCTGTCCCTCTTGCAGTCACACAGTGCTGTCCCTTTCAATCTCACACAGTGCTGTCACTCTCGCACTCACACAGTGCTTTGCCTTTCAATCTCACACAGTGCTGTCCCTTTCAATCTCACACAGTGCTGTCCCTTTCAATCTCACACAGTGCTGTCCCTTTCAATCTCACACAGTGCTGTCCCTGTCAATCTCACACAGTGCTGTCCCTCTTGCACTCACACAGTGCTATCCCTTTCAATCTCACACAGTGCTGTCACTCTCGCACTCACACAGTGCTTTGCCTTTCAATCTCACACAGTGCTTTGCCTTTCAATCTCACACAGTGCTGTCCCTTTCAATCTCACACAGTGCTGTCCCTTTCAATCTCACACAGTGCTGTCCCTTTCAATCTCACACAGTGCTGTCCCTTTCAATCTCACACAGTGCTGTCCCTTTCAATCTCACACAGTGCTGTCCCTTTCAATCTCACACAGTGCTGTCCCCTTCAATCTCACACAGTGCTGTCCCTCTCGCACTCACACAATGCCCTCCCTCTCGCACTCACACAGTGCCCTCCCTCTTGCACTCACACAGTGCCGTCCCTGTCGTACTCACACAGTGCTGTACTTTTCAATCTCATACAGTGCTGTCCCTCTTGCACTCACACAGTGCTGTCCCTTTCAATCTCACACAGTGCTGTCCCTCTTGAACTCACACAGTGCCCTCCCTCTTGCACTCACACAGTGCTGTCCCTGTTGCACTCACACAGTGCTGTACCTTTCAATCTCATACAGTGCTGTCCCTCTTGCACTCACACAGTGCTGTCCCTTTCAATCTCACACAGTGCTGTCCCTCTCACACTCACACAGTGCTGTCCCTCTCACACTCACACAGTGCTGTCCCTCTCACACTCACACAGTGCTGTCCCTCTTACACTCACACAGTGCTGTCCCTCTCACACTCACACAGTGCTGTCCCTCTCGCACTCACACAGTGCTGTCCCTTTCAATCTCACACAGTGCTGTCCCTTTCAGTCTCACACAGTGCTGTCCCTTTCAATCTCACACAGTGCTGTCCCTTTCAATCTCACACAGTGCTGTCCCTTTCAATCTCACACAGTGCTGTCCCTCTCACACTGACACAGTGCTGTCCCTCTCGCCCTCACACAGTGCTGTCCCTTTTAATCTCACACAGTGCTGTCCCTCTCGCCCTCACACAGTGCTGTCCCTTTCAATCTCACTCAGTGCTGTCCCCCTTGCACTCACACAGTGCTGTCCCTGTCAATCTCACACAGTGCTGTCCCTCTTGCACTCACACAGTGCTGTCCCTCTTGCACTCACACAGTGCTGTCCCTCTTGCACTCACACAGTGCTGTCCCTCTTGCACTCACACAGTGCTGTCCCTCTTGCACTCACACAGTGCTGTCCCTCTTGCACTCACACAGTGCTGTTCCTCTTGCACTCACACAGTGCTGTCCCTTTCAATCTCACACAGTGCTGTCCCTCTCGCACTCACACAGTGCTGTCCCTCTTACACTCACACAGTGCTGTCCCTCTCACACTCACACAGTGCTGTCCCTCTCGCACTCACACAGTGCTGTCCCTTTCAATCTCACACAGTGCTGTCCCTTTCAGTCTCACACAGTGCTGTCCCTTTCAATCTCACACAGTGCTGTCCCTTTCAATCTCACACAGTGCTGTCCCTCTCACACTGACACAGTGCTGTCCCTCTCGCCCTCACACAGTGCTGTCCCTTTTAATCTCACACAGTGCTGTCCCTCTCGCCCTCACACAGTGCTGTCCCTTTCAATCTCACTCAGTGCTGTCCCCCTTGCACTCACACAGTGCTCTCCCTGTCAATCTCACACAGTGCTGTCCCTCTTGCACTCACACAGTGCTGTCCCTCTTGCACTCACACAGTGCTGTCCCTCTTGCACTCACACAGTGCTGTCCCTCTTGCACTCACACAGTGCTGTCCCTCTTGCACTCACACAGTGCTGTTCCTCTTGCACTCACACAGTGCTGTCCCTTTCAATCTCACACAGTGCTGTCCCTCTCGCACTCACACAGTGCTGTCCCTCTTGCACTCACACGGTGCTTTCCCTTTCAGTCTCACACAGTGCTGTCCCTCTCACACTCACAGTGCTGTCCCTTTCAATCTCACACAGTGCTATCCCTTTCAATCTCACACAGTGCTGTCCCTCTTGCACTCACACAGTGCTGTCCCTCTCGCACTCACACAGTGCTGTCCCTTTCAATCTCACACAGTGCTGTCCCTTTCAATCTCACACAGTGCTGTCCCTTTCAATCTCACACAGTGCTGTCCCTTTCAATCTCACACAGTGCTGTCCCTTTCAATCTCACACAGTGCTGTCCCTTTCAATCTCACACAGTGCTGTCCCCTTCAATCTCACACAGTGCTGTCCCTCTCGCACTCACACAGTGCCCTCCCTCTCGCACTCACACAGTGCCCTCCCTCTTGCACTCACACAGTGCCATCCCTGTCCTACTCACACAGTGCTGTACTTTTCAATCTCATACAGTGCTGTCCCTCTTGCACTCACACAGTGCTGTCCCTTTCAATCTCACACAGTGCTGTCCCTCTTGAACTCACACAGTGCCCTCCCTCTTGCACTCACACAGTGCTGTCCCTGTTGCACTCACACAGTGCTGTACCTTTCAGTCTCACACAGTGCTGTCCCTCTCACACTCACACAGTGCTGTCCCTCTCACACTCACACAGTGCTGTCCCTCTCACACTCACACAGTGCTGTCCCTCTTACACTCACACAGTGCTGTCCCTCTTACACTCACACAGTGCTGTCCCTCTTGCACTCACACAGTGCTGTCCCTTTCAATCTCACACAGTGCTGTCCCTCTCGCACTCACACAGTGCTGTCCCTCTCGCACTCACACAGTGCTGTCCCTCTCGCACTCACACAGTGCTGTCCTTTTCGATCTCACACAGTGCTGTCCCTTTCAATCTCACACAGTGCTGTCCCTTTCAATCTCACACAGTGCTGTCCCTTTCAATCTCACACAGTGCTGTCCCTCTCACACTCACAGTGCTGTCCCTTTCAATCTCACACAGTGCTGTCCCTCTTGCACTCACACAGTGCTGTCCCTCTCGCACTCACACAGTGCTGTCCCTTTCAATCTCACACAGTGCTGTCCCTCTTGCACTCACACAGTGCTGTCCCTCTCGCACTCACACAGTGCTGTCCCTCTCACACTCACACAGTGCTGTCCCTCTCGCACTCACACAGTGCTGTCCCTTTCAATCTCACACAGTGCTGTCCCTTTCAATCTCACACAGTGCAGTCCCTCTCGCCCTGACACAGTGCTGTCCCTCTCGCCCTGACACAGTGCTGTCCCTTTTAATCTCACACAGTGCTGTCCCTCTTGTATTCACACAGTGCTGTCCCTTTCAATCTCACACAGTGCTGTCCCTCTTGCACTCACACAGTGCTGTCCATTTCAATCTCACTCAGTGCTGTCCCTCTCGCACTCACACAGTGCTGTCCCTTTCAATCTCACACAGTGCTGTCCCTCTTGCACTCACACAGTGCTATCCCTCTCGCACTCACACAGTGCTGTCCCTTTCAATCTCACACAGTGCTGTCCCTCTCGCACTCACACAGTGCTGTCCCTCTCGCACTCACACAGTGCTGTCCCTCTCGCACTCACACAGTGCTGTCCCTCTCGCACTCACACAGTGCTGTCCCTCTCGCACTCACACAGTGCTGTCCCTCTCGCACTCACACAGTGCTGTCCCTCTCGCACTCACACAGTGCTGTCCCTCTCGCACTCACACAATGCTGTCCCTCTCGCACTCACACAGTGCTGTCCCTCTCGCACTCACACAGTGCTGTCCCTGTTGCACTCACACAGTGCTGTCCCTGTTGCACTCACACAGTGCTGTCCCTGTTGCACTCACACAGTGCTGTCCCTGTTGCACTCACACAGTGCTGTCCCTGTTGCACTCACACAGTGCTGTCCCTGTTGCACTCACACAGTGCTGTCCCTGTTGCACTCACACAGTGCTGTCCCTGTTGCACTCACACAGTGCTGTCCCTGTTGCACTCACACAGTGCTGTCCCTTTCAATCTCACACAGTGCTGTCCCTTTCAATCTCACACAGTGCTGTCCCTTTCAATCTCACACAGTGCTGTCCCTTTCAATCTCACACAGTGCTGTCCCTTTCAATCTCACACAGTGCTGTCCCTTTCAATCTCACACAGTGCTGTCCCTTTCAATCTCACACAGTGCTGTCCCTTTCAATCTCACACAGTGCTGTCCCTTTCAATCTCACACAGTGCTGTCCCTTTCAATCTCACACAGTGCTGTCCCTTTCAATCTCACACAGTGCTGTCCCTCTGGCACTCACACAGTGCTGTCCCTCTGGCACTCACACAGTGCTGTCCCTCTGGCACTCACACAGTGCTGTCCCTCTGGCACTCACACAGTGCTGTCCCTCTGGCACTCACACAGTGCTGTCCCTTTCAATCTCACACTGTGCCATCCCTCTCGCCCTCACACAGTGCTGTCCCTCTTGCAGTCACACAGTGCTGTCCCTTTCAATCTCACACAGTGCTGTCACTCTCGCACTCACACAGTGCTTTGCCTTTCAATCTCACACAGTGCTGTCCCTTTCAATCTCACACAGTGCTGTCCCTTTCAATCTCACACAGTGCTGTCCCTTTCAATCTCACACAGTGCTGTCCCTGTCAATCTCACACAGTGCTGTCCCTCTTGCACTCACACAGTGCTATCCCTTTCAATCTCACACAGTGCTGTCACTCTCGCACTCACACAGTGCTTTGCCTTTCAATCTCACACAGTGCTTTGCCTTTCAATCTCACACAGTGCTGTCCCTTTCAATCTCACACAGTGCTGTCCCTTTCAATCTCACACAGTGCTGTCCCTTTCAATCTCACACAGTGCTGTCCCTGTCAATCTCACACAGTGCTGTCCCTCTTGCACTCACACAGTGCTATCCCTTTCAATCTCACAGTGCTGTCCCTCTTGCACTCACACAGTGCTGTCCCTCTTGCACTCACACTGCTTTCCCTTTCAGTCTCACACAGTGCTGTCCCTTTCAATCTCACTCAGTGCTGTCCCTCTCGCACTCACACAGTGCTGTCCCTCTCACACTCACACAGTGCTTTCCATTTCAGTCTCACACAGTGCTGTCCCTCTTGCACTCACACAGTGCTGTCCCTCTTGCACTCACACAGTGCTGTCCCTGTCAATCTCACACAGTGCTGTCCCTTTCAATCTCACACAGTGCTGTCCCTCTTGCACTCACACAGTGCTGTCCCTCTTGCACTCACACAGTGCTGTCCCTTTCAATCTCACACAGTGCTGTCCCTCTTGCACTCACACAGTGCTGTCCCTTTCAATCTCACACAGTGCTGTCCCTCTCACACTCTCACAGTGCTGTCCCTCTCACACTCACACAGTGCTGTCCCTCTCGCACTCACACAGTGCTGTCCCTTTCAATCTCTCACAGTGCTGTCCCTTTCAATCTCTCACAGTGCTGTCCCTTTCAATCTCTCACAGTGCTGTCCCTCTTGCACTCTCACAGTGCTGTCCCTCTTGCACTCACACAGTGCTGTCCCTCTCACACTCACACAGTGCTGTCCCTCTCACACTCACACAGTGCTGTCCTCTCACACTCACACAGTGCTGTCCCTCTCGCACTCACACAGTGCTGTCCCTCTCGCACTCACACAGTGCTGTCCCTCTCGCACTCACACAGTGCTGTCCCTCTCGCACTCACACAGTGCTGTCCCTCTCGCACTCACACAGTGCTGTCCCTCTCGCACTCACACAGTGCTGCCCCTCTCGCACTCACACAGTGCTGTCCCTCTCGCACTCACACAGTGCTGTCCCTTTCAATCTCTCACAGTGCTGTCCCTTTCAATCTCACACAGTGCTGTCCCTCTTGCACTCACACAGTGCTGGCCCTTTCAATCTCACACAGTGCTATCCCACTCGCACTCACACAGTGCTGTCCCTTTCAATCTCACACAGTACTGTCCCTCTTGCACTCACACAGTGCTGTCCCTCTTGCACTCACACAGTGCTGTCCCTCTTGCACTCACACAGTGCTGTCCCTCTCACACTCACACAGTGCTGTCCCTCTCGCACTCACACAGTGCTGTCCCTTTCAATCTCACACAGTGCTGTCCCTCTTGCACTCACACAGTGCTGTCCCTCTCGCACTCACACACTGCTGTCCCTTTCAATCTCACACAGTGCTGTCCCTCTTGCACTCACACAGTACTGTCCCTCTTGCACTCACACAGTGCTGTCCCTCTTGCACTCACACAGTGCTGTCCCTCTTGCACTCACACAGTGCTGTCCCTCTCGCACTCACACAGTGCTGTCCCTCTCACACTCACACAGTGCTGTCCCTCTTGCACTCACACAGTGCTGTCCCTGTTGCACTCACACAGTGCTGTACCTTTCAATCTCACACAGTGCCCTCCCTCTCGCACTCACACAGTGCTGTCCCTTTCAATCTCACACAGTGCCCTCCCTCTTGCACTCACACAGTGCTGTCCCTCTCGCACTCACACAGTGCTGTCCCTTTCAATCTCACACAGTGCCCTCCCTCTTGCACTCACACAGTGCTGTCCCTCTTGTACTCACACAGTGCTGTCCCTTTCAATCTCACACACTGCTGTCCCTCTCGCACTCACACAGTGCTGTCCCTTTCAATCTCACTCAGTGCTGTCCCTCTTGTATTCACACAGTGCTGTCCCTTTCAATCTCACACACTGCTGTCCCTCTCGCACTCACACAGTGCTGTCCCTCTCGCACTCACACAGTGCTGTCCCTCTCGCACTCACACAGTGCTGTCCCTCTCGCACTCACACAGTGCTTTCCCTTTCAATCTCACACAGTGCTGTCCCCCTCGCCCTCACACAGTGCTGTCCCTTTTAATCTCACACAGTGCTGTCCCTCTCGCACTCACACAGTGCTGTCCCTCTTGTATTCACACAGTGCCGTCCCTTTCAATCTCACACAGTGCTGTCCCTCTCGCACTCACACAGTGCTGTCCCTCTTGTATTCACACAGTGCTGTCCCTCTCGCACTCAGACAGTGCTGTCCCTCTTGTATTCACACACTGCCGTCCCTTTCAATCTCACACAGTGCTGTCCCTCTCGCACTCACACAGTGCTGTCCCTTTCAATCTCACACAGTGCTGTCCCTCTCGCACTCACACAGTGCTGTCCCTCTCGCACTCACACAGTGCTGTCCCTCTCGCACTCACACAGTGCTGACACTTTCAATCTCACACAGTGCTGTCCCTCTTGCACTCACACAGTGCTGTCCCTCTTGCACTCACACATTGCTGTCCCTCTTGCACTCGCACCGTGCTGTCCCTTTCAATCTCACACAGTGCTGCCCCTCTCGCACTCACACAGTGCTGCCCCTCTCACACTCACACAGTGCTGCCCCACTCACACTCACACAGTGCTGCCCCACTCACACTCACACAGTGCTGCCCCACTCACACTCACACAGTGCTGTCCCTCTCACACTCACACAGTGCTGTCCCTTTCAATCTCACACAGTGCTGTCCCTTTCAATCTCTCACAGTGCTGTCCCTCTTGCACTCGCACAGTGCTGTCCCTTTCAATCTCACACAGTGCTGTCCCTTTCAATCTCACACAGTGCTGTCCCTCTTGCACTCACACAGTGCTGTCCCTTTCAATCTCACACAGTGCTGTCCCTCTCACACTGACACAGTGCTGTCCCTCTCGCCCTCACACAGTGCTGTCCCTTTTAATCTCTCACAGTGCTGTCCCTCTTGTATTCACACAGTGCTGTCCCTTTCAATCTCACACAGTGCTGTCCCTCTCGCACTCACACAGTGCTGTCCCTTTCAATCTCACACAGTGCTGTCCCTCTCGCACTCACACAGTGCTGTCCCTTTCAATCTCACACAGTGCTGTCCCTCTCGCACTCTCACAGTGCTGTCCCTCTCACACTCACACAGTGCTGTCCCTCTCACACTCACACAGTGCTGTCCCTCTCGCACTCACACAGTGCTGCCCCTCTCACACTCACACAGTGCTGTCCCTCTCGCACTCACACAGTGCTGTCCCTTTCAATCTCACACAGTGCTGTCCCTTTCAGTCTCACACAGTGCTGTCCCTTTCAATCTCACACAGTGCTGTCCCTCTCACACTGACACAGTGCTGTCCCTCTCGCCCTCACACAGTGCTGTCCCTTTTAATCTCACACAGTGCTGTCCCTCTCGCCCTCACACAGTGCTGTCCCTTTCAATCTCACTCAGTGCTGTCCCCCTTGCACTCACACAGTGCTGTCCCTGTCAATCTCACAGTGCTGTCCCTCTTGCACTCACACAGTGCTGTCCCTCTTGCACTCACACAGTGCTGTCCCTCTTGCACTCACACAGTGCTGTCCCTCTTGCACTCACACAGTGCTGTCCCTCTTGCACTCACACAGTGCTGTCCCTCTTGCACTCACACAGTGCTGTTCCTCTTGCACTCACACAGTGCTGTCCCTTTCAATCTCACACAGTGCTGTCCCTCTCGCACTCACACAGTGCTGTCCCTCTTGCACTCACACGGTGCTTTCCCTTTCAGTCTCACACAGTGCTGTCCCTCTCACACTCACAGTGCTGTCCCTTTCAATCTCACACAGTGCTATCCCTCTCGCACTCACAAAGTGCTGTCCCTTTCAATCTCACACAGTGCTGTCCCTCTTGCACTCACACAGTGCTGTCCCTCTTGCACTCACACAGCGCTGTCCCTCTCACACTCACACAGTGCTGTCCCTCTCGCACTCACACAGTGCTGTCCCTTTCAATCTCACACAGTGCTGTCCCTTTCAATCTCACACAGTGCTGTCCCTTTCAATCTCACACAGTGCTGTCCCTTTCAATCTCACACAGTGCTGTCCCTTTCAATCTCACACAGTGCTGTCCCCTTCAATCTCACACAGTGCTGTCCCTCTCGCACTCACACAATGCCCTCCCTCTCGCACTCACACAGTGCCCTCCCTCTCGCACTCACACAGTGCCGTCCCTGTCGTACTCACACAGTGCTGTACTTTTCAATCTCATACAGTGCTGTCCCTCTTGCACTCACACAGTGCTGTCCCTTTCAATCTCACACAGTGCTGTCCCTCTTGAACTCACACAGTGCCCTCCCTCTTGCACTCACACAGTGCTGTCCCTGTTGCACTCACACAGTGCTGTACCTTTCAATCTCATACAGTGCTGTCCCTCTTGCACTCACACAGTGCTGTCCCTTTCAATCTCACACAGTGCTGTCCCTCTCACACTCACACAGTGCTGTCCCTCTCACACTCACACAGTGCTGTCCCTCTCACACTCACACAGTGCTGTCCCTCTCACACTCACACAGTGCTGTCCCTCTTACACTCACACAGTGCTGTCCCTCTTACACTCACACAGTGCTGTCCCTCTTGCACTCACACAGTGCTGTCCCTTTCAATCTCACACAGTGCTGTCCCTCTCGCACTCACACAGTGCTGTCCCTCTCGCACTCACACAGTGCTGTCCCTCTCGCACTCACACAGTGCTGTCCCTTTCAATCTCACACAGTGCTGTCCCTTTCAATCTCACACAGTGCTGTCCCTTTCAATCTCACACAGTGCTGTCCCTTTCAATCTCACACAGTGCTGTCCCTTTCAATCTCACACAGTGCTGTCCCTTTCAATCTCACACAGTGCTGTCCCTTTCAATCTCACACAGTGCTGTCCCTTTCAATCTCACACAGTGCTGTCCCTTTCAATCTCACACAGTGCTGTCCCTTTCAATCTCACACAGTGCTGTCCCTCTCACACTCACAGTGCTGTCCCTTTCAATCTCACACAGTGCTATCCCTCTCGCACTCACACAGTGCTGTCCCTTTCAATCTCACACAGTGCTGTCCCTCTTGCACTCACACAGTGCTGTCCCTCTCGCACTCACACAGTGCTGTCCCTCTCACACTCACACAGTGCTGTCCCTCTCGCCCTGACACAGTGCTGTCCCTTTTAATCTCACACAGTGCTGTCCCTCTTGTATTCACACAGTGCTGTCCCTTTCAATCTCACACAGTGCTGTCCCTCTTGCACTCACACAGTGCTGTCCATTTCAATCTCACTCAGTGCTGTCCCTCTCGCACTCACACAGTGCTGTCCCTTTCAATCTCACACAGTGCTGTCCCTCTTGCACTCACACAGTGCTATCCCTCTCGCACTCACACAGTGCTGTCCCTTTCAATCTCACACAGTGCTGTCCCTCTCGCACTCACACAGTGCTGTCCCTCTCGCACTCACACAGTGCTGTCCCTCTCGCACTCACACAGTGCTGTCCCTCTCGCACTCACACAGTGCTGTCCCTCTCGCACTCACACAGTGCTGTCCCTCTCGCACTCACACAGTGCTGTCCCTCTCGCACTCACACAGTGCTGTCCCTCTCGCACTCACACAGTGCTGTCCCTCTCGCACTCACACAGTGCTGTCCCTCTCGCACTCACACAGTGCTGTCCCTCTCGCACTCACACAGTGCTGTCCCTGTTGCACTCACACAGTGCTGTCCCTGTTGCACTCACACAGTGCTGTCCCTGTTGCACTCACACAGTGCTGTCCCTGTTGCACTCACACAGTGCTGTCCCTGTTGCACTCACACAGTGCTGTCCCTGTTGCACTCACACAGTGCTGTCCCTTTCAATCTCACACAGTGCTGTCCCTTTCAATCTCACACAGTGCTGTCCCTTTCAATCTCACACAGTGCTGTCCCTTTCAATCTCACACAGTGCTGTCCCTTTCAATCTCACACAGTGCTGTCCCTTTCAATCTCACACAGTGCTGTCCCTTTCAATCTCACACAGTGCTGTCCCTTTCAATCTCACACAGTGCTGTCCCTTTCAATCTCACACAGTGCTGTCCCTTTCAATCTCACACTGTGCCATCCCTCTTGCACTCACACAGTGCTGTCCCTCTGGCACTCACACAGTGCTGTCCCTCTGGCACTCACACAGTGCTGTCCCTCTGGCACTCACACAGTGCTGTCCCTTTCAATCTCACACAGTGCTGTCCCTTTCAATCTCACACAGTGCTGTCCCTTTCAATCTCACACTGTGCCATCCCTCTTGCACTCGCACAGTGCTGTCCCTCTTGCAGTCACACAGTGCTGTCCCTTTCAATCTCACACAGTGCTGTCACTCTCGCACTCACACAGTCCTTTGCCTTTCAATCTCACACAGTGCTGTCCCTTTCAATCTCACACAGTGCTGTCCCTTTCAATCTCACACAGTGCTGTCCCTGTCAATCTCACACAGTGCTGTCCCTCTTGCACTCACACAGTGCTATCCCTTTCAATCTCACAGTGCTGTCCCTCTTGCACTCACACAGTGCTGTCCCTCTTGCACTCACACTGCTTTCCCTTTCAGTCTCACACAGTGCTGTCCCTTTCAATCTCACTCAGTGCTGTCCCTCTCGCACTCACACAGTGCTGTCCCTCTCACACTCACACAGTGCTTTCCATTTCAGTCTCACACAGTGCTGTCCCTCTTGCACTCACACAGTGCTGTCCCTCTTGCACTCACACAGTGCTGTCCCTGTCAATCTCACACAGTGCTGTCCCTCTTGCACTCACACATGCTGTCACTCTCGCACTCACACAGTGCTGTCCCTTTCAATCTGACACAGTGCTGCCGGTCTTGCACTCACACAGTGCTGTCCCTTTCAATCTCACACAGTGCTGTCCCTCTTGCACTCACACAGTGCTGTCCCTCTTGCACTCACACAGTGCTGTCCCTCTTGCACTCACACAGTGCTGTCCTTCTTGCACTCACACAGTGCTGTCACTCTTGCACTCACACAGTGCTGTCCCTCTCACACTCACACAGTGCTGTCCCTTTCAATCTCACACAGTGCTGTCCCTTTCAATCTCACACAGTGCTGTCCCTCTCGCACTCACATAGTGCTGTCCCTCTCGCACTCACACAGTGCTGTCCCTTTCAATCTCACACAGTGCTGTCCCTCTTGCACTCACACAGTGCTGTCCCTCTCGCACTCACACAGTGCTGTCCCTTTCAATCTCTCACAGTGCTGTCCCTCTCGCACTCACACAGTGCTGTCCCTCTCACACTCACACAGTGCTGTCCCTCTCGCACTCACACAGTGCTCTCCCTTTCAATCTCACACAGTGCTGTCCCTCTCGCACTCACACAGTGCTGCCTCTTTCAATCTCACACAGTGCTGTCCCTTTCAATCTCACACAGTGCTGTCCCTCTTGCACTCACACAGTGCTGTCCCTCTTGCACTCACACAGTGCTGTCCCTCTCACACTCACACAGTGCTGTCCCTCTCACACTCACACATTGCTGCCCTTTCAATCTCACACAGTGCTGTCCCTCTCGCACTCACACAGTGCTGTCCCTTTCAATCTCACACAGTGCTGTCCCTTTCAATCTCACACAGTGCTGTCCCTCTCACACTCACACAGTGCTGTCCCTCTTGCACTCACACAGTGCTGTCCCTTTCAATCTCACACAGTGCTGTCCTTCTTGCGCTCACACAGTGCTGTCCCTCTCGCACTCACACAGTGCTGTCCCTTTCAATTTCACACAGAGCTGTCCCTGTCGTACTCACACAGTGCTGTCCCTCTCGCACTCACACACTGTTGTCCCTTTCGATCTCACACAGTGCTGTCCCTGTTGCACTCACACAGTGCTGTACCTTTCAATCTCATACAGTGCTGTCCCTCTCGCACTGACAGAGTGCTGTCCCTCTCGCACTGACAGAGTGCTGTCCCTCTCGCACTGACAGAGTGCTGTCCCTCTCGCACTGACAGAGTGCTGTCCCTCTCGCACTGACAGAGTGCTGTCCCTCTCGCACTGACAGAGTGCTGTCCCTCTCGCACTGACAGAGTGCTGTCCCTCTCGCACTGACAGAGTGCTGTCCCTCTCGCACTGACAGAGTGCTGTCCCTCTCGCACTGACAGAGTGCTGTCCCTCTCGCACTGACAGAGTGCTGTCCCTCTCGCACTGACAGAGTGCTGTCCCTCTCGCACTGACAGAGTGCTGTCCCTCTCGCACTGACAGAGTGCTGTCCCTCTCGCACTGACAGAGTGCTGTCCCTCTCGCACTGACAGAGTGCTGTCCCTCTCGCACTGACAGAGTGCTGTCCCTCTCGCACTGACAGAGTGCTGTCCCTCTCGCACTGACAGAGTGCTGTCCCTCTCGCACTGACAGAGTGCTGTCCCTCTCGCACTGACAGAGTGCTGTCCCTCTCGCACTGACAGAGTGCTGTCCCTCTCGCACTGACAGAGTGCTGTCCCTCTCGCACTGACAGAGTGCTGTCCCTCTCGCACTGACAGAGTGCTGTCCCTCTCGCACTGACAGAGTGCTGTCCCTCTCGCACTGACAGAGTGCTGTCCCTCTCGCACTGACAGAGTGCTGTCCCTCTCGCACTGACAGAGTGCTGTCCCTCTCGCCCTCACACAGTGCTGTCCCTCTCGCCCTCACACAGTGCTGTCCCTCTCGCCCTCACACAGTGCTGTCCCTCTCGCCCTCACACAGTGCTGTCCCTCTCGCCCTCACACAGTGCTGTCCCTCTCGCCCTCACACAGTGCTGTCCCTCTCGCCCTCACACAGTGCTGTCCCTCTCGCCCTCACACAGTGCTGTCCCTCTCGCCCTCACACAGTGCTGTCCCTCTCGCCCTCACACAGTGCTGTCCCTCTCGCCCTCACACAGTGCTGTCGCTCTCGCACTCACACAGTGCTGTCCCTCTCGCCCTCACACAGTGCTGTCCCTCTCGCCCTCACACAGTGCTGTCCCTCTCGCACTCACACAGTGCTGTCCCTCTCGCCCTCACACAGTGCTGTCCCTCTCGCCCTCACACAGTGCTGTCCCTCTCGCCCTCACACAGTGCTGTCCCTCTCGCCCTCACACAGTGCTGTCCCTCTCGCACTCACACAGTGCTGTCCCTCTCGCCCTCACACAGTGCTGTCCCTCTCGCCCTCACACAGTGCTGTCCCTCTCGCCCTCACACAGTGCTGTCCCTCTCGCACTCACACAGTGCTGTCCCTCTCGCCCTCACACAGTGCTGTCCCTCTCGCCCTCACACAGTGCTGTCCCTCTCGCCCTCACACAGTGCTGTCCCTCTCGCCCTCACACAGTGCTGTCCCTCTCGCCCTCACACAGTGCTCTCCCTCTCGCCCTCACACAGTGCTGTCCCTCTCGCACTGACAGAGTGCTGTCCCTCTCGCACTGACACAATGCTGTCCCTCTCGCACTCACTCAGTGATGTGCCTGTCAATCTCACACAGTGCTGTCCCTCTCGTACTCACACAGTGCTGTCCCTCTCGTACTCACACAGTGCTGTCCCTCTCGCACTGACACACTGCTGTCCCTCTCGCAGTCACTCAGTGATGTGCCTTTCTATCTCACACAGTGCTGTCCCTCTCGCCCTCACACAGTGCTGTCCCTTTTAATCTCACACTGTGCTGTCCCTCTCACACTCACACAGTGCTGTCACTTTTAATCTCACACAGTGCTGTCCCTCTTGTATTCACACAGTGCTGTCCCTTTCAATCTCACTCAGTGCTGTACCTCTCGCACTCACACAGTGCTGTCCCTTTCAATCTCACACAGTGCTGTCCCTTTCAATCTCACACTGTGCTGTCCCTCTCGCCCTCACACAGTGCTGTCCCTTTTAATCTCACACTGTGCTGTCCCTCTCACACTCACACAGTGCTGTCACTTTTAATCTCACACAGTGCTGTCCCTCTTGTATTCACACAGTGCTGTCCCTTTCAATCTCACTCAGTGCTGTACCTCTCGCACTCACACAGTGCTGTCCCTCTCGCACTCACACAGTGCTGTCCCTCTCGCACTCACACAGTGCTGTCCCTCTCGCACTCACACAGTGCTGTCCCTTTCAATCTCACACAGTGCTGTCCCTCTTGTATTCACACAGTGCTGTCCCTTTCAATCTCACACAGTGCTGTCCCTCTCGCCCTCACACAGTGCTGTCCCTTTCAATCTCACACAGTGCTGTCCCTCTTGAACTCACACAGTGCTCTCCCTCTTGCACTCACACAGTGCTGTCCCTCTCACACTGACAGAGTGCTGTCCCTCTCGCACTGACACAATGCTGTCCCTCTCGCACTCACTCAGTGATGTGCCTTTCAATCTCACACAGTGCTGTCCCTCTTGTACTCACACAGTGCTGTCCCTCTTGTACTCACACAGTGCTGTCCCTTTCAATCTCACACAGTGCTGTCCCTCTCGCACTGACACAATGCTGTCCCTCTCGCAGTCACTCAGTGATGTGCCTTTCAATCTCACACACTGCTGTCCCTCTTGTACTCACACAGTGCTGTCCCTTTCAATCTCACACAGTGCTGTCCCTCTCGCCCTCACACAGTGCTGTCCCTTTTAATCTCACACTGTGCTGTCCCTCTCACACTCACACAGTGCTGTCACTTTTAATCTCACACAGTGCTGTCCCTCTTGTATTCACACAGTGCTGTCCCTTTCAATCTCACTCAGTGCTGTACCTCTCGCACTCACACAGTGCTGTCCCTTTCAATCTCACACAGTGCTGTCCCTTTCAATCTCACACAGTGCTGTCCCTCTCGCACTCACACAGTGCTGTCCCTTTCAATCTCACACAGTGCTGTCCCTCTTGCACTCACACAGTGCTATGCCTCTCACACTCACACTGTGCTGTTCCTCTTGTATTCACACAGTGCTGTCCCTTTCAATCTCACACAGTGCTGTCCCTCTCGCAGTCACACAGTGCTGTCCCTTTCAATCTCACACAGTGCTGTCCCTCTTGCACTCACACAGTGCTGTCCCTCTTGCACTCACACAGTGCTGTTCCTCTTGCACTCACACAGTGCTGTCCCTTTCAATCTCACACAGTGCTGTCCCTCTTGCACTCACACAGTGCTGTCCCTTTCAATCTCACACAGTGCTGTCCCTCTCGCACTCACACAGTGCTGTCCCTTTCGATCTCACACAGTGCTGTCCCTCTCGCACTCACCACAGTGCTGTCCCTGTCAATCTCACACAGTGCTGTCCCTCTTGCACTCACACAGTGCTGTCCCTCTTGCACTCACACAGTGCTGTTCCTCTTGCACTCACACAGTGCTGTCCCTTTCAATCTCACACAGTGCTGTCCCTCTTGCACTCACACAGTGCTGTCCCTTTCAATCTCACACAGTGCTGTCCCTCTCGCACTCACACAGTGCTGTCCCTCTCACACTGACACAATGCTGTCCCTCTCGCACTCACTCAGTGATGTGCCTTTCAATCTCACACACTGCTGTCCCTCTGGTACTCACACAGTGCTGTCCCTTTCAATCTCACACAGTGCTGTCCCTTTCAATCTCACACAGTGCTGTCCCTCTCACACTCACACAGTGCTGTCCCTTTTAATCTCACACTGTGCTGTCCCTCTCACACTCACACAGTGCTGTCCCTTTTAATCTCACACAGTGCTGTCCCTCTTGTATTCACACAGTGCTGTCCCTTTTAATCTCACACAGTGCTGTCCCTCTTGTATTCACACAGTGCTGTCCCTTTCAATCTCACACAGTGCTGTCCCTTTCAATCTCACACAGTGCTGTCCCTCTTGCACTCACACAGTGCTGTCCCTCTCACACTCACAGTGCTGTCCCTTTCAATCTCACACAGTGCTGTCCCTCTTGCACTCACACAGTGCTGTCCCTTTCAATCTCACACAGTGCTGTCCCTCTTGCACTCACACAGTGCTGTCCCTCTCGCACTCACACAGTGCTGTCCCTTTCAATCTCACACAGTGCTGTCCCTGTCGTACTCACACAGTGCTGTCCCTCTCAATCTCAATCAGTGCTGTCCCTCTCGCACTCACACAGTGCTGTCCCTCTCGCACTCACACACTGCTGTCCCTTTCAATCTCACACAGTGCTGTCCCTCTCGCACTCACACAGTGCTGTCCCTTTCAATCTCACACAGTGCTGTCCCTTTCAATCTCACACAGTGCTGTCCCTCTTGCACTCACACAGTGCTGTCCCTCTTGCACTCACACAGTGCTGTCCCTTTCAATCTCACACAGTGCTGTCCCCTTCAATCTCACACAGTGCTGTCCCTCTCGCACTCACACAGTGCTGTCCCTCTCGCACTCACACAGTGCTGTCCCTTTCAATCTCACACAGTGCTGTCCCTGTCGTACTCACACAGTGCTGTCCCTCTCAATCTCACACAGTGCTGTCCCTTTCAATCTCACACAGTGCTGTCCCTTTCAATCTCACACAGTGCTGTCCCTCTCGCACTCACACAGTGCTGTCCCTCTCGCACTCACACAGTGCTGTCCCTCTCGCACTCACACTCTGCTGTCCCTTTCAATCTCACACAGTGCTGTCCCTTTCAATCTCACACAGTGCTGTCCCTTTCAATCTCACACAGTGCTGTCCCTCTCGCACTCACACAGTGCTGTCCCTCTCGCACTCACACTCTGCTGTCCCTTTCAATCTCACACAGTGCTGTCCCTCTCGCACTCACACAGTGCTCTCCCTTTCAATCTCACACAGTGCTGTCCCTGTCGTACTCACACAGTGCTGTCCCTCTCAATCTCAATCAGTGCTGTCCCTCTCGCACTCACACAGTGCTGTCCCTCTCGCACTCACACACTGCTGTCCCTTTCAATCTCACACAGTGCTGTCCCTCTTGAACTCACACAGTGCTCTCCCTCTTGCACTCACACAGTGCTGTCCCTGTTGCACTCACACAGTGCTGTCCCTTTCAATCTCACACAGTGCTGTCCCTCTTGTACTCACACAGTGCTGTCCCTCTTGTACTCACACAGTGCTGTCCCTTTCAATCTCACACAGTGCTGTCCCTTTCAATCTCACACTGTGCTGTCCCTCTCACACTCACACAGTGCTGTCCCTTTTAATCTCACACAGTGCTGTCCCTGTTGCACTCACACAGTGCTGTACCTTTCAATCTCATCCAGTGCTGTCCCTGTCAATCTCTCACAGTGCTGTCCGTCTCGCACTCACACAGTGCTGTCCCTCTCACACTGACAGAGTGCTGTCCCTCTCGCACTGACACAATGCTGTCCCTCTCGCACTCACTCAGTGATGTGCCTTTCAATCTCACACAGTGCTGTCCCTCTTGTACTCACACAGTGCTGTCCCTCTTGTACTCACACAGTGCTGTCCCTCTCAATCTCACACAGTGCTGTCCCTTTCAATCTCACACAGTGCTGTCCCTCTCGCACTGACACAATGCTGTCCCTCTCGCGCACTCACAATGCTGTCCCTCTCGCGCACTCACAATGCTGTCCCTCTCGCGCACTCACAATGCTGTCCCTCTCGCGCACTCACAATGCTGTCCCTCTCGCGCACTCACAATGCTGTCCCTCTCGCGCACTCACAATGCTGTCCCTCTCGCGCACTCACAATGCTGTCCCTCTCGCAATCACTCAGTGATGTCCCTTTCAATCTCACACAGTGCTGTCCCTTTCAATCTCACACAGTGCTGTCCCTCTCGCCCTCACACAGTGCTGTCCCTTTTAATCTCACACTGTGCTGTCCCTCTCACACTCACACAGTGCTGTCCCTTTTCATCTCACACAGTGCTGTCTCTCTTGTATTCACACAGTGCTGTCCCATTTAATCTCACACAGTGCTGTCCCTTTCACTCTCACTCAGTGCTGTACCTCTCGCACTCACTCAGTGCTGTCCCTCTCGCACTCACACAGTGCTGTCCCTCTCGCACTCACACAGTGCTGTCCCTCTCGCACTCACACAGTGCTGTCCCTTTCAATCTCACACAGTGCTGTCCCTTTCAATCTCACACAGTGCTGTCCCTCTCGCACTCACACAGTGCTATGCCTCTCACACTCACACAGTGCTGTCCCTCTTGTATTCACACAGTGCTGTCCCTTTCAATCTCACACAGTGCTGTCCCTCTCGCACTCACACAGTGCTGTCCCTTTCAATCTCACACAGTGCTGTCCCTCTCGCACTCACACAGTGCTGTCCCTTTCAATCTCACACAGTGCTGTCCCTCTTGCACTCACACAGTGCTGTCCCTTTCAATCTCACACAGTGCTGTCCCTCTTGCACTCACACAGTGCTGTCCCTTTCAATCTCACACAGTGCTGTCCCTCTCACACTCACACAGTGCTGTCCCTGTCAATCTCACACAGTGCTGTCCCTCTCGCACTCAGACAGTGCTGTCCCTCTCGCACTCACACAGTGCTGTCCCTCTCGCACTCACACAGTGCTGTCCCTCTCGCACTCACACAGTGCTGTCCCTCTCGCACTCACACAGTGCTGTCCCTCTCACACTCTCGAAGCGCTGTCCTTCTCGCACTCACACAGTGCTGTCCCTCTCGCACTCACACAGTGCTGTCCCTCTCGCACTCACACAGTGCTGTCCCTCTCGCACTCACACAGTGCTGTCCCTCTCGCACTCACACAGTGCTTCCCTCTCGCACTCACACAGTGCTTCCCTCTCGCACTCACACAGTGCTGTCCCTCTCGCACTCACACAGTGCTGTCCCTCTCGCACTCACACAGTGCTGTCCCTCTCGCACTCACACAGTGCTGTCCCTCTCGCACTCACACAGTGCTGTCCCTCTCGCACTCACACAGTGCTGTCCCTCTCGCACTCACACAGTGCTGTCCCTCTCGCACTCACACAGTGCTGTCCCTCTCGCACTCACACAGTGCTGTCCCTCTCGCACTCACACAGTGCTGTCCCTTTCGATCTCACACAGTGCTGTCCCTCTCACACTGACACAGTGCTGTCCCTCTCGCACTCACACAGTGCTGTCCCTTTCGATCTCACACAGTGCTGTCCCTCTCACACTCACACAGTGCTGTCCCTCTCGCACTCACAAAGCGCTGTCCCTCTCGCATTCACACAGTGCTGTCCATCTCGCACTCACAATGTGCTGTCCCTTTCAATCTCACACAGTGCTGTCCCTCTCGCACTCACACAGTGCTGTCCCTTTCAATCTCACACAGTGCTGTCCCTCTCGCACTCACCACAGTGCTGTCCCTGTCAATCTCACACAGTGCTGTCCCTCTCACACTCACCACAGTGCTGTCCCTGTCAATCTCACACAGTGCTGTCCCTCTAGCACTCACACAGTGCTGTCCCTTTCAATCTCACACAGTGCTGTCCCTCTCACACTCACCACAGTGCTGTCCCTGTCAATCTCACACAGTGCTGTCCCTCTTGCACTCACACAGTGCTGTTCCTCTTGCACTCACACAGTGCTGTCCCTTTCAATCTCACACAGTGCTGTCCCTCTCGCACTCACACAGTGCTGTCCCTCTTGCACTCACACAGTGCTGTCCCTCTTGCACTCACACAGTGCTGTCCCTCTTGCACTCACACAGTGCTGTCCCTTTCAATCTCACACAGTGCTGTCCCTTTCAATCTCACACAATGCTGTCCCTTTCAATCTCACACAGTGCTGTCCCTCTCGTACTGACACAATGCTGTCCCTCTCGCACTCACTCAGTGATGTGCCTTTCAATCTCACACACTGCTGTCCCTCTTGTACTCACACAGTGCTGTCCCTTTCAATCTCACACAGTGCTGTCCCTTTCAATCTCACACAGTGCTGTCCCTCTCGCACTCACACAGTGCTGTCCCTTTCAATCTCACACAGTGCTGTCCCTGTCGTACTCACACAGTGCTGTCCCTCTCAATCTCAATCAGTGCTGTCCCTCTCGCACTCACACAGTGCTGTCCCTCTCGCACTCACACACTGCTGTCCCATTCAATCTCACACAGTGCTGTCCCTCTTGAACTCACACAGTGCTGTCCCTCTTGAACTCACACAGTGCTCTCCCTCTTGCACTCACACAGTGCTGTCCCTGTTGCACTCACACAGTGCTGTACCTTTCAATCTCATCCAGTGCTGTCCCTGTCAATCTCTCACAGTGCTGTCCGTCTCGCACTCACACAGTGCTGTCCCTCTCACACTGACACAATGCTGTCCCTCTCGCACTCACTCAGTGATGTGCCTTTCAATCTCACACATGCTGTCCCTCTTGTACTCACACAGTGCTGTCCCTTTCAATCTCACACAGTGCTGTCCCTTTCAATCTCACACAGTGCTGTCCCTCTCGCACTGACACAATGCTGTCCCTCTCGCACTCACTCAGTGATGTGCCTTTCAATCTCACACACTGCTGTCCCTCTTGTACTCACACAGTGCTGTCCCTTTCAATCTGACACAGTGCTGTCCCTTTCAATCTCACACTGTGCTGTCCCTCTTGTATTCACACAGTGCTGTCCCTTTTAATCTCACACAGTGCTGTCCCTCTTGTATTCACACAGTGCTGTCCCTTTCAATCTCACACAGTGCTGTCCCTTTCAATCTCACACAGTGCTGTACCTCTCGCACTCACACAGTGCTGTCCCTTTCAATCTCAGACAGTGCTGTCCCTCTCGCACTCACACAGTGCTGTCCCTCTCGCACTCACACAGTGCTGTCCCTTTCAATCTCACACAGTGCTGTCCCTCTTGCACTCACACAGTGCTCTGCCTCTCACACTCACACAGTGCTGTCCCTCTCGCACTCACACAGTGCTGTCCCTTTCAATCTCACACAGTGCTGTCCCTCTTGTATTCACACAGTGCTGTCCCTTTCAATCTCACACAGTGCTGTCCCTCTCGCACTCACACAGTGCTGTCCCTTTCAATCTCACACAGTGCTGTCCCTCTTGCACTCACACAGTGCTGTCCCTTTCAATCTCACACAGTGCTGTCCCTCTCACACTCACACAGTGCTGTCCCTGTCAATCTCACACAGTGCTGTCCCTGTCAATCTCACACAGTGCTGTCCCTCTCGCACTCACACAGTGCTGTCCCTCTCGCACTCACACAGTGCTGTCCCTCTCGCACTCACACAGTGCTGTCCCTCTCGCACTCACACAGTGCTGTCCCTCTCGCACTCACACAGTGCTGTCCCTCTCGCACTCACACAGTGCTGTCCCTCTCGCACTCACACAGTGCTGTCCCTCTCGCACTCACACAGTGCTGTCCCTCTCGCACTCACACAGTGCTGTCCCTCTCGCACTCAGACAGTGCTGTCCCTCTCGCACTCACACAGTGCTGTCCCTCTCGCACTCACACAGTGCTGTCCCTCTCGCACTCACACAGTGCTGTCCCTCTCGCACTCACACAGTGCTGTCCCTCTCGCACTCACACAGTGCTGTCCCTCTCGCACTCACACAGTGCTGTCCCTTTCAATCTCACACAGTGCTGTCCCTCTCACACTGACACAGTCCTGTCCCTCTCGCCCTCACACAGTGCTGTCCCTTTCAATCTCACACAGTGCTGTCCCTTTCAATCTCACACAGTGCTGTCCCTTTCAATCTCACACAGTGCTGTCCCTTTCAATCTCACACAGTGCTGTCCCTTTCAATCTCACACAGTGCTGTCCCTTTCAATCTCACACAGTGCTGTCCCTTTCAATCTCACACAGTGCTGTCCCTTTCAATCTCACACAGTGCTGTCCCTCTCGCACTCACAATGTGCTGTCCCTTTCAATCTCACACAGTGCTGTCCCTCTTGCACTCACACAGTGCTGTCCCTCTCGCACTCACACAGTGCTGTCCCTCTCACACTGACACAGTGCTGTCCCTCTCGCCCTCACACAGTGCTGTCCCTCTCGCCCTCACACAGTGCTGTCCCTTTTAATCTCACACAGTGCTGTCCCTCTCACACTGACACAGTCCTGTCCCTCTCGCCCTCACACAGTGCTGTCCCTTTCAATCTCACACAGTGCTGTCCCTTTCAATCTCACACAGTGCTGTCCCTTTCAATCTCACACAGTGCTGTCCCTTTCAATCTCACACAGTGCTGTCCCTTTCAATCTCACACAGTGCTGTCCCTTTCAATCTCACACAGTGCTGTCCCTTTCGATCTCACACAGTGCTGTCCCTCTCGCACTCACAATGTGCTGTCCCTTTCAATCTCACACAGTGCTGTCCCTCTTGCACTCACACAGTGCTGTCCCTCTCGCACTCACACAGTGCTGTCCCTCTCGCACTGACACAGTGCTGTCCCTCTCGCCCTCACACAGTGCTGTCCCTTTTAATCTCACACAGTGCTGTCCATCTCGCACTCACAATGTGCTGTCCCTTTCAATCTCACACAGTGCTGTCCCTCTCGCACTCACACAGTGCTGTCCCTTTCAATCTCACACAGTGCTGTCCCTCTTGCACTCACACAGTGCTGTCCCTCTTGCACTCACACAGTGCTGTCCCTCTTGCACTCACACAGTGCTTTCCCTCTCGCACTCACACAGTGCTGTCCCTCTCGCACTCACACAGTGCTGTCCCTTTCAATCTCACACAGTGCTGTCCCTCTCACACTCACCACAGTGCTGTCCCTGTCAATCTCACACAGTGCTGTCCCTCTTGCACTCACACAGTGCTGTTCCTCTTGCACTCACACAGTGCTGTCCCTTTCAATCTCACACAGTGCTGTCCCTCTCGCACTCACACAGTGCTGTCCCTCTTGCACTCAAACAGTGCTTTCCCTTTCAGTCTCACACAGTGCTGTCCCTCTTGCACTCACACAGTGCTGTCCCTCTTGCACTCACACAGTGCTGTCCCTTTCAATCTCACACAGTGCTGTCCCTGTCGTACTCACACAGTGCTGTCCCTCTCAATCTCAATCAGTGCTGTCCCTCTCGCACTCACACAGTGCTGTCCCTCTCGCACTCACACAGTGCTGTCCCTCTCGCACTCACACAGTGCTGTCCCTCTCGCACTCACACAGTGCTGTCCCTCTCGCACTCACACAGTGCTGTCCCTCTCGCACTCACACAGTGCTGTCCCTCTCGCACTCACACAGTGCTGTCCCTTTCGCACTCACACAGTGCTGTCCCTCTCGCACTCACACAGTGCTGTCCCTCTCGCACTCACACAGTGCTGTCCCTCTCGCACTGACACAGTGCTGTCCCTCTAGCACTCACACAGTGCTGTCCCTTTCAATCTCACACAGTGCTGTCCCTCTCGCACTCACACAGTGCTGTCCCTTTCAATCTCACACAGTGCTGTCCCTTTCAATCTCACACAGTGCTGTCCCTCTCACACTCACCACAGTGCTGTCCCTCTCACACTCACCACAGTGCTGTCCCTGTCAATCTCACACAGTGCTGTCCCTCTTGCACTCACACAGTGCTGTTCCTCTTGCACTCACACAGTGCTGTCCCTTTCAATCTCACACAGTGCTGTCCCTCTTGCACTCACACAGTGCTGTCCCTTTCAATCTCACACAGTGCTGTCCCTGTCGTACTCACACAGTGCTGTCCCTCTCAATCTCAATCAGTGCTGTCCCTCTCGCACTCACACAGTGCTGTCCCTCTCGCACTCACACACTGCTGTCCCTTTCAATCTCACACAGTGCTCTCCCTCTTGAACTCACACAGTGCTCTCCCTCTTGCACTCACACAGTGCTGTCCCTGTTGCACTCACACAGTGCTGTACCTTTCAGTCTCATCCAGTGCTGTCCCTGTCAATCTCTCACAGTGCTGTCCGTCTCGCACTCACACAGTGCTGTCCCTCTCACACTGACACAATGCTGTCCCTCTCGCACTCACTCAGTGATGTGCCTTTAAATCTCACACAGTGCTGTCCCTCTTGTACTCACACAGTGCTGTCCCTTACAATCTCACACAGTGCTGTCCCTTTCAATCTCACACAATGCTGTCCCTTTCAATCTCACACAGTGCTGTCCCTCTCGCACTGACACAATGCTGTCCCTCTCGCACTCACTCAGTGATGTGCCTTTCAATCTCACACACTGCTGTCCCTTTCAATCTCACACAGTGCTGTCCCTTTCAATCTCACACAGTGCTGTCCCTTTCAATCTCACACAGTGCTGTCCCTCTCGCACTCACACAGTGCTGTCCCTCTCGCACTCACACACTGCTGTCCCATTCAATCTCACACAGTGCTGTCCCTCTTGAACTCACACAGTGCTCTCCCTCTTGCACTCACACAGTGCTGTCCCTGTTGCACTCACACAGTGCTGTACCTTTCAATCTCATCCAGTGCTGTCCCATTCAATCTCACACAGTGCTGTCCCTCTTGAACTCACACAGTGCTCTCCCTCTTGAACTCACACAGTGCTCTCCCTCTTGCACTCACACAGTGCTGTCCGTCTCGCACTCACACAGTGCTGTCCCTCTCACACTGACACAATGCTGTCCCTCTCGCACTCACTCAGTGATGTGCCTTTCAATCTCACACACTGCTGTCCCTCTTGTACTCACACAGTGCTGTCCCTTTCAATCTCACACAGTGCTGTCCCTTTCAATCTCACACAGTGCTGTCCCTCTCGCCCTCACACAGTGCTGTCCCTTTTAATCTCACACTGTGCTGTCCCTCTCACACTCACACAGTGCTGTCCCTTTTAATCTCACACAGTGCTGTCCCTCTTGTATTCACACAGTGCTGTCCCTTTTAATCTCACACAGTGCTGTCCCTCTTGTATTCACACAGTGCTGTCCCTTTCAATCTCACACAGTGCTGTCCCTTTCAATCTCACTCAGTGCTGTACCTCTCACACTCACACAGTGCTGTCCCTTTCAATCTCACACAGTGCTGTCCCTCTCGCACTCACACAGTGCTGTCCCTTTCAATCTCACACAGTGCTGTCCCTCTCACACTCACACAGTGCTGTCCCTCTTGTATTCACACAGTGCTGTCCCTTTCAATCTCACACAGTGCTGTCCCTCTCGCACTCACACAGTGCTGTCCCTTTCAATCTCACACAGTGCTGTCCCTCTTGCACTCACACAGTGCTATGCCTCTCGCACTCACACAGTGCTGTCCCTCTTGCACTCACACCGTGCTGTCCCTTTCAATCTCACACAGTGCTGTCCCTCTCGCACTTACACAGTGCTGTCCCTTTCAATCTCACACAGTGCTGTCCCTCTTGCACTCACACAGTGCTGTCCCTTTCAATCTCACACAGTGCTGTCCCTCTTGCACTCACAGTGCTGTCCCTTTCAATCTCACACAGTGCTGTCCCTCTCACACTCACACAGTGCTGTCCCTCTCACACTCACACAGTGCTGTCCCTGTCAATCTCACACAGTGCTGTCCCTGTCAATCTCACACAGTGCTGTCCCTGTCAATCTCACACAGTGCTGTCCCTCTCGCACTCACACAGTGCTGTCCCTCTCGCACTCACACAGTGCTGTCCCTCTCGCACTCACACAGTGCTGTCCCTCTCGCACTCACACAGTGCTGTCCCTCTCGCACTCACACAGTGCTGTCCCTCTCGCACTCACACAGTGCTGTCCCTCTCGCACTCACACAGTGCTGTCCCTCTCGCACTCACACAGTGCTGTCCCTCTCGCACTCACACAGTGCTGTCCCTCTCGCACTCACACAGTGCTGTCCCTCTCGCACTCACACAGTGCTGTCCCTCTCGCACTCACACAGTGCTGTCCCTTTCAATCTCACACAGTGCTGTCCCTCTCACACTGACACAGTGCTGTCCCTCTCGCCCTCACACAGTGCTGTCCCTTTCAATCTCACACAGTGCTGTCCCTTTCAATCTCACACAGTGCTGTCCCTCTCACACTCACACAGTGCTTTCCCTTTCAGTCTCACACAGTGCTGTCCCTCTTGCACTCACACAGTGCTGTCCCTCTTGCACTCACACAGTGCTGTCCCTTTCCATCTCACACAGTGCTGTCCCTGTCGTACTCACACAGTGCTGTCCCTCTCAATCTCAATCAGTGCTGTCCCTCTCGCACTCACAATGTGCTGTCCCTTTCAATCTCACACAGTGCTGTCCCTCTTGCACTCACACAGTGCTGTCCCTCTCGCACTCACACAGTGCTGTCCCTCTCACACTCACACAGTGCTGTCCCTTTCAATCTCACACAGTGCTGTCCCTCTCACACTCACGCAGTGCTGTCCCTGTCAATCTCACACAGTGCTGTCGCTCTTGCACTCACACAGTGCTGTTCCTCTTGCACTCACACAGTGCTGTCCCTTTCGATCTCACACAGTGCTGTCCCTCTCGCACTCACACAGTGCTGTCCCTCTTGCACTCACACAGTGCTTTCCCTTTCAGTCTCACACAGTGCTGTCCCTCTTGCACTCACACAGTGCTGTCCCTCTTGCACTCACACAGTGCTGTCCCTCTTGCACTCACACAGTGCTGTCCCTCTTGCACTCACACAGTGCTGTCCCTCTTGCACTCACACAGTGCTGTCCCTCTTGCACTCACACACTGCTGTCCCTTTCCATCTCACACAGTGCTGTCCCTGTCGTACTCACACAGTGCTGTCCCTGTCGTACTCACACAGTGCTGTCCCTGTCGTACTCACACAGTGCTGTCCCTCTCAATCTCAATCAGTGATGTCCCTCTCGCACTCACACAGTGCTGTCCCTCTCGCACTCACACACTGCTGTCCCTTTCAATCTCACACAGTGCTGTCCCTCTCGCACTCACACAGTGCTTTCCCTTTCAATCTCACACAGTGCTGTCCCTCTCGCACTCACACAGTGCTGTCCCTCTCACACTCACACAGTGCTGTCCCTCTCACACTCACACAGTGCTGTCCCTCTCACACTCACACAGTGCTGTCCCTTTCAATCTCACACAGTGCTGTCCCTTTCAATCTCACACAGTGCTGTCCCTTGCAATCTCACACAGTGCTGTCCCTCTTGCACTCACACAGTGCTGTCCCTTTCAATCTCACACAGTGCTGTCCTTCTTGCGCTCACACAGTGCTGTCCTTCTTGCGCTCACACAGTGCTGTCCCTCTCGCACTCACACAGTGCTGTCCCTTTCAATCTCACACAGTGCTGTCCCTGTCGTACTCACACAGTGCTGACCCTGTCGTACTCACACAGTGCTGTCCCTGTCGTACTCACACAGTGCTGTCCCTCTCGCACTCACACACTGCTGTCCCTTTCGATCTCACACAGTGCTGTCACTCTTGAACTCACACAGTGCTCTCCCTCTTTCACTCACACAGTGCTGTCCCTGTTGCACTCACACAGTGTACCTTTCAATCTCATACAGTGCTGTCCCTTTCAATCTCACACAGTGCTGTCCCTCTCACACTGACACAGTGCTGTCCCTCTCGCCCTCACACAGTGCTGTCCCTTTCAATCTCACACAGTGCTGTCCCTCTTGCACTCACACAGTGCTGTCCCTCTTGCACTCACACAGTGCTGTCCCTCTTGCACTCACACAGTGCTGTCCCTCTTGCACTCACACAGTGCTGTCCCTCTTGCACTCACACTGTGCTGTCCCTCTCGCACTCACACAGTGCTGTCCCTCTCACACTCACACAGTGCTGTCCCTGTCAATCTCACACAGTGCTGTTCCTCTTGCACTCACACAGTGCTGTCCCTTTCAATCTCACACAGTGCTGTTCCTCTTGCACTCACACAGTGCTGTCCCTTTCAATCTGACACAGTGCTGTCCCTCTCGCACTCACACAGTGCTGTCCCTTTCAATCTCACACAGTGCTGTCCCTTTCAATCTCACACAGTGCTGTCCCTTTCAATCTCACACAGTGCTGTCCCTTTCAATCTCACACAGTGCTGTCCCTTTCAATCTCACACAGTGCTGTCCCTTTCAATCTCACACAGTGCTGTCCCTTTCAATCTCACACAGTGCTGTCCCTTTCAATCTCACACAGTGCTGTCCCTTTCAATCTCACACAGTGCTGTCCCTTTCAATCTCACACAGTGCTGTCCCTGTCGTACTCACACAGTGCTGTCCCTCTCGCACTCACACACTGCTGTCCCTCTTGCACTCACACAGTGCTGTCCCTCTCACACTCACAGTGCTGTCCCTTTCAAGCTCACACAAGGCTGTCCCTCTTGCACTCACTCAGTGCTGTCCCTTTCAATCTCACACAGTGCTGTCCCTCTCACACTCACACAGTGCTGTCCCTTTCAATCTCACACAGTGCTGTCCCTCTCGCACTCACAATGTGCTGTCCCTTTCAATCTCACACAGTGCTGTCCCTCTCGCACTCACAATGTGCTGTCCCTTTCAATCTCACACAGTGCTGTCCCTCTCGCACTCACACAGTGCTGTCCCTTTCAGTCTCACACAGTGCTGTCCCTCTCGCACTCTGACAGTGCTGTCCCTCTCGCACTCACACAGTGCTGTCGCTTGCAATTTCACACAGTGCTGTCGCTTGCAATTTCACACAGTGCTGTCGCTTGCAATCTCACACAGTGCTGTCGCTTGCAATCTCACACAGTGCTGTCCCTTTCAATCTCACACAGTGCTGTCCCTCTTGCACTCACACAGTGCTGTCCCTTTCAATCTCACACAGTGCTGTCCCTCTCGCACTCACACAGTGCTGTCCCTCTCGCACTCACACAGTGCTGTCCCTCTCACACTCGCACAGTGCTGTCCCTTTCAATCTCACACAGTGCTGTCCCTTTCAATCTCACACAGTGCTGTCCCTCTCAAACTCACACAGTGCTGTCCCTGTCAATCTCACACAGTGCTGTCCCTCTCAAACTCACACAGTGCTGTGCCTGTCAATCTCACACAGTGCTGTCGCTCTTGCACTCACACAGTGCTGTCGCTCTTGCACTCACACAGTGCTGTTCCTCTTGCACTCACACAGTGATGTCCCTTTCAATCTCACACAGTGCTGTCCCTTTCAATCTCACACAGTGCTGTCCCTCTTGCACTCACACAGTGCTTTCCCTTTCAGTCTCACACAGTGCTGTCCCTCTTGCACTCACACAGTCCTTTCCCTTTCAGTCTCACACAGTGCTGTCCCTCTTGCACTCACACAGTGCTGTCCCTCTTGCACTCACACAGTGCTGTCCCTCTTGCACTCACACAGTGCTGTCCCTCTTGCACTCACACAGTGCTGTCCCTTTCCATCTCACACAGTGCTGTCCCTGTCGTAATCACACATTGCTGTCCCTCTCAATCTCAATCAGTGCTGTCCCTCTCGCACTCACACAGTGCTGTCCCTCTCGCACTCACACAATGCTGTCCCTTTCAATCTCACACAGTGCTGTCCCTCTCGCACTCACACAGTGCTGTCCCTTTCAATCTCACACAGTGCTGTCCCTCTTGCACTCACACAGTGCTGTCCCTCTCACACTCACACAGTGCTGTCCCTCTCACACTCACACAGTGCTGTCCCTCTCACACTCACACAGTGCTGTCCCTTTCAATCTCACACAGTGCTGTCCCTTTCAATCTCTCACAGTGCTGTCCCTTGCAATCTCACACAGTGCTGTCCCTCTTGCACTCACACAGTGCTGTCCCTTTCAATCTCACACAGTGCTGTCCTTCTTGCGCTCACACAGTGCTGTCCCTCTCGCACTCACACAGTGCTGTCCCTCTCGCACTCACACAGTGCTGTCCCTTTCAATCTCACACAGTGCTGTCCCTGTAGTACTCACACAGTGCTGTCCCTCTCGCACTCGCACACTGCTGTCCGTTTCGATCTCACACAGTGCTTTCACTCTTGAACTCACACAGTGCTCTCCCTCTTGCACTCACTCAGTGCTGTCCCTTTCAATCTCACACAGTGCTGTCCCTCTCGCACTCACACAGTGCTGTCCCTCTCACACTCACACAGTGCTGTCCCTTTCAATCTCACACAGTGCTGTCCCTCTCAAACTCACACAGTGCTGTCCCTGTCAATCTCACACAGTGCTGTCACTCTTGCACTCACACAGTGCTGTTCCTCTTGCACTCACACAGTGCTGTCCCTTTCAATCTCACACAGTGCTGTCCCTCTCGCACTCACACAGTGCTGTCCCTCTTGCACTCACACAGTGCTTTCCCTTTCAGTCTCACACAGTGCTGTCCCTCTTGCACTCACACATTGCTTTCCCTTTCAGTCTCACACAGTGCTGTCCCTCTTGCACTCACACAGTGCTGTCCCTCTTGCACTCACCACAGTGCTGTCCCTTTCCATCTCACACAGTGCTGTCCCTTTCAATCTCACACAGTGCTGTCCCTCTCGCACTCACACAGTGCTGTCCCTTTCAATCTCACACAGTGCTGTCCCTCTTGCACTCACACAGTGCTGTCCCTCTCACACTCACACAGTGCTGTCCCTCTCACACTCACACAGTGCTGTCCCTTTCAATCTCACACAGTGCTGTCCCTTTCAATCTCACACAGTGCTGTCCCTTTCAATCTCACACAGTGCTGTCCCTTTCAATCTCTCACAGTGCTGTCCCTTGCAATCTCACACAGTGCTGTCCCTCTTGCACTCACACAGTGCTGTCCCTTTCAATCTCACACAGTGCTGTCCTTCTTGCGCTCACACAGTGCTGTCCCTTTCAATCTCACACAGTGCTGTCCCTGTAGTACTCACACAGTGCTGTCCCTCTCGCACTCGCACACTGCTGTCCGTTTCGATCTCACACAGTGCTGTCACTCTTGAACTCACACAGTGCTCTCCCTCTTGCACTCACACAGTGCTGTCCCTGTCAATCTCACACAGTGCTGTCCCTGTCAATCTCTCACAGTGCTGTCCGTCTAGCACTCACACAGTGCTGTCCCTCTCGCACTGACACAATGCTGACCCTCTCGCACTCACTCAGTGATGTCCCTTTCAATCTCACACAGTGCTGTCCCTCTCACACTGACACAGTGCTGTCCCTCTCGCCCTCACACAAAGCTGTCCCTTTCAATCTCACACAGTGCTGTCCCTCTCGCACTCACACAGTGCTGTCCCTCTTGCACTCACACAGTGCTGTCCCTCTTGCCATCACACAGTGCTGTCCCTCTTGCACTCACACAGTGCTGTCCCTCTTGCACTCACACCGTGCTGTCCCTCTTGCACTCACACCGTGCTGTCCCTCTCACACTCACACAGTGCTGTCCCTCTTGCACTCACACCGTGCTGTCCCTCTTGCACTCACACCGTGCTGTCCCTCTCACACTCACACAGTGCTGTCCCTCTTGCACTCACACCGTGCTGTCCCTCTCGCCCTCACACAAAGCTGTCCCTTTCAATCTCACACAGTGCTGTCCCTCTCGCACTCACACAGTGCTGTCCCTCTTGCACTCACACAGTGCTGTCCCTCTTGCCATCACACAGTGCTGTCCCTCTTGCACTCACAGAGTGCTGTCCCTCTCACACTCACACAGTGCTGTCCCTGTCAATCTCACACAGTGCTGTCCCTCTCGCACTGACACAATGCTGTCCCTCTCGCACTCACACAGTGCTGTCCCTTTCAATCTCACACAGTGCTGTCCCTCTTGCACTCACACCGTGCTGTCCCTCTTGCACTCACACCGTGCTGTCCCTCTTGCACTCACAGAGTGCTGTCCCTCTCACACTCACACAGTGCTGTCCCTGTCAATCTCACACAGTGCTGTCCCTCTCGCACTGACACAATGCTGTCCCTCTCGCACTCACACAGTGCTGTCCCTTTCAATCTCACACAGTGCTGTCCCTCTCACACTGACACAGTGCTGTCCCTCTCGCCCTCACACAGTGCTGTCCCTTTCAATCTCACACAGTGCTGTCCCTCTCGCACTCACACAGTGCTGTCCCTTTCAATCTCACACAGTGCTGTCCCTCTTGCACTCACACAGTGCTGTCCCTCTTGCCATCACACAGTGCTGTCCCTCTTGCACTCACACCGTGCTGTCCCTCTTGCACTCACACCGTGCTGTCCCTCTTGCACTCACAGCGTGCTGTCCCCCTTGCACTCACACCGTGCTGTCCCTCTTGCACTCACAGAGTGCTGTCCCTCTCACACTCACACAGTGCTGTCCCTGTCAATCTCACACAGTGCTGTTCCTCTTGCACTCACAGAGTGCTGTCCCTCTCACACTCACACAGTGCTGTCCCTTTCAATCTCACACAGTGCTGTTCCTCTTGCACTCACACAGTGCTGTCCCTTTCAATCTCACACAGTGCTGTTCCTCTTGCACTCACACAGTGCTGTCCCTTTCAATCTCACACAGTGCTGTTCCTCTTGCACTCACACAGTGCTGTCCCTTTCAATCTCACACAGTGCTGTTCCTCTTGCACTCACACAGTGCTGTCCCTTTCAATCTCACACAGTGCTGTTCCTCTTGCACTCACACAGTGCTGTCCCTTTCAATCTCACACAGTGCTGTCCCTTTCAATCTCACACAGTGCTGTTCCTCTTGCACTCACACACTGCTGTCCCTTTCGATCTCACACAGTGCTGTCCCTATTGAACTCACACTGTGCTGTCCCTCTTGAACTCACACAGTGCTCTCCCTCTCGCACTCACACAGTGCTGTCCCTGTTGCACTCACACAGTGCTGTCCCTTTCAATCTCACACAGTGCTGTCCCTTTCAATCTCACACAGTGCTGTCCCTCTTGTACTCACACAGTGCTGTCCCTCTTGTACTCACACAGTGCTGTCCCTCTTGTACTCACACAGTGCTGTCCCTCTCGCACTCGCACAGTGCTGTCCCTCTCACACTCGCACAGTGCTGTCCCTCTTGTACTCACACAGTGCTGTCCCTTTTGTACTCACACAGTGCTGTCCCTCTTGTACTCACACAGTGCTGTCCCTCTTGTACTCACACAGTGCTGTCCCTCTTGAACTCACACAGTGCTGTCCCTCTTGAACTCACACAGTGCTCTCCCTTTCGCACTCACACAGTGCTGTCCCTCTTGTACTCACACAGTGCTGTCCCTTTCAATCCCACACAGTGCTATCCCTCTTGTACTCACACAGTGCTGTCCCTCTCGCACTCACACAGTGCTGTCCCTCTTGTACTCACACAGTGCTGTCCCTTTCAATCCCACACAGTGCTATCCCTCTTGTACTCACACAGTGCTGTCCCTCTTGTACTCACACAGTGCTGTCCCTCTTGTACTCACACAGTGCTGTCCCTCTTGTACTCACACAGTGCTGTCCCTTTCAATCTCACACAGTGCTGCATTTCTTGCACTCACACAGTGCTGTCCCTCTTGCACTCACACAGTGCTGTCCCTCTTGCACTCACACAGTGCTGTCCCTCTCGCACTCACACAGAGCTGTCCCTCTCGCACTCACACAGTGCTGTCCCTCTCGCACTCACACAGTGCTGTCCCTTTCAATCTCACACAGTGCTGCATTTCTTGCACTCACACAGTGCTGTCCCTCTTGCACTCACACAGTGCTGTCCCTCTTGCACTCACACAGTGCTGTCCCTCTCGCACTCACACAGTGCTGTCCCTCTCGCACTCACACAGTGCTGTCCCTTTCAATCTCACACAGTGCTGTCCCTCTTGTACTCACACAGTGCTGTCCCTTTCAATCTCACACAGTGCTGTCCCTCTTGTACTCACACAGTGCTGTCCCTTTCAATCTCACACAGTGCTGTCCCTCTCGCACTCACACAGTGCTGTCCCTCTTGCACTCGCACAGTGCTGTCCCTCTCGCACTCACACAGTGCTGTCCCTTTCAATCTCACACAGTGCTGTCCCTCTTGTACTCACACAGTGCTGTCCCATTCAATCTCACACAGTGCTGTCCCTCTTGTACTCACACAGTGCTGTCCCTTTCAATCTCACACAGTGCTGTCCCTTTCAATCTCACACAGTGCTGTCCCTTTCAAACTCACACAGTGCTGTCCCTTTCAATCTCACACAGTGCTGCCCCTCTTGCACTCACACAGTGCTGTCCCTCTTGCACTCACACAGTGCTGTCCCTCTTGCACTCACACAGTGCTGTCCCTCTTGCACTCACACAGTGCTGTCCCTCTTGCAGTCACACAGTGCTGTCCCTCTTGCACTCACACAGTGCTGTCCCTCTTGCACTCACACAGTGCTGTCCCTCTTGCACTCACACAGTGCTGTCCTTCTCGCACTCACACAGTGCTGTCCCTTTCAATCTCACACAGTGCTGTCCCTCTTGTACTCGCACAGTGCTGTCCCTCTTGCACTCGCACAGTGCTGTCCCTCTTGCACTCGCACAGTGCTGTCCCTCTTGCACTCGCACAGTGCTGTCCCTCTTGCACTCACATAGTGCTGTCCCTTTCAATCTCACACAGTGCTGTCCCTCTCGCACTCACACAGTGCTGTCCCTCTCGCACTCACACAGTGCTGTCCCTCTCGCACTCACACAGTGCTGTCCCTCTCGCACTCACACAGTGCTGTCCCTCTCGCACTCACACAGTGCTGTCCCTCTCGCACTCACACAGTGCTGTCCCTCTCGCACTCACACAGTGCTGTCCCTCTCGCACTCACAGTGCTGTCCCTTTCTATCTCACACAGTGCTGTCCCTCTTGCACTCACACAGTGCTGACCCTCTCAATCTCACACAGTGCTGTCCCTTTCAATCTCACACAGTGCTGTCCCTCTCACAATCACACAGTGCTGTCCCTTTCAATCTCACACAGTGCTGTCGGTCTTGCACTCACACTGTGCTGTCCCTTTCAATCTCACACAGTGCTGTCCCTCTTGCACTCACACAGTGCTGTCCCTCTTGCACTCACACAGTGCTGTCCCTCTTGCACTCACACAGTGCTGTCCCTCTCGCACTCACACAGTGCTGTCACTCTCGCACTCACACAGTGCTGTCACTCTCGCACTCACACAGTGCTGTCACTCTCGCACTCACACAGTGCTGTCCCTCTCGCACTCACACAGTGCTGTCCCTCTCGCACTCACACAGTGCTGTCCCTCTCGCACTCACACAGTGCTGTCCCTCTCGCACTCACACAGTGCTGTCCCTCTCGCACTCACACAGTGCTGTCCCTTTCCATCTCACACAGTGCTGTCCCTCTTGAACTCACACTGTGCTGTCGCTTGCAATCTCACACAGTGCTGTCCCTCTCTCACTCACACAGTGCTGTCCCTTTCAATCTCACACAGTGCTGTCCCTCTCGCACTCACACAGTGCTGTCCCTTTCAATCTCACACAGTGCTGTCCCTTTCAATCTCACACAGTGCTGTCCCTCTCTCACTCACACAGTGCTGTCCCTTTCAATCTCACACAGTGCTGTCCCTCTCACACTCACAGTGCTGTCCCTTTCAATCTCACACAGTGCTGTCCCTCTCTCACTCACACAGTGCTGTCCCTCTCTCACTCACACAGTGCTGTCCCTTTCAATCTCACACAGTGCTGTCCCTTTCAATCTCACACAGTGCTGTCCCTCTCTCACTCACACAGTGCTGTCCCCCTCTCACTCTCACAGTGCTGTCCCTTTCAATCTCACACAGTGCTGTCCCTCTTGCTCTCACACATTGCTGTCCCTCTTGCTCTCACACATTGCTGTCCCTCTCGCTCTCACACATTGCTGTCCCTCTTGCTCTCACACATTGCTGTCCCTCTCGCTCTCACACATTGCTGTCCCTCTCGCTCTCACACATTGCTGTCCCTCTCGCTCTCACACATTGCTGTCCCTCTCGCACTCACACAGTGCTGTCCCTCTCGCACTCACACAGTGCTGTCCCTCTCGCACTCACACAGTGCTGTCCCTCTCGCACTCACACAGTGCTGTCCCTCTCGCACTCACACAGTGCTGTCCCTCTCGCACTCACACAGTGCTGTCCCTCTCGCACTCACACAGTGCTGTCCCTCTCGCACTCACACAGTGCTGTCCCTCTCGCACTCACACAGTGCTGTCCCTCTCGCACTCACACAGTGCTGTCCCTCTCGCACTCACACAGTGCTGTCCCTCTCGCACTCACACAGTGCTGTCCCTCTCGCACTCACACAGTGCTGTCCCTCTCGCACTCACACAGTGCTGTCCCTCTCGCACTCACACAGTGCTGTCCCTCTCGCAATCACACAGTGCTGACCCTCTCGCACTCACACAGTGCTGTCCCTCTCGCACTCACACAGTGCTGTCCCTCTCGCACTCACACAGTGCTGTCCCTCTCGCACTCACACAGTGCTGTCCCTCTCGCAATCACACAGTGCTGACCCTCTCGCACTCACACAGTGCTGTCCCTCTCGCACTCACACAGTGCTGTCCCTCTCGCACTCACACAGTGCTGTCCCTCTCGCACTCACACAGTGCTGTCCCTCTCGCAATCACACAGTGCTGACCCTCTCGCACTCACACAGTGCTGTCCCTCTCGCACTCACACAGTGCTGTCCCTCTCGCACTCACACAGTGCTGTCCCTCTCGCACTCACACAGTGCTGTCCCTCTCGCACTCACACAGTGCTGTCCCTCTCGCAATCACACAGTGCTGACCCTCTCGCACTCACACAGTGCTGTCCCTCTCGCACTCACACAGTGCTGTCCCTCTCGCAGTCACACAGTGCTGTCCCTCTCGCACTCACACAGTGCTGTCCCTCTCGCACTCACACAGTGCTGTCCCTCTCGCACTCACACAGTGCTGTCCCTCTCGCACTCACACAGTGCTGTCCCTCTCGCACTCACACAGTGCTGTCCCTCTCGCACTCACACAGTGCTGTCCCTCTCGCACTCACACAGTGCTGTCCCTCTCGCACTCACACAGTGCTGTCCCTCTCGCACTCACACAGTGCTGTCCCTCTCGCACTCACACAGTGCTGTCCCTCTCGCACTCACACAGTGCTGTCCCTCTCGCACTCACAGAGTGCTGTCCCTCTCGCACTCACACAGTGCTGTCCCTTTCGATCTCACACAGTGCTGTCCCTTTCAATCTCACACAGTGCTGTCCCTCTCTCACTCACACAGTGCTGTCCCTCTCTCACTCACACAGTGCTGTCCCTTTCGATCTCACACAGTGCTGTCCCTCTTGCTCTCACACAGTGCTGTCCCTCTCGCACTCACACAGTGCTGTCCCTCTCGCACTCACACAGTGCTGTCCCTCTCGCACTCACACAGTGCTGTCCCTCTTGCACTCACACAGTGCTGTCCCTCTTGCACTCACACAGTGCTGTCCCTCTCGCACTCACACAGTGCTGTCCCTCTCGCACTCACACAGTGCTGTCCCTTTCAATCTCACACAGTGCTGTCCCTCTTGTACTCGCACAGTGCTGTCCCTCTTGCACTCGCACAGAGCTGTCCCTCTTGCACTCGCACAGTGCTGTCCCTCTTGCACTCGCACAGTGCTGTCCCTCTTGCACTCGCACAGTGCTGTCCCTCTTGCACTCGCACAGTGCTGTCCCTCTTGCACTCACACAGTGCTGTCCCTTTCGATCTCACACAGTGCTGTCCCTCTCGCACTCACACAGTGCTGTCCCTCTCGCACTCACACAGTGCTGTCCCTCTCGCACTCACACAGTGCTGTCCCTTTCTATCTCACACAGTGCTGTCCCTCTTGCACTCACACAGTGCTGACCCTCTCAATCTCACACAGTGCTGTCCCTTTCAATCTCACACAGTGCTGTCCCTCTCACAATCACACAGTGCTGTCCCTTTCAATCTCACACAGTGCTGTCGGTCTTGCACTCACACTGTGCTGTCCCTTTCAATCTCACACAGTGCTGTCCCTCTCGCACTCACACAGTGCTGTCCCTCTCGCACTCACACAGTGCTGTCCCTCTCGCACTCACACAGTGCTGTCCCTCTTGCACTCACACAGTGCTGTCCCTCTTGCACTCACACAGTGCTGTCCCTCTCGCACTCACACAGTGCTGTCCCTCTCGCACTCACACAGTGCTGTCCCTTTCAATCTCACACAGTGCTGTCCCTCTTGTACTCGCACAGTGCTGTCCCTCTTGCACTCGCACAGAGCTGTCCCTCTTGCACTCGCACAGTGCTGTCCCTCTTGCACTCGCACAGTGCTGTCCCTCTTGCACTCGCACAGTGCTGTCCCTCTTGCACTCGCACAGTGCTGTCCCTCTTGCACTCACACAGTGCTGTCCCTTTCGATCTCACACAGTGCTGTCCCTCTCGCACTCACACAGTGCTGTCCCTCTCGCACTCACACAGTGCTGTCCCTCTCGCACTCACACAGTGCTGTCCCTTTCTATCTCACACAGTGCTGTCCCTCTTGCACTCACACAGTGCTGACCCTCTCAATCTCACACAGTGCTGTCCCTTTCAATCTCACACAGTGCTGTCCCTCTCACAATCACACAGTGCTGTCCCTTTCAATCTCACACAGTGCTGTCGGTCTTGCACTCACACTGTGCTGTCCCTTTCAATCTCACACAGTGCTGTCCCTCTTGAACTCACACTGTGCTGTCGCTTGCAATCTCACACAGTGCTGTCCCTCTCTCACTCACACAGTGCTGTCCCTTTCAATCTCACACAGTGCTGTCCCTCTCGCACTCACACAGTGCTGTCCCTTTCAATCTCACACAGTGCTGTCCCTCTCTCACTCACACAGTGCTGTCCCTTTCAATCTCACACAGTGCTGTCCCTCTCACACTCACAGTGCTGTCCCTTTCAATCTCACACAGTGCTGTTCCTCTCTCACTCACACAGTGCTGTCCCTTTCAATCTCACACAGTGCTGTCCCTCTCTCACTCACACAGTGCTGTCCCTCTCTCACTCTCACAGTGCTGTCCCTTTCAATCTCACACAGTGCTGTCCCTCTCTCACTCACACAGTGCTGTCCCTTTCAATCTCACACAGTGCTGTCCCTCTCGCACTCACACAGTGCTGTCCCTTTCAATCTCACACAGTGCTGTCCCTCTCTCACTCACACAGTGCTGTCCCTCTCGCACTCACACAGTGCTGTCCCTCTCGCACTCACACAGTGCTGTCCCTCTCGCACTCACACAGTGCTGTCCCTCTCGCACTCACACACTGCTGTCCCTTTCCATCTCACACAGTGCTGTCCCTCTTGAACTCACACTGTGCTGTCGCTTGCAATCTCACACAGTGCTGTCCCTCTCTCACTCACACAGTGCTGTCCCTTTCAATCTCACACAGTGCTGTCCCTCTCGCACTCACACAGTGCTGTCCCTTTCAATCTCACACAGTGCTGTCCCTCTCGCACTCACACAGTGCTGTCCCTTTCAATCTCACACAGTGCTGTCCCTCTCTCACTCACACAGTGCTGTCCCTTTCAATCTCACACAGTGCTGTCCCTCTCTCACTCACACAGTGCTGTCCCTCTCTCACTCTCACAGTGCTGTCCCTTTCAATCTCACACAGTGCTGTCCCTTTCAATCTCACACAGTGCTGTCCCTCTCGCACTCACACAGTGCTGTCCCTCTCGCACTCACACAGTGCTGTCCCTCTCGCACTCACACAGTGCTGTCCCTCTCGCACTCACACAGTGCTGTCCCTCTCGCACTCACGCAGTGCTGTCCCTCTCGCACTCACACAGTGCTGTCCCTCTCGCACTCACACAGTGCTGTCCCTCTCGCACTCACACAGTGCTGTTCCTCTCGCACTCACACAGTGCTGTCCCTCTCGCACTCACACAGTGCTGTCCCTCTCGCACTCACACAGTGCTGTCCCTCTCGCACTCACACACTGCTGTCCCTCTCGCACTCACACACTGCTGTCCCTCTCGCACTCACACACTGCTGTCCCTCTCGCACTCACACACTGCTGTCCCTCTCGCACTCACACACTGCTGTCCCTCTCGCACTCACACACTGCTGTCCCTCTCGCACTCACACAGTGCTGTCCCTCTCGATCTCACACAATGCTGTCCCTCTCTCACTCACACAGTGCTGTCCCTCTCGCACTCACACAGTGCTGTCCCTCTCGCACTCACACAGTGCTGTCCCTCTCGCACTCACACAGTGCTGTCCCTCTCGCACTCACACAGTGCTGTCCCTCTCGCACTCACACAGTGCTGTCCCTCTCGCACTCACACAGTGCTGTCCCTCTCGCACTCACACAGTGCTGTCCCTCTCGCACTCACGCAGTGCTGTCCCTCTCGCACTCACACAGTGCTGTCCCTCTCGCACTCACACAGTGCTGTCCCTCTCGCACTCACACAGTGCTGTCCCTCTCGCACTCACACAGTGCTGTCCCTCTCGCACTCACACAGTGCTGTCCCTCTCGCACTCACACAGTGCTGTCCCTCTCGCACTCACACACTGCTGTCCCTCTCGCACTCACACACTGCTGTCCCTCTCGCACTCACACACTGCTGTCCCTCTCGCACTCACACACTGCTGTCCCTCTCGCACTCACACACTGCTGTCCCTCTCGCACTCACACACTGCTGTCCCTCTCGCACTCACACAGTGCTGTCCCTCTCGATCTCACACAATGCTGTCCCTCTCTCACTCACACAGTGCCGTCCCTTTCGATCTCACACAGTGCCGTCCCTCTTGAACTCACACAGTGCTGTCGCTTGCAATCTCACACAGAGCTATCCCTCTCTCACTCACACAGTGCTGTCCCTTTCAATCTCACACAGTGCTGTCCCTTTCAATCTCACACAGTGCTGTCCCTCTTGAACTCACACAGTGCTGTCCCTTTCAATCTCACACAGTGCTGTCCCTTTCAATCTCACACAGTGCTGTCCCTCTCGCAATCAGACAGTGCTGTCCCTTTCAATCTCACACAGTGCTGTCCCTCTCTCCCTCACACAGTGCTGTCCCTTTCAATCTCACACAGTGCTGTCACTCTCACACTCACAGTGCTGTCCCTTTCAATCTCACACAGTGCTGTCCCTCTCTCACTCACTCAGTGCTGTCCCTCTCTCACTCACACAGTGCTGTCCCTTTCAATCTCACACAGTGCTGTCCCTTTCAAACTCACACAGTGCTGTCCCTTTCAAACTCACACAGTGCTGTCCCTTTCAAACTCACACAGTGCTGTCCCTTTCAATCTCACACAGTGCTGTCCCTTTCAATCTCACACAGTGCTGTCCCTCTCTCACTCACACAGTGCTGTCCCTTTCAATCTCACACAGTGCTGTCCCTCTCACACAGTGCTGTCCCTCTCGCACTCACACAGTGCTGTCCCTCTCGCACTCACACAGTGCCGTCCCTCTCGCACTCACACAGTGCTGTCCCTCTCGCACTCACACAGTGCTGTCCCTCTCGCACTCACACAGTGCCGTCCCTCTCGCACTCACACAGTGCCGTCCCTCTCGCACTCACACAGTGCTGTCCCTCTCGCACTCACACAGTGCTGTCCCTCTCGCACTCACACAGTGCTGTCCCTCTCGCACTCACACAGTGCTGGCCCTCTCGCACTCACACAGTGCTGTCCCTCTCGCACTCACACAGTGCTGTCCCTCTCGCACTCACACAGTGCTGTCCCTCTCGCACTCACACAGTGCTGTCCCTCTCGCACTCACACAGTGCTGTCCCTCTCGCACTCACACAGTGCTGTCCCTCTCGCACTCACACAGTGCTGTCCCTCTCGCACTCACACAGTGCTGTCCCTCTCGCACTCACACAGTGCTGTCCCTCTCGCACTCACACAGTGCTGTCCCTCTCGCACTCACACAGTGCTGTCCCTCTCGCACTCACACAGTGCTTTCCCTCTCTCACTCACACAGTGCTGTCCCTCTCGCACTCACACAGTGCTGTCCCTCTCGCACTCACACAGTGCTGTCCCTCTCGCACTCACACAGTGCTGTCCCTCTCGCACTCACACAGTGCTGTCCCTCTCGCACTCACACAGTGCTGTCCCTCTCGCACTCACACAGTGCTGTCCCTTTCAATCTCACACAGTGCTGTCCCTCTTGTACTCACACAGTGCTGTCCCTTTCAATCCCACACAGTGCTGTCCCTCTTGTACTCACACATTGCTGTCCCTTTCAATCTCACACAGTGCTGACCCTTTCAATCTCACACAGTGCTGCATTTCTTGCACTCACACAGTGCTGTCCCTCTTGCACTCACACAGTGCTGTCCCTCTTGCACTCACACAGTGCTGTCCCTCTTGCACTCGCACAGTGCTGTCCCTCTCGCACTCGCACAGTGCTGTCCCTCTCGCACTCGCACAGTGCTGTCCCTCTCGCACTCGCACAGTGCTGTCCCTCTCGCACTCGCACAGTGCTGTCCCTCTCGCACTCGCACAGTGCTGTCCCTTTCCATCTCACACAGTGCTGTCCCTCTTGTACTCACACAGTGCTGTCCCTTTCAATCTCACACAGTGCTGTCCCTTTCAATCTCACACAGTGCTGTCCCTCTTGTACTCACACAGTGCTGTCCCTTTCAATCTCACACAGTGCTGCCCCTCTTGCACTCACACAGTGCTGTCCCTCTCTCACTCACACAGTGCTGTCCCTCTCTCACTCACACAGTGCTGTCCCTCTCTCACTCACACAGTGCTGTCCCTCTCGCACTCACACAGTGCTGTCCCTCTCGCACTCACACAGTGCTGTCCCTCTCGCACTCACACAGTGCTGTCCCTTTCAATCTCACACAGTGCTGTCCCTCTTGTACTCACACAGTGCTGTCCCTTTCAATCTCACACAGTGCTGTCCCTCTTGTACTCACACAGTGCTGTCCCTTTCAATCTCACACAGTGCTGCCCCTCTTGCACTCACACAGTGCTGTCCCTCTCTCACTCACACAGTGCTGTCCCTCTCTCACTCACACAGTGCTGTCCCTCTCGCACTCACACAGTGCTGTCCCTCTCGCACTCACACGGTGCTGTCCCTTTCAATCTCACACAGTGCTGTCCCTCTTGTACTCACACAGTGCTGTCCCTTTCAATCTCACACAGTGCTGTCCCTCTTGTACTCACACAGTGCTGTCCCTTTCAATCTCACACAGTGCTGCCCCTCTTGCACTCACACAGTGCTGTCCCTCTTGCACTCACACAGTGCTGTCCCTCTTGCACTCACACAGTGCTGTCCCTCTTGCACTCACACAGTGCTGTCCCTCTTGCACTCACACAGTGCCGTCCCTCTCGAACTCACACAGTGCCGTCCCTCTCGCACTCACACAGTGCCGTCCCTCTCGCACTCACACAGTGCCGTCCCTCTCGCACTCACACAGTGCCGTCCCTCTCGCACTCACACAGTGCTGTCCCTCTCGCACTCACACAGTGCTGTCCCTCTCGCACTCACACAGTGCTGTCCCTCTCGCACTCACACAGTGCTGTCCCTCTCGCACTCACACAGTGCTGTCCCTCTCGCACTCACACAGTGCTGTCCCTCTCGCACTCACACAGTGCTGTCCCTCTCGCACTCACACAGTGCTGTCCCTCTCGCACTCACACAGTGCTGTCCCTTTCAATCTCACACAGTGCTTTCCCTCTCGCACTCACACAGTGCTGTCCCTCTCGCACTCACACAGTGCTGTCCCTCTCGCACTCACACAGTGCTGTCCCTCTCGCACTCACACAGTGCTGTCCCTCTCGCACTCACACAGTGCTGTCCCTCTCGCACTCACACAGTGCTGTCCCTCTCGTACTCACACAGTGCTGTCCCTTTCAATCCCACACAGTGCTGTCCCTCTTGTACTCACACATTGCTGTCCCTTTCAATCTCACACAGTGCTGACCCTTTCAATCTCACACAGTGCTGCATTTCTTGCACTCACACAGTGCTGTCCCTCTTGCACTCACACAGTGCTGTCCCTCTTGCACTCACACAGTGCTGTCCCTCTCGCACTCACACAGTGCTGTCCCTCTCGCACTCGCACAGTGCTGTCCCTCTCGCACTCGCACAGTGCTGTCCCTCTCGCACTCGCACAGTGCTGTCCCTCTCGCACTCGCACAGTGCTGTCCCTTTCAATCTCACACAGTGCTGTCCCTCTTGTACTCACACAGTGCTGTCCCTTTCAATCTCACACAGTGCTGTCCCTTTCAATCTCACACAGTGCTGTCCCTCTTGTACTCACACAGTGCTGTCCCTTTCAATCTCACACAGTGCTGCCCCTCTTGCACTCACACAGTGCTGTCCCTCTCTCACTCACACAGTGCTGTCCCTCTCTCACTCACACAGTGCTGTCCCTCTCTCACTCACACAGTGCTGTCCCTCTCTCACTCACACAGTGCTGTCCCTCTCGCACTCACACAGTGCTGTCCCTCTCGCACTCACACAGTGCTGTCCCTCTCGCACTCACACAGTGCTGTCCCTTTCAATCTCACACAGTGCTGTCCCTCTTGTACTCACACAGTGCTGTCCCTTTCAATCTCACACAGTGCTGTCCCTCTTGTACTCACACAGTGCTGTCCCTTTCAATCTCACACAGTGCTGCCCCTCTTGCACTCACACAGTGCTGTCCCTCTCTCACTCACACAGTGCTGTCCCTCTCTCACTCACACAGTGCTGTCCCTCTCGCACTCACACAGTGCTGTCCCTTTCAATCTCACACAGTGCTGTCCCTCTTGTACTCACACAGTGCTGTCCCTTTCAATCTCACACAGTGCTGTCCCTCTTGTACTCACACAGAGCTGTCCCTTTCAATCTCACACAGTGCTGTCCCTCTTGTACTCACACAGTGCTGTGCCTTTCAATCTCACACAGTGCTGTCCCTCTCGCACTCACACAGTGTTGTCCCTTTCAATCTCACACAGTGCTGTCCCTTTCAATCTCACATAGTGCTGTCCCTCTTGTACTCACACAGAGCTGTCCCTTTCATTCTCACACAGTGCTGTCCCTCTTGTACTCACACAGTGCTGTGCCTTTCAATCTCACACAGTGCTGTATCTCTCGCACTCACACAGTGTTGTCCCTTTCAATCTCACACAGTGCTGTCCCCCTCACACTCACACAGTGCTGTCCCTGTCAATCTCACACAGTGCTGCCCCTCTTGCACTCACACAGTGCTGCCCCTCTTGCACTCACACAGTGCTGCCCCTCTTGCACTCACACAGTGCTGCCCCTCTTGCACTCACACAGTGCTGCCCCTCTTGCACTCACACAGTGCTGCCCCTCTTGCACTCACACAGTGCTGCCCCTCTTGCACTCACACAGTGCTGCCCCTCTTGCACTCACACAGTGCTGCCCCTCTTGCACTCACACAGTGCTGCCCCTCTTGCACTCACACAGTGCTGCCCCTCTTGCACTCACACAGTGCTGCCCCTCTTGCACTCGCACAGTGCTGTCCCTCTTGCTCTCGCACAGTGCTGTCCCTCTTGCACTCGCACAGTGCTGTCCCTCTTGCACTCGCACAGTGCTGTCCCTCTTGCACTCGCACAGTGCTGTCCCTCTCGCCCTCACACAGTGCTGTCCCTTTTAATCTCACACAGTGCTGTCCCTCTTGCACTCACACAGTGCTGTCCCTCTCATACTCACACTGTGCTGTCCCTTTCAATCTCACACAGTGCTGTCCCTCTTGCACTCACACATTGCTGTCCCTCTTGCACTCACACAGTGCTGTCCCTCTCACACTCACACAGTGCTGTCCCTCTCACACTCACACAGTGCTGTCCCTCTCACACTCACACAGTGCTGTCCCTGTCAATCTCACACAGTGCTGTCCCTCTCGCACTCACACAGTGCTGTTCCTCTCGCACTCACACAGTGCTGTTCCTCTCGCACTCACACAGTGCTGTCCCTCTCACACTGACAGCGTGCTGTCCCTCTCACGCTGACAGCGTGCTGTCCCTCTCACACTGACAGCGTGCTGTCCCTCTCGCACTGACACAATGCTGTCCCTCTCGCACTGACACAATGCTGTCCCTCTCACACTCACACAGTGCTGTCCCTTTCAATCTCACACAGTGCTGTCCCTTTCAATCTCACACAGTGCTGTCCCTTTCAATCTCACACAGTGCAGTCCCTTTCAATCTCACACAGTGCTGTCCCTCTCGCAGTCACACAGTGCTGTGCCTTTCAATCTCACACAGTGCTGTCCCTTTCAATCTCACACAGTGCTGTCCCTTTCAATCTCACACAGTGCTGTCCCTCTCGCAGTCACACAGTGCTGTGCCTTTCAATCTCACACAGTGCTGTCCCTCTTGCACTCACACAGTGCTGTCCCTTTTAATCTCACACAGTGCTGTCCCTCTTGTATTCACACAGTGCTGTCCCTTTCAATCTCACACAGTGCTTTCCCTCTCGTACTCACACAGTGCTGTCCGTTTCAATCTCACTCAGTGCTGTATCTCTCGCACTCACACAGTGCTGTCCCTTTCAATCTCACACAGTGCTGTCCCTTTCAATCTCACACAGTGCTGTCCCTCTTGCACTCACACAGTGCTGTTCCTCTTGTACTCACACATTGCTGTCCCTCTCGCACTCACACAGTGCTGTCCCTTTCAATCTCACACAGTGCTGTCCTTCTTGCACTCACACATTGCTGTCCCTCTCGCACTCACACAGTGCTGTCCGTTTCAATCTCACACAGTGCTGTCCCTCTTGCACTCGCACAGTGCTGTCCCTTTCAATCTCACAGAGTGCTGTCCCTCTCACACTCACACAGTGCTGTCCCTGTCAATCTCTCACAGTGCTGTTCCTCTTGCACTCACACAGTGCTGTTCCTCTTGCACTCACACAGTGCTGTTCCTCTTGCACTCACACAGTGCTGTTCCTCTCGCACTCACACAGTGCTGTGCCTTTCAATCTCACACAGTGCTGTCCCTCTTGTACTCACACAGTGCTGTCCCTCTCAATCTCAAACAGTGCTGTCCCTTTTAATCTCACACAGTGCTGTCCCTCTTGTATTCACACAGTGCTGTCCCTTTCAATCTCACACATTGCTGTCCCTTTCAATCTCACACATTGCTGTCCCTTTCAATCTCACACAGTGCTGTCCCTTTCAATCTCACACAGTGCTGTTCCTCTTGCACTCACACAGTGCTGTTCCTCTTGCACTCACACAGTGCTGTTCCTCTTGCACTCACACAGTGCTGTTCCTCTTGCACTCACACAGTGCTGTTCCTCTTGCACTCACACAGTGCTGTTCCTCTTGCACTCACACAGTGCTGTTCCTCTTGCACTCACACAGTGCTGTTCCTCTTGCACTCACACAGTGCTGTTCCTCTTGCACTCACACAGTGCTGTTCCTCTTGCACTCACACAGTGCTGTTCCTCTTGCACTCACACAGTGCTATCCCTTTCAATCTCACAGAATGCTGTCCCTCTCACACTCACACAGTGCTGTCCCTGTCAATCTCACACAGTGCTGTTCCTCTTGCACTCACACAGTGCTGTTCCTCTTGCACTCACACAGTGCTGTCCCTTTCAATCTCACACAGTGCTGTCCCTTTCAATCTCACTCAGTGCTGTCCCTCTCGCACTCACACAGTGCTGTCCCTCTTGCACTCACACAGTGCTTTCCCTTTCAGTCTCACACAGTGCTGTCCCTCTTGCACTCACACAGTGCTGTCCCTCTTGCACTCACACAGTGCTGTCCCTCTTGCACTCACACAGTGCTGTCCCTCTTGCACTCACACAGTGCTGTCCCTCTTGCACTCTCACAGTGCTGTCCCTCTTGCACTCACACAGTGCTGTCCCTTTCAATCTCACACAGTGCTGTCCCTCTCGCAGTCACACAGTGCTGTGCCTTTCAATCTCACACAGTGCTGTCCCTTTCAATCTCACACAGTGCTGTCCCTTTCAATCTCACACAGTGCTGTCCCTCTCGCAGTCACACAGTGCTGTGCCTTTCAATCTCACACAGTGCTGTCCCTCTTGTACTCACACAGTGCTGTGCCTTTCAATCTCACACAGTGCTGTCCCTCTCGCCCTCACACAGTGCTGTCCCTTTTAATCTCACACAGTGCTGTCCCTCTTGTATTCACACAGTGCTGTCCCTTTCAATCTCACACAGTGCTGTCCCTCTCGCACTCACACAGTGCTGTCCGTTTCAATCTCACTCAGTGCTGTACCTCTCGCACTCACACAGTGCTGTACCTCTCGCACTCACACAGTGCTGTCCCTTTCAATCTCACACAGTGCTGTCCCTCTTGCACTCACACAGTGCTGTCCCTCTTGCACTCAGACAGTGCTGTCCCTCTTGCACTCACACAGTGCTGTCCCTCTTGCACTCACACAGTGCTGTCCCTCTTGCACTCACACAGTGCTGTCCCTCTTGCACTCACACAGTGCTGTCCCTCTTGCACTCACACATTGCTGTCCCTCTTGCGCTCACACATTGCTGTCCCTCTCGCACTCACACAGTGCTGTCCCTTTCAATCTCACACAGTGCTGTCCTTCTTGCACTCACACATTGCTGTCCCTCTCGCACTCACACAGTGCTGTCCCTTTCAATCTCACACAGTGCTGTCCCTCTTGCACTCACACAGTGCTGTCCCTTTCAATCTCACAGAGTGCTGTCCCTCTCACACTCACACAGTGCTGTCCCTCTCACACTCACACAGTGCTGTCCCTGTCAATCTCTCACAGTGCTGTCCCTCTTGCACTCACACAGTGCTGTTCCTCTTGCACTCACACAGTGCTGTTCCTCTCGCACTCACACAGTGCTGTGCCTTTCAATCTCACACAGTGCTGTCCCTCTTGTACTCACACAGTGCTGTCCCTTTCAATCTCACACAGTGCTGTCCCTTTCAATCTCACACAGTGCTGTCCCTTTCAATCTCACACAGTGCTGTCCCTCTCACACTGACACAGTGCTGTCCCTCTCGCCCTCACACAGTGCTGTCCCTTTTAATCTCACACAGTGCTGTCCCTCTTGTATTCACACAGTGCTGTCCCTTTTAATCTCACACAGTGCTGTCCCTTTCAATCTCACAAAGTGCTGTCCCTTTCAATCTCACACAGTGCTGTCCCTTTCAATCTCACACAGTGCTGTCCGTTTCAATCTCACTCAGTGCTGTTCCTCTTGCACTCACACAGTGCTGTACCTTTCAATCTCACACAGTGCTGTCCCTCTTGCACTCACACAGTGCTGTCCCTTTCAATCTCACACATTGCTGTCCCTTTCAATCTCACACATTGCTGTCCCTTTCAATCTCACACAGTGCTGTCCCTTTCAATCTCACACAGTGCTGTTCCTCTTGCACTCACACAGTGCTGTTCCTCTTGCACTCACACAGTGCTGTCCCTTTCAATCTCACAGAGTGCTGTCCCTCTCACACTCACACAGTGCTGTCCCTCTCAATCTCACACAGTGCTGTCCCTTTCAATCTCACACAGTGCTGTCCCTTTCAATCTCACACAGTGCTGTCCCTCTCACACTCACACAGTGCTGTCCCTCTCACACACACAAAGCGCTGTCCCTCTCACACTCACACAGCTCTGTCCCTCTCGCACTCACACAGCTCTGTCCCTCTCGCACTCACACAGTGCTGTCCCTCTCAAACTCACAAAGCGCTGTCCCCCTCACACTCACACAGCGCTGTCCCTCTCACACTCACAAAGCGCTGTCCCTCTCACACTCACACAGTGCTGTCGCTCTTGCACTCACAGTGCTGTCCCTTTCAATCTCACACAGTGCTGTCCCTCTTGCACTCACACAGTGCTGTCCCTCTCAGACTCACACAGTGCTGTCCCTTTCAATCTCACACAGTGCTGCCGCTCTTGCACTCAAACAGTGCTGTCCCTTTCAATCTCACACAGTGCTGTCCCTCCTGCACTCACACAGTGCTGTCCCTTTCAATCTCACACAGTGCTGTCGCTCTTGCACTCACAGTGCTGTCCCTTTCAATCTCACACAGTGCTGTCCCTCTTGCACTCACACAATGCTGTCCCTCTCACACTCACACAGTGCTGTCCCTTTCAATCTCACACAGTGCTGTCCCTTTCAATCTCACACAGTGCTGTCCCTTTCAATCTCACACAGTGCAGTCCCTTTCAATCTCACACAGTGCTGTCCCTCTCGCAGTCACACAGTGCTGTGCCTTTCAATCTCACACAGTGCTGTCCCTTTCAATCTCACACAGTGCTGTCCCTCTCGCAGTCACACAGTGCTGTGCCTTTCAATCTCACACAGTGCTGTCCCTCTTGCACTCACACAGTGCTGTCCCTTTTAATCTCACACAGTGCTGTCCCTCTTGTATTCACACAGTGCTGTCCCTTTCAATCTCACACAGTGCTGTCCCTCTCGCACTCACACAGTGCTGTCCGTTTCAATCTCACTCAGTGCTGTATCTCTCGCACTCACACAGTGCTGTCCCTTTCAATCTCACACAGTGCTGTCCCTCTTGCACTCACACAGTGCTGTCCCTCTTGTACTCACACATTGCTGTCCCTCTCGCACTCACACAGTGCTGTCCCTTTCAATCTCACACAGTGCTGTCCTTCTTGCACTCACACATTGCTGTCCCTCTCGCACTCACACAGTGCTGTCCGTTTCAATCTCACACAGTGCTGTCCCTCTTGCACTCGCACAGTGCTGTCCCTTTCAATCTCACAGAGTGCTGTCCCTCTCACACTCACACAGTGCTGTCCCTGTCAATCTCTCACAGTGCTGTTCCTCTTGCACTCACACAGTGCTGTTCCTCTTGCACTCACACAGTGCTGTTCCTCTTGCACTCACACAGTGCTGTTCCTCTTGCACTCACACAGTGCTGTGCCTTTCAATCTCACACAGTGCTGTCCCTCTTGTACTCACACAGTGCTGTCCCTCTCAATCTCAAACAGTGCTGTCCCTTTTAATCTCACACAGTGCTGTCCCTCTTGTATTCACACATTGCTGTCCCTTTCAATCTCACATATTGCTGTCCCTTTCAATCTCACACAGTGCTGTCCCTTTCAATCTCACACAGTGCTGTTCCTCTTGCACTCACACAGTGCTGTTCCTCTTGCACTCACACAGTGCTGTTCCTCTTGCACTCACACAGTGCTGTTCCTCTTGCACTCACACAGTGCTGTTCCTCTTGCACTCACACAGTGCTGTTCCTCTTGCACTCACACAGTGCTGTCCCTTTCAATCTCACAGAATGCTGTCCCTCTCACACTCACACAGTGCTGTCCCTGTCAATCTCACACAGTGCTGTTCCTCTTGCACTCACACAGTGCTGTTCCTCTTGCACTCACACAGTGCTGTCCCTTTCAATCTCACACAGTGCTGTCCCTTTCAATCTCACTCAGTGCTGTCCCTCTCGCACTCACACAGTGCTGTCCCTCTTGCACTCACACAGTGCTTTCCCTTTCAGTCTCACACAGTGCTGTCCCTCTTGCACTCACACAGTGCTGTCCCTCTTGCACTCACACAGTGCTGTCCCTCTTGCACTCACACAGTGCTGTCCCTCTTGCACTCACACAGTGCTGTCCCTCTTGCACTCACACAGTGCTGTCCCTCTTGCACTCACACAGTGCTGTCCCTTTCAATCTCACACAGTGCTGTCCCTCTCGCAGTCACACAGTGCTGTGCCTTTCAATCTCACACAGTGCTGTCCCTTTCAATCTCACACAGTGCTGTCCCTTTCAATCTCACACAGTGCTGTCCCTCTCGCAGTCACACAGTGCTGTGCCTTTCAATCTCACACAGTGCTGTCCCTCTTGTACTCACACAGTGCTGTGCCTTTCAATCTCACACAGTGCTGTCCCTCTCGCCCTCACACAGTGCTGTCCCTTTTAATCTCACACAGTGCTGTCCCTCTTGTATTCACACAGTGCTGTCCCTTTCAATCTCACACAGTGCTGTCCCTCTCGCACTCACACTCACACAGTGCTGTCCGTTTCAATCTCACTCAGTGCTGTACCTCTCGCACTCACACAGTGCTGTACCTCTCGCACTCACACAGTGCTGTCCCTTTCAATCTCACACAGTGCTGTCCCTTTCAATCTCACACAGTGCTGTCCCTCTTGCACTCACACAGTGCTGTCCCTCTTGCACTCACACAGTGCTGTCCCTCTTGCACTCACACAGTGCTGTCCCTCTTGCACTCACACAGTGCTGTCCCTCTTGCACTCACACATTGCTGTCCCTCTCGCACTCACACAGTGCTGTCCCTTTCAATCTCACACAGTGCTGTCCTTCTTGCACTCACACATTGCTGTCCCTCTCGCACTCACACAGTGCTGTCCCTTTCAATCTCACACAGTGCTGTCCCTCTTGCACTCACACAGTGCTGTCCCTTTCAATCTCACAGAGTGCTGTCCCTCTCACACTCACACAGTGCTGTCCCTCTCACACTCACACAGTGCTGTCCCTGTCAATCTCTCACAGTGCTGTCCCTCTTGCACTCACACAGTGCTGTTCCTCTTGCACTCACACAGTGCTGTTCCTCTCGCACTCACACAGTGCTGTGCCTTTCAATCTCACACAGTGCTGTCCCTCTTGTACTCACACAGTGCTGTCCCTTTCAATCTCACACAGTGCTGTCCCTTTCAATCTCACACAGTGCTGTCCCTTTCAATCTCACACAGTGCTGTCCCTCTCACACTGACACAGTGCTGTCCCTCTCGCCCTCACACAGTGCTGTCCCTTTTAATCTCACACAGTGCTGTCCCTCTTGTATTCACACAGTGCTGTCCCTTTTAATCTCACACAGTGCTGTCCCTTTCAATCTCACAAAGTGCTGTCCCTTTCAATCTCACACAGTGCTGTCCCTTTCAATCTCACACAGTGCTGTCCGTTTCAATCTCACTCAGTGCTGTTCCTCTTGCACTCACACAGTGCTGTACCTTTCAATCTCACACAGTGCTGTCCCTCTTGCACTCACACAGTGCTGTCCCTTTCAATCTCACACATTGCTGTCCCTTTCAATCTCACACATTGCTGTCCCTTTCAATCTCACACAGTGCTGTCCCTTTCAATCTCACACAGTGCTGTTCCTCTTGCACTCACACAGTGCTGTTCCTCTTGCACTCACACAGTGCTGTCCCTTTCAATCTCACAGAGTGCTGTCCCTCTCACACTCACACAGTGCTGTCCCTCTCAATCTCACACAGTGCTGTCCCTTTCAATCTCACACAGTGCTGTCCCTTTCAATCTCACACAGTGCTGTCCCTTTCAATCTCACACAGTGCTGTCCCTCTCACACTCACACAGTGCTGTCCCTCTCACACACACAAAGCGCTGTCCCTCTCGCACTCACACAGCTCTGTCCCTCTCGCACTCACACAGCTCTGTCCCTCTCGCACTCACACAGTGCTGTCCCTCTCAAACTCACAAAGCGCTGTCCCCCTCACACTCACACAGCGCTGTCCCTCTCACACTCACACAGCGCTGTCCCTCTGACACTCACACAGTGCTGTCGCTCTTGCACTCACAGTGCTGTCCCTTTCAATCTCACACAGTGCTGTCCCTCTTACACTCACACAGTGCTGTCCCTCTCAGACTCACACAGTGCTGTCCCTTTCAATCTCACACAGTGCTGCCGCTCTTGCACTCAAACAGTGCTGTCCCTTTCAATCTCACACAGTGCTGTCCCTCCTGCACTCACACAGTGCTGTCCCTTTCAATCTCACACAGTGCTGTCGCTCTTGCACTCACAGTGCTGTCCCTTTCAATCTCACACAGTGCTGTCCCTCTTGCACTCACACAGTGCTGTCCCTCTTGCACTCTCACAGTGCTGTCCCTCTCACACTCACACAGTGCTGTCCCTTTCAATCTCACACAGTGCTGTCGCTCTTGCACTCACACAGTGCTGTCCCTTTCAATCTCACACAATGCTGTCCCTTTCAATCTCACACAGTGCTGTCCCTCTTGCAGTCACACAGTGCTGTCCCTCTTGCACTCGCACAGTGCTGTCCCTTTCAATCTCACACATTGCTTCCCTCTTGCACTCACACAGTGCTGTCACTCTCACACTCACACAGTGCTGTCCCTCTCAATCTCAAACAGTGCTGTCCCTTTCAATCTCACACAGTGCTGTCCGTTTCAATCTCACACAGTGCTGTCCCTCTCAATCTCACACAGTGCTGTCCCTCTCAATCTCAAACAGTGCTGTCCATTTCAATCTCACACAGTGCTGTCCCTCACGCACTCACACAGTGCTGTTCCTCTCGCACTCACATATTGCTGTCTCTTTCAATCTCACACAGTGCTGTCCTTCTCGCACTCACACAGTGTTGTCCCTCTCACATTCGCACAGCGCTGTCCCTCTCGCACTCACACAGTGCTGTCCCTTTCAATCTCACACAGTGCTGTCCCTTTCAATCTCACACAGTGCTGTCCCTCTCGCAGTCACACAGTGCTGTGCCTTTCAATCTCACACAGTGCTGTGCCTTTCAATCTCACACAGTGCTGTCCCTTTCAATCTCACACAGTGCTGTCCCTCTCGCAGTCACACAGTGCTGTGCCTTTCAATCTCACACAGTGCTGTCCGTCTTGTACTCACACAGTGCTGTGCCTTTCAATCTCACACAGTGCTGTCCCTCTCGCCCTCACACAGTGCTGTCCCTTTTAATCTCACACAGTGCTGTCCCTCTTGTATTCACACAGTGCTGTCCCTTTCAATCTCACACAGTGCTGTACCTCTCGCACTCACACAGTGCTGTCCCTTTCAATCTCACACAGTGCTGTCCCTCTTGCACTCACACAGTGCTGTCCCTCTTGCACTCACACAGTGCTGTCCCTCTTGCACTCACACAGTGCTGTCCCTCTTGCACTCACACAGTGCTGTCCCTCTTGCACTCACACAGTGCTGTCCCTCTTGCACTCACACAGTGCTGTCCCTCTTGCACTCACACATTGCTGTCCCTCTCGCACTCACACAGTGCTGTCCCTTTCAATCTCACACAGTGCTGTCCCCCTTGCACTCACACAGTGCTGTCCCTTTCAATCTCACAGAGTGCTGTCCCTCTCGCACTCACACAGTGCTGTCCCTCTCACACTCACACAATGCTGTCCCTGTCAATCTCTCACAGTGCTGTCCCTCTTGCACTCACACAGTGCTGTTCCTCTTGCACTCACACAGTGCTGTTCCTCTTGCACTCACACAGTGCTGTTCCTCTCGCACTCACACAGTGCTGTGCCTTTCAATCTCACACAGTGCTGTCCCTCTTGTACTCACACAGTGCTGTCCCTTTCAATCTCACACAGTGCTGTCCCTTTCAATCTCACACAGTGCTGTCCCTCTCACACTGACACAGTGCTGTCCCTCTCGCCCTCACACAGTGCTGTCCCTTTTAATCTCACACAGTGCTGTCCCTCTTGTATTCACACAGTGCTGTCCCTTTCAATCTCACACAGTGCTGTCCCTTTCAATCTCTCACAGTGCTGTCCCTTTCAATCTCACTCAGTGCTGTTCCTCTTGCACTCACACAGTGCTGTACCTTTCAATCTCACACAGTGCTGTCCCTCTTGCACTCACACAGTGCTGTCCCTTTCAATCTCACACATTGCTGTCCCTTTCAATCTCACACATTGCTGTCCCTTTCAATCTCACACATTGCTGTCCCTTTCAATCTCACACAGTGCTGTCCCTTTCAATCTCACACAGTGCTGTTCCTCTTGCACTCACACAGTGCTGTTCCTCTTGCACTCACACAGTGCTGTTCCTCTTGCACTCACACAGTGCTGTTCCTCTTGCACTCACACAGTGCTGTCCCTTTCAATCTCACAGAGTGCTGTCCCTCTCACACTCACACAGTGCTGTCCCTGTCAATCTCACACAGTGCTGTTCATCTTGCACTCACACAGTGCTGTTCCTCTTGCACTCACACAGTGCTGTCCCTTTCAATCTCACACAGTGCTGTCCCTCTTGCACTCACACAGTGCTGTCCCTTTCAATCTCACTCAGTGCTGTCCCTCTCGCACTCACACAGTGCTGTCCCTCTTGCACTCACACAGTGCTTTCCCTTTCAGTCTCACACAGTGCTGTCCCTCTTGCACTCACACAGTGCTGTCCCTCTTGCACTCACACAGTGCTGTCCCTCTTGCACTCACACAGTGCTGTCCCTCTTGCACTCACACAGTGCTGTCCCTCTCGCACTCACACAGTGCTGTCCCTCTCGCACTCACACAGTGTTGTCCCTCTCACATTCGCACAGCGCTGTCCCTCTCGCACTCACACAGTGCTGTCCCTTTCAATCTCACACAGTGCTGTCCCTTTCAATCTCACACAGTGCTGTCCCTGTCAATCTCACACAGTGCTGTTCCTCTTGCACTCACACAGTGCTGTTCCTCTTGCACTCACACAGTGCTGTCCCTTTCAATCTCACACAGTGCTGTCCCTCTTGCACTCACACAGTGCTGTCCCTTTCAATCTCACTCAGTGCTGTCCCTCTCGCACTCACACAGTGCTTTCCCTCTTGCACTCACACAGTGCTTTCCCTTTCAGTCTCACACAGTGCTGTCCCTCTTGCACTCACACAGTGCTGTCCCTCTTGCACTCACACAGTGCTGTCCCTCTCGCACTCACACAGCTCTGTCCCTCTCGCACTCACACAGTGCTGTCCCTCTCAAACTCAGAAAGCGCTGTCCCCCTCACACTCACACAGCGCTGTCCATCTCACACTCACAAAGCGCTGTCCCTCTCACACTCACACAGTGCTGTCCCTTTCAATCTCACACAGTGCTGTCCCTTTCAATCTCACACAGTGCTGTCCCTTTCAATCTCACACAGTGCTGTCCCTCTCAATCTCACACAGTGCTGTCCCTCTCAATCTCACACAGTGCTGTCCCTCTCAATCTCACACAGTGCTGTCCCTTTCAATCTCACACAGTGCTGTCCCTTTCAATCTCACACAGTGCTGTCCCTCTCACACTCACACAGTGCTGTCCCTCTCACACTCACACAGTGCTGTCCCTCTCACACACACAAAGCGCTGTCCCTCTCACACTCACACAGCTCTGTCCCTCTCGCACTCACACAGCTCTGTGCCTCTCGCACTCACACAGTGCTGTCCCTCTCAAACTCACAAAGCGCTGTCCCCCTCACACTCACACAGCGCTGTCCCTCTCACACTCACAAAGCGCTGTCCCTCTCACACTCACACAGTGCTGTCGCTCTTGCACTCACAGTGCTGTCCCTTTCAATCTCACACAGTGCTGTCCCTCTTGCACTCACACAGTGCTGTCCCTCTCAGACTCACACAGTGCTGTCCCTTTCAATCTCACACAGTGCTGCCGCTCTTGCACTCACACAGTGCTGTCCCTTTCAATCTCACACAATGCTGTCCCTCCTGCACTCACACAGTGCTGTCCCTTTCAATCTCACACAGTGCTGTCGCTCTTGCACTCACAGTGCTGTCCCTTTCAATCTCACACAGTGCTGTCCCTCTTGCACTCACACAGTGCTGTCCCTCTCACACTCACACAGTGCTGTCCCTTTCAATCTCACACAGTGCTGTCGCTCTTGCACTCACACAGTGCTGTCCCTTTCAATCTCACACAATGCTGTCCCTTTCAATCTCACACAGTGCTGTCCCTCTTGCAGTCACACAGTGCTGTCCCTCTTGCAGTCACACAGTGCTGTCCCTCTTGCACTCACACAGTGCTGTCCCTCTTGCACTCGCACAGTGCTGTCCCTTTCAATCTCACACATTGCTTCCCTCTTGCACTCACACAGTGCTGTCACTCTCACACTCACACAGTGCTGTCCCTCTCAATCTCAAACAGTGCTGTCCCTTTCAATCTCACACAGTGCTGTCCGTTTCAATCTCACACAGTGCTGTCCGTTTCAATCTCACACAGTGCTGTCCGTTTCAATCTCACACAGTGCTGTCCGTTTCAATCTCACACAGTGCTGTCCCTCTCAATCTCACACAGTGCTGTCCCTCTCAATCTCAAACAGTGCTGTCCATTTCAATCTCACACAGTGCTGTCCCTCACGCACTCACACAGTGCTGTCCCTCTCGCACTCACACAGTGCTGTCTCTTTCAATCTCACACAGTGCTGTCCCTCTCGCACTCACACAGTGTTGTCCCTCTCACATTCGCACAGCGCTGTCCCTCTCGCACTCACACAGTGCTGTCCCTTTCAATCTCACACAGTGCTGTCCCTTTCAATCTCACACAGTGCTGTCCCTTTCAATCTCACACAGTGCTGTCCCTTTCAATCTCACACAGTGCTGTCCCTTTCAATCTCACACAGTGCTGCCCCTCTCAATCTCACACAGTGCTGTCCCTCTCAATCTCACACAGTGCTGTCCCTTTCAATCTCACACAGTGCTGTCCGTTTCAATCTCACAGTGCTGTCCCTCTCACACTCACACAGTGCTGTCCCTCTCACACACACAAAGCGCTGTCCCTCTCACACACACAAAGCGCTGTCCCTCTCACACTCACACAGCTCTGTCCCTCTCGCACTCACACAGCTCTGTCCCTCTCGCACTCACACAGTGCTGTCCCTCTCAAACTCACAAAGCGCTGTCCCCCTCACACTCACACAGTGCTGTCCCTCTCACACTCACAAAGCGCTGTCCCTCTCGCACTCACACAGTGCTGTCCCTTTCAATCTCACACAGTGCTGTCCCTTTCAATCTCACACAGTGCTGTCCCTTTCAATCTCACACAGTGCTGTCCCTTTCAATCTCACACAGTGCTGTCCCTTTCAATCTCACACAGTGCTGCCCCTCTCAATCTCACACAGTGCTGTCCCTCTCAATCTCACACAGTGCTGTCCCTTTCAATCTCACACAGTGCTGTCCGTTTCAATCTCACAGTGCTGTCCCTCTCACACTCACACAGTGCTGTCCCTCTCACACACACAAAGCGCTGTCCCTCTCACACACACAAAGCGCTGTCCCTCTCACACTCACACAGCTCTGTCCCTCTCGCACTCACACAGCTCTGTCCCTCTCGCACTCACACAGTGCTGTCCCTCTCAAACTCACAAAGCGCTGTCCCCCTCACACTCACACAGTGCTGTCCCTCTCACACTCACAAAGCGCTGTCCCTCTCACACTCACACAGTGATGTCGCTCTTGCACTCACACAGTGCTGTCTCTCTCACAATCACACAGTGCTGTCCCTCTCACACTCACACAGTGCTGTCAATCTCGCAATCACACAGTGCTGTCCCTTTCAGTCTCACACAGTGCTGTCCCTTTCAATCTCACACAGTGCTGTCCCTCTCACACTCACACAGTGCTGTCCCTCTCAATCTCAATCAGTGCTGTCCCTCTTGCACTCAAACAGTGCTGTCCCTCTCACACTCACACAGTGCTGTCCCTCTCACACTCACACAGTGCTGTCCCTCTCACACTCACACAGTGCTGTCCCTCTCACACTCACACAGTGCTGTCCCTCTCACACTCACACAGTGCTGTCCCTTTCAATCTCACACAGTGCTGTCCCTCTCGCACTCATACAGTGCTGTCCCTCTCGCACTCATACAATGCTGTCCCTCTCGCACTCATACAATGCTGTCCCTCTCGCACTCACACAGTGCTGTCCCTCTCGCACTCACACAGTGCTGTCCCTCTCGCACTCACACAGTGCTGTCCCTCTCGCACTCACACAGTGCTGTCCCTCTCGCACTCACACAGTGCTGTCCCTTTCAATCTCACACAGTGTTGTCCCTCTCGCACTCACACAGTGTTGTCCCTCTCGCACTCACACAGTGTTGTCCCTCTCGCACTCACACAGTGTTGTCCCTCTCGCACTCACACAGTGTTGTCCCTCTCGCACTCACACAGTGTTGTCCCTCTCGCACTCACACAGTGTTGTCCCTCTCGCACTCACACAGTGTTGTCCCTCTCGCACTCACACAGTGCTGTCCCTTTCAATCTCACACAGTGCTGTCCCTTTCAATCTCACACAGTGCTGTCCATTTCAATCTCACACAGTGCTGTCCCTTTCAATCTCACACAGTGCTGTCCCTCTCAATCTCACACAGTGCTGTCCCTCTCAATCTCACACAGTGCTGTCCCTTTCAATCTCACACAGTGATGTCCGTTTCAATCTCACAGTGCTGTCCCTCTCACACTCACACAGTGCTGTCCCTCTCACACACACAAAGCGCTGTCCCTCTCACACTCACACAGCTCTGTCCCTCTCGCACTCACACAGCTCTGTCCCTCTCGCACTCACACAGTGCTGTCCCTCTCAAACTCACAAAGCGCTGTCCCCCTCACACTCACACAGTGCTGTCCCTCTCACACTCACAAAGCGCTGTCCCTCTCACACTCACACAGTGATGTCGCTCTTGCACTCACAGTGCTGTCCCTTTCAATCTCACACAGTGCTGTCCCTCTTGCACTCACACAGTGCTGTCCCTCTCAGACTCACACAGTGCTGTCCCTTTCAATCTCACACAGTGCTGCCGCTCTTGCACTCACAGTGCTGTCCCTTTCAATCTCACACAGTGCTGTCCCTCCTGCACTCACACAGTGCTGTCCCTTTCAATCTCACACAGTGCTGTCGCTCTTGCACTCACAGTGCTGTCCCTTTCAATCTCACACAGTGCTGTCCCTCTTGCACTCACACAGTGCTGTCCCTCTCACTCTCACACAGTGCTGTCCCTTTCAATCTCACACAGTGCTGTCGCTCTTGCACTCACACAGTGCTGTCCCTTTCAATCTCACACAGTGCTGTCCCTTTCAATCTCACACAGTGCTGTCCCTCTTGCACTCACACAGTGCTGTCCCTCTTGCACTCACACAGTGCTGTCCCTCTTGCACTCACACAGTGCTGTCCCTCTTGCACTCACACAGTGCTGTCCCTCTTGCACTCACACAGTGCTGTCCCTCTTGCACTCACACAGTGCTGTCCCTCTCGCACTCACACAGTGCTGTCTCTCTCACAATCACACAGTGCTGTCTCTCTCACAATCACACAGTGCTGTCCCTCTCGCACTCACACAGTGCTGTCTCTCTCACAATCACACAGTGCTGTCCCTCTCACACTCACACAGTGCTGTCAATCTCGCAATCACACAGTGCTGTCCCTTTCAATCTCACACAGTGCTGTCCCTTTCAATCTCACACAGTGCTGTCCCTTTCAAACTCACACAGTGCTGTCCCTTTCACACTCACACAGTGCTGTCCCTCTCGCACACACACAGTGCTATCCCTCTCGCACTCACACTGTGCTGTCCCTTTCAATCTCACACAGTGCTGTCCCGCTCGCACTCACACAGTGCTGTCCCTTTCAATCTCACACAGTGCTGTCCCTTTCAATCTCACACAGTGCTGTCCCTTTCAATCTCACACAGTGCTGTCCCTTTCAATCTCACACAGTGCTGTCCCTCTCGCACTCACACAGTACTGTCCCTTTCAATCTCACACAGTGCTGTCCCTCTTGCACTCACACAGTGCTGTCCCTCTTGCACTCACACAGTGCTGTCCCTTTCAATCTCACACAGTGCTCTCCCTTTCAATCTCACACAGTGCTGTCCCTCTTGCACTCAGACAGTGCTGTCCCTTTCAATCTCACACAGTGCTGTCCCTCTTGCACTCACACAGTGCTGTCCCTCTTGCACTCACACAGTGCTGTCCCTCTTGCACTCACACAGTGCTGTCCCTCTTGCACTCACACAGTGCTGTCCCTCTCGCACTCACACAGTGTTGTCCCTCTCACATTCGCACAGCGCTGTCCCTCTCGCACTCACACAGTGCTGTCCCTTTCAATCTCACACAGTGCTGTCCCTTTCAATCTCACACAGTGCTGTCCCTTTCAATCTCACACAGTGCTGTCCCTTTCAATCTCACACAGTGCTGTCCCTTTCAATCTCACACAGTGCTGTCCCTCTCAATCTCACACAGTGCTGTCCCTCTCAATCTCACACAGTGCTGTCCCTCTCAATCTCACACAGTGCTGTCCCTCTCACACTCACACAGTGCTGTCCCTCTCACACACACAAAGCGCTGTCCCTCTCGCACTCACACAGCTCTGTCCCTCTCGCACACATACAGCTCTGTCCCTCTCGCACTCACACAGCTCTGTCCCTCTCGCACTCACACAGTGCTGTCCCTCTCAAACTCAGAAAGCGCTGTCCCCCTCACACTCACACAGCGCTGTCCCTCTCACACTCACACAGCGCTGTCCCTCTCACACTCACACAGTGCTGTCCCTCTCAATCTCACACAGTGCTGTCCCTTTCAATCTCACACAGTGCTGTCCCTTTCAATCTCACACAGTGCTGTCCCTCTCAATCTCACACAGTGCTGTCCCTCTCAATCTCACACAGTGCTGTCCCTCTCAATCTCACACAGTGCTGTCCCTCTCAATCTCACACAGTGCTGTCCCTTTCAATCTCACACAGTGCTGTCCCTCTCACACTCACACAGTGCTGTCGCTCTCGCACTCACAGTGCTGTCCCTTTCAATCTCACACAGTGCTGTCCCTCTTGCACTCACACAGTGCTGTCCCTCTCAGACTCACACAGTGCTGTCCCTTTCAATCTCACACAGTGCTGCCGCTCTTGCACTCACACAGTGCTGTCCCTTTCAATCTCACACAGTGCTGTTCCTCCTGCACTCACACAGTGCTGTCCCTTTCAATCTCACACAGTGCTGTCCCTCTTGCAGTCACACAGTGCTGTCCCTCTTGCAGTCACACAGTGCTGTCCCTCTTGCACTCACACAGTGCTGTCCCTCTTGCACTCGCACAGTGCTGTCCCTTTCAATCTCACACATTGCTTCCCTCTTGCACTCACACAGTGCTGTCACTCTCACACTCACACAGTGCTGTCCCTCTCAATCTCAAACAGTGCTGTCCCTTTCAATCTCACACAGTGCTGTCCGTTTCAATCTCACACAGTGCTGTCCCTCTCAATCTCACACAGTGCTGTCCCTCTCAATCTCAAACAGTGCTGTCCATTTCAATCTCACACAGTGCTGTCCCTCACGCACTCACACAGTGCTGTCCCTCTCGCACTCACACAGTGCTGTCTCTTTCAATCTCACACAGTGCTGTCCCTCTCGCACTCACACAGTGTTGTCCCTCTCACATTCGCACAGCGCTGTCCCTCTCGCACTCACACAGTGCTGTCCCTTTCAATCTCACACAGTGCTGTCCCTTTCAATCTCACACAGTGCTGTCCCTTTCAATCTCACACAGTGCTGTCCCTTTCAATCTCACACAGTGCTGTCCCTCTCAATCTCACACAGTGCTGTCCCTCTCACACTCACACAGTGCTGTCCCTTTCAATCTCACACAGTGCTGTCCCTCTCGCACTAATACAGTGCTGTCCCTCTCGCACTCATACAATGCTGTCCCTCTCGCACTCATACAATGCTGTCCCTCTCGCACTCACACAGTGCTGTCCCTCTCGCACTCACACAGTGCTGTCCCTCTCGCACTCACACAGTGCTGTCCCTCTCGCACTCACACAGTGCTGTCCCTCTCGCACTCACACAGTGATGTCCCTTTCAATCTCACACAGTGCTGTCCCTCTCGCACTCACACAGTGTTGTCCCTCTCGCACTCACACAGTGTTGTCCCTCTCACATTCGCACAGCGCTGTCCCTCTCGCACTCACACAGTGCTGTCCCTTTCAATCTCACACAGTGCTGTCCCTTTCAATCTCACACAGTGCTGTCCCTTTCAATCTCACACAGTGCTGTCCCTTTCAATCTCACACAGTGCTGTCCCTTTCAATCTCACACAGTGCTGTCCCTTTCAATCTCACACAGTGCTGTCCCTTTCAATCTCACACAGTGCTGTCCCTCTCAATCTCACACAGTGCTGTCCCTCTCAATCTCACACAGTGCTGTCCCTCTCAATCTCACACAGTGCTGTCCCTTTCAATCTCACACAGTGATGTCCGTTTCAATCTCACAGTGCTGTCCCTCTCACACTCACACAGTGCTGTCCCTCTCACACACACAAAGCGCTGTCCCTCTCACACTCACACAGCTCTGTCCCTCTCGCACTCACACAGCTCTGTCCCTCTCGCACTCACACAGTGCTGTCCCTCTCAAACTCACAAAGCGCTGTCCCCCTCACACTCACACAGTGCTGTCCCTTTCAATCTCACACAGTGCTGTCCCTCTTGCACTCACACAGTGCTGTCCCTCTCAGACTCACACAGTGCTGTCCCTTTCAATCTCACACAGTGCTGCCGCTCTTGCACTCACACAGTGCTGTCCCTTTCAATCTCACACAGTGCTGTCCCTCCTGCACTCACACAGTGCTGTCCCTTTCAATCTCACACAGTGCTGTCGCTCTTGCACTCACAGTGCTGTCCCTTTCAATCTCACACAGTGCTGTCCCTCTTGCACTCACACAGTGCTGTCCCTCTCACTCTCACACAGTGCTGTCCCTTTCAATCTCACACAGTGCTGTCGCTCTTGCACTCACACAGTGCTGTCCCTTTCAATCTCACACAGTGCTGTCCCTTTCAATCTCACACAGTGCTGTCCCTCTTGCACTCACACAGTGCTGTCCCTCTTGCACTCACACAGTGCTGTCCCTCTTGCACTCACACAGTGCTGTCCCTCTCGCACTCACACAGTGCTGTCTCTCTCACAATCACACAGTGCTGTCTCTCTCACAATCACACAGTGCTGTCCCTCTCGCACTCACACAGTGCTCTGTCTCTCACAATCACACAGTGCTGTCCCTCTCACACTCACACAGTGCTGTCAATCTCACAATCACACAGTGCTGTCCCGCTTGCACTCACACAGTGCTGTCCCTTTCAATCTCACACAGTGCTGTCCCTTTCAAACTCACACAGTGCTGTCCCTTTCACACTCACACAGTGCTGTCCCTCTCGCACACACACAGTGCTATCCATCTCGCACTCACACTGTGCTGTCCCTTTCAATCTCACACAGTGCTGTCCCGCTCGCACTCACACAGTGCTGTCCCTTTCAATCTCACAGTGCTGTCCCTTTCAATCTCGCACAGTGCTGTCCCTCTCGCACTCACACAGTACTGTCCCTTTCAATCTCACACAGTGCTGTCCCTCTTGCACTCACACAGTGCTGTCCCTCTTGCACTCACACAGTGCTGTCCCTTTCAATCTCACACAGTGCTCTCCCTTTCAATCTCACACAGTGCTGTCCCTCTTGCACTCAGACAGTGCTGTCCCTTTCAATCTCACACAGTGCTGTCCCTCTTGCACTCAAACAGTGCTGTCCCTTTGAATCTCACACAGTGCTGTCCCTCTCGCACTCACACAGTACTGTCCCTTTCAATCTCACACAGTGCTGTCCCTCTTGCACTCACACAGTGCTGTCCCTCTTGCACTCACACAGTGCTGTCCCTCTTGCACTCACACAGTGCTGTCCCTCTTGCACTCACACAGTGCTGTCCCTCTTGCACTCACACAGTGCTGTCCCTCTTGCACTCACACAGTGCTGTCCCTTTCAATCTCACACAGTGCTGTCCCTTTCAATCTCACACAGTGCTCTCCCTTTCAATCTCACACAGTGCTGTCCCTTTCAATCTCACACAGTGCTGTCCCTCTTGCACTCACACAGTGCTGTCCCTTTCAATCTCTCACAATGCTGTCCCTCTTGCACTCACACAGTGCTGTCCCTTTCCATCTCACACAGTGCTGTCCCTCTCACACTCACACAGTGCTGTCCCTATCACACTCGCACAGTGCTGTCCCTCTCGCACTCACACAGTGCTGTCCCTCTCGCACTCACACAGTACTGTCCCTTTCAATCTCACACAGTACTGTCCCTTTCAATCTCAGAGTGCTGTCCCTCTTGCACTCACACAGTGCTGTCCCTCTTGCACTCACACAGTGCTGTCCCTCTTGCACTCACACAGTGCTGTCCCTCTTGCACTCACACAGTGCTGTCCCTTTCAATCTCACACAGTGCTCTCCCTTTCAATATCACACAGTGCTCTCCCTTTCAATCTCACCCAGTGCTGTCCCTTTCAATCTCACACAGTGCTGTCCCTCTTGCAATCACACAGTGCTGTCCCTCTTGCAATCACACAGTGCTGTCCCTCTTGCAATCACACAGTGCTGACCCTTTCAATCTCACACAGTGCTGTCCCTCTCGCACTCGCACAGTGCTGTCCCTCCCGCACTCACACAGTGCTGTCCCTCTCGCACTCACACAGTGCTGTCCCTCTCGCGCTCACACAGTGCTGTCCCTCTTGCACTCACACAGTTCTGTCCCTCTCACACTCACACAGTGCTGTCCCTTTCAATCTCACACAGTGCTGTCCCTCCCGCACTCACACAGTGCTGTCCCTCTCGCACTCACACAGTGCTGTCCCTCTAGCACTCACACAGTGCTGTCCCTCTCGCACTCACACAGTGCTGTCCCTCTCGCACTCACACAGTGCTGTCCCTCTCGCACTCACACAGTGCTGTCCCTCTCGCACTCACACAGTGCTGTCCCTCTCGCACTCACACAGTGCTGTCCCTTTCAATCTCACACAGTGCTGTCCCTCTCGCACTCACACATTGCTGTCCCTCTCGCACTCACACAGTGCTGTCCCTCTCGCACTCACACAGTGCTGTCCCACTCGCACTCACACAGTGCTGTCTCTTTCAATCTCACACAGTGCTGTCTCTTTCAATCTCACACAGTGCTGTCCCTTTCAATCTCACACAGTGCTGTCCCTGTCGTACTCACACAGTGCTGTCCCTCTCGCACTCACACACTGCTGTCCCTTTCAATCTCACACACTGCTGTCCCTCTTGAACTCACACAGTGCTCTCCCTCTTGCACTCACACAGTGCTGTCCCTCTCAATCTCTCACAGTGCTGTCCGTCTCGCACTGACATAGTGCTGTCCCTCTCGCCCTGACAGAGTGCTGTCCCTCTCGCCCTGACAGAGTGCTGTCCCTCTCGCCCTGACAGAGTGCTGTCCCTCTCGCCCTGACAGAGTGCTGTCCCTCTCGCCCTGACAGAGTGCTGTCCCTCTCGCCCTGACAGAGTGCTGTCCCTCTCGCCCTGACAGAGTGCTGTCCCTCTCGCCCTGACAGAGTGCTGTCCCTCTCGCCCTGACAGAGTGCTGTCCCTCTCGCCCTGACAGAGTGCTGTCCCTCTCGCCCTGACAGAGTGCTGTCCCTCTCGCCCTGACAGAGTGCTGTCCCTCTCGCCCTGACAGAGTGCTGTCCCTCTCGCCCTGACAGAGTGCTGTCCCTCTCGCCCTGACAGAGTGCTGTCCCTCTCGCCCTGACAGAGTGCTGTCCCTCTCGCCCTGACAGAGTGCTGTCCCTCTCGCCCTGACACAGTGCTGTCCCTCTCGCACTCACACAGTGCTGTCCCTCTCGCACTCACACAGTGCTGTCCCTCTCGCACTCACACAGTGCTGTCCCTCTCGCACTCACACAGTGCTGTCCCTCTCGCACTCACACAGTGCTGTCCCTCTCGCACTCACACAGTGCTGTCCCTCTCGCACTCACACAGTGCTGTCCCTCTCGCACTCACACAGTGCTGTCCCTCTCGCACTCACACAGTGCTGTCCCTCTCGCACTCACACAGTGCTGTCCCTCTCGCACTCACACAGTGCTGTCCCTTTCGATCTCGCACAGTGCTGTCCCTCTCGCACTCACACAGTGCTGTCCCTCTCGCACTCACACAGTGCTGTCCCTCTCGCACTCACACAGTGCTGTCCCTCTCGCACTCACACAGTGCTGTACCTCTCGCACTCACACAGTGCTGTCCCTGTCGATCTCACACAGTGCTGTCCCTCTCGCACTCACACAGTGCTGTCCCTGTCGATCTCACACAGTGCTGTCCCTCTTGCACTCACAGTGCTGTCCCTCTTGCACTCACACAGTGCTGTCCCTTTCGATCTCGCACAGTGCTGTCCCTTTCGATCTCGCACAGTGCTGTCCCTTTCAGTCTCACACAATGCTGTCCCTCTCGCACTCACACAGTGCTGTCCCTTTCAATCTCACACAGTGCTGTCCCTCTTGCACTCACAAAGTGCTGTCCCTTTCAATCTCACAAAGTGCTGTCCCTTTCAATCTCACAAAGTGCTGTCCCTCTCGCACTCACACAGTACTGTCCCTTTCAATCTCGCACAGTACTGTCCCTTTCAATCTCACACAGTGCTGTCCCTTTCAATCTCACACAGTTCTGTCCCTCTCGCCCTCACACAGTGCTGTCCCTTTCAATCTCACACAGTGCTGTCCCTCTTGCACTCACACAGTGCTGTCCCTCTTGCACTCACACAGTGCTGTCCCTTTCAATCTCACACAGTGCTGTCCCTTTCAATCTCACACAGTACTGTCCCTTTCAATCTCACACAGTGCTGTCCCTTTCAATCTCACACAGTGCTGTCCCTTTCAATCTCACACAGTGCTGTCCCTTTCAATCTCACACAGTGCTGTCCCTTTCAATCTCACACAGTGCTGTCCCTCTCGCAATCACACAGTGCTGCACATTTCAATCTCACACAGTGCTGTCCCTCTTGCACTCACACAGTGCTGTCCCTTTCAATCTCACACAGTGCTGTCCCTCTTGCACTCACACAGTGCAGTCCCTCTCACACTCACACAGTGCTGTCCCTCTCACACTCACACAGTGCTGTACGTCTTGCACTCGCACAGTGATGTCCCTCTCGCACTCACACAGTGCTGTCCCTTTCAATCTCACGCAGTGCTGTCCCTTTCAATCTCACGCAGTGCTGTCCCTTTCAATCTCACACAGTGCTGTCCCTTTCAATCTCACACAGTGCTGTCCCTCTTGCACTCACACAGTGCAGTCCCTCTCGCACTCACACAGTGCTGTCCCTCTCGCACTCACACAGTGCTGTCCCTCTCGCACTCACACAGTGCTGTCCCTCTCGCACTCACACAGTGCTGTCCCTCTCGCACTCACACAGTGCTGTCCCTCTCGCACTCACACAGTGCTGTCCCTTTCGATCTCACACAGTGCTGTCCCTCTCGCACTCACACAGTGCTGTCCCTGTCGCACTCACACAGTACTGTCCCTTTCAATCTCACACAGTGCTGTCCCTCTCGCAATCACACAGTGCTGTACCTTTCAATCTCACACAGTGCTGTCCCTTGCAATCTCACACAGTGCTGTCCCTCTTGCACTCACATAGTGCTGTCCCTCTCATACTCTCACAGTGCTGTCCCTCACGCACTCACACAGTGCTGTACCTCTCGCACTCACACAGTGCTGTACCTCTCGCACTCACACAGTGCTGTACCTCTCGCACTCACACAGTGATGTCCCTCTCGCACTCACACAGTGCTGTCCCTCTCGCACTCACACAGTGCTGTCCCTTTCAATCTCACACAGTGCTGTCCCTCTTGCACTCACACCGTGCTGTCCCTTTCAATCTCACACCGTGCTGTACCTTTCAATCTCACACAGTGTTGTCCCTTTCACACTCACACAGTGCTATCCCTCTCGCTCTCACACAGTGCTGTCCCTTTCAATCTCTCACAGTGCTGTCCCTCTTGCACTCACACAGTGCTGTCCCTTTTAATCTCTCAGTGCTGTCCCATTTGCAATCACACAGTGCTGTCCCTTTCAATCTCACACAGTGCTGTTCCTTTCAATCTCACACAGTGCTGTCCCTCTTGCACTCTCGCAGTGCTGGCCCTTTCAATCTCGCACAGTGCTGTACCTCTCGCACTCACACAGTGCTGTCCCTTTCAATCTCACACAGTGCTGTCCCTCTTGTACTCACACAGAGCTGTCCCTTTCTGTCTCACACTGTTCTGTCCCTGCCGCACTCACACAGTACTGTCCCTTTCAATCTCACACAGTGCTGTCCCTCTTGTACTCACACAGAGCTGTCCCTTTCAATCTCACACAGTGCTGTCCCTCTTGCACTCACACAGTGCTGTCCCTCTTGCACTCACACAGTGCTGTCCCTCTTGCACTCACACAGTGCTGTCCCTCTCGCACTCACACAGTGCTGTCCCTCTCGCACTCACACAGTGCTGTCCCTCTCGCACTCACACAGTGCTGTCCCTCTCGCACTCACACAGTGCTGTCCCTCTTGCACTCACACAGTGCTGTCCCTTTCAATCTCACACAGTGCTGTCCCTCTTGCACTCACACAGTGCTGTCCCTTTCAATGTCACACCGTGCTGTCCCTTTCAATCTCACACAGTGCTGTCCCTTTCACACTCACACAGTGCTATCCCTCTTGCACTCACACAGTGCTGTCCCTTTCAATCTCACACAGTGCTGTCCCTCTTGCACTCACACAGTGCTGTCCCTTTTAATCTCACAGTGCTGTCCCTCTTGCAATCACACAGTGCTGTCCCTTACAATCTCACACAGTGCAGTCCCTTTTGCACTCACACAGTGCAGTCCCTTTCAATCTCACACAGTGCAGTCCCTTTCAATCTCACACAGTGCTGTCCCTTTCAATCTCACACAGTGCTGTCCCTTTCAATCTCACACAGTGCTGTCCCTCTTGTACTCACACAGTGCTGTCCCTTTCTGTCTCACACTGTGCTGTCCCTGTCGCACTCACACAGTGCTGTCCCTTTCAATCTCACAGATTGCTGTCCCTCTTGTACTCACACAGTGCTGTCCCTTTCTGTCTCACACTGTGCTGTCCCTGCTGCACTCACACAGTACTGTCCATTTCAATCTCACACAGTGCTGTCCCTCTTGCACTCACACAGTGCTGTCCCTTTCAATCTCACACAGTGCTGTTCCTTTCAATCTCACACAGTGCTGTCCCTTTCAGTCTCACAATGCTGTCCCTCTCGCACTCACACAGTGCTGTTCCTTTCAATCTCACACAGTGCTGTCCCTCTTGCACTCACAAAGTGCTGTCCCTTTCAATCTCACGCAGTGCTGTCCCTTTCAATCTCACGCAGTGCTGTCCCTTTCAATCTCACGCAGTGCTGTCCCTTTCAATCTCACACAGTGATGTCCCTCTCGCACTCACACAGTGCTGTCCCTCTCGCACTCACACAGTGCTGTCCCTCTCGCACTCACACAGTGCTGTCCCTCTCGCACTCACACAGTGCTGTCCCTTTCAATCTCACACAGTGCTGTCCCCCTCGCACTCACACAGTGCTGTACGTCTCGCACTCGCACAGTGATGTCCCTCTCGCACTCACACAGTGCTGTCCCTTTCAATCTCACACAGTGCTGTCCCTTTCAATCTCACACAGTGCTGTCCCTTTCAATCTCACGCAGTGCTGTCCCTTTCAATCTCACACAGTGCTGTCACTTTCAATCTCACACAGTGCTGTCCCTTTCAATCTCACACAGTGCTGTCCCTCTCGCACTCACACAGTGCTGTCCCTCTCGCACTCACACAGTGCTGTCCCTTTCAATCTCACACAGTGCTGTCCCTCTCGCACTCACACAGTGCTGTCCCTCTCGCACTCACACAGTGCTGTCCCTCTCGCACTCACACAGTGCTGTCCCTCTCGCACTCACACAGTGCTGTCCCTTTCAATCTCACACAATGCTGTCCCTTTCAATCTCACACAGTGCTGTCCCTCTTGTACTCACACATTGCTGTCCCTTTCTGTCTCACACAGTGCTGTCCCTCTCGCACTCACACAGTGCTGTCCCTCTCGCACTCACACAGTGCTGTCCCTCTCGTACTCACACAGTGCTGTCCCTCTCGTACTCACACAGTGCTGTCCCTCTCTGTCTCACACAGTGCTGTCCCTCTCGCACTCACACAGTGCTGTCCCTTTCGATCTCACACAGTGCTGTCCCTCTCGCACTCACACAGTGCTGTCCCTCTTGCAATCACACAGTGCTGTCCCTTTCAATCTCACACAGTGCTGTTCCTTTCAATCTCACACAGTGCTGTCCCTCTTGCACTCTCGCAGTGCTGTCCCTTTCAATCTCGCACAGTGCTGTCCCTCTCGCACTCACACAGTGCTGTCCCTTTCAATCTCACACAGTGCTGTCCCTCTTGTACTCACAATGTGCTGTCCCTCTTGTACTCACACAGTGCTGTCCCTTTCAATCTCACACAGTGCTGTCCCTCTTGCACTCACACAGTGCTGTCCCTCTTGTACTCACACAGTGCTGTCCCTTTCAATCTCACAGTGCTGTCCCTCTTGTACTCACAATGTGCTGTCCCTCTTGTACTCACACAGTGCTGTCCCTTTCAATCTCACACAGTGCTGTCCCTCTTGTACTCACACAGTGCTGTCCCTCTTGTACTCACACAGTGCTGTCCCTCTTGTACTCACACAGTGCTGTCCCTTTCAATCTCACAGTGCTGTCCCTTTCAATCTCACAGTGCTGTCCCTTTCAATCTCACAGTGCTGTCCCTCTTGTACTCACACAGAGCTGTCCCTTTCTGTCTCACACTGTGCTGTCCCTGCCGCACTCACACAGGACTGTCCCTTTCAATCTCACACAGTGCTGTCCCTCTTGTACTCACACAGAGCTGTCCCTTTCAATCTCACACAGTGCTGTCCCTCTTGCACTCACACAGTGCTGTCCCTCTTGCACTCACACAGTGCTGTCCCTCTTGCACTCACACAGTGCTGTCCCTCTCGCACTCACACAGTGCTGTCCCTCTCGCACTCACACAGTGCTGTCCCTCTCGCACTCACACAGTGCTGTCCCTCTCGCACTCTCACAGTGCTGTCCCTCTTGCACTCACACAGTGCTGTCCCTTTCAATCTCACACAGTGCTGTCCCTCTTGCACTCACACGGTGCTGTCCCTTTCAATGTCACACCGTGCTGTCCCTTTCAATCTCACACAGTGCTGTCCCTTTCACACTCACACAGTGCTATCCCTCTCGCTCTCACACAGTGCTGTCCCTTTCAATCTCACACAGTGCTGTCCCTCTCGCACTCACACAGTGCTGTCCCTTTCAATCTCACACAGTGCTGTCCCTCTTGCACTCACACACTGCTGTCCCTTTTAATCTCACAGTGCTGTCCCTCTTGCAATCACACAGTGCTGTCCCTTACAATCTCACACAGTGCAGTCCCTCCTGCACTCACACAGTGCAGTCCCTTTCAATCTCACACAGTGCTGTCCCTTTCAATCTCACACAGTGCTGTCCCTTTCAATCTCACACAGTCTTGTCCCTCTTGTACTCACACAGTGCTGTCCCTTTCTGTCTCACACTGTGCTGTCCCTGTCGCACTCACACAGTGCTGTCCCTTTCAATCTCACAGAGTGCTGTCCCTCTTGTACTCACACAGTGCTGTCCCTTTCTGTCTCACACTGTGCTGTCCCTGTCGCACTCACACAGTGCTGTCCCTTTCAATCTCACAGAGTGCTGTCCCTCTTGTACTCACACAGTGCTGTCCCTTTCTGTCTCACACTGTGCTGTCCCTGCTGCACTCACACCGTACTGTCCATTTCAATCTCACACAGTGCTGTTCCTTTCAATCTCACACAGTGCTGTCCCTCTGGCCCTCTCGCAGTGCTGTCCCTTTCAGTCTCACACAATGCTGTCCCTCTCGCACTCACACAGTGCTGTCCCTTTCAATCTCACACAGTGCTGTCCCTCTTGCACTCACAAAGTGCTGTCCCTTTCAATCTCACACAGTGCTGTCCCTTTCAATCTCATACAGTTCTGTCCCTCTCGCACTCACACAGTGCTGTCCCTTTCAATCTCACACAGTGCTGTCCCTTTCAATCTCACACAGTGCTGTCCCTCTCGCAATCACACAGTACTGTCCCTTTCAATCTCACACAGTGCTGTCCCTTTCAATCTCACACAGTGCTGTCCCTTTCAATCTCACACAGTGCTGTCCCTTTCAATCTCACACAGTGCTGTCCCTTTCAATCTCACACAGTGCTGTCCCTCTCGCAATCACACAGTGCTGTCCCTTTCAATCTCACACAGTGCTGTCCCTTTCAATCTCATACAGTTCTGTCCCTCTCGCACTCACACAGTGCTGTCCCTTTCAATCTCACACAGTGCTGTCCCTTTCAATCTCACACAGTGCTGTCCCTCTCGCAATCACACAGTACTGTCCCTTTCAATCTCACACAGTGCTGTCCCTTTCAATCTCACACAGTGCTGTCCCTTTCAATCTCACACAGTGCTGTCCCTTTCAATCTCACACAGTGCTGTCCCTTTCAATCTCACACAGTGCTGTCCCTCTCGCACTCACACAGTGCTGTCCCTTTCAATCTCACACAGTGCTGTCCCTTTCAATCTCACACAGTGCTGTCCCTCTCGCAATCACACAGTACTGTCCCTTTCAATCTCACACAGTGCTGTCCCTTTCAATCTCACACAGTGCTGTCCCTTTCAATCTCATACAGTTCTGTCCCTCTCGCACTCACACAGTGCTGTCCCTTTCAATCTCACACAGTGCTGTCCCTTTCAATCTCACACAGTGCTGTCCCTTTCAATCTCACACAGTGCTGTCCCTTTCAATCTCACACAGTGCTGTCCCTCTTGCACTCACACAGTGCAGTCCCTCTCACACTCACACAGTGCTGTCCCTCTCACACTCACACAGTGCTGTACCTCTCGCACTCGCACAGTGATGTCCCTCTCGCACTCACACAGTGCTCTCCCTTTCAATCTCACACAGTGCTGTCCCTTTCAATCTCATACAGTGCTGGCCCTTTCAATCTCACACAGTGCTGTCCCTCTCGCACTCACACAGTGCTGTCCCTCTCGCACTCACACAGTGCTGTCCCTCTCGCACTCACACAGTGCTGTCCCTCTCGCACTCACACAGTGCTGTCCCTCTCGCACTCACACAGTGCTGTCCCTCTCGCACTCACACGGTGCTGTCCCTCTCGCACTCACACAGTGCTGTCCCTCTCGCACTCACACAGTGCTGTCCCTTTCAATCTCACACAGTGCTGTCCCTCTCGCACTCACACAGTGCTGTCCCTCTCGCAGTCACACAGTGCTGTCCCTTTCAATCTCACACAGTGCTGTCCCTTTCAATCTCACACAGTGCTGTCCCTCTTGCACTCACACAGTGCTGTCCCTCTCGCACTCACACAGTGCTGTCCCTCTCGCACTCACACAGTGCTGTCCCTCTCGCACTCACACAGTGCTGTCCCTCTCGCACTCACACAGTTCTGTCCCTCTCGCACTCACACAGTGCTGTCCCTCTCGCACTCACACAGTGCTGTCCCTCTCGCACACACACAGTGCTGTCCCTCTCGCACTCACACAGTGCTGTCCCTCTCGCACTCACACAGTGCTGTCCCTCTCACACTCACACAGTGCCGGCCCTCTCACACTCACACAGTGCCGGCCCTCTCGCACTCACACAGTGCTGTCCCTTTCGATCTCACACAGTGCTGTCCCTTTCGATCTCACACAGTGCTGTCCCTCTCGCACTCACACAGTGCTGTCCCTTTCAGTCTCACACAGTGCTGTCCCTCTCAATCTCACAAAGTGCTGTCCCTTTCAATCTCTCACAGTGCTGTCCCTTTCAATCTCTCACAGTGCTGTCCCTCTCACACTCACACAGTGCTGTCCCTCTCACACTCACACAGTGCTGTCCCTCTCACACTCACACAGTGCTGTCCCTCTCACACTCACACAGTGCTGTCCCTCTCGCACTCACACAGTGCTGTCAATCTCACACTCACACACTGCTCTCCATCTAGCACTCACACAGTGCTGTCCATCTCACACTCACACAGTGCTGTCCCTTTCAATCTCACACAGTGCTGTCCCTCTCGCACTCACACAGTGCTGTCCCTTTCAATCTCACACAGTGCTGTCCCTCTCGCAATCACACAGTGCTGCACCTTGCAATCTCACACAGTGCTGTCCCTCTTGCACTCAAACAGTGCTGTCCCTCTCACACTCACACAGTGCTGTACCTCTCGCACTCACACAGTGATGTCCCTCTCGCACTCACACAGTGCTGTCCCTTTCACTCTCACACAGTGCTGTCCCTTTCAATCTCACACAGTGCTGTCCCTTTCAATCTCACACAGTGCTGTCCCTTTCAATCTCACACATTGCTGTCCCTTTCAATCTCACACAGTGCTGTCCCTTTCACACTCACACAGTGCTGTCCCTTTCAATCTCACACAGTGCTGTCCCTTTCAATCTCACACATTGCTGTCCCTTTCAATCTCACACAGTGCTGTCCCTCTCGCAATCACACAGTGCTGCACCTTGCAATCTCACACAGTGTTGTCCCTCTTGCACTCAAACAGTGCTGTCCCTCTCACACTCACACAGTGCTGTACCTCTCGCACTCACACAGTGATGTCCCTCTCGCACTCACACAGTGCTGTCCCTTTCACTCTCACACAGTGCTGTCCCTTTCAATCTCACACAGTGCTGTTCCTTTCAATCTCACACAGTGCTGTCCCTTTCAATCTCACACAGTGCTGTCCCTTTCAATCTCACACAGTGCTGTCCCTCTCAATCTCACACAGTGCTGTCCCTCTCGCTCTCACACAGTGCTGTCCATCTCACACACACAGTGCTGTCCCTCTCACACACACACAGTGCTGTCCCTCACACACACACACAGTGCTGTCCCTCTCACACTCACACAGTGCTGTCCCTCTTGCAATCGCACAGTGCTGTCCCTCTCACACTCACACAGTGCTGTCCCTCTCGCACACACACAGTGCTGTCCCTCTCGCACACACACAGTGCTGTCCCTCTCGCACACACACAGTGCTGTCCCTCTCGCACACACACAGTGCTGTCCCTCTCGCACACACACAGTGCTGTCCCTTTCAATCTCACACAGTGCTGTCCCTTTCAATCTCACACAGTGCTGTCCATCTCACACTCACACAGTGCTGTCCCTTTCTATCTCACACAGTGCTGTCCCTCTCGCACTCACACAGTGCTGTCCCTCTCACACTCACACAGTGCTGTCCCTCTCACACTCACACAGTGCTGTCCCTTTCTATCTCACACAGTGCTGTCCCTCTCGCACTCACACAGTGCTGTCCCTTTCACTCTCACACAGTGCTGTCCCTTTCAATCTCACACAGTGCTGTCCCTTTCAATCTCACACAGTGCTGTCCATCTCACACTCACACAGTGCTGTCCCTTTCTATCTCACACAGTGCTGTCCCTCTCGCACTCACACAGTGCTGTCCCTCTCACACTCACACAGTGCTGTCCATCTCACACTCACACAGTGCTGTCCCTTTCAATCTCACACAGTGCTGTCCATCTCACACTCACACAGTGCTGTCCCTTTCTATCTCACACAGTGCTGTCCCTTTCTATCTCACACAGTGCTGTCCCTCTCGCACTCACACAGTGCTGTCCCTCTCGCACTCACACAGTGCTGTCCCTCTCGCACTCACACAGTGATGTCCCTCTCGCACTCACACAGTGATGTCCCTCTCGCACTCACACAGTGATGTCCCTCTCGCACTCACACAGTGATGTCCCTCTCCCACTCACACAGTGCTGTCCCTCTCGCACTCACACAGTGCTGTCCCTTTCAATCTCACACAGTGCTGTCCCTCTCGCACTCACACAGTGCTGTCCCTCTCGCACTCACACAGTGCTGTCCCTCTCGCACTCACACAGTGCTGTCCCTCTCGCACTCACACAGTGCTGTCCCTCTCGCACTCACACAGTGCTGTCCCTCTCGCACTCACACAGTGCTGTCCCTCTCGCACTCACACAGTGCCGTCCCTCTCGCACTCACACCTTGCCGTCCCTCTCGCACTCACACCTTGCCGTCCCTCTCGCACTCACACAGTGCCATCCCTCTCACACTCACACAGTGCCGGCCCTCTCACACTCACACAGTGCCGTCCCTTTCAATCCCACACAGTGCCGGCCCTCTCACAATCACACAGTGCCGGCCCTCTCACACTCACACAGTGCCGGCCCTCTCACACTCACACAGTGCCGGCCCTCTCACACTCACACAGTGCCGGCCCTCTCACACTCACACAGTGCCGGCCCTCTCACACTCACACAGTGCCGGCCCTCTCACACTCACACAGTGCCGGCCCTCTCACACTCACACAGTGCCGTCCTTCTCGCACTCACACAGTGCCGGCCCTTTCAATCTCACACAGTGCCGGCCCTCTCACTCTCACACAGTGCCGTCCCTTTCAATCCCACACAGTGCCGGCCCTCTCACAATCACACAGTGCCGGCCCTCTCACACTCACACAGTGCCGGCCCTCTCACACTCACACAGTGCCGGCCCTCTCACACTCACACAGTGCCGGCCCTCTCACACTCACACAGTGCCGGCCCTCTCACACTCACACAGTGCCGTCCCTCTCACACTCACACAGTGCCGTCCTTCTCGCACTCACACAGTGCCGGCCCTTTCAATCTCACACTCACACAGTGCTGTCGCTCTCACACTCACACAGTGCTGTCGCTCTCACACTCACACAGTGCTGTCGCTCTCACACTCACACAGTGCCGTCCCTCTCGCACTCACTCATTGCCGTCCCTCTCGCACTCACACAGTGCCGTCCCTCTCGCACTCACACAGTGCCGTCCCTCTCGCACTCACACAGTGCCGTCCCTCTCGCACTCACACAGTGCCGTCCCTCTCGCACTCACACAGTGCCGTCCCTCTCGCACTCACTCATTGCCGTCCCTCTCGCACTCACTCATTGCCGTCCCTCTCGCACTCACACCTTGCCGTCCCTCTCGCACTCACACAGTGCCATCCCTCTCACACTCACACAGTGCCGTCCCTCTCACACTCACACAGTGCCGGCCCTCTCACACTCACACAGTGCCGTCCCTTTCAATCCCACACAGTGCCGGCCCTCTCACAATCACACAGTGCCGGCCCTCTCACACTCACACAGTGCCGGCCCTCTCACACTCACACAGTGCCGGCCCTCTCACACTCACACAGTGCCGGCCCTCTCACACTCACACAGTGCCGGCCCTCTCACACTCACACAGTGCCGGCCCTCTCAAACTCACACAGTGCCGGCCCTCTCACACTCACACAGTGCCGTCCCTCTCACACTCACACAGTGCCGTCCTTCTCGCACTCACACAGTGCCGGCCCTTTCAATCTCACACTCACACAGTGCTGTCGCTCTCACACTCACACAGTGCTGTCGCTCTCACACTCACACAGTGCTGTCGCTCTCACACTCACACAGTGCTGTCGCTCTCGCACTCACACAGTGCCGTCCCTCTCGCACTCACTCATTGCCGTCCCTCTCGCACTCACTCATTGCCGTCCCTCTCGCACTCACACCGTGCCATCCCTCTCACACTCACACAGTGCCGTCCCTCTCACACTCACACAGTGCCGGCCCTCTCACACTCACACAGTGCCGTCCCTTTCAATCCCACACAGTGCCGGCCCTCTCACAATCACACAGTGCCGGCCCTCTCACACTCACACAGTGCCGGCCCTCTCACACTCACACAGTGCCGGCCCTCTCACACTCACACAGTGCCGGCCCTCTCACACTCACACAGTGCCGGCCCTCTCACACTCACACAGTGCCGGCCCTCTCACACTCACACAGTGCCGGCCCTCTCACACTCACACAGTGCCGTCCCTCTCACACTCACACAGTGCCGTCCTTCTCGCACTCACACAGTGCCGGCCCTTTCAATCTCACACTCACACAGTGCTGTCGCTCTCACACTCACACAGTGCTGTCGCTCTCACACTCACACAGTGCTGTCGCTCTCACACTCACACAGTGCCGTCCCTCTCGCACTCACTCATTGCCGTCCCTCTCGCACTCACTCATTGCCGTCCCTCTCGCACTCACACCTTGCCGTCCCTCTCGCACTCACACAGTGCCGTCCCTCTCACACTCACACAGTGCCGTCCCTCTCACACTCACACAGTGCCGGGCCTCTCACACTCTCACAGTGCTGTCCCTTTCAATCCCACACAGTGCCGGCCCTCTCACAATCACACAGTGCCGGCCCTCTCACACTCACTCAGTGCCGGCCCTCTCACACTCACACAGTGCCGGCCCTCTCACACTCACACAGTGCCGGCCCTCTCACACTCACACAGTGCCGGCCCTCTCACACTCACACAGTGCCGGCCCTCTCACACTCACACAGTGCCGGCCCTCTCACACTCACACAGTGCCGGCCCTCTCACACTCACACAGTGCCGTCCCTCTCGCACTCACACAGTGCCGTCCCTCTCGCACTCACACAGTGCCGTCCCTCTCGCACTCACACAGTGCCGTCCCTCTCACACTCACACAGTGCCGTCCCTCTCACACTCACACAGTGCCGTCCCTCTCGCACTCACTCATTGCCGTCCCTCTCGCACTCACTCATTGCCGTCCCTCTCGCACTCACACCTTGCCGTCCCTCTCGCACTCACACAGTGCCATCCCTCTCACACTCACACAGTGCCGTCCCTCTCACACTCACACAGTGCCGGCCCTCTCACACTCACACAGTGCCGTCCCTTTCAATCCCACACAGTGCCGGCCCTCTCACAATCACACAGTGCCGGCCCTCTCACACTCACACAGTGCCGGCCCTCTCACACTCACACAGTGCCGGCCCTCTCACACTCACACAGTGCCGGCCCTCTCACACTCACACAGTGCCGGCCCTCTCACACTCACACAGTGCCGGCCCTCTCACACTCACACAGTGCCGGCCCTCTCACACTCACACAGTGCCGTCCCTCTCACACTCACACAGTGCCGTCCTTCTCGCACTCACACAGTGCCGGCCCTTTCAATCTCACACTCACACAGTGCTGTCGCTCTCACACTCACACAGTGCCGTCCCTCTCGCACTCACTCATTGCCGTCCCTCTCGCACTCACTCATTGCCGTCCCTCTCGCACTCACACCTTGCCGTCCCTCTCGCACTCACACAGTGCCATCCCTCTCACACTCACACAGTGCCGTCCCTCTCACACTCACACAGTGCCGGCCCTCTCACACTCACACAGTGCCGTCCCTTTCAATCCCACACAGTGCCGGCCCTCTCACAATCACACAGTGCCGGCCCTCTCACACTCACACAGTGCCGGCCCTCTCACACTCACACAGTGCCGGCCCTCTCACACTCACACAGTGCCGGCCCTCTCACACTCACACAGTGCCGGCCCTCTCACACTCACACAGTGCCGGCCCTCTCACACTCACACAGTGCCGGCCCTCTCACACTCACACAGTGCCGGCCCTCTCACACTCACACAGTGCCGTCCCTCTCACACTCACACAGTGCCGTCCTTCTCGCACTCACACAGTGCCGGCCCTTTCAATCTCACACTCACACAGTGCTGTCGCTCTCACACTCACACAGTGCTGTCGCTCTCACACTCACACAGTGCTGTCGCTCTCACACTCACACAGTGCCGTCCCTCTCGCACTCACTCATTGCCGTCCCTCTCGCACTCACTCATTGCCGTCCCTCTCGCACTCACACCTTGCCGTCCCTCTCGCACTCACACAGTGCCGTCCCTCTCACACTCACACAGTGCCGTCCCTCTCACACTCACACAGTGCCGGCCCTCTCACACTCTCACAGTGCCGTCCCTTTCAATCCCACACAGTGCCGGCCCTCTCACAATCACACAGTGCCGGCCCTCTCACACTCACTCAGTGCCGGCCCTCTCACACTCACACAGTGCCGGCCCTCTCACACTCACACAGTGCCGGCCCTCTCACACTCACACAGTGCCGGCCCTCTCACACTCACACAGTGCCGGCCCTCTCACACTCACACAGTGCCGTCCCTCTCACACTCACACAGTGCTGTCCTTCTCGCACTCACACAGTGCCGGCCCTTTCAATCTCACACTCACACAGTGCTGTCGCTCTCACACTCACACAGTGCTGTCCCTCTCGCACTCACACAGTGCTGTCCCTCTCACACTCACACAGTGCTGTCCCTCTCGCACTCACACAGTGCCGGCCCTTTCAATCTCACACTCACACAGTGCTGTCGCTCTCACACTCACACAGTGCTGTCGCTCTCACACTCACACAGTGCTGTCGCTCTCACACTCACACAGTGCTGTCGCTCTCACACTCACACAGTGCTGTCGCTCTCACACTCACACAGTGCTGTCACTCTCACACTCACACAGTGCTGTCGCTCTCACACTCACACAGTGCTGTCGCTCTCACACTCACACAGTGCTGTCGCTCTCACACTCACACAGTGCTGTCGCTCTCACACTCACACAGTGCTGTCGCTCTCACACTCACACAGTGCTGTTCCTTTCAATCTCACACAGTGCTGTCCCTCTTGCACTGTCGCAGTGCTGTCCCTTTCAATCTAGCACAGTGCTGTCCCTCTCGCACTCACACAGTGCTGTCCCTTTCAATCTCACACAGTGCTGTCCCTCTTGTACTCACACAGAGCTGTCCCTTTCTGTCTCACACTGTGCTGTCCCTGCCGCACTCACACAGTACTCTCCCTTTCAATCTCACACAGTGCTGTCCCTCTTGTACTCACACAGAGCTGTCCCTTTCAATCTCACACAGTGCTGTCCCTCTTGCACTCACACAGTGCTGTCCCTCTTGCACTCACACAGTGCTGTCCCTCGTGCACTCACACAGTGCTGTCCCTCTTGCACTCACACAGTGCTGTCCCTTTCAATCTCACTCAGTGCTGTCCCTCTTGCACTCACACAGTGCTGTCCCTTTCAATGTCACACCGTGCTGTCCCTTTCAATCTCACACAGTGCTGTCCCTCTTGCACTCACACAGTGCTGTCCCTTTCCATCTCACAAAGTGCTGTCCCTCTTGCACTCACACAGTGCTGTCCCTTTTAATCTCACAGTGCTGTCCCTCTTGCAATCACACAGTGCTGTCCCTTACAATCTCACACAGTGCTGTCCCTCTTGCACTCACACAGTGCTGTCCCTCTCGCACTCACACAGTGCTGTCCCTCTCACACTCACACAGTGCCGGCCCTCTCACACTCACACAGTGCCGGCCCTCTCACACTCACACAGTGCCGGCCCTCTCGCACTCACACAGTGCTGTCCCTTTCGATCTCACACAGTGCTGTCCCTCTCGCACTCACACGGTGCTGTCCCTTTCAGTCTCACACAGTGCTGTCCCTCTCAATCTCACACAGTGCTGTCCCTTTCAATCTCTCACAGTGCTGTCCCTTTCAATCTCTCACAGTGCTGTCCCTCTCACACTCACACAGTGCTGTCCCTCTCACACTCACACAGTGCTGTCCCTCTCACACTCACACAGTGCTGTCCCTCTCACACTCACACAGTGCTGTCCCTCTCGCACTCACACAGTGCTGTCAATCTCACACTCACACACTGCTCTCCATCTAGCACTCACACAGTGCTGTCCATCTCACACTCACACAGTGCTGTCCCTTTCAATCTCACACAGTGCTGTCCCTCTCGCACTCACACAGTGCTGTCCCTTTCAATCTCACACAGTGCTGTCCCTCTCGCAATCACACAGTGCTGCACCTTGCAATCTCACACAGTGCTGTCCCTCTCGCACTCAAACAGTGCTGTCCCTCTCACACTCACACAGTGCTGTACCTCTCGCACTCACACAGTGATGTCCCTCTCGCACTCACACAGTGCTGTCCCTTTCACTCTCACACAGTGCTGTCCCTTTCAATCTCACACAGTGCTGTCCCTTTCAATCTCACACAGTGCTGTCCCTTTCACACTCACACAGTGCTGTCCCTTTCAATCTCACACAGTGCTGTCCCTTTCAATCTCACACATTGCTGTCCCTTTCAATCTCACACAGTGCTGTCCCTCTCGCAATCACACAGTGCTGCACCTTGCAATCTCACACAGTGTTGTCCCTCTTGCACTCAAACAGTGCTGTCCCTCTCACACTCACACAGTGCTGTACCTCTCGCACTCACACAGTGATGTCCCTCTCGCACTCACACAGTGCTGTCCCTTTAACTCTCACACAGTGCTGTCCCTTTCACTCTCACACAGTGCTGTCCCTTTCAATCTCACACAGTGCTGTCCCTTTCAATCTCACACAGTGCTGTCCCTTTCAATCTCACACATTGCTGTCCCTTTCAATCTCACACAGTGCTGTCCCTCTCAATCTCACACAGTGCTGTCCCTTTCACTCTCACACAGTGCTGTCCCTTTCAATCTCACACAGTGCTGTCCCTTTCAATCTCACACAGTGCTGTCCCTTTCAATCTCACACAGTGCTGTCCCTCTCAATCTCACACAGTGCTGTCCCTCTCGCTCTCACACAGTGCTGTCCCTCTCGCACTCACACAGTGCTGTCCCTCTCACACTCACACAGTGCTGTCCCTCTTGCAATCACACAGTGCTGTCCCTCTCACACTCACACAGTGCTGTCCCTCTCGCACACACACAGTGCTGTCCCTCTCGCACACACACAGTGCTGTCCCTCTCGCACACACACAGTGCTGTCCCTCTCGCACACACACAGTGCTGTCCCTCTCGCACACACACAGTGCTGTCCCTCTCGCACACACACAGTGCTGTCCCTCTCGCACACACACAGTGCTGTCCCTTTCAATCTCACACAGTGCTGTCCCTTTCAATCTCACACAGTGCTGTCCCTCTCACACTCACACAGTGCTGTCCCTCTCGCACACACACAGTGCTGTCCCTCTCGCACACACACAGTGCTGTCCCTCTCGCACACACACAGTGCTGTCCCTCTCGCACACACACAGTGCTGTCCCTCTCGCACACACACAGTGCTGTCCCTTTCAATCTCACACAGTGCTGTCCCTTTCAATCTCACACAGTGCTGTCCATCTCACACTCACACAGTGCTGTCCCTTTCTATCTCACACAGTGCTGTCCCTCTCGCACTCACACAGTGATGTCCCTCTCCCACTCACACAGTGCTGTCCCTCTCGCACTCACACAGTGCTGTCCCTTTCAATCTCACACAGTGCTGTCCCTCTCGCACTCACACAGTGCTGTCCCTCTCGCACTCACACAGTGCTGTCCCTCTCGCACTCACACAGTGCTGTCCCTCTCGCACTCACACAGTGCTGTCCCTCTCGCACTCACACAGTGCTGTCCCTCTCGCACTGCCACAGTGCTGTCCCTCTCGCACTCACACAGTGCTGTGCCTTTCAATCTCACACAATGCTGTCCCTCTCGCACTCACACAGTGCCGGCCCTCTCACAATCACACAGTGCCGGCCCTCTCACACTCACACAGTGCCGGCCCTCTCACACTCACACAGTGCCGGCCCTCTCACACTCACACAGTGCCGGCCCTCTCACACTCACACAGTGCCGGCCCTCTCACACTCACACAGTGCCGGCCCTCTCACACTCACACAGTGCCGTCCTTCTCGCACTCACACAGTGCCGGCCCTTTCAATCTCACACTCACACAGTGCTGTCGCTCTCACACTCACACAGTGCTGTCGCTCTCACACTCACACAGTGCTGTCGCTCTCACACTCACACAGTGCCGTCCCTCTCGCACTCACTCATTGCCGTCCCTCTCGCACTCACACAGTGCCGTCCCTCTCGCACTCACACAGTGCCGTCCCTCTCGCACTCACACAGTGCCGTCCCTCTCGCACTCACACAGTGCCGTCCCTCTCGCACTCACACAGTGCCGTCCCTCTCGCACTCACACAGTGCCGTCCCTCTCGCACTCACACAGTGCCGTCCCTCTCGCACTCACACAGTGCCGTCCCTCTCGCACTCACACAGTGCCGTCCCTCTCGCACTCACACAGTGCCGTCCCTCTCGCACTCACTCATTGCCGTCCCTCTCGCACTCACTCATTGCCGTCCCTCTCGCACTCACACCTTGCCGTCCCTCTCGCACTCACACCTTGCCGTCCCTCTCGCACTCACACAGTGCCATCCCTCTCACACTCACACAGTGCCGTCCCTCTCACACTCACACAGTGCCGGCCCTCTCACACTCACACAGTGCCGTCCCTTTCAATCCCACACAGTGCCGGCCCTCTCACAATCACACAGTGCCGGCCCTCTCACACTCACACAGTGCCGGCCCTCTCACACTCACACAGTGCCGGCCCTCTCACACTCACACAGTGCCGGCCCTCTCACACTCACACAGTGCCGGCCCTCTCACACTCACACAGTGCCGGCCCTCTCACACTCACACAGTGCCGGCCCTCTCACACTCACACAGTGCCGGCCCTCTCACACTCACACAGTGCCGTCCTTCTCGCACTCACACAGTGCCGGCCCTTTCAATCTCACACTCACACAGTGCTGTCGCTCTCACACTCACACAGTGCTGTCGCTCTCACACTCACACAGTGCTGTCGCTCTCACACTCACACAGTGCCGTCGCTCTCACACTCACACAGTGCCGTCCCTCTCGCACTCACTCATTGCCGTCCCTCTCGCACTCACTCATTGCCGTCCCTCTCGCACTCACACCTTGCCGTCCCTCTCGCACTCACACAGTGCCGTCCCTCTCACACTCACACAGTGCCGTCCCTCTCACACTCACACAGTGCCGGCCCTCTCACACTCTCACAGTGCTGTCCCTTTCAATCCCACACAGTGCCGGCCCTCTCACAATCACACAGTGCCGGCCCTCTCACACTCACTCAGTGCCGGCCCTCTCACACTCACACAGTGCCGGCCCTCTCACACTCACACAGTGCCGGCCCTCTCACACTCACACAGTGCCGGCCCTCTCACACTCACACAGTGCCGGCCCTCTCACACTCACACAGTGCCGGCCCTCTCACACTCACACAGTGCCGGCCCTCTCACACTCACACAGTGCCGGCCCTCTCACACTCACACAGTGCCGGCCCTCTCGCACTCACACAGTGCCGGCCCTCTCGCACTCACACAGTGCCGTCCCTCTCGCACTGACACAGTGCTGTCCTTCTCGCACTCACACAGTGCCGGCCCTTTCAATCTCACACTCACACAGTGCTGTCGCTCTCACACTCACACAGTGCTGTCGCTCTCGCACTCACACAGTGCTGTCCCTCTCGCACTCACACAGTGCTGTCCCTCTCACACTCACACAGTGCTGTCCCTCTCGCACTCACACAGTGCCGGCCCTTTCAATCTCACACTCACACAGTGCTGTCGCTCTCACACTCACACAGTGCTGTCGCTCTCACACTCACACAGTGCTGTCGCTCTCACACTCACACAGTGCTGTCGCTCTCACACTCACACAGTGCTGTCGCTCTCACACTCACACAGTGCTGTCGCTCTCACACTCACACAGTGCTGTCGCTCTCACACTCACACAGTGCTGTTCCTTTCAATCTCACACAGTGCTGTCCCTCTTGCACTGTCGCAGTGCTGTCCCTTTCAATCTAGCACAGTGCTGTCCCTCTCGCACTCACACAGTGCTGTCCCTTTCAATCTCACACAGTGCTGTCCCTCTTGTACTCACACAGAGCTGTCCCTTTCTGTCTCACACTGTGCTGTCCCTGCCGCACTCACACAGTACTCTCCCTTTCAATCTCACACAGTGCTGTCCCTCTTGTACTCACACAGAGCTGTCCCTTTCAATCTCACACAGTGCTGTCCCTCTTGCACTCACACAGTGCTGTCCCTCTTGCACTCACACAGTGCTGTCCCTCGTGCACTCACACAGTGCTGTCCCTCTTGCACTCACACAGTGCTGTCCCTTTCAATCTCACTCAGTGCTGTCCCTCTTGCACTCACACAGTGCTGTCCCTTTCAATCTCACACAGTGCTGTCCCTTTCACACTCACACAGTGCTGTCCCTCTCGCTCTCACACAGTGCTGTCCCTTTCAATCTCACACAGTGCTGTCCCTCTTGCACTCACACAGTGCTGTCCCTTTCCATCTCACAAAGTGCTGTCCCTCTTGCACTCACACAGTGCTGTCCCTTTTAATCTCACAGTGCTGTCCCTCTTGCAATCACACAGTGCTGTCCCTTACAATCTCACACAGTGCTGTCCCTCTTGCACTCACACAGTGCAGTCCCTTTCAATCTCACACAGTGCTGTCCCTTTCAATCTCACACAGTGCTGTCCCTTTCAATCTCACAGAGTGCTGTCCCTCTTGTACTCACACAGTGCTGTCCCTTTCTGTCTCACACAGTGCTGTCCCTGCTGCACTCACACAGTACTGTCCATTTCAATCTCACACAGTGCTGTCCCTCTTGCACTCACACAGTGCTGTCCCTTTCAATCTCACACAATGCTGTTCCTTTCAATCTCACACAGTGCTGTCCCTCTTGCCCTCTCGCAGTGCTGTCCCTTTCAGTCTCACACAATGCTGTCCCTCTCGCACTCACACAGTGCTGTTCCTTTCAATCTCACACAGTGCTGTCCCTTTCAATCTCACAAAGTGCTGTCCCTTTCAATCTCACAAAGTGCTGTCCCTCTCGCACTCACACAGTAGTGTCCCTTTCAATCTCACACAGTGCTGTCCCTTTCAATCTCATACAGTTCTGTCCCTCTCGCCCTCACACAGTGCTGTCCCTTTCAATCTCACACAGAGCTGTCCCTCTTGCACTCACACAGTGCTGTCCCTTTCAATCTCACACAGTGCTGTCCCTTTCAATCTCACACAGTGCTGTCCCTTTCAATCTCACACAGTGCTGTCCCTTTCAATCTCACACAGTGCTGTCCTTCTTGCACTCACACAGTGCTGTCCCTCTCACACTCGCACAGTGCTGTCCCTCTCACACTCGCACAGTGATGTCCCTCTCGCACTCACACAGTGCTGTCCCTTTCAATCTCACACAGTGCTGTCCCTTTCAATCTCACACAGTGCTGTCCCTTTCAATCTCACACAGTGCTGTCCCTCTCGCTCTCACACAGTGCTGTCCCTCTCGCACTCACACAGTGCTGTCCCTCTCGCACTCACACAGTGCTGTCCCTCTCGCACTCACACAGTGCTGTCCCTCTCGCACTCACACAGTGCTGTCGCTCTCGCACTCACACAGTGCTGTCCCTCTCGCACTCACACAGTGCTGTGCCTTTCGATCTCACACAGTGCTGTCCCTCTCGCACTCACACAGTGCTGTCCCTCTCGCACTCACACAGTGCTGTCCCTCTCGCACTCACACAGTGCTGTCCCTCTCGCAGTCACACAGTGCTGTCCCTTTCAATCTCACACAATGCTGTCCCTTTCAATCTCACACAGTGCTGTCCCTCTTGCACTCACACAGTGCTGTCCCTCTTGCACTCACACAGTGCTGTCCCTCTCGCACTCACACAGTGCTGTCCCTCTCGCACTCACACAGTGCTGTCCCTCTCGCACTCACACAGTGCTGTCCCTCTCGCACTCACACAGTGCTGTCCCTCTCGCACTCACACAGTGCTGTCCCTCTCGCACTCACACAGTGCTGTCCCTCTCGCACTCACACAGTGCCCTCCCTCTCACACTCACACAGTGCCGTCCCTCTCACACTCAAACAGTGCCGGCCCTCTCACACGCACACAGTGCTGTCCCTTTCAATCCCACACAGTGCCGGCCCTCTCACACTCACACAGTGCCGGCCCTCTCACACTCACACAGTGCCGGCCCTCTCACACTCACACAGTGCTGGCCCTCTCACACTCACACAGTGCTGGCCCTCTCACACTCACACAGTGCCGTCCCTCTCACACTCACACTTTGCTGTCCCTTTAAATCTCACACAGTGCTGTCCCTCTCGCACTCACACAGTGCTGTCCATCTCGCACTCACACAGTGCTGTCCCTCTCGCACTCACACAGTGCTGTCCCTCTCGCACTCACACAGTGCTGTCCCTCTCGCACTCACACAGTGCTGTCCCTCTCGCACTCACACAGTGCTGTCCCTCTCGCACTCACACAGTGCTGTCCCTTTCAATCTCACACAGTGCTGTTCCTTTCAATCTCACACAGTGCTGTCCCTCTCGCACTCACACAGTGCTGTCCATCTCGCACTCACACAGTGCTGTCCCTCTCGCACTCACACAGTGCTGTACCTCTCGCACTCACACAGTGATGTCCCTCTCGCACTCACACAGTGCTGTCCCTTTCACTCTCACACAGTGCTGTCCCTTTCAATCTCACACAGTGCTGTCCCTTTCAATCTCACACAGTGCTGTCCCTTTCAATCTCACACAGTGCTGTCCCTTTCAATCTCACACATTGCTGTCCCTTTCAATCTCACACAGTGCTGTCCCTCTCGCAATCACACAGTGCTGCACCTTGCAATCTCACACAGTGTTGTCCCTCTTGCACTCAAACAGTGCTGTCCCTCTCACACTCACACAGTGCTGTACCTCTCGCACTCACACAGTGATGTCCCTCTCGCACTCACACAGTGCTGTCCCTTTCACTCTCACACAGTGCTGTCCCTTTCACTCTCACACAGTGCTGTCCCTTTCACTCTCACACAGTGCTGTCCCTTTCAATCTCACACATTGCTGTCCCTTTCAATCTCACACAGTGCTGTCCCTCTCAATCTCACACAGTGCTGTCCCTCTCAATCTCACACAGTGCTGTCCCTCTCGCTCTCACACAGTGCTGTCCCTCTCGCTCTCACACAGTGCTGTCCCTCTCGCACACACACAGTGCTGTCCCTCTCGCACACACACATTGCTGTCCCTTTCAATCTCACACAGTGCTGTCCCTCTCAATCTCACACAGTGCTGTCCCTCTCAATCTCACACAGTGCTGTCCATCTCACACACACACAGTGCTGTCCCTCTCACACACACACAGTGCTGTCCCTCTCACACTCACACAGTGCTGTCCCACTTGCAATCACACAGTGCTGTCCCTCTCACACTCACACAGTGCTGTCCCTCTCGCACACACACAGTGCTGTCCCTCTCGCACACACACAGTGCTGTCCCTCTCGCACACACACAGTGCTGTCCCTCTCGCACACACACAGTGCTGTCCCTCTCGCACACACACAGTGCTGTCCCTTTCAATCTCACACAGTGCTGTCCCTTTCAATCTCACACAGTGCTGTCCATCTCACACTCACACAGTGCTGTCCCTTTCTATCTCACACAGTGCTGTCCCTCTCGCACTCACACAGTGATGTCCCTCTCCCACTCACACAGTGCTGTCCCTCTCGCACTCACACAGTGCTGTCCCTTTCAATCTCACACAGTGCTGTCCCTCTCGCACTCACACAGTGCTGTCCCTCTCGCACTCACACAGTGCTGTCCCTCTCGCACTCACACAGTGCTGTCCCTCTCGCACTCACACAGTGCTGTCCCTCTCGCACTCACACAGTGCTGTCCCTCTCGCACTGCCACAGTGCTGTCCCTCTCGCACTCACACAGTGCTGTCCCTCTCGCACTCACACAGTGCCGTCCCTCTCGCACTCACACAGTGCCGGCCCTCTCACAATCACACAGTGCCGGCCCTCTCACACTCACACAGTGCCGGCCCTCTCACACTCACACAGTGCCGGCCCTCTCACACTCACACAGTGCCGGCCCTCTCACACTCACACAGTGCCGGCCCTCTCACACTCACACAGTGCCGGCCCTCTCACACTCACACAGTGCCGTCCTTCTCGCACTCACACAGTGCCGGCCCTTTCAATCTCACACTCACACAGTGCTGTCGCTCTCACACTCACACAGTGCTGTCGCTCTCACACTCACACAGTGCTGTCGCTCTCACACTCACACAGTGCCGTCCCTCTCGCACTCACTCATTGCCGTCCCTCTCGCACTCACACAGTGCCGTCCCTCTCGCACTCACACAGTGCCGTCCCTCTCGCACTCACACAGTGCCGTCCCTCTCGCACTCACACAGTGCCGTCCCTCTCGCACTCACACAGTGCCGTCCCTCTCACACTCACACAGTGCCGTCCCTCTCGCACTCACTCATTGCCGTCCCTCTCGCACTCACTCATTGCCGTCCCTCTCGCACTCACACCTTGCCGTCCCTCTCGCACTCACACCTTGCCGTCCCTCTCGCACTCACACATTGCCATCCCTCTCACACTCACACAGTGCCGTCCCTCTCACACTCACACAGTGCCGGCCCTCTCACACTCACACAGTGCCGTCCCTTTCAATCCCACACAGTGCCGGCCCTCTCACAATCACACAGTGCCGGCCCTCTCACACTCACACAGTGCCGGCCCTCTCACACTCACACAGTGCCGGCCCTCTCACACTCACACAGTGCCGGCCCTCTCACACTCACACAGTGCCGGCCCTCTCACACTCACACAGTGCCGGCCCTCTCACACTCACACAGTGCCGGCCCTCTCACACTCACACAGTGCCGTCCTTCTCGCACTCACACAGTGCCGGCCCTTTCAATCTCACACTCACACAGTGCTGTCGCTCTCACACTCACACAGTGCTGTCGCTCTCACACTCACACAGTGCTGTCGCTCTCACACTCACACAGTGCTGTCGCTCTCACACTCACACAGTGCTGTCGCTCTCACACTCACACAGTGCTGTCGCTCTCGCACTCACACAGTGCCGTCCCTCTCGCACTCACTCATTGCCGTCCCTCTCGCACTCACTCATTGCCGTCCCTCTCGCACTCACACCTTGCCGTCCCTCTCGCACTCACACAGTGCCGTCCCTCTCACACTCACACAGTGCCGTCCCTCTCACACTCACACAGTGCCGGCCCTCTCACACTCTCACAGTGCTGTCCCTTTCAATCCCACACAGTGCCGGCCCTCTCACAATCACACAGTGCCGGCCCTCTCACACTCACTCAGTGCCGGCCCTCTCACACTCACACAGTGCCGGCCCTCTCACACTCACACAGTGCCGGCCCTCTCACACTCACACAGTGCCGGCCCTCTCACACTCACACAGTGCCGGCCCTCTCACACTCACACAGTGCCGGCCCTCTCACACTCACACAGTGCCGGCCCTCTCACACTCACACAGTGCCGGCCCTCTCACACTCACACAGTGCCGGCCCTCTCACACTCACACAGTGCCGGCCCTCTCGCACTCACACAGTGCCGTCCCTCTCGCACTCACACAGTGCCGTCCTTCTCGCACTCACACAGTGCCGGCCCTTTCAATCTCACACTCACACAGTGCTGTCGCTCTCACACTCACACAGTGCTGTCGCTCTCGCACTCACACAGTGCTGTCCCTCTCGCACTCACACAGTGCTGTCCCTCTCACACTCACACAGTGCTGTCCCTCTCGCACTCACACAGTGCCGGCCCTTTCAATCTCACACTCACACAGTGCTGTCGCTCTCACACTCACACAGTGCTGTCGCTCTCACACTCACACAGTGCTGTCGCTCTCACACTCACACAGTGCTGTCGCTCTCACACTCACACAGTGCTGTCGCTCTCACACTCACACAGTGCTGTCGCTCTCACACTCACACAGTGCTGTCGCTCTCACACTCACACAGTGCTGTCGCTCTCACACTCACACAGTGCTGTTCCTTTCAATCTCACACAGTGCTGTCCCTCTTGCACTGTCGCAGTGCTGTCCCTTTCAATCTAGCACTGTGCTGTCCCTCTCGCACTCACACAGTGCTGTCCCTTTCAATCTCACACAGTGCTGTCCCTCTTGTACTCACACAGAGCTGTCCCTTTCTGTCTCACACTGTGCTGTCCCTGCCGCACTCACACAGTACTCTCCCTTTCAATCTCACACAGTGCTGTCCCTCTTGTACTCACACAGAGCTGTCCCTTTCAATCTCACACAGTGCTGTCCCTCTTGCACTCACACAGTGCTGTCCCTCTTGCACTCACACAGTGCTGTCCCTCGTGCACTCACACAGTGCTGTCCCTTTCAATCTCACTCAGTGCTGTCCCTCTTGCACTCACACAGTGCTGTCCCTTTCAATCTCACACAGTGCTGTCCCTTTCACACTCACACAGTGCTGTCCCTCTCGCTCTCACACAGTGCTGTCCCTTTCAATCTCACACAGTGCTGTCCCTCTTGCACTCACACAGTGCTGTCCCTTTCCATCTCACAAAGTGCTGTCCCTCTTGCACTCACACAGTGCTGTCCCTTTTAATCTCACAGTGCTGTCCCTCTTGCAATCACACAGTGCTGTCCCTTACAATCTCACACAGTGCTGTCCCTCTTGCACTCACACAGTGCAGTCCCTTTCAATCTCACACAGTGCTGTCCCTTTCAATCTCACACAGTGCTGTCCCTTTCAATCTCACACAGTGCTGTCCCTTTCAATCTCACACAGTGCTGTCCCTTTCGCACTCACACAGTGCTGTCCCTTTCAATCTCTCACAGTGCTGTCCCTCTCGCACTCACACAGTGCTGTCCCTCTCGCACTCACACAGTGCTGTCCCTCTCGCACTCACACAGTGCTGTCCCTCTCGCACTCACACAGTGCTGTCAATCTCACACTCACACAGTGCTGTCCATCTCACACTCACACAGTGCTGTCCCTTTCAATCTCACACAGTGCTGTCCATCTCACACTCACACAGTGCTGTCCCTTTCAATCTCACACAGTGCTGTCCCTCTCGCAATCACACAGTGCTGTCAATCTCACACTCACACAGTGCTGTCCATCTCGCACTCACACAGTGCTGTCCATCTCGCACTCACACAGTGCTGTCCCTCTCGCACTCACACAGTGCTGTCCATCTCACACTCACACAGTGCTGTCCCTCTCGCACTCACACAGTGCTGTCCCTCTCGCACTCACACAGTGCTGTCCCTCTCGCACTCACACAGTGCTGTCCATCTCACACTCACACAGTGCTGTCCCTTTCAATCTCACACAGTGCTGTCCCTTTCAATCTCACACAGTGCTGTCCCTTTCAATCTCACACAGTGCTGTCCCTCTCGCAATCACACAGTGCTGCACCTGGCAATCTCACACAGTGCTGTCCCTCTCGCACTCACACAGTGCTGTCCCTCTCGCCCTCACACAGTGCTGTACCTCTCGCACTCACATAGTGATGTCCCTCTCGCACTCACACAGTGCTGTCCCTTTCACTCTCACACAGTGCTGTCCCTTTCACTCTCACACAGTGCTGTCCCTTTCACTCTCACACAGTGCTGTCCCTTTCACTCTCACACAGTGCTGTCCCTTTCAATCTCACACAGTGCTGTCCCTTTCACTCTCACACAGTGCTGTCCCTTTCAATCTCACACAGTGCTGTCCCTTTCACTCTCACACAGTGCTGTCCCTTTCACTCTCACACAGTGCTGTCCCTTTCAATCTCACACAGTGCTGTCCCTCTTGCACTCACACAGTGCTGTCCCTTTCAATCTCACACAGTGCTGTCCATCTCGCACTCACACAGTGCTGTCGCTCTTGCACTCACACAGTGCTGTCGCTCTTGCACTCACACAGTGCTGTCCCTCTTGCACTCACACAGTGCTGTCCCTTTCAATCTCACACAGTGCTGTCCATCTCAAACTCACACAGTGCTGTCCCTTTCAATCTCTCACAGTGCTGTTCCTCTCACACTCACACAGTGCTGTCCCTTTCTATCTCACACAGTGCTGTCATTCTCACACTCACAAAGTGCTGTCCCTCTCGCACTCACACACTGCTGTCCCTCTCGCTCTCACACAGTGCTGTCCCTTTCAATCTCACACAGTGCTGTCCCTCTCACACTCACACAGTGCTATCCCTCTCGCTCTCACACAGTGCTGTCCCTCTCGCACACACACAGTGCTGTCCCTCTCGCACACACACAGTGCTGTCCCTCTCACACACACACAGTGCTGTCCCTCTCACACTCACACAGTGCTGTCCCTCTCGCAATCACACAGTGCTGTCCCTTTCAATCTCACACAGTGCTGTCCCTCTCACACACACACAGTGCTGTCCCTCTCACACTCACACAGTGCTGTCCCTCTCACACTCACAGTGCTGTCCCTCTCACACTCACACAGTGCTGTCCCTCTCGCACACACACAGTGCTGTCCCTCTCGCACACACACAGTGCTGTCCCTCTCGCACACACACAGTGCTGTCCCTCTCGCACTCACACAGTGCTGTCCCTTTCAATATCACACAGTGCTGTCCCTTTCAATCTCACACAGTGCTGTCCATCTCACACTCACACAGTGCTGTCCCTTTCAATCTCACACAGTGCTGTCCCTCTCGCACTCACACAGTGCTGTCCCTCTCGCACTCACACAGTGCTGTCCCTCTCGCACTCACACAGTGCTGTCCTTCTCACACTCACACAGTGCTGTCCCTCTCACACTCACACAGTGCTGTCCCTTTCAATCTCACACAATGCTGTCCCTCTCGCACTCACACAGTGATGTCCCTCTCGCACTCACACAGTGATGTCCCTCTCGCACTCACACAGTGCTGTCCCTCTCACACTCACACAGTGCTGTCCCTCTCACACTCACACAGTGCTGTCGCTCTCACACTCACACAGTGCTGTCGCTCTCACACTCACACAGTACTGTCGCTCTCACACTCACACAGTGCTGTCCCTCTCGCACTCACACAGTGCCGGCCCTTTCAATCTCACACAGTGGTGTCCCTCTCACTCTCACACAGTGCTGTCACTTTCAATCTCACACAGTGCTGTCCCTCTCGCACTCACACAGTGCTGTCCCTCTCGCACTCACACAGTGCCGGCCCTTTCAATCTCACACAGTGCTGTCCCTCTCACACTCACACAGTGCTGTCACTTTCAATCTCACACTGTGCTGTCCCTCTCTCACTCACACAGTGCTGTCCCTCTCACACTCACACAGTGCTGTCCCTCTCACACTCACACAGTGCTGTCCCTCTCACACTCACACAGTGCTGTCCCTCTCACACTCACACAGTGCTGTCCCTCTCACACACACACAGTGCTGTCCCTCTTGCACTCTCGCAGTGCTGTCCCTTTCAATCTCACACAGTGCTGTCCCTCTCGCACTCACACAGTGCTGTCCCTCTCGCACTCACACAGTGCTGTCCCTCTCGCACTTACACAGTGCTGTCCCTCTCGCACTCACACAGTGCTGTCCCTCTCGCACTCACACAGTGCTGTCCCTCTCGCACTCACACAGTGCTGTCCCTCTCGCACTCACACAGTGCTGTCCCTCTCGCACTCACACAGTGCTGTCCCTCTCGCACTCACACAGTGCTGTCCCTCTCGCACTCACACAGTGCTGTCCCTCTCGCACTCACACAGTGCTGTCCCTTTCAATCTCACACAGTGCTGTTCCTTTCAATCTCACACAGTGCTGTTCCTCTTGCACTCTCGCAGTGCTGTCCCTTTCAATCTCACACAGTGCTGTCCCTCTCGCTCTCACACAGTGCTGTCCCTCTCGCACTCACACAGTGCTGTCCCTTTCAATCTCACACAGTGCTGTTCCTTTCAATCTCACACAGTGCTGTTCCTCTTGCACTCTCGCAGTGCTGTCCCTTTCAATCTCACACAGTGCTGTCCCTCTCGCACACACACAGTGCTGTCCCTCTCGCACACACACAGTGCTGTCCCTCTCGCACACACACAGTGCTGTCCCTCTCGCACTCACACAGTGCTGTCCCTTTCAATATCACACAGTGCTGTCCCTTTCAATCTCACACAGTGCTGTCCATCTCACACTCACACAGTGCTGTCCCTTTCAATCTCACACAGTGCTGTCCCTCTCGCACTCACACAGTGCTGTCCCTCTCGCACTCACACAGTGCTGTCCCTCTCGCACTCACACAGTGCTGTCCTTCTCACACTCACACAGTGCTGTCCCTCTCACACTCACACAGTGCTGTCCCTCTCGCACTCACACAGTGCTGTCCCTCTCGCACTCACACAGTGCTGTCCCTTTCAATCTCACACAGTGCTGTTCCTTTCAATCTCACACAGTGCTGTCCCTCTCGCTCTCACACAGTGCTGTCCCTTTCAATCTCACACAGTGCTGTCCCTTTCACACACACACAGTGCTGTCCCTCTCACACACACACAGTGCTGTCCATCTCGCACACACACAGTGCTGTCCCTCTCGCACACACACAGTGCTGTCCCTCTCGCGCACACACAGTGCTGTCCCTCTCGCACTCACACAGTGCTGTCCCTTTCAATCTCACACAGTGCTGTCCCTTTCAATCTCACACAGTGCTGTCCCTCTCGCACTCACACAGTGCTGTCCTTCTCACACTCACACAGTGCTGTCCCTCTCACACTCACACAGTGCTGTCCCTTTCAATCTCACACAATGCTGTCCCTCTCACACTCACACAGTGCTGTCCCTCTTGCACTCTCGCAGTGCTGTCCCTTTCAATCTCACACAGTGCTGTCCCTCTCGCTCTCACACAGTGCTGTCCCTTTCAATCTCACACAGTGCTGTCCCTTTCACACACACACAGTGCTGTCCCTCTCACACACACACAGTGCTGTCCATCTCGCACACACACAGTGCTGTCCCTCTCGCACACACACAGTGCTGTCCCTCTCGCGCACACACAGTGCTGTCCCTCTCGCACTCACACAGTGCTGTCCCTTTCAATCTCACACAGTGCTGTCCCTTTCAATCTCACACAGTGCTGTCCCTCTCGCACTCACACAGTGCTGTCCTTCTCACACTCACACAGTGCTGTCCCTCTCACACTCACACAGTGCTGTCCCTTTCAATCTCACACAATGCTGTCCCTCTCACACTCACACAGTGATGTCCCTCTCGCACTCACACAGTGATGTCCCTCTCGCACTCACACAGTGATGTCCCTCTCGCACTCACACAGTGATGTCCCTCTCGCACTCACACAGTGATGTCCCTCTCGCACTCACACAGTGATGTCCCTCTCGCACTCACACAGTGCTGTCCCTCTCGCACTCACACAGTGCTGTCCCTCTCGCACTCACACAGTGCTGTCCCTTTCAATCTCACACAGTGCTGTCCCTCTCGCACTCACACAGTGCTGTCCCTCTCGCACTCACACAGTGCTGTCCCTCTCGCACTCACACAGTGCTGTCCCTCTCGCACTCACACAGTGCTGTCCCTCTCGCACTCACGCAGTGCTGTCCCTCTCGCACTCACGCAGTGCCGTCCCTCTCACACTCACGCAGTGCCGTCCCTCTCACACTCTCACAGTGCCGTCCCTCTCACACTCACACAGTGCCGTCCCTCTCACACTCTCACAGTGCCGTCCCTCTCACACTCACACAGTGCCGGCCCTCTCACACTCACACAGTGCCGGCCCTCTCACACTCACACAGTGCCGGCCCTCTCACACTCACACAGTGCCGGCCCTCTCACACTCACACAGTGCCGGCCCTCTCACACTCACACAGTGCCGTCCCTCTCACACTCACACAGTGCCGTCCCTCTCACACTCACACAGTGCTGTCCTTATCGCACTCACACAGTGCCGGCCCTTTCAATCTCACACTCACACAGTGCTGTCGCTCTCACACTCACACAGTGCTGTCGCTCTCACACTCACACAGTGCTGTCACTTTCAATCTCACACAGTGCTGTCCCTCTCACACTCACACAGTGCTGTCCCTCTCGCACTCACACACTGCCGGCCCTTTCAATCTCACACTCACACAGTGCTGTCGCTCTCACACTCACACAGTGCTGTCGCTCTCACACTCACACAGTGATGTCGCTCGCACACTCACACAGTGCTGTCCCTCTCACACTCACACAGTGCTGTCCCTCTCGCACTCACACAGTGCCGGCACTTTCAATCTCACACAGTGGTGTCCCTCTCACTCTCACACAGTGCTGTCCCTCTCACACTCACACAGTGCTGTCCCTCTCGCACTCGCACAGTGCTGTCCCTCTCCCACTCACACAGTGCTGTGCCTTTCAATCTCACACAGTGCTGTCCCTCTTGCACTCACATAGTGCTGTCCCTCTTGCACTCACACAGTGCTGTCCCTCTCGCACTCACACAGTGCTGTCCCTCTCACACACACACAGTGCTGTCCCTCTCACACACACACAGTGCTGTCCCTCTCACACTCACACATTGCTGTCCCTCTTGCAATCACACAGTGCTGTCCCTTTCAATCTCACACAGTGCTGTCCCTCTCACACACACACACAGTGCTGTCCCTCTCACACTCACACAGTGCTGTCCCTCTCACACTCACACAGTGCTGTCCCTCTCGCACTCACACACTGCCGGCCCTTTCAATCTCACACTCACACAGTGCTGTCGCTCTCACACTCACACAGTGCTGTCGCTCTCACACTCACACACTGCTGTCGCTCTCACACTCACACACTGCTGTCGCTCTCACACTCACACAGTGCTGTCCCTCTCACACTCACACAGTGCTGTCCCTCTCGCACTCACACAGTGCCGGCACTTTCAATCTCACACAGTGCTGTCCCTCTCACTCTCACACAGTGCTGTCCCTCTCGCACTCGCACAGTGCTGTCCCTCTCGCACTCACACAGTGCCGGCACTTTCAATCTCACACAGTGCTGTCGCTCTCACACTCACACAGTGCTGTCCCTCTCGCACTCACACAGTGCTGTCCCTCTCGCACTCACACAGTGCCGGCACTTTCAATCTCACACAGTGCTGTCCCTCTCACTCTCACACAGTGCTGTCCCTCTCGCACTCACTCATTGCCGTCCCTCTCGCACTCACTCATTGCCGTCCCTCTCGCACTCACACCTTGCCGTCCCTCTCACACTCACACAGTGCTGTCCCTCTCGCACTCACACAATGCCGTCCCTCTCACACTCACACAGTGCCGGCCCTCTCACACTCACACAGTGCTGTCCCTTTCAATCCCACACAGTGCCGGCCCTCTCACACTCACACAGTGCTGTCCCTTTCAATCCCACACAGTGCTGGCCGTCTTGCACTCACATAGTGCTGTCCCTCTTGCACTCACACAGTGCTGTCCCTCTCGCACTCACACCTTGCCGTCCCTCTCACACTCACACAGTGCCATCCCTCTCACACTCACACAATGCCGTCCCTCTCGCACTCACACCTTGCCGTCCCTCTCACACTCACACAGTGCCATCCCTCTCACACTCACACAATGCCGTCCCTCTCACACTCACACAATGCCGTCCCTCTCACACTCACACAGTGCCGGCCCTCTCACACTCACACAGTGCTGTCCCTTTCAATCCCACACAGTGCCGGACCTCTCTCACTCACACAGTGCCGGCCCTCTCACACTCACACAGTGCCGGCCCTCTCACACTCACACAGTGCCGGCCCTCTCACACTCACACAGTGCCGGCCCTCTCACACTCACACAGTGCCGGCCCTCTCACACTCACACAGTGCCGGCCCTCTCACACTCACACAGTGCCGGCCCTCTCACACTCACACAGTGCCGGCCCTCTCACACTCACACAGTGCCGGCCCTCTCACACTCACACAGTGCCGGCCCTCTCACACTCACACAGTGGTGTCCCTTTAAATCTCACACAGTGCTGTCCTTCTCACACTCACACAGTGCTGTCGCTCTCACACTCACACAGTGCTGTCGCTCTCACACTCACACAGTGCTGTCGCTCTCACACTCACACAGTGCTGTCCCTCTCACACTCACACAGTGCTGTCCCTCTCACACTCACACAGTGCTGTCCCTCTCGCACTCACACAGTGCCGGCCCTTTCAATCTCACACAGTGGTTTCCCTCTCACTCTCACACAGTGCTGTCACTTTCAATCTCACACAGTGCTGTCCCTCTCACACTCACACAGTGCTGTCCCTCTCGCACTCACACAGTGCCGGCCCTTTCAATCTCACACAGTGCTGTCCCTCTCGCACTCACACAGTGCTGTCCCTCTTGCACTCACATAGTGCTGTCCCTCTTGCACTCACACAGTGCTGTCCCTCTCGCAGTCACACAGTGCTGTCCCTCTTGCACTCTCGGAGTGCTGTCCCTTTCAATCTCACACAGTGCTGTCCCTCTCGCACTCACACAGTGCTGTCCCTTTCAATCTCACACAGTGCTGCCCCTCTCGCACTCACACAGTGCTGTCCCTTTCAATCTCACACAGTGCTGTCCCTTTCAATCTCACACAGTGCTGTCCCTCTCACACTCACACAGTGCTGTCCCTCTCGCACTCACACACTGCCGGCCCTTTCAATCTCACACTCACACAGTGCTGTCGCTCTCACACTCACACAGTGCTGTCGCTCTCACACTCACACAGTGATGTCGCTCGCACACTCACACAGTGCTGTCCCTCTCACACTCACACAGTGCTGTCCCTCTCGCACTCACACAGTGCCGGCACTTTCAATCTCACACAGTGGTGTCCCTCTCACTCTCACACAGTGCTGTCCCTCTCACACTCACACAGTGCTGTCCCTCTCGCACTCGCACAGTGCTGTCCCTCTCCCACTCACACAGTGCTGTGCCTTTCAATCTCACACAGTGCTGTCCCTCTTGCACTCACATAGTGCTGTCCCTCTTGCACTCACACAGTGCTGTCCCTCTCGCACTCACACAGTGCTGTCCCTCTCACACACACACAGTGCTGTCCCTCTCACACACACACAGTGCTGTCCCTCTCACACTCACACATTGCTGTCCCTCTTGCAATCACACAGTGCTGTCCCTTTCAATCTCACACAGTGCTGTCCCTCTCACACACACACACAGTGCTGTCCCTCTCACACTCACACAGTGCTGTCCCTCTCACACTCACACAGTGCTGTCCCTCTCGCACTCACACACTGCCGGCCCTTTCAATCTCACACTCACACAGTGCTGTCGCTCTCACACTCACACAGTGCTGTCGCTCTCACACTCACACACTGCTGTCGCTCTCACACTCACACACTGCTGTCGCTCTCACACTCACACAGTGCTGTCCCTCTCACACTCACACAGTGCTGTCCCTCTCGCACTCACACAGTGCCGGCACTTTCAATCTCACACAGTGCTGTCCCTCTCACTCTCACACAGTGCTGTCCCTCTCGCACTCGCACAGTGCTGTCCCTCTCGCACTCACACAGTGCCGGCACTTTCAATCTCACACAGTGCTGTCGCTCTCACACTCACACAGTGCTGTCCCTCTCGCACTCACACAGTGCTGTCCCTCTCGCACTCACACAGTGCCGGCACTTTCAATCTCACACAGTGCTGTCCCTCTCACTCTCACACAGTGCTGTCCCTCTCGCACTCACTCATTGCCGTCCCTCTCGCACTCACTCATTGCCGTCCCTCTCGCACTCACACCTTGCCGTCCCTCTCACACTCACACAGTGCTGTCCCTCTCGCACTCACACAATGCCGTCCCTCTCACACTCACACAGTGCCGGCCCTCTCACACTCACACAGTGCTGTCCCTTTCAATCCCACACAGTGCCGGCCCTCTCACACTCACACAGTGCTGTCCCTTTCAATCCCACACAGTGCTGGCCGTCTTGCACTCACATAGTGCTGTCCCTCTTGCACTCACACAGTGCTGTCCCTCTCGCACTCACACCTTGCCGTCCCTCTCACACTCACACAGTGCCATCCCTCTCACACTCACACAATGCCGTCCCTCTCGCACTCACACCTTGCCGTCCCTCTCACACTCACACAGTGCCATCCCTCTCACACTCACACAATGCCGTCCCTCTCACACTCACACAATGCCGTCCCTCTCACACTCACACAGTGCCGGCCCTCTCACACTCACACAGTGCTGTCCCTTTCAATCCCACACAGTGCCGGACCTCTCTCACTCACACAGTGCCGGCCCTCTCACACTCACACAGTGCCGGCCCTCTCACACTCACACAGTGCCGGCCCTCTCACACTCACACAGTGCCGGCCCTCTCACACTCACACAGTGCCGGCCCTCTCACACTCACACAGTGCCGGCCCTCTCACACTCACACAGTGCCGGCCCTCTCACACTCACACAGTGCCGGCCCTCTCACACTCACACAGTGCCGGCCCTCTCACACTCACACAGTGCCGGCCCTCTCACACTCACACAGTGGTGTCCCTTTAAATCTCACACAGTGCTGTCCTTCTCACACTCACACAGTGCTGTCGCTCTCACACTCACACAGTGCTGTCGCTCTCACACTCACACAGTGCTGTCGCTCTCACACTCACACAGTGCTGTCCCTCTCACACTCACACAGTGCTGTCCCTCTCACACTCACACAGTGCTGTCCCTCTCGCACTCACACAGTGCCGGCCCTTTCAATCTCACACAGTGGTTTCCCTCTCACTCTCACACAGTGCTGTCACTTTCAATCTCACACAGTGCTGTCCCTCTCACACTCACACAGTGCTGTCCCTCTCGCACTCACACAGTGCCGGCCCTTTCAATCTCACACAGTGCTGTCCCTCTCGCACTCACACAGTGCTGTCCCTCTTGCACTCACATAGTGCTGTCCCTCTTGCACTCACACAGTGCTGTCCCTCTCGCAGTCACACAGTGCTGTCCCTCTTGCACTCTCGGAGTGCTGTCCCTTTCAATCTCACACAGTGCTGTCCCTCTCGCACTCACACAGTGCTGTCCCTTTCAATCTCACACAGTGCTGCCCCTCTCGCACTCACACAGTGCTGTCCCTTTCAATCTCACACAGTGCTGTCCCTTTCAATCTCACACAGTGCTGTCCCTTTCAATCTCACACAGTGCTGTCCCTCTCACACTCACACAGTGCTGTCCCTCTCACACTCACACAGTGCTGTCCCTCTCACACACACACAGTGCCTGTCCCTCTCACACTCACGCAGTGCTGTCCCTCTCACACACACACAGTGCTGTCCCTCTCGCACACACACAGTGCTGTCCCTCTCGCACTCACACAGTGCTGTCCCTTTCAATCTCACACAGTGCTGTCCCTTTCAATCTCACACAGTGCTGTCCATCTCACACTCACACAGTGCTGTCCCTTTCAATCTCACACAGTGCTGTCCCTCTCGCACTCACACAGTGCTGTCCCTCTCGCACTCACACAGTGCTGTCCTTCTCACACTCACACAGTGCTGTCCTTCTCACACTCACACAGTGCTGTCCCTCTCACACTCACACAGTGCTGTCCCTCTCACACTCACACAGTGCTGTCCCTCTCGCACTCACACAGTGCTGTCCCTCTCGCACTCACACAGTGCTGTCCCTCTCGCACTCACACAGTGCGGTCCCTCGCCCACTCACAAAGTACTGTCCCTTTCAATTTCAGAGTGCTGTCCCTCTCACACTCACACAGTGCCGTCCCTCTCGCACTCACACAGTGCCGGCCCTCTCACACTCACACAGTGCCGTCCCTCTCACACTCACACAGTGCCGTCCCTCTCACACTCACACAGTGCCGTCCCTCTCACACTCACACAGTGCCGTCCCTCTCACACTCACACAGTGCCGGCCCTCTCACTCACACAGTGCCGGCCCTCTCACACTCAAACAGTGCCGTCCCTCTCACACTCACACAGTGCCGTCCCTCTCACACTCACACAGTGCTGTCCCTTTAAATCTCACACAGTGCTGTCCTTCTCACACTCACACAGTGCTGTCGCTCTCGCACTCACACAGTGCCGGCCCTTTCAATCTCACAAAGTGCTGTCCCTCTCACACTCACACAGTGCTGTCACTTTCAATCTCACACAGTGCTGTCACTTTCAATCTCACACAGTGCTGTCCCTCTCCCACTCACACAGTGCTGTCCCTCTCACACTCACACAGTGCTGTCCCTCTCGCACTCGCACAGTGCTGTCCCGCTCCCACTCACACAGTGCTGTGCCTTTCAATCTCACACAGTGCTGTCCCTCTTGCACTCACACAGTGCTGTCCCTCTTGCACTCACATAGTGCTGTCCCTCTTGCACTCACACAGTGCTGTCCCTCTCGCACTCACACAGTGCTGTCCCTCTCGCACTCACACAGTGCTGTCCCTCTCGCACTCACACAGTGCTGTCCCTCTCGCACTCACACAGTGCTGTCCCTCTTGCACTCTCGCAGTGCTGTCCCTTTCAATCTCTCACAGTGCTGTCCCTCTCGCACTCACACAGTGCTGTCCCTTTCAATCTCACACAGTGCTGTCCCTCTTGCACTCTCGCAGTGCTGTCCCTTTCAGTCTCACACAGTGCTGTCCCTCTCGCACTCACACAGTGCTGTCCCTCTCGCACTCACACAGTGCTGTCCCTTTCAATCTCACACAGTGCTGTCCCTTTCAATCTCACACAGTGCTGTCCCTTTCAATCTCACACAGTGCTGTCCCTTTCAATCTCACACAGTGCTGTCCCTCTCACACTCAGACAGTGCTGTCCCTCTCACTCACAAAGTGCTCTCCATCTCGCACTCACACAGTGCTGTCCATCTCACACTCACACAGTGCTGTCCCTTTCAATCTCACACAGTGCTGTCCCTCTCGCACTCACACAGTCCTGTCCCTTTCAATCTCACAGTGCTGTCCCTCTCGCAATCACACAGTGCTGTCAATCTCACACTCACACAGTGCTCTCCATCTCGCACTCACACAGTGCTGTCCATCTCACACTCACACAGTGCTGTCCCTTTCAATCTCACACAGTGCTGTCCATCTCACAGTCACACAGTGCTGTCCCTTTCAATCTCACACAGTGCTGTCCCTCTCGCACTCACACAGTGCTGTCCCTTTCAATCTCACACAGTGCTGTCCCTCTCGCAATCACACAGTGCTGCACCTTGCAATCTCACACAGTGCTGTCCCTCTTGCACTCACACAGTGCTGTCCCTTTCAATCTCACACAGTGCTGTCCCTCTTGCACTCACACAGTGCGGTCCCTCTCACACTCACACAGTGCTGTACCTCTCGCACTCACACAGTGATGTCCCTCTCGCACTCACACAGTGATGTCCCTCTCGCACTCACACAGTGATGTCCCTCTCGCACTCACACAGTGCTGTCCCTCTCGCACTCACACAGTGCTGTCCCTTTCACTCTCACACAGTGCTGTCCCTTTCAATCTCACACAGTGCTGTCCCTTTCAATCTCACACAGTGCTGTCCCTCTCGCTCTCACACAGTGCTGTCCCTCTCGCTCTCACACAGTGCTGTCCCTTTCAATCTCACACAGTGCTGTCCCTTTCACACTCACACAGTGCTGTCCCTTTCAATCTCACACAGTGCTGTCCCTTTCACACTCACACAGTGCTATCCCTCTCGCTCTCACACATTGCTGTCCCTTTCAATCTCACACAGTGCTGTCCCTCTCGCACTCACATAGTGCTGTCCCTTTCAATCTCACACAGTGCTGTCCCTCTCACACTCACACAGTGCTGTCCCTCTCACACTCACACAGTGCTGTCCCTCTTGCAATCACACAGTGCTGTCCCTCTTGCAATCACACAGTGCTGTCCCTCTTGCAATCACACAGTGCTGTCCCTTTCAATCTCACACAGTGCTGTCCCTCTCACACACACACAGTGCTGTCCCTCTCACACTCACACAGTGCTGTCCCTCTCACACTCACACAGTGCTGTCCCTCTCACACTCACACAGTGCTGTCCCTCTCACACTCACACAGTGCTGTCCCTCTCACACTCACACAGTGCTGTCCCTCTCACACTCACACAGTGCTGTCCCTCTCGAACTGACACAGTGCTGTCCCTCTCACACACACACAGTGCCGACCCTCTCGCACTCACACAGTGCTGTCCCTCTCGCACTCACACAGTGCTGTCCCTCTCGCACTCACACAGTGCTGTCCCTTTCAATCTCACACAGTGCTGTCCATTTCAATCTCACACAGTGCTGTCCCTTTTAATCTCACACAGTGCTGTCCCTCTCGCACTCACACAGTGCTGTCCCTCTCACACTCACACAGTGCTGTCCCTTTCAATCTCACACAGTGCTGTCCCTTTCAATCTCACACAGTGCTGTCCCTTTCAAACTCACACAGTGCTGTCCCTCTCGCACTGACACAGTGCTGCCCCTCTCACCCTCACACAGTGCTGCCCCTCTCACACTCACACAGTGCTGTCCCTCTCACACTCACACAGTGCTGTCCCTCTCACACTCACACAGTGCTGTCCCTCTCAATCTCACACAGTGCTGTCCCTTTCACACTCACACATTGCTATCCCTCTCGCTCTCACACATTGCTGTCCCTTTCAATCTCACACAGTGCTGTCCCTCTCGCACTCACACAGTGCTGTCCCTCTCACACACACACAGTGCTGTCCCTCTCACACACACACAGTGCTGTCCCTCTCACACACACACAGTGCTGTCCCTCTCACACACACACAGTGCTGTCCCTTTCAATCTCACACAGTGCTGTCCCTCTCGCACTCACACAGTGCTGTCCTTCTCACACTCACACAGTGCTGTCCCTCTCACACACACACAGTGCTGTCCCTCTCACACACACACAGTGCTGTCCCTCTCACACACACACAGTGCTGTCCCTTTCAAACTCACACAGTGCTGTCCCTCTCGCACTCACACAGTGCTGTCCTTCTCACACTCACACAGTGCTGTCCCTCTCACACTCACACAGTGCTGTCCCTTTCAATCTCACACAATGCTGTCCCTCTCGCACTCACACAGTGCTGTCCCTCTTGCACTCACACACTGCTGTCCTTCTCAATCTCACACAGTGCTGTCCCTTTCAATCTCACACAGTGCTGTCCCTTTCAATCTCACACAGTGCTGTCCCTCTCGCACTGACACAGTGCTGTCCCTCTCGCACTGACACAGTGCTGTCCCTCTCGCACTGACACAGTGCTGTCCCTCTCGCACTGACACAGTGCTGTCCCTCTCGCACTGACACAGTGCTGTCCCTCTCGCACTGACACAGTGCTGTCCCTCTCGCACTGACACAGTGCTGTCCCTCTCGCACTGACACAGTGCTGTCCCTCTCGCACTGACACAGTGCTGTCCCTCTCGCACTGACACAGTGCTGTCCCTCTCGCACTGACACAGTGCTGTCCCTCTCGCACTGACACAGTGCTGTCCCTCTCGCACTGACACAGTGCTGTCCCTCTCGCACTGACACAGTGCTGTCCCTCTCGCACTGACACAGTGCTGTCCCTCTCGCACACACACAGTGCTGTCCCTCTCGCACTCACACAGTGCTGTCCCTCTCGCACTCACACAGTGCTGTCCCTCTCGCACTCACACAGTGCTGTCCCTTTCAATCTCACACAGTGCTGTCCATTTCAATCTCACACAGTGCTGTCCCTCTCACACTCACACAGTGCTGTCCCTTTCAATCTCACACAGTGCTGTCCCTCATGCACTCACACAGTGCTGTCCCTTTCAATCTCACACAGTGCTGTCCCTCTTGCACTCACACAGTGCTGTCCTTCTCAATCTCACACAGTGCTGTCCCTTTCAATCTCACACAGTGCTGTCCCTCTTGCACTCACACAGTGCTGTCCCTCTTGCACTCACACAGTGCTGTCCTTCTCAATCTCACACAGTGCTGTCAGTCTCACATTCACACAGTGCTGTCCCTCTTGCACTCACACAGTGCTGTCCATCTCACACTCACACAGTGCTGTCCCTTTCAATCTCACACAGTGCTGTCCCTCTCACACTCACACAGTGCTGTCCCTCTCACACTCACACAGTGCTGTCCCTTTCAATCTCACACAGTGCTGTCCCTCATGCACTCACACAGTGCTGTCCCTTTCAATCTCACACAGTGCTGTCCTTCTTGCACTCACAAAGTGCTGTCCCTTTCAATCTCACACAGTGCTGTCCCTTTCAATCTCACACAGTGCTGTCCCTCTTGCACTCACACAGTGCTGTCCTTCTCAATCTCACACAGTGCTGTCCCTTTCAATCTCACACAGTGCTGTCCCTCTCGCACTCACACAGTGCTGTCCCTCTCGCACTCACACAGTGCTGTCCCTCTCGCACTCACACAGTGCTGTCCCTCTCGCACTCACACAGTGCTGTCCCTCTCGCACTCACACAGTGCTGACCCTCTCGCACTCACACAGTGCTGTCCCTCTCACACTCACACAGTGCTGTCCCTCTCACACGCATTCATTGCTGTCTATATCACACTCACACAGTGCTGTCCGTCTCACACTCACACAGTGCTGTTCCTGTCACTTTCGCACTTTTCTGTCCGTCTCACACTCACACAGTGCTGTCCCTCTCACACGCATTCATTGCTGTCTATATCACACTCACACAGTGCTGTCCCTCTCGCACTCACACAGTGCTGTCCGTCTCGCACTCACACAGTGCTGTCCCTCTCGCACTCACACAGTGCTGTCCGTCTCGCACTCACACAGTGCTGTCCCTTTCAATCTCACACAGTGCTGTCCTTCTCGCACTCACACAGTGCTGTCCTTCTCGCACTCACACAGTGCTGTCCTTCTCAATCTCACACAGTGCTGTCCCTTTCAATCTCACACAGTGCTGTCCCTCTCGCACTCACACAGTGCTGTCCCTCTCGCACTCACACAGTGCTGTCCCTCTCGCACTCACACAGTGCTGTCCCTCTCGCACTCACACAGTGCTGTCCCTCTCGCACTCACACAGTGCTGTCCCTCTCGCACTCACACAGTGCTGTCCCTCTCGCACTCACACAGTGCTGTCCCTCTCGCACTCACACAGTGCTGTCCCTCTCGCACTCACACAGTGCTGTCCCTCTCGCACTCACACAGTGCTGTCCCTCTCGCACTCACACAGTGCTGTCCCTATCGCACTCACACAGTGCTGTCCCTCTCTCACTCACACAGTGCTGTCCCTCTCTCACTCACACAGTGCTGTCCCTCTCTCACTCACACAGTGCTGTCCCTCTCGCACTCACACAGTGCTGTCCCTTTCAATCTCACACAGTGCTGTCCCTTTCAATCTCACACAGTGCTGTCCCTCTTGCACTCACACAGTGCTGTCCCTCTTGCACTCACACAGTGCTGTCCCTCTTGCACTCACACAGTGCTGTCCCTCTTGCACTCACACAGTGCTGTCCCTCTTGCACTCTCACAGTGCTGTCCATCTCACACTGGGGCAGAACTGTCCTTCTCACACTCACACAGTGCTGTCCCTGTCACACACCCACAGTGCTCTCCGTCTCACACTTTCACAGTGCTGTCCCTGTCACACTCCCACAATGTTGTCCGTCTCTCACTCTCACAGTGCTTGCCATCTCACACTCACACAGTGCTGTCCCTGTCACACTCACACAGTGCTGTCCCTGTCACACTTACACAGTGCTGTCGCTGTCACAATTACACAGTGCTGCCCCTGTCACACTCGCACAGTGCTGCCGGCTCACACTCGCACAGTGCTGTCCCTGTCACACTCACACAGTGCTGTCCCTGTCACACTCTCACAGTGCTGTCCATCTCACACTCGGGCAGAACTGTCCGTCTCTCACTCACACAGTGCTGTCCCTGTCTCACACACAGTGCTCTCCGTCTCACACTCACACAGTGCTCTCCGTCTCACACTCACACAGTGCTGTCCCTGTCACACTCACACAGTGCTGTCCCTGTCTCACACACACAGTGCTCTCCGTCTCACACTTTCACAGTGCTGTCCCTCTCGCACTCACACAGTGCTGTCCCTCTCGCACTCACACAGTGCTGTCCCTTTCAATCTCACACAGTGCTGTCCCTCTCACACTCACACAGTGCTGTCCCTTTCAATCTCACACAGTGCTGTCCTTCTCACACTTACACAGTGCTGTCCTTCTCACACTCACACAGTGCTGTCCCTCTCGCACTCACACAGTGCTGTCCCTCTCGCACTCACACAGTGCTGTCCCTCTCGCACTCACACAGTGCTGTCCCTCTCGCACTCACACAGTGCTGTCCCTCTCGCACTCACACAGTGCTGTCCCTCTCGCACTCACACAGTGCTGTCCCTCTCGCACTCACACAGTGCTGTCCCTCTCGCACTCACACAGTGCTGTCCCTCTCGCACTCACACAGTGCTGTCCCTCTCGCACTCACACAGTGCTGTCCCTCTCGCACTCACACAGTGCTGTCCCTCTCGCACTCACACAGTGCTGTCCCTCTCGCACTCACACAGTGCTGTCCCTCTCGCACTCACACAGTGCTGTCCCTTTCGATCTCACACAGCCCTGTCCTTCTCACACTCACACAGTGCTGTCCCTCTTGCACTCACAAAGTGCTGTCCATTTCAATCTCACACAGTGCTGTCCCTCTTGCACTCACACAGTGCTGTCCCTCTTGCACTGAAACTGTGCTGTCCCTCTCACACTCACACAGTGCTGTCCCTCTCGCACTCACACACTGCTGTCCCTCTCGCACTCACACAGTGCTGTCCCTTTCAATCTCACACAGTGCTGTCCCTTTCAATCTCACACAGTGCTGTCCCTTTCAATCTCACACAGTGCTGTCCATTTCAATCTCACACAGTGCTGTCCCTTTCAATCTCACACAGTGCTGTCCCTTTCAATCTCACACAGTGCTGTCCCTCTCACACTCACACAGTGCTGTCCCTCTCGCACTCACACAGTGCTGTCCCTGTCACACACCCATAGTGCTCTCCGTCTCACACTTTCACAGTGCTGTCCCTGTCACACTCACACAGTGCTGTCCATCTCTCACTCACACTGTGCTGTCCCTCTTGCACTCACACAGTGCTGTCCCTCTCACACTCACAAAGTGCTGTCCCTCTCGCACTCACACAGTGCTGTCCCTCTTGCACTCACACAGTGATGTCCCGCTCGCACTCACAAAGTGCTGTCCCTCTCGCACTCACACAGTGCTGTCCCTCTCACACTCACACAGTGCTGTCCCTCTCACACTCTCACAGTGCTGTCCCTCTCGCACTCGCACAGTGCCGGCCCTCTCACACTGACACAGAGCTGTCATTTTCAATCTCTCACAGTGCTGTCCCTCTCGCACTCACACAGTGCTGTCCCTCTCGCACTCACACAGTGCTGTCCCTTTCAATCTCACACAGTGCTGTCCCTTTCAATCTCACACAGTGCTGTCCCTTTCAATCTCACACAGTGCTGTCCATTTCAATCTCACACAGTGCTGTCCCTTTCAATCTCACACAGTGCTGTCCCTTTCAATCTCACACAGTGCTGTCCCTTTCAATCTCACACAGTGCTGTCCCTCTCACACTCACACAGTGCTGTCCCTCTCGCACTCACACAGTGCTGTCCCTGTCACACACCCATAGTGCTCTCCGTCTCACACTTTCACAGTGCTGTCCCTGTCACACTCACACAGTGCTGTCCATCTCTCACTCACACTGTGCTGTCCCTCTTGCACTCACACAGTGCTGTCCCTCTCACACTCACACAGTGCTGTCCCTCTTGCACTCACACAGTGATGTCCCGCTCGCACTCACAAAGTGCTGTCCCTCTCGCACTCACACAGTGCTGTCCCTCTCACACTCTCACAGTGCTGTCCCTCTCGCACTCGCACAGTGCCGGCCCTCTCACACTCACACAGTGCTGTCCCTTTCAATCTCACACAGTGCTGTCCCTCTCACACTCACACAGTGCTGTCGCTCTCGCACTCACACAGTGCTGTCGCTCTCGCACTCACACAGTGCTGTCGCTTTCGCACTCACACAGTGCTGTCCCTCTCGCACTCACACAGTGCTGTCCCTCTCGCACTCACACAGTGCTGTCCCTCTCGCACTCACACAGTGCTGTCCCTCTCGCACTCACACAGTGCTGTCCCTCTCGCACTCACACAGTGCTGTCCCTCTCGCACTCACACAGTGCTGTCCCTCTCGCACTCACACAGTGCTGTCCCTCTCGCACTCACACAGTGCTGTCCCTCTCGCACTCACACAGTGCCGGCCCTCTCACACTCACACAGTGCTGTCCCTTTCAATCTCACACAGTGCTGTCCCTCTCACACTCACACAGTGCTGTCCCTCTCACACTCACACAGTGCTGTCCCTCTCGCACTCACACAGTGCTGTCCCTCTTGCACTCACACAGTGCTGTCCCTTTCAATCTCACACAGTGCTGTCCCTCATGCACTCACACAGTGCTGTCCCTTTCAATCTCACACAGTGCTGTCCTTCTTGCACTCACAAAGTGCTGTCCCTTTCAATCTCACACAGTGCTGTCCCTTTCAATCTCACACAGTGCTGTCCATTTCAATCTCACACAGTGCTGTCCCTCTCACACTCACACAGTGCTGTCCCTTTCAATCTCACACATTGCTGTCCCTCTTGCACTCACACAGTGCTGTCCATCTCACACTCACACAGTGCTGTCCCTTTCAATCTCACACAGTGCTGTCCCTCTCACACTCACACATTGCTGTCCCTCTCACACTCACACAGTGCTGTCCCTCTCGCACTCACACAGTGCTGTCCCTCTTGCACTCACACAGTGCTGTCAATCTCACACTCACACAGTGCTGTCCCTCTCGCACTCACACAGTGCTGTCCCTCTCGCACTCACACAGTGCTGTCCCTCTCGCACTCACACAGTGCTGTCCCTCTCGCACTCACACAGTGCTGTCCCTCTCGCACTCACACAGTGCTGTCCCTCTCGCACTCACACAGTGCTGTCCCTCTCGCACTCACACAGTGCTGTCCCTCTCGCACTCACACAGTGCTTTCCCTCTCGCACTCACACAGTGCTGTCCCTTTCCATCTCACACAGTCCTGTCCCTCTCACACTCACACAGTGCTGTCCCTTTCAATCTCACACATTGCTGTCCCTCTTGCACTCACACAGTGCTGTCCCTCTCACACTCACACAGTGCTGTCCCTCTTGCACTCACACAGTGCTGTCCCTTTCAATCTCACAGAGTCCTGTCCCTCTCACACTCACACAGTGCTGTCCCTTTCAATCTCACACATTGCTGTCCCTCTTGCACTCACACAGTGCTGTCCCTCTTGCACTCACACAGTGCTGTCAATCTCAAACTCACACAGTGCAGTCGCTTTCAATCTCACACATTGCTGTCCCTCTCACACTCACACAGTGCTGTCCATCTCACACTCACACAGTGCTGTCCCTTTCAATCTCACACAGTGCTGTCCCTCTCACACACTCACATTGCTGTCCCTCTCACACTCACACAGTGCTGTCCCTCTCGCACTCACACAGTGCTGTCAATCTCAAACTCACACAGTGCAGTCGCTTTCAATCTCACACAGTGCTGTCCCTCGCACACTCACACAGTGCTGTCCCTCGCACACTCACACAGTGCTGTCCCTCGCACACTCACACAGTGCTGTCCCTCTCGCACTCACACAGTGCTGTCCATTTCAATCTCACACAGTGCTGTCCATTTCAATCTCACACAGTGCTGTCCCTGTCACACATACATAGTGCTCTCCGTCTCACACTTTCACAGTGCTGTCCCTGTCACACTCACACAGTGTTGTCCCTGTCATACTCACACAGTGCTGTCCATCTCACACCAACACAGTTTTGTCAGTCTCACACTCACACAGTGCTGTCCCTGTCACACAAACACAGTGCTCTCCTTCTCACACTTTCACAGAGCTGTCCCTGTCACACTCACACAATGTTCTCCGTCTCACTCTCTCACAGTGCTGTCTGTCTCACACTCACACAGTGGTGTCCATCTCACACTCACACAGTTCTGTCCCTGTCACACACACAACGTGTTGTCCGTCTCACGCTCACACAGCGCTGTCCGTCTCACACTCTCACAGGGCTGTCCCTCTCGCACTCTCACAATGCTGTCCCTGTCACACTCGCACAGTGCTGTCCCTCTTGCACTCACACAGTGCTGTCCTTCTCTCACTCACACAGTGCTGTCCCTGTCACACACCCACAGTGCTCTCCGTCTCACACTTTCACAGTGCTGTCCCTGTCACACTCCCACAATGTTGTCCGTCTCAAACTCTCACAGTGCTTGCCATCTCACACTCACACAGTGATGTCCCTGTCACACTTACTCAGTGCTGTCCCTGTCACACTCACACAGTGCTGCCGGCTCACACTCGCACAGTGCTGTCCCTGTCATACTCTCACAGTGCTGTCCCTCTCACACTCACACAGTGCTGTCCCTTTCAATCTCACACAGTGCTGTCCCTCTTGCACTCACACAGTGCTGTCCATCTCACACTCACACAGTGCTGTCCCTTTCAATCTCACACAGTGCTGTCCCTTTCAATCTCACACAGTGCTGTCCCTCTCGCACTCACACAGTGCTGTCCCTCTCGCACTCACACAGTGCTGTCCCTCTCGCACTCACACAGTGCTGTCCCTCTCGCACTCACACAGTGCTGTCCCTCTCACACTCACACAGTGCTGTCCCTCTTGCACTCACACAGTGCTGTCCCTTTCAATCTCACACAGTCCTGTCCCTCTCACACTCACACAGTGCTGTCCCTTTCAATCTCACACATTGCTGTCCCTCTTGCACTCACACAGTGCTGTCCCTCTCACACTCACACAGTGCTGTCCCTCTTGCACTCACACAGTGCTGTCCCTTTCAATCTCACACAGTCCTGTCCCTCTCGCACTCACACAGTGCTGTCCCTTTCAATCTCACACATTGCTGTCCCTCTTGCACTCACACAGTGCTATCCATCTCACACTCACACAGTGCTGTCCCTTTCAATCTCACACAGTGCTGTCCCTCTCACACACTCACATTGCTGTCCCTCTCACACTCACACAGTGCTGTCCCTCTTGCACTCACACAGTGCTGTCAATCTCACACTCACACAGTGCAGTCGCTTTCAATCTCACACAGTGCTGTCCCTCTCACACTCACACAGTGCTGTCCCTCTCGCACTCACACAGTGCTGTCCATTTCAATCTCACACAGTGCTGTCCCTGTCACACACACATAGTGCTCTCCGTCTCACACTTTCACAGTGCTGTCCCTGTCACACTCACACAATGTTCTCCGTCTCACTCTCTCACAGTGCTGTCTGTCTCACACTGACAGAGTTCTGTCCCTCTCACACTCACACAGTGGTGTCCATCTCACACTCACACAGTTCTGTCCCTGTCACACACACAACGTGTTGTCCGTCTCACACTCACTCAATGCTGTCCCTCTCACACTCATACAGTGCTGTCCCTGTCACACACTCTCATGTTATCCCACTCACACTCACACAGTTCTGTCCCTGTCACACACACAACGTGTTGTCCGTCTCACGCTCTCACAGCGCTGTACGTCTCACACTCTCACAGGGCTGTCCCTCTCGCACTCACACAATGCTGTCCCTGTCACACTCGCACAGTGCTGTCCCTCTTGCACTCACACAGTGCTGTCCCTCTCACACTCACAAAGTGCTGTCCCTCTCGCACTCACACAGTGCTGTCCCTCTCACACTCACACAGTGCTGTTCCTCTCGCACTCACACAGTGCTGTCCCTCTTGCACTCACACAGTGCTGTCCCTCTTGCACTCACACAGTGCTGTCCCTCTTGCACTCACACAGTGCTGTCCCTCTTGCACTCACACAGTGCTGTCCCTTTCAATCTCACACAGTGCTGTCCCTTTCAATCTCACACAGTGCTGTCCCTTTCAATCTCACACAGTGCTGTCCCTCTCGCACTCACACAGTGCTGTCCCTCTCGCACTCACACAGTGCTGTCCCTCTCGCACTCACACAGTGCTATCCCTTTCAATCTCACACAGTGCTGTCCCTCTTGCACTCACAAAGTGCTGTCCATTTCAATCTCACACAGTGCTGTCCCTCTCACACTCTCACAGTGCTGTCCATCTCACACTGGGGCAGAACTGTCCTTCTCTCACTCACACAGTGCTGTCCCTGTCACACACCCACAGTGCTCTCCGTCTCACACTTTCACAGTGCTGTCCCTGTCACACTCCCACAATGTTGTCCGTCTCACACTCACACAGTGCTGTCCCTGTCACACTTACTCACTGCTGTCCCTGTCACACTCACACAGTGCTGCCGGCTCACACTCGCACAGTGCTGTCCCTGTCATACTCACACAGTGCTGTCCCTCTCACACTCACACAGTGCTGTCCCTTTCAATCTCACACAGTGCTGTCCCTCTCGCACTCACACAGTGCTGTCCCTCTCGCACTCACACAGTGCTGTCCCTCTCGCACTCACACAGTGCTGTCCCTCTCGCACTCACACAGTGCTGTCCCTCTCGCACTCACACAGTGCTGTCCCTCTCGCACTCACACAGTGCTGTCCCTCTCGCACTCACACAGTGCTGTCCCTCTCGCACTCACACAGTGCTGTCCCTCTCGCACTCACACAGTGCTGTCCCTCTCGCACTCACACAGTGCTGTCCCTCTCGCACTCACACAGTGCTGTCCCTCTCGCACTCACACAGTGCTGTCCCTCTCGCACTCACACAGTGCTGTCCCTCTCGCACTCACACAGTGCTGTCCCTCTCGCACTCACACAGTGCTGTCCCTCTCGCACTCACTCAGTGCTGTCCCTCTCACACTCACTCAGTGCTGTCCCTCTCACACTCACAAAGTGCTGTCGTTCTCGCACTCACACAGTGCTGTCCCTCTTGCACTCACACAGTGCTGTCCCTTTCAATCTCACACAGTGCTGTCCCTCTTACACTCACACAATGCTGTCCCTCTTGCACTCACACAGTGCTGTCCATCTCACACTCACACAGTGCTGTCCATCTCACACTCACACAGTGCTGTCCCTCTCACACTCACACAGTGCTGTCCCTCTCGCACTCACACAGTGCTGTCCCTCTTGCACTCACACAGCGCTGTCCATCTCACACTCACACAGTCCTGTCCTTCTCACACTCACACACTGCTGTCCCTCTCGCACTCACACAGTGCTGTCCCATTCAATCTCACACAGTGCTGTCCCTGTCAATCTCACACAGTGATGTCCCTTTCAATCTCACACAGTCCTGTCCCTCTCACACTCACACAGTCCTGTCCCTCTCACACTCACACAGTGCTGTCCCTTTCAATCTCACACAGTGCTGTCCCTTTCAATCTCACACAGTGCTGTCCCTCTCGCACTGACACAGTGCTGTCCCTCTCGCACTGACACAGTGCTGTCCCTCTCGCACTGACACAGTGCTGTCCCTCTCGCACTCATACAGTGCTGTCCCTCTCGCACTCACACAGTGCTGTCCCTCTCGCACTCACACAGTGCTGTCCCTCTTGCACTCACACAGTGATGTCCCGCTCGCACTCACACAGTGATGTCCCTCTCACACTCACACAGTGCTGTCCCTCTCGCACTCACACAGTGCTGTCCCTCTTGCACTCACACAGTGCTGTCCCTCTTGCACTCACACAGTGCTGTCCCTCTTGCACTCACACAGTGCTGTCCCTCTTGCACTCACACAGTGTTGTCCCTCTCACACTCACACAGTGCTGTGAATCTCACACTCACACAGTGCTGTCCCTGTCACACACCCATAGTGCTCTCCGTCTCACACTTTCACAGTGCTGTCCCTGTCACACTCACACAGTGCTGTCCATCTCACACCAACACAGTTTTGTCAGTCTCACACTCACACAGTGCTGTCCCTGTCACACACTCACAGTGCTGTCCATCTCTCACTCACACTGTGCTGTCCCTGTCACACTTGCACACTGCTGTCCCTGTCACACACACACAATGTTCTCCGTCTCACACTCTCACAGTGCTGTCTGTCTCACACTCACAGAGTTCTGTCCCTCTCACACTCACACAGTGGTGTCCATCTCACACTCACACAGTTCTGTCCCTGTCACACACACAGCGTGTTGTCCGTCTCACACTCACTCAGTGCTGTCCCTCTCAAACTCACACAGTGCTGTCCCTGTCACACACACTCATGTTATCCCACTCACACTCACACAGTGGTGTCCATCTCACACTCACACAGTTCTGTCCCTGTCACACACACAACGTGTTGTCCGTCTCACGCTCACACAGCGCTGTCCGTCTCACACTCTCACAGGGCTGTCTCTCTCGCACTCACACAATGCTGTCCCTGTCACACTCACACAGTGCTGCCCCTGTCACATTCGCACAGTGCTGCCGGCTCACACTCGCACAGTGCTGTCCCTGTCACACTCACACAGTGCAGTCCCTCTCGCACTCAAACAGTGCTGTCCCTCTTGCACTCACACAGTGCTGTCCCTCTCGCACTCACACAGTGCTGTCCCTCTCGCACTCACACAGTGCTGTCCCTCTTGCACTCACACAGTGCTGTCCCTCTTGCACTCACACAGTGCTGTCCCTTTCAATCTCACACAGTGCTGTCCCTCTCACACTCGCACAGTGCTGTCCCTCTCACACTCACAAAGTGCTGTCCCTCTCGCACTCACACAGTGCTTTCCCTCTCACACTCACACATTGCTGTCCCTCTCGCACTCACACAGTGCTGTCCCTCTTGCACTCACAAAGTGCTGTCCCTCTTGCACTCACAAAGTGCTGTCCCTCTTGCACTCACAAAGTGCTGTCCCTCTTGCACTCACAAAGTGCTGTCCCTCTTGCACTCACAAAGTGCTGTCCCTCTCGCACTCACACAGTGCTGTCCCTCTCGCACTCACAGTGTTGTCCCTCTTGCACTCACACAGTGCTGTCCCTTTCAATGTCACACAGTGCTGTCCCTCTCACACTCACACAGTGCTGTCCCTTTCAATCTCACACATTGCTGTCCCTCTTGCACTCACACAGTGCTGTCCATCTCACACTCACACAGTGCTGTCCCTTTCAATCTCACACAGTGCTGTCCCTCTCACACTCACACATTGCTGTCCCTCTCACACTCACACATTGCTGTCCCTCTCGCACTCACACAGTGCTGTCCCTCTTGCCCTCACACAGTGCTGTCAATCTCACACTCACACAGTGCTGTCAATCTCACACTCACACAGTGCTGTCCCTCTTGCACTCACACAGTGCTGTCCCTTTCAATCTCACACAGTGCTGTCCCTTTCAATCTCACACAGTGCTGTCCCTCTCGCACTCACACAGTGCTGTCCCTCTCGCACTCACACAGTGCTGTCCATTTCAATCTCACACAGTGCTGTCCCTGTCACACACACATAGTGCTCTCCGTCTCACACTTTCACAGTTCTGTCCCTGTCACACTCACACAGTGTTGTCCCTGTCATACTCACACAGTGCTGTCCATCTCACACCAACACAGTTTTGTCAGTCTCACACTCACACAGTGCTGTCCCTGTCACACACACACAGTGCTCTCCTTCTCACACTTTCACAGTGCTGTCCCTGTCACACTCACACAATGTTCTCCGTCTCACTCTCTCACAGTGCTGTCTGTCTCACACTCACACAGTGGTGTCCATCTCACACTCACACAGTTCTGTCCCTGTCACACACACAACGTGTTGTCCGTCTCACGCTCACACAGCGCTGTCCGTCTCACACTCTCACAGGGCTGTCCCTCTCGCACTCACACAATGCTGTCCCTGTCACACTCGCACAGTGCTGTCCCTGTCACACTCTCACAGTGCTGTCCCTCTCGCACTCACACAATGCTGTCCCTCTCAAACTCACAAAGTGCTGTCCCTCTTGCACTCACACAGTGCTTTCCCTCTCACACTCACACAGTGCTGTCCCTCTTGCACTCACACAGTGCTGTCCCTCTTGCACTCACACAGTGCTGTCCCTCTTGCACTCACACAGTGCTGTCCCTCTTGCACTCACACAGTGCTGTCCCTCTTGCACTCACACAGTGCTGTCCCTCTTGCACTCACACAGTGCTGTCCCTTTCAATCTCACACAGTGCTGTCCCTATCACACACACACAGTGCTGTCCCTTTCAATCTCACACAGTGCTGTCCCTCTCACACTCACACATTGCTGTACCTCTTGCACTCACACAGTGCTGTCCATCTCACACTCACACAGTGCTGTCCCTTTCAATCTCACACAGTGCTGTCCCTTTCAATCTCACACAGTGCTGTCCCTCTCACACTCACACATTGCTGTCCCTCTCACACTCACACAGTGCTGTCAATCTCACACTCACACAGTGCTGTCCCTCTTGCACTCACACAGTGCTGTCCCTTTCAATCTCACACAGTGCTGTCCCTCTCACACTCAGAGTGCTGTCCCTCTCACACTCAGAGTGCTGTCCCTCTCACACTCACACATTGCTGTCCCTCTCACACTCACACATTGCTGTCCCTCTCACACTCACACAGTGCTGTCCCTCTCGCACACTCACAGTGCTGTCCTTCTCACACTCACACAGTGCTGTCCCTCTCACACTCACACAGTGCTATCCCTCTCGCACTCAGACACTGCTATCCCTTTCAATCTCACACAGTGCTGTCCCTCTCGCACTCACACAGTGCTGTCCCTGTCACACACCCACAGTGCTCTCCGTCTCACACTTTCACAGTGCTGTCCCTGTCACACTCCCACAATGTTGTCCGTCTCAAACTCTCACAGTGCTTGCCATCTCACACTCACTCAGTGCTGTCCCTGTCACACTTGCTCAGTGCTGTCCCTGTCACACTCGCACAGTGCTGCCGGCTCACACTCGCACAGTGCTGTCCCTGTCATACTCACACAGTGCTGTCCCTCTCGCACTATCACAGTGCTGTCCCTCTCGCACTCACACAGTGCTGTCCCTCTCGCACTCACTCAGTGCTGTCCCTCTCACACTCACACAGTGCTGTCGCTCTCGCACTCACACAGTGCTGTCCCTCTCACACTCACACAGTGCTGTCCCTCTCACACTCACACAGTGCTGTCCCTCTCGCACACACACAGTGCTGTCCCTCTCGCACTCACACAGTGCTGTCCCTCTCGCACTCACACAGTGCTGTCCCTCTCGCACTCACACAGTGCTGTCCATCTCACACTCACACAGTGCTGTCCCTCTCGCACTCACACAGTGCTGTCCCTCTCGCACTCACACAGTGCTGTCCCTCTCGCACTCACACAGTGCTGTCCCTCTCGCACTCACACAGTGCTGTCCCTCTCGCACTCACACAGTGCTCTCCCTCTCGCACACTCACAGTGCTGTCCCTCTCGCACTCACACAGTGCTCTCCCTCTCGCACTCACACAGTGCTGTCCCTCTCGCACTCACACAGTGCTGTCATTCTCATACTCACACAGTGCTGTCATTCTCATACTCACACAGTGCTGTCCCTCTCTCACTCACACAGTGCTGTCCCTCTCGCACTCACACAGTGCTGTTCCTCTCGCACTCACACAGTGCTGTTCCTCTCGCACTCACACAGTGCTGTCCCTCTCGCACTCACACAGTGCTGTCCCTCTCGCACTCACTCAGTGCTGTCCCTCTCGCACTCACACAGTGCTGTTCCTCTCGCACTCACACAGTGCTGTCCCTCTCGCACTCACACAGTGCTGTTCCTCTCGCACTCACTCAGTGCTGTCCCTCTCGCACTCACACAGTGCTGTCCCTCTTGCACTCACACAGTGCTGTCCCTCTTGCACTCACAGTGCTGTCCCTTTCAATCTCACACAGTGCTGTCCCTCTCGCACTCACACAGTGCTGTCCCTCTCGCACTCACACAGTGCTGTCCCTCTCGCACTCACACAGTGCTGTTCCTCTCGCACTCACTCAGTGCTGTCGCTCTCACACTCACACAGTGCTGTCCCTCTCACACTCACACAGTGCTGTCCCTCTTGCACTCACAGTGCTGTCCCTTTCAATCTCACACAGTGCTGTCCCTCTCGCACTCACACAGTGCTGTCCCTCTTGCACTCACACAGTGCTGTCCATCTCGCACTCACACAGTGCTGCCGGCTCACACTCGCACAGTGCTGTCCCTGTCAATCTCACACAGTGCTGTCCCTCTCGCACTCACACAGTGCTGTCCCTCTCGCACTCACTCAGTGCTGTCCCTCTCACACTCACACAGTGCTGTCGCTCTCGCACTCACACAGTGCTGTCCCTCTCACACTCACACAGTGCTGTCCCTCTCACACTCACACAGTGCTGTCCCTCTCGCACACACACAGTGCTGTCCCTCTCGCACTCACACAGTGCTCTCCCTCTCGCACTCACACAGTGCTGTCCCTCTCGCACTCACACAGTGCTGTCCATCTCACACTCACACAGTGCTGTCCCTTTCAATCTCTCACAGTGCTGTCCCTCTCGCACTCACACAGTGCTGTCCCTCTCGCACTCACACAGTGCTCTCCCTCTCGCACTCACTCAGTGCTGTCCCTCTCACACTCACACAGTGCTGTCGCTCTCGCACTCACACAGTGCTGTCCCTCTCACACTCACACAGTGCTGTCCCTCTCACACTCACACAGTGCTGTCCCTCTCGCACACACACAGTGCTGTCCCTCTCGCACTCACACAGTGCTCTCCCTCTCGCACTCACACAGTGCTGTCCCTCTCGCACTCACACAGTGCTGTCATTCTCATACTCACACAGTGCTGTCATTCTCATACTCACACAGTGCTGTCCCTCTCTCACTCACACAGTGCTGTCCCTATCGCACTCTCACAGTGCTGTTCCTCTCGCACTCACACAGTGCTGTTCCTCTCGCACTCACACAGTGCTGTCCCTCTCGCACTCACACAGTGCTGTCCCTCTCGCACTCACTCAGTGCTGTCCCTCTCGCACTCACACAGTGCTGTTCCTCTCGCACTCACACAGTGCTGTCCCTCTCGCACTCACTCAGTGCTGTCCCTCTCGCACTCACTCAGTGCTGTCCCTCTCACACTCACACAGTGCTGTCCCTCTTGCACTCACAGTGCTGTCCCTTTCGATCTCACACAGTGCTGTCCCTCTCGCACTCACACAGTGCTGTCCCTCTTGCACTTACACAGTGCTGTCCCTCTCGCACTCACACAGTGCTGTTCCTCTCGCACTCACTCAGTGCTGTGGCTCTCACACTCACACAGTGCTGTCCCTCTTGCACTCACAGTGCTGTCCCTTTCAATCTCACACAGTGCTGTCCCTCTCGCACTCACACAGTGCTGTCCCTCTTGCACTCACACAGTGCTGTCCATCTCGCACTCACACAGTGCTTTCCCTCTCGCACTCACACAGTGCTGTCCCTCTCGCACTCACACAGTGCTGTCCCTCTCGCACTGACACAGTGCTGTCCCTCTCGCACTGACACAGTGCTGTCCCTCTCGCACTGACACAGTGCTGTCCCTCTCGCACTCACACAGTGCTGTCCCTCTCGCACTCACACAGTGCTGTCCCTCTCGCACTGACACAGTGCTGTCCCTCTCGCACTCACACAGTGCTGTCCCTCTCGCACTGACACAGTGCTGTCCCTCTCGCACTGACACAGTGCTGTCCCTCTCGCACTGACACAGTGCTGTCCCTCTCGCACTGACACAGTGCTGTCCCTCTCGCACTGACACAGTGCTGTCCCTCTCGCACTGACACAGTGCTGTCCCTCTCGCACTGACACAGTGCTGTCCCTCTCGCACTGACACAGTGCTGTCCCTCTCGCACTGACACAGTGCTGTCCCTCTCGCACTCACACAGTGCTGTCCATCTCGCACTCACACAGTGCTGTCCCTCTCGCACTCACACAGTGCTGTCCCTCTCGCACTGACACAGTGCTGTCCCTCTCGCACTGACACAGTGCTGTCCCTCTCGCACTGACACAGTGCTGTCCCTCTCGCACTGACACAGTGCTGTCTCTCTCGCACTCACACAGTGCTGTCCCTCTCGCACTCACACAGTGCTGTCCCTCTCGCACTCACAAAGTGCTGTCGCTCTCGCACTCACACAGTGCTGTCCCTCTCGCACTCACACAGTGCTGTCCCTCTCGCACTCACACAGTGCTGTCCCTCTCGCACTCACACAGTGCTGTCCCTTTCAATCTCACACAGTGCTGTCCCTCTCACACTCACACAGTGCTGTCCCTCTCGCACTCACACAGTGCTGTCCTTCTCGCACTCACACAGTGCTGTCCTTCTCGCACTCACACAGTGCTGTCCTTCTCGCACTCACACAGTGCTGTCCCTCTCGCACTCACACAGTGCTGTCCCTCTCGCACTCACACAGTGCTGTCCCTCTCGCACTCACACAGTGCTGTCCCTCTCGCACTCACACAGTGCTGTCCCTCTCGCACTCACACAGTGCTGTCCCTCTCGCACTCACACAGTGCTGTCCCTCTCGCACTCACACAGTGCTGTCCATCTCACACTCACACAGTGCTGTCCCTTTCAATCTCACACAGTGCTGTCCATCTCGCACTCACACAGTGCTGTCCCTCTCGCACTGACACAGTGCTGTCCCTCTCGCACTGACACAGTGCTGTCCCTCTCGCACTGACACAGTGCTGTCCCTCTCGCACTGACACAGTGCTGTCCCTCTCAATCTCACACAGTGCTGTCCCTCTCACACTCACACAGTGCTGTCCCTCTCGCACTCACACAGTGCTGTCCTTCTCGCACTCACACAGTGCTGTCCTTCTCGCACTCACACAGTGCTGTCCTTCTCGCACTCACACAGTGCTGTCCCTCTCGCACTCACACAGTGCTGTCCCTCTCGCACTCTCACAGTGCTGTCCCTCTCGCACTCACACAGTGCTGTCCCTCTCGCACTCACACAGTGCTGTCCCTCTCGCACTCACACAGTGCTGTCCATCTCACACTCACACAGTGCTGTCCCTTTCAATCTCACACAGTGCTGTCCATCTCGCACTCACACAGTGCTGTCCCTCTCGCACTGACACAGTGCTGTCCCTCTCGCACTGACACAGTGCTGTCCCTCTCGCACTGACACAGTGCTGTCCCTCTCGCACTGACACAGTGCTGTCCCTCTCGCACTGACACAGTGCTGTCCCTCTCGCACTGACACAGTGCTGTCCCTCTCGCACTGACACAGTGCTGTCCCTCTCGCACTGACACAGTGCTGTCCCTCTCGCACTCACACAGTGCTGTCCCTCTCGCACTCACACAGTGCTGTCCATCTCGCACTCACACAGTGCTGTCCCTCTCGCACTCACACAGTGCTGTCCCTCTCGCACTCACACAGTGCTGTCCCTCTCGCACTCACACAGTGCTGTCCCTCTCGCACTCACACAGTGCTGTCCCTTTCAATCTCACACAGTGCTGTCCCTCTTGCACTCACACAGTGCTGTCCCTCTTGCACTCACACAGTGCTGTCAATCTCAAACTCACACAGTGCAGTCGCTTTCAATCTCACACATTGCTGTCCCTCTCACACACTCACATTGCTGTCCCTCTCACACTCACACAGTGCTGTCCCTCTCACACTCACACAGTGCTGTCCCTCTTGCACTCACACAGTGCTGTCAATCTCAAACTCACACAGTGCAGTCGCTTTCAATCTCACACAGTGCTGTCCCTCGCACACTCACACAGTGCTGTCCCTCGCACACTCACACAGTGCTGTCCCTCGCACACTCACACAGTGCTGTCCCTCTCGCACTCACACAGTGCTGTCCATTTCAATCTCACACAGTGCTGTCCATTTCAATCTCACACAGTGCTGTCCCTGTCACACACACATAGTGCTCTCCGTCTCACACTTTCACAGTGCTGTCCCTGTCACACTCACACAGTGTTGTCCCTGTCATACTCACACAGTGCTGTCCATCTCACACCAACACAGTTTTGTCAGTCTCACACTCACACAGTGCTGTCCCTGTCACACTCACACAATGTTCTCCGTCTCACTCTCTCACAGTGCTGTCTGTCTCACACTCACAGAGTTCCGTCCCTCTCACACTCACACAGTGGTGTCCATCTCACACTCACACAGTTCTGTCCCTGTCACACACACAACGTGTTGTCCGTCTCACACTCACTCCGTGCTGTCCCTCTCACACTCATACAGTGCTGTCCCTGTCACACACTCTCATGTTATCCCACTCACACTCACACAGTGGTGTCCATCTCACACTCACAAAGTTCTGTCCCTGTCACACACACAACGTGTTGTCCGTCTCACGCTCACACAGCGCTGTCCGTCTCACACTCTCACAGGGCTGTCCCTCTCGCACTCACACAGTGCTGTCCCTGTCACACACCCACAGTGCTCTCCGTCTCAAACTCTCACAGAGCTTGCCATCTCACACTCACACAGTGCTGTCCCTGTCACACTTACTCAGTGCTGTCCCTGTCACACTCACACAGTGCTGCCGGCTCACACTCGCACAGTGCTGTCCCTGTCATACTCTCACAGTGCTGTCCCTCTCACACTCACACAGTGCTGTCCCTTTCTATCTCACACAGTGCTGTCCCTCTTGCACTCACACAGTGCTGTCCATCTCACACTCACACAGTGCTGTCCCTTTCAATCTCACACAGTGCTGTCCCTTTCAATCTCACACAGTGCTGTCCCTCTCGCACTCACACAGTGCTGTCCCTCTCGCACTCACACAGTGCTGTCCCCCTCGCACTCACACAGTGCTGTCCCTCTCACACTCACACAGTGCTGTCCCTCTTGCACTCACACAGTGCTGTCCCTTTCAATCTCACACAGTCCTGTCCCTCTCACACTCACACAGTGCTGTCCCTTTCAATCTCACACATTGCTGTCCCTCTTGCACTCACACAGTGCTGTCCCTCTCACACTCACACAGTGCTGTCCCTCTTGCACTCACACAGTGCTGTCCCTTTCAATCTCACACAGTCCTGTCCCTCTCGCACTCACACAGTGCTGTCCCTTTCAATCTCACACATTGCTGTCCCTCTTGCACTCACACAGTGCTATCCATCTCACACTCACACAGTGCTGTCCCTTTCAATCTCACACAGTGCTGTCCCTCTCACACACTCACATTGCTGTCCCTCTCACACTCACACAGTGCTGTCCCTCTTGCACTCACACAGTGCTGTCAATCTCACACTCACACAGTGCTGTCCCTCTCGCACTCACACAGTGCTGTCCCTCTCACACTCACACAGTGCTGTCCATTTCAATCTCACACAGTGCTGTCCCTGTCACACACACATAGTGCTCTCCGTCTCACACTTTCACAGTGCTGTCCCTGTCACACTCACACAATGTTCTCCGTCTCACTCTCTCACAGTGCTGTCTGTCTCACACTCACAGAGTTCTGTCCCTCTCACACTCACACAGTGGTGTCCATCTCACACTCACACAGTTCTGTCCCTGTCACACACACAACGTGTTGTCCGTCTCACACTCACTCAATGCTGTCCCTCTCACACTCATACAGTGCTGTCCCTGTCACACACTCTCATGTTATCCCACTCACACTCACACAGTTCTGTCCCTGTCACACGCACAACGTGTTGTCCGTCTCACGCTCACACAGCGCTGTACGTCTCACACTCTCACAGGGCTGTCCCTCTCGCACTCACACAATGCTGTCCCTGTCACACTCGCACAGTGCTGTCCCTCTCGCACTCACAAAGTGCTGTCCCTCTCACACTCACAAAGTGCTGTCCCTCTCACACTCACAAAGTGCTGTCCCTCTCGCACTCACACAGTGCTGTCCCTCTCGCACTCACACAGTGCTGTCCCTCTTGCACTCACACAGTGCTGTCCCTCTTGCACTCACACAGTGCTGTCCCTCTTGCACTCACACAGTGCTGTCCCTTTCAATCTCACACAGTGCTGTCCCTCTCACACTCACACAGTGCTGTCCCTTTCAATCTCACACAGTGCTGTCCCTCTCGCACTCACACAGTGCTGTCCCTCTCGCACTCACACAGTGCTGTCCCTCTCGCACTCACACAGTGCTGTCCCTTTCAATCTCACACAGTGCTGTCCCTCTCACACTCACACAGTGCTGTCCCTCTCACACTCACACAGTGCTGTCCCTCTCGCACTCACACAGTGCTGTCCCTCTCGCACTCACACAGTGCTGTCCTTCTCGCACTCACACAGTGCTGTCCGTCTCGCACTCACACAGTGCTGTCCGTCTCGCACTCACTCAGTGCTGTCCCTCTCGCACTCACACAGTGCTGTCCCTCTCACACTCACACAGTGCTGTCCCTCTCGCACTCACACAGTGCTGTCCATCTCACACTCACACAGTGCTGTCCCTCTCACACTCACACAGTGCTGTCCCTCTCGCACTCACACAGTGCTGTCCCTTTCAATCTCACACAGTGCTGTCCCTCTCACACTCACACAGTGCTGTCCCTCTCGCACTCACACAGTGCTGTCCATCTCACACTCACACAGTGCTGTCCCTCTCACACTCACACAGTGCTGTCCCTCTCACACTCACACAGTGCTGTCCCTCTCGCACTCACACAGTGCTGTCCATCTCACACTCACACAGTGCTGTCCCTCTCACACTCACACAGTGCTGTCCCTCTCGCACTCACACAGTGCTGTCCCTTTCAATCTCACACAGTGCTGTCCCTCTCGCACTCACACAGTGCTGTCCCTCTCGCACTCACACAGTGCTGTCCTTCTCGCACTCACACAGTGCTGTCCCTCTCGCACTCACACAGTGCTGTCCCTCTCGCACTCACACAGTGCTGTCCCTCTCGCACTCACACAGTGCTGTACCTCTCGCACTCACACAGTGCTGTCCCTCTCGCACTCACACAGTGCTGTCCCTCTCGCACTCACACAGTGCTGTCCCTCTCGCACTCACACAGTGCTGTCCCTCTCGCACTCACACAGTGCTGTCCCTCTCGCACTCACAGTGCTGTCCCTCTCGCACTCAGTGCTGTCCCTCTCGCACTCACACAGTGCTGTCCCTCTCGCACTCACACAGTGCTGTCCATCTCACACTCACACAGTGCTGTCCCTTTCAATCTCACACAGTGCTGTCCATCTCAAACTCACACAGTGCTGTCCCTCTCGCACTGACACAGTGCTGTCCCTCTCGCACTGACACAGTGCTGTCCCTCTCGCACTGACACAGTGCTGTCCCTCTCGCACTGACACAGTGCTGTCCCTCTCGCACTGACACAGTGCTGTCCCTCTCGCACTGACACAGTGCTGTCCCTCTCGCACTGACACAGTGCTGTCCCTCTCGCACTGACACAGTGCTGTCCCTCTCGCACTGACACAGTGCTGTCCCTCTCGCACTGACACAGTGCTGTCCCTCTCGCACTGACACAGTGCTGTCCCTCTCGCACTGACACAGTGCTGTCCCTCTCGCACTGACACAGTGCTGTCCCTCTCGCACTGACACAGTGCTGTCCCTCTCGCACTGACACAGTGCTGTCCCTCTCGCACTGACACAGTGCTGTCCCTCTCGCACTCACACAGTGCTGTCCCTCTCGCACTCACACAGTGCTGTCCCTCTCGCACTCACACAGTGCTGTCCCTCTCGCACTCACACAGTGCTGTCCCTCTCGCACTCACACAGTGCTGTCCCTCTCGCACTCACACAGTGCTGTCCCTCTCGCACTCACACAGTGCTGTCCCTCTCGCACTCACACAGTGCTGTCCCTCTCGCACTCACACAGTGCTGTCCCTCTCGCACTCACACAGTGCTGTCCCTCTCGCACTCACACAGTGCTGTCCTTCTCGCACTCACACAGTGCTGTCCTTCTCGCACTCACACAGTGCTGTCCTTCTCGCACTCACACAGTGCTGTCCCTCTCGCACTCACACAGTGCTGTCCCTCTCGCACTCTCACAGTGCTGTCCCTCTCGCACTCACACAGTGCTGTCCCTCTCGCACTCACACAGTGCTGTCCCTCTCGCACTCACACAGTGCTGTCCATCTCACACTCACACAGTGCTGTCCCTTTCAATCTCACACAGTGCTGTCCATCTCGCACTCACACAGTGCTGTCCCTCTCGCACTGACACAGTGCTGTCCCTCTCGCACTGACACAGTGCTGTCCCTCTCGCACTGACACAGTGCTGTCCCTCTCGCACTGACACAGTGCTGTCCCTCTCGCACTGACACAGTGCTGTCCCTCTCGCACTGACACAGTGCTGTCCCTCTCGCACTGACACAGTGCTGTCCCTCTCGCACTGACACAGTGCTGTCCCTCTCGCACTCACACAGTGCTGTCCCTCTCGCACTCACACAGTGCTGTCCATCTCGCACTCACACAGTGCTGTCCCTCTCGCACTCACACAGTGCTGTCCCTCTCGCACTCACACAGTGCTGTCCCTCTCGCACTCACACAGTGCTGTCCCTCTCGCACTCACACAGTGCTGTCCCTTTCAATCTCACACAGTGCTGTCCCTCTTGCACTCACACAGTGCTGTCCCTCTTGCACTCACACAGTGCTGTCAATCTCAAACTCACACAGTGCAGTCGCTTTCAATCTCACACATTGCTGTCCCTCTCACACACTCACATTGCTGTCCCTCTCACACTCACACAGTGCTGTCCCTCTCACACTCACACAGTGCTGTCCCTCTTGCACTCACACAGTGCTGTCAATCTCAAACTCACACAGTGCAGTCGCTTTCAATCTCACACAGTGCTGTCCCTCGCACACTCACACAGTGCTGTCCCTCGCACACTCACACAGTGCTGTCCCTCGCACACTCACACAGTGCTGTCCCTCTCGCACTCACACAGTGCTGTCCATTTCAATCTCACACAGTGCTGTCCATTTCAATCTCACACAGTGCTGTCCCTGTCACACACACATAGTGCTCTCCGTCTCACACTTTCACAGTGCTGTCCCTGTCACACTCACACAGTGTTGTCCCTGTCATACTCACACAGTGCTGTCCATCTCACACCAACACAGTTTTGTCAGTCTCACACTCACACAGTGCTGTCCCTGTCACACTCACACAATGTTCTCCGTCTCACTCTCTCACAGTGCTGTCTGTCTCACACTCACAGAGTTCCGTCCCTCTCACACTCACACAGTGGTGTCCATCTCACACTCACACAGTTCTGTCCCTGTCACACACACAACGTGTTGTCCGTCTCACACTCACTCCGTGCTGTCCCTCTCACACTCATACAGTGCTGTCCCTGTCACACACTCTCATGTTATCCCACTCACACTCACACAGTGGTGTCCATCTCACACTCACAAAGTTCTGTCCCTGTCACACACACAACGTGTTGTCCGTCTCACGCTCACACAGCGCTGTCCGTCTCACACTCTCACAGGGCTGTCCCTCTCGCACTCACACAGTGCTGTCCCTGTCACACACCCACAGTGCTCTCCGTCTCAAACTCTCACAGAGCTTGCCATCTCACACTCACACAGTGCTGTCCCTGTCACACTTACTCAGTGCTGTCCCTGTCACACTCACACAGTGCTGCCGGCTCACACTCGCACAGTGCTGTCCCTGTCATACTCTCACAGTGCTGTCCCTCTCACACTCACACAGTGCTGTCCCTTTCTATCTCACACAGTGCTGTCCCTCTTGCACTCACACAGTGCTGTCCATCTCACACTCACACAGTGCTGTCCCTTTCAATCTCACACAGTGCTGTCCCTTTCAATCTCACACAGTGCTGTCCCTCTCGCACTCACACAGTGCTGTCCCTCTCGCACTCACACAGTGCTGTCCCCCTCGCACTCACACAGTGCTGTCCCTCTCACACTCACACAGTGCTGTCCCTCTTGCACTCACACAGTGCTGTCCCTTTCAATCTCACACAGTCCTGTCCCTCTCACACTCACACAGTGCTGTCCCTTTCAATCTCACACATTGCTGTCCCTCTTGCACTCACACAGTGCTGTCCCTCTCACACTCACACAGTGCTGTCCCTCTTGCACTCACACAGTGCTGTCCCTTTCAATCTCACACAGTCCTGTCCCTCTCGCACTCACACAGTGCTGTCCCTTTCAATCTCACACATTGCTGTCCCTCTTGCACTCACACAGTGCTATCCATCTCACACTCACACAGTGCTGTCCCTTTCAATCTCACACAGTGCTGTCCCTCTCACACACTCACATTGCTGTCCCTCTCACACTCACACAGTGCTGTCCCTCTTGCACTCACACAGTGCTGTCAATCTCACACTCACACAGTGCTGTCCCTCTCGCACTCACACAGTGCTGTCCCTCTCACACTCACACAGTGCTGTCCATTTCAATCTCACACAGTGCTGTCCCTGTCACACACACATAGTGCTCTCCGTCTCACACTTTCACAGTGCTGTCCCTGTCACACTCACACAATGTTCTCCGTCTCACTCTCTCACAGTGCTGTCTGTCTCACACTCACAGAGTTCTGTCCCTCTCACACTCACACAGTGGTGTCCATCTCACACTCACACAGTTCTGTCCCTGTCACACACACAACGTGTTGTCCGTCTCACACTCACTCAATGCTGTCCCTCTCACACTCATACAGTGCTGTCCCTGTCACACACTCTCATGTTATCCCACTCACACTCACACAGTTCTGTCCCTGTCACACGCACAACGTGTTGTCCGTCTCACGCTCACACAGCGCTGTACGTCTCACACTCTCACAGGGCTGTCCCTCTCGCACTCACACAATGCTGTCCCTGTCACACTCGCACAGTGCTGTCCCTCTCGCACTCACAAAGTGCTGTCCCTCTCACACTCACAAAGTGCTGTCCCTCTCACACTCACAAAGTGCTGTCCCTCTCGCACTCACACAGTGCTGTCCCTCTCGCACTCACACAGTGCTGTCCCTCTTGCACTCACACAGTGCTGTCCCTCTTGCACTCACACAGTGCTGTCCCTCTTGCACTCACACAGTGCTGTCCCTTTCAATCTCACACAGTGCTGTCCCTCTCACACTCACACAGTGCTGTCCCTTTCAATCTCACACAGTGCTGTCCCTCTCGCACTCACACAGTGCTGTCCCTCTCGCACTCACACAGTGCTGTCCCTCTCGCACTCACACAGTGCTGTCCCTTTCAATCTCACACAGTGCTGTCCCTCTCACACTCACACAGTGCTGTCCCTCTCACACTCACACAGTGCTGTCCCTCTCGCACTCACACAGTGCTGTCCCTCTCGCACTCACACAGTGCTGTCCTTCTCGCACTCACACAGTGCTGTCCGTCTCGCACTCACACAGTGCTGTCCGTCTCGCACTCACTCAGTGCTGTCCCTCTCGCACTCACACAGTGCTGTCCCTCTCACACTCACACAGTGCTGTCCCTCTCGCACTCACACAGTGCTGTCCATCTCACACTCACACAGTGCTGTCCCTCTCACACTCACACAGTGCTGTCCCTCTCGCACTCACACAGTGCTGTCCCTTTCAATCTCACACAGTGCTGTCCCTCTCACACTCACACAGTGCTGTCCCTCTCGCACTCACACAGTGCTGTCCATCTCACACTCACACAGTGCTGTCCCTCTCACACTCACACAGTGCTGTCCCTCTCACACTCACACAGTGCTGTCCCTCTCGCACTCACACAGTGCTGTCCATCTCACACTCACACAGTGCTGTCCCTCTCACACTCACACAGTGCTGTCCCTCTCGCACTCACACAGTGCTGTCCCTTTCAATCTCACACAGTGCTGTCCCTCTCGCACTCACACAGTGCTGTCCCTCTCGCACTCACACAGTGCTGTCCTTCTCGCACTCACACAGTGCTGTCCCTCTCGCACTCACACAGTGCTGTCCCTCTCGCACTCACACAGTGCTGTCCCTCTCGCACTCACACAGTGCTGTACCTCTCGCACTCACACAGTGCTGTCCCTCTCGCACTCACACAGTGCTGTCCCTCTCGCACTCACACAGTGCTGTCCCTCTCGCACTCACACAGTGCTGTCCCTCTCGCACTCACACAGTGCTGTCCCTCTCGCACTCACAGTGCTGTCCCTCTCGCACTCAGTGCTGTCCCTCTCGCACTCACACAGTGCTGTCCCTCTCGCACTCACACAGTGCTGTCCATCTCACACTCACACAGTGCTGTCCCTTTCAATCTCACACAGTGCTGTCCATCTCAAACTCACACAGTGCTGTCCCTCTCGCACTGACACAGTGCTGTCCCTCTCGCACTGACACAGTGCTGTCCCTCTCGCACTGACACAGTGCTGTCCCTCTCGCACTGACACAGTGCTGTCCCTCTCGCACTGACACAGTGCTGTCCCTCTCGCACTGACACAGTGCTGTCCCTCTCGCACTGACACAGTGCTGTCCCTCTCGCACTGACACAGTGCTGTCCCTCTCGCACTGACACAGTGCTGTCCCTCTCGCACTGACACAGTGCTGTCCCTCTCGCACTGACACAGTGCTGTCCCTCTCGCACTGACACAGTGCTGTCCCTCTCGCACTGACACAGTGCTGTCCCTCTCGCACTGACACAGTGCTGTCCCTCTCGCACTGACACAGTGCTGTCCCTCTCGCACTCACACAGTGCTGTCCCTCTCGCACTCACACAGTGCTGTCCCTCTCGCACTCACACAGTGCTGTCCCTCTCGCACTCACACAGTGCTGTCCCTCTCGCACTCACACAGTGCTGTCCCTCTCGCACTCACACAGTGCTGTCCCTCTCGCACTCACACAGTGCTGTCCCTCTCGCACTCACACAGTGCTGTCCCTCTCGCACTCACACAGTGCTGTCCCTCTCGCACTCACACAGTGCTGTCCCTCTCGCACTCACACAGTGCTGTCCCTCTCGCACTCACACAGTGCTGTCCCTCTCGCACTCACACAGTGCTGTCCCTCTCGCACTCACACAGTGCTGTCCCTCTCGCACTCACACAGTGCTGTCCCTCTCGCACTCACACAGTGCTGTCCCTCTCGCACTCACACAGTGCTGTCCCTCTCGCACTCACACAGTGCTGTCCCTCTCGCACTGACACAGTGCTGTCCCTCTCGCACTGACACAGTGCTGTCCCTCTCGCACTGACACAGTGCTGTCCCTCTCGCACTGACACAGTGCTGTCCCTCTCGCACTCACACAGTGCTGTCCCTCTCGCACTCACACAGTGCTGTCCCTCTCGCACTCACACAGTGCTGTCCCTCTCGCACTCACACAGTGCTGTCCCTCTCGCACTCACACAGTGCTGTCCCTCTCGCACTCACACAGTGCTGTCCCTCTCGCACTCACACAGTGCTGTCCCTCTCGCACTCACACAGTGCTGTCCCTCTCGCACTCACACAGTGCTGTCCCTCTCGCACTCACACAGTGCTGTCCCTCTCGCACTCACACAGTGCTGTCCCTCTCGCACTCACACAGTGCTGTCCCTCTCGCACTCACACAGTGCTGTCCCTCTCGCACTCACACAGTGCTGTCCCTCTCGCACTCACACAGTGCTGTCCCTCTCGCACTCACACAGTGCTGTCCCTCTCGCACTCACACAGTGCTGTCCCTATCGCACTCACACAGTGCTGTCCCTATCGCACTCACACAGTGCTGTCCCTCTCGCACTCACAGTGCTGTCCCTCTCGCACTCACAGTGCTGTCCCTCTCGCACTCACACAGTGCTGTCCCTCTCCCACTCACACACTGCTGTCCCTCTCGCACTCACACACTGCTGTCCCTCTCGCACTCACACACTGCTGTCCCTCTCGCACTCACACACTGCTGTCCCTCTCGCACTCACACACTGCTGTCCCTCTCGCACTCACACACTGCTGTCCCTCTCGCACTCACACAGTGCTGTCCCTCTCGCACTCACACAGTGCTGTCCCTCTCGCACTCACACAGTGCTGTCCCTCTCCCACTCACACACTGCTGTCCCTCTCGCACTCACACACTGCTGTCCCTCTCGCACTCACACACTGCTGTCCCTCTCGCACTCACACACTGCTGTCCCTCTCGCACTCACACACTGCTGTCCCTCTCGCACTCACACACTGCTGTCCCTCTCGCACTCACACAGTGCTGTCCCTCTCGCACTCACACAGTGCTGTCCATCTCACACTCACACAGTGCTGTCCCTTTCGATCTCACACAGTGCTGTCCATCTCGAACTCACACAGTGCTGTCCCTCTCGCACTCACACAGTGCTGTCCCTCTCGCACTCACACAGTGCTGTCCCTCTCGCACTCACAGTGCTGTCCCTCTCGCACTCACACAGTGCTGTCCCTCTCGCACTCACACAGTGCTGTCCCTCTCGCACTCACACAGTGCTGTCCCTATCGCACTCACACAGTGCTGTCCCTCTCCCACTCACACACTGCTGTCCCTCTCGCACTCACACACTGCTGTCCCTCTCGCACTCACACACTGCTGTCCCTCTCGCACTCACACACTGCTGTCCCTCTCGCACTCACACACTGCTGTCCCTCTCGCACTCACACACTGCTGTCCCTCTCGCACTCACACAGTGCTGTCCCTCTCGCACTCACACAGTGCTGTCCCTCTCACAATCTCACACAGTGCTGTCCCTCTCGCACTCACACAGTGCTGTCCCTCTCCCACTCACACACTGCTGTCCCTCTCGCACTCACACACTGCTGTCCCTCTCGCACTCACACACTGCTGTCCCTCTCGCACTCACACACTGCTGTCCCTCTCGCACTCACACACTGCTGTCCCTCTCGCACTCACACACTGCTGTCCCTCTCGCACTCACACAGTGCTGTCCCTCTCGCACTCACACAGTGCTGTCCATCTCACACTCACACAGTGCTGTCCCTTTCGATCTCACACAGTGCTGTCCATCTCGAACTCACACAGTGCTGTCCATCTCGCACTCACACAGTGCTGTCCCTCTCGCACTCACACAGTGCTGTCCCTCTCGCACTCACACAGTGCTGTCCCTCTCGCACTCACACAGTGCTGTCCCTATCGCACTCACACAGTGCTGTCCCTCTCCCACTCACACACTGCTGTCCCTCTCGCACTCACACACTGCTGTCCCTCTCGCACTCACACACTGCTGTCCCTCTCGCACTCACACACTGCTGTCCCTCTCGCACTCACACACTGCTGTCCCTCTCGCACTCACACACTGCTGTCCCTCTCGCACTCACACAGTGCTGTCCCTCTCGCACTCACACAGTGCTGTCCATCTCACAATCTCACACAGTGCTGTCCCTCTCGCACTCACACAGTGCTGTCCCTCTCCCACTCACACACTGCTGTCCCTCTCGCACTCACACACTGCTGTCCCTCTCGCACTCACACACTGCTGTCCCTCTCGCACTCACACACTGCTGTCCCTCTCGCACTCACACACTGCTGTCCCTCTCGCACTCACACACTGCTGTCCCTCTCGCACTCACACAGTGCTGTCCCTCTCGCACTCACACAGTGCTGTCCATCTCACACTCACACAGTGCTGTCCCTTTCGATCTCACACAGTGCTGTCCATCTCGAACTCACACAGTGCTGTCCCTCTCGCACTCACACAGTGCTGTCCCTCTCGCACTCACAGTGCTGTCCCTCTCGCACTCACACAGTGCTGTCCCTCTCGCACTCACACAGTGCTGTCCCTCTCGCACTCACACAGTGCTGTCCATCTCACACTCACACAGTGCTGTCCCTTTCGATCTCACACAGTGCTGTCCATCTCACACTGGGGCAGAACTGTCCTTCTCTCACTCACACAGTGCTGTCCCTGTCACACACCCACAGTGCTCTCCGTCTCACACTTTCACAGTGCTGTCCCTGTCACACTCCCACAATGTTGTCCGTCTCAAACTCTCACAGTGCTTGCCATCTCACACTCACACAGTGCTGTCCCTGTCACACTCACACAGTGCTGTCCCTGTCACACTTACTCAGTGCTGTCCCTGTCATACTCACACAGTGCTGTCCCTCTCACACTCACACAGTGCTGTCCCTTTCAATCTCACACAGTGCTGTCCCTTTCAATCTCACACAGTGCTGTCCCTCTCACACTCACACAGTGCTGTCCCTCTCACACTCACACAGTGCTGTCCCTCTCACACTCACACAGTGCTGTCCCTCTCGCACTCACACAGTGCTGTCCTTCTCGCACTCACACACTGCTGTCCCTCTCGCACTCACACAGTGCTTTCCCTCTCAATCTCACACAGTGCTGTCCCTTTCAATCTCACGCAGTGCTGTCCATCTCACACTGGGGCAGAACTGTCCTTCTCTCACTCACACAGTGCTGTCCCTGTCACACACCCACAGTGCTCTCCGTCTCACACTTTCACAGTGCTGTCCCTGTCACACTCCCACAATGTTGTCCGTCTCAAACACTCACAGTGCTTGCCATCTCACACTCACACAGTGCTGTCCCTGTCACACTCACACAGTGCTGTCCCTGTCACACTTACTCAGTGCTGTCCCTGTCATACTCACACAGTGCTGTCCCTCTCACACTCACACAGTGCTGTCCCTTTCAATCTCACACAGTGCTGTCCCTTTCAATCTCACACAGTGCTGTCCCTCTCACACTCACACAGTGCTGTCCCTCTCACACTCACACAGTGCTGTCCCTCTCACACTCACACAGTGCTGTCCCTCTCGCACTCACACAGTGCTGTCTCTCTCGCACTCACACAGTGCTGTCCCTCTCGCACTCACACAGTGCTGTCCCTCTCGCACTCACACAGTGCTGTCCCTCTCGCACTCATTCAGTGCTGTCCCTCTCACACTCACAAAGTGCTGTCCCTCTCGCACTCACACAGTGCTGTCCCTCTCGCACTCACACAGTGCTGTCCCTCTCGCACTCACACAGTGCTGTCCCTATCAATCTCACACAGTGCTGTCCCTCTCGCACTCACACAGTGCTGTCCCTCTCGCACTCACACAGTGCTGTCCCTCTCGCACTCACACAGTGCTGTCCCTCTCGCACTCACACAGTGCTGTCCCTCTCGCACTCACACAGTGCTGTCCCTCTCGCACTCACACAGTGCTGTCCCTCTCGCACTCACACAGTGCTGTCCCTCTCGCACTCACACAGTGCTGTCCCTCTCGCACTCACACAGTGCTGTCCCTCTCGCACTCACACAGTGCTGTCCCTCTCGCACTCACACAGTGCTGTCCCTCTCGCACTCACACAGTGCTGTCCCTCTCGCACTCACACAGTGCTGTCCCTCTCGCACTCACACAGTGCTGTCCATCTCGCACTGACACAGTGCTGTCCCTTTCAATCTCACACAGTGCTGTCCATCTCAAACTCACACAGTGCTGTCCCTCTCGCACTCACACAGTGCTGTCCCTCTCGCACTCACACAGTGCTGTCTCTCTCGCACTCACACAGTGCTGTCCCTCTCGCACTCACACAGTGCTGTCCCTCTCGCACTCACACAGTGCTGTCCCTCTCGCACTCACAAAGTGCTGTCGCTCTCGCACTCACACAGTGCTGTCCCTCTCACACTCACACAGTGCTGTCCCTCTCGCACTCACACAGTGCTGTCCCTTTCAATCTCACACAGTGCTGTCCCTCTCGCACTCACACAGTGCTGTCCCTCTCGCACTCACACAGTGCTGTCCTTCTCGCACTCACACAGTGCTGTCCTTCTCGCACTCACACAGTGCTGTCCTTCTCGCACTCACACAGTGCTGTCCTTCTCGCACTCACACAGTGCTGTCCCTTTCAATCTCACACAGTGCTGTCCATCTCAAACTCACACAGTGCTGTCCCTCTCGCACTGACACAGTGCTGTCCCTCTCGCACTGACACAGTGCTGTCCCTCTCGCACTGACACAGTGCTGTCCCTCTCGTACTGACACAGTGCTGTCCCTCTCGCACTGACACAGTGCTGTCCCTCTCGCACTCACACAGTGCTGTCCCTCTTGCACTCACACAGTGCTGTCCATCTCACACTCACACAGTGCTGTCCCTCTCGCACTCACACAGTGCTGTCCCTCTCGCACTGACACAGTGCTGTCCCTCTCGCACTGACACAGTGCTGTCACTCTCGTACTGACACAGTGCTGTCCCTCTCGCACTGACACAGTGCTGTCCCTCTCACACTCACACAGTGCTGTCCCTCTCGCACTCACACAGTGCTGTCCCTTTCAATCTCACACAGTGCTGTCCCTCTCGCACTCACACAGTGCTGTCCCTCTCGCACTCACACAGTGCTGTCCCTCTCGCACTCACACAGTGCTGTCCCTCTCGCACTCACACAGTGCTGTCCCTCTCGCACTCACACAGTGCTGTCCCTCTCGCACTCACACAGTGCTGTCCCTCTCGCACTGACACAGTGCTGTCCCTCTCGCACTGACACTGTGCTGTCCCTCTCGCACTGACACAGTGCTGTCCCTCTCGCACTGACACAGTGCTGTCCCTCTCGCACTGACACAGTGCTGTCCCTCTCGCACTGACACAGTGCTGTCCCTCTCGCACTGACACAGTGCTGTCCCTCTCGCACTGACACAGTGCTGTCCCTCTCGCACTGACACAGTGCTGTCCCTCTCGCACTGACACAGTGCTGTCCCTCTCGCACTGACACAGTGCTGTCCCTCTCGCACTGACACAGTGCTGTCCCTCTCGCACTGACACAGTGCTGTCCCTCTCGCACTGACACAGTGCTGTCCCTCTCGCACTGACACAGTGCTGTCCCTCTCGCACTCACACAGTGCTGTCCCTCTCGCACTCACACAGTGCTGTCCCTCTCGCACTCACACAGTGCTGTCCCTCTCGCACTCACACAGTGCTGTCCCTCTCGCACTCACACAGTGCTGTCCCTTTCAATCTCACACAGTGCTGTCCCTCTCGCACTCACACAGTGCTGTCCCTCTCGCACTCACACAGTGCTGTCCCTCTCACACTCACACAGTGCTGTCCCTCTCGCACTCACACAGTGCTGTCCCTTTCGATCTCACACAGTGCTGTCCCTCTCACACTCACACAGTGCTGTCCCTTTCAATCTCACACAGTGCTGTCCCTCTCGCACTCACACAGTGCTGTCCCTTTCAATCTCACACAGTGCTGTCCCTCTCACACTCACACAGTGCTGTCCCTCTCACACTCACACAGTGCTGTCCCTCTCGCACTCACACAGTGCTGTCCCTCTCACACTCACACAGTGCTGTCCCTCTCGCACTCACACAGTGCTGTCCCTTTCAATCTCACACAGTGCTGTCCCTCTCACACTCACACAGTGCTGTCCCTTTCAATCTCACACAGTGCTGTCCCTCTCGCACTCACACAGTGCTGTCCCTCTCGCACTCACACAGTGCTGTCCCTCTCGCACTCACACAGTGCTGTCCATCTCGCACTCACACAGTGCTGTCCCTCTCGCACTCACACAGTGCTGTCCCTTTCAATCTCACACAGTGCTGTCCCTCTCGCACTCACACAGTGCTGTCCCTCTCGCACTCACACAGTGCTGTCCCTCTCGCACTCACACAGTGCTGTCCCTCTCGCACTCACACAGTGCTGTCCCTCTCGCACTCACACAGTGCTGTCCCTCTCGCACTCACACAGTGCTGTCCCTCTCGCACTCACACAGTGCTGTCCCTCTCGCACTCACACAGTGCTGTCCCTCTCGCACTCACACAGTGCTGTCCCTCTCGCACTCACACAGTGCTGTCCCTCTCGCACTGACACAGTGCTGTCCCTCTCGCACTGACACAGTGCTGTCCCTCTCGCACTGACACAGTGCTGTCCCTCTCGCACTGACACAGTGCTGTCCCTCTCCCACTCACACACTGCTGTCCCTCTCGCACTCACACACTGCTGTCCCTCTCGCACTCACACACTGCTGTCCCTCTCGCACTCACACACTGCTGTCCCTCTCGCACTCACACACTGCTGTCCCTCTCGCACTCACACACTGCTGTCCCTCTCGCACTCACACACTGCTGTCCATCTCGCACTCACACAGTGCTGTCCCTCTCGCACTCACACAGTGCTGTCCCTCTCGCACTCACACAGTGCTGTCCCTCTCACACTCACACAGTGCTGTCCCTCTCGCACTCACACAGTGCTGTCCCTTTCAATCTCACACAGTGCTGTCCCTCTCACACTCACACAGTGCTGTCCCTTTCAATCTCACACAGTGCTGTCCCTCTCGCACTCACACAGTGCTGTCCCTTTCAATCTCACACAGTGCTGTCCCTCTCGCACTCACACAGTGCTGTCCCTCTCGCACTCACACAGTGCTGTCCATCTCGCACTCACACAGTGCTGTCCCTCTCGCACTCACACAGTGCTGTCCCTTTCAATCTCACACAGTGCTGTCCCTCTCGCACTCACACAGTGCTGTCCCTCTCGCACTCACACAGTGCTGTCCCTCTCGCACTCACACAGTGCTGTCCCTCTCGCACTCACACAGTGCTGTCCCTCTCGCACTCACACAGTGCTGTCCCTCTCGCACTCACACAGTGCTGTCCCTCTCGCACTCACACAGTGCTGTCCCTCTCGCACTCACACAGTGCTGTCCCTCTCGCACTCACACAGTGCTGTCCCTCTCGCACTCACACAGTGCTGTCCCTCTCGCACTCACACAGTGCTGTCCCTCTCGCACTGACACAGTGCTGTCCCTCTCGCACTGACACAGTGCTGTCCCTCTCGCACTGACACAGTGCTGTCCCTCTCGCACTGACACAGTGCTGTCCCTCTCCCACTCACACACTGCTGTCCCTCTCGCACTCACACACTGCTGTCCCTCTCGCACTCACACACTGCTGTCCCTCTCGCACTCACACACTGCTGTCCCTCTCGCACTCACACACTGCTGTCCCTCTCGCACTCACACACTGCTGTCCCTCTCGCACTCACACACTGCTGTCCCTCTCGCACTCACACAGTGCTGTCCCTCTCGCACTCACACAGTGCTGTCCCTCTCGCACTCACACAGTGCTGTCCCTCTCGCACTCACACAGTGCTGTCCATCTCACACTCACACAGTGCTGTCCCTTTCAATCTCACACAGTGCTGTCCCTTTCAATCTCACACAGTGCTGTCCATCTCGCACTCACACAGTGCTGTCCCTCTCGCACTCACACAGTGCTGTCATTGTCACACTCACACAGTGCTGTCCTTCTCACACTCACACACTGCTGTCCCTCTCGCACTCACACAGTGCTTTCCCTCTCAATCTCACACAGTGCTGTCCTTTTCAATCTCACACAGTGCTGTCCATCTCACACTCACACAGTCCTGTCCCTTTCAATCTCACACAGTGCTGTCCATCTCACACTGGGGCAGAACTGTCCTTCTCTCACTCACACAGTGCTGTCCCTGTCACACAACCACAGTGCTCTCCGTCTCACACTTTCACAGTGCTGTCCCTGTCACACTCACACAGTGCTGTCCCTCTCGCACTCACACAGTGCTGTCCCTCTCGCACTCACACAGTGCTGTCCCTCTCGCACTCACACAGTGCTGTCCCTCTCGCACTCACACAGTGCTGTCCCTCTCGCACTCACACAGTGCTGTCTCTCTCGCACTCACACAGTGCTGTCCCTCTCGCACTCACACAGTGCTGTCCCTCTCGCACTCACACAGTGCTGTCCCTCTCGCACTCATTCAGTGCTGTCCCTCTCACACTCACAAAGTGCTGTCCCTCTCACACTCACAAAGTGCTGTCGCTCTCGCACTCACAAAGTGCTGTCCCTCTCGCACTCACACAGTGCTGTCCCTCTTGCACTCACACAGTGCTGTCCCTATCAATCTCACACAGTGCTGTCCCTCTCTCACTCACACAGTGCTGTCCCTCTCGCACTCACACAGTGCTGTCCCTCTCGCCCTCACACAGTGCTGTCCCTCTCGCACTCACACAGTGCTGTCCCTCTCGCACTCACACAGTGCTGTCCCTCTCGCACTCACACAGTGCTGTCCCTCTCGCACTCACACAGTGCTGTCCCTCTCGCACTCACACAGTGCTGTCCCTCTCGCACTCACACAGTGCTGTCCCTCTCGCACTCACACAGTGCTGTCCCTCTCGCACTCACACAGTGCTGTCCCTCTCGCACTCACACAGTGCTGTCCCTCTCGCACTCACACAGTGCTGTCCCTCTCGCACTCACACAGTGCTGTCCCTCTCGCACTCACACAGTGCTGTCCCTCTCGCACTCACACAGTGCTGTCCCTCTCGCACTCACACAGTGCTGTCCCTTTCGATCTCACACAGTGCTGTCCATCTCAAACTCACACAGTGCTGTCCCTCTCGCACTCACACAGTGCTGTCCCTCTCGCACTCACACAGTGCTGTCTCTCTCGCACTCACACAGTGCTGTCCCTCTCGCACTCACACAGTGCTGTCCCTCTCGCACTCACTCAGTGCTGTCCCTCTCGCACTCACAAAGTGCTGTCGCTCTCGCACTCACACAGTGCTGTCCCTCTTGCACTCACACAGTGCTGTCCCTCTTGCACTCACACAGTGCTGTCGCTCTTGCACTCACACAGTGCTGTCGCTCTTGCACTCACACAGTGCTGTCCCTCTTGCACTCACACAGTGCTGTCCCTTTCAATCTCACACAGTGCTGTCCATCTCGCACTCACACAGTGCTGTCGCTCTTGCACTCACACAGTGCTGTCGCTCTTGCACTCACACAGTGCTGTCCCTCTTGCACTCACACAGTGCTGTCCCTTTCAATCTCACACAGTGCTGTCCATCTCAAACTCACACAGTGCTGTCCCTTTCAATCTCTCACAGTGCTGTTCCTCTCACACTCACACAGTGCTGTCCCTTTCTATCTCACACAGTGCTGTCATTCTCACACTCACAAAGTGCTGTCCCTCTCGCACTCACACACTGCTGTCCCGCTCGCACTCACACAGTGCTGTCCCTTTCAATCTCACACAGTGCTGTCCTTTTCAATCTCACACAGTGCTGTCCCCCTCGCACTCACACAGTCCTGTCCCCCTCGCACTCACACAGTGCTGTCCCTCTCGCACTCACACAGTGCTGTCCCTTTCAATCTCACACAGTGCTGTCCCTCTCGCACTGACACAGTGCTGTCCCTCTCGCACTCACACAGTGCTGTCCCTCTCGCACTCACACAGTGCTGTCCCTCTCGCACTCACACAGTGCTGTCCCTCTCGCACTCACACAGTGCTGTCCCTCTCGCACTCACACAGTGCTGTCCCTCTCGCACTCACACAGTGCTGTCCCTCTCGCACTCACACAGTGCTGTCCCTCTCGCACTGACACAGTGCTGTCCCTCTCGCACTCACACAGTGCTGTCCCTCTCGCACTCACACAGTGCTGTCCCTCTCGCACTCACACAGTGCTGTCCCTCTCGCACTCACACAGTGCTGTCCCTCTCGCACTCACACAGTGCTGTCCCTCTCGCACTCACACAGTGCTGTCCCTCTCGCACTCACAGTGCTGTCCCTCTCGCACTCACACAGTGCTGTCCCTCTCGCACTCACACAGTGATGTTCCTCTCGCACTCACACAGTGATGTCCCTCTCGCACTCACACAGTGCTGTCCCTCTCGCACTCACACAGTGCTGTCCCTCTCGCACTCACACAGTGCTGTCCATCTCGCACTCACACAGTGCTGTCCATCTCGCACTCACACAGTGCTGTCCCTCTCGCACTGACACAGTGCTGTCCCTCTCGCACTGACACAGTGCTGTCCCTCTCTCACTGACACAGTGCTGTCCCTCTCTCACTGACACTGTGCTGTCCCTCTCTCACTGACACAGTGCTGTCCCTCTCGCACTGACACAGTGCTGTCCCTCTCGCACTGACACAGTGCTGTCCCTCTCGCACTGACACAGTGCTGTCCCTCTCGCACTGACACAGTGCTGTCCCTCTCGCACTGACACAGTGCTGTCCCTCTCGCACTGACACAGTGCTGTCCCTCTCGCACTGACACAGTGCTGTCCCTCTCGCACTGACACAGTGCTGTCCCTCTCGCACTGACACAGTGCTGTCCCTCTCGCACTGACACAGTGCTGTCCCTCTCGCACTGACACAGTGCTGTCCCTCTCGCACTGACACAGTGCTGTCCCTCTCGCACTCACACAGTGCTGTCCGTGTCTATCTCACACAGTGATGTCCCTGTCACACACACAGTGCTCTCCGTCTCACAATGTCACAGTGCTGTCCCTGTCACACTCAAACAGTGCTGTCCCTCTCACACTCACACAGTGCTGTCCATTTCTATCTCACACAGTGCTGTCCCTGTCACATACACATAGTGCTCTCCGTCTCACACTGTCACAGTGCTGTCCCTGTCACACTCACACAGTGCTGTCCCTCTCACACTCACACAGTGCTGTCCCTCTCACACTCACACAGTGCTGTCCATTTCTATCTCACACAGTGCTGTCCCTGTCACACACACATAGTGCTCTCCGTCTCACACTTTCACAGTGCTGTCCCTGTCACACTCACACAGTGCTGTCCGTCTCGCACTCACACAGTGCCGTCCCTCTCGCACTCACACAGTGCCGGCCCTCTCGCACTCACACAGTGCTGTCCCTTTCGATCTCACACAGTGCTGTCCCTTTCGATCTCACACAGTGCTGTCCCTTTCGATCTCACACAGTGCTGTCCCTTTCGATCTCACACAGTGCTGTCCCTCTCGCACTCACACAGTGCTGTCCCTCTCGCACTCACACAGTGCTGTCCCTCTCGCACTCACACAGTGCTGTCCCTCTCGCACTCACACAGTGCTGTCCATTTCTATCTCACACAGTGCTGTCCCTGTCACACACACATAGTGCTCTCCGTCTCACACTTTCACAGTGCTGTCCCTGTCACACTCACACAGTGTTGTCCCTGTCACACACTCACAGTGCTGTCCATCTCACACCAACACAGTTTTGTCAGTCTCACACTTTCACAGTGCTGTCCCTGTCACACACTCACAGTGCTGTCCATCTCACACTCACACTGTGCTGTCCCTGTCACACTTACACAGTGCTGTCCCTGTCACACACACACAGTGCTCTCCTTCTCACACTTACACAGTGCTGTCCCTGTCACACACACACAGTGCTCTCCTTCTCACACTTTCACAGTGCTGTCCCTCTCACACTCACACAGTGGTGTCCATCTCACACTCACACAGTTCTGTCCCTGACAGACACACAACGTGTTGTCCGTCTCACACTCACACAGTGCTGTCCCTTTCAATCTCACACAGTGCTGTCCATCTCACACTGGGGCAGAACTGTCCTTCTCTCACTCACACAGTGCTGTCCCTGTCACACACCCACAGTGCTCTCCGTCTCACACTTTCACAGTGCTGTCCCTGTCACACTCCCACAATGTTGTCCGTCTCACACTCTCACAGTGCTTGCCATCTCACACTCACACAGTGGTGTCCCTGTCACACTTACACAGTGCTGTCCCTGTCACACTTACACAGTGCTGTCCCTGTCACACTGACACAGTGCTGCCGGCTCACACTCGCACAGTGCTGTCCATCTCACACTCACACAGTGCTGTCCCTCTCACACTCACACAGTGCTGTCCCTCTCACACTCACACAGTGCTGTCCCTCTCACACTCACACAGTGCTGTCCCTCTCACACTCACACAGTGCTGTCCCTCTCACACTCACACAGTGCTGTCCCTCTAGCACTCGCACAGTGCTGTCCCTCTTGCACTCACACAGTGCTGTCCCTCTTGCACTCACACAGTGCTGTCCCTCTTGCACTCACACAGTGCTGTCCCTCTTGCACTCACACAGTGCTGTCCATCTCGCACTCACACAGTGCTGTCCCTTTCAATCTCACACAGTGCTGTCCCTCTCACACTCACACAGTGCTGTCCCTCTTGCACTCACACAGTGCTGTCCATCTCACACTCACACAGTGCTGTCCCTCTCGCACTCACACAGTGCTGTCCATTTCTATCTCACACAGTGCTGTCCCTGTCACACACACATAGTGCTCTCCGTCTCACACTTTCACAGTGCTGTCCCTGTCACACTCACACAGTGTTGTCCCTGTCACACTCACACAGTGCTGTCCATCTCACACCAACACAGTTTTGTCAGTCTCACACTTTCACAGTGCTGTCCCTGTCACACACTCACAGTGCTGTCCATCTCACACTCACACTGTGCTGTCCCTGTCACACTTACACAGTGCTGTCCCTGTCACACACACACAGTGCTCTCCTTCTCACACTTTCACAGTGCTGTCCCTGTCACACTCACACAGTGGTGTCCATCTCACACTCACACAGTTCTGTCCCTGACACACACACAACGTGTTGTCCGTCTCACACTCACACAGTGCTGTCCCTTTCAATCTCACACAGTGCTGTCCATCTCACACTGGGGCAGAACTGTCCTTCTCTCACTCACACAGTGCTGTCCCTGTCACACACCCACAGTGCTCTCCGTCTCACACTTTCACAGTGCTGTCCCTGTCACACTCCCACAATGTTGTCCGTCTCACACTCACACAGTGCTGTCCATCTCACACCAACACAGTTTTGTCAGTCTCACACTTTCACAGTGCTGTCCCTGTCACACACTCACAGTGCTGTCCATCTCACACTCACACTGTGCTGTCCCTGTCACACTTACACAGTGCTGTCCCTGTCACACACACACAGTGCTCTCCTTCTCACACTTTCACAGTGCTGTCCCTGTCACACTCACACAATGTTCTCCGTCTCACACTCTCACAGTACTGTCTGTCTCACACTCACACAGTGCTGTCCCTTTCAATCTCTCACAGTGCTGTCCCTCTCGCACTCTCACAGTGCTGTCCCTTTCAATCTCACACAGTGCTGTCCCTCTCGCACTCACACAGTGCTGTCCCTCTCGCACTCACACAGTGCTGTCCCTCTCGCACTCACACAGTGCTGTCCCTCTCGCACTCACACAGTGCTGTCCCTCTCGCACTCACACAGTGCTGTCCCTCTCGCACTCACACAGTGCTGTCCCTCTCGCACTCACACAGTGCTGTCCCTCTCGCACTCACACAGTGCTGTCCCTCTCGCACTCACACTGTGCTGTCCCTCTCGCACTCACACAGTGCTGTCCCTCTTACACTCACACTGTGCTATCCCTCTTGCACTCACACTGTGCTGTCCCTCTCGCACTCACACAGTGCTGTCCCTCTTACACTCACACTGTGCTGTCCCTCTCGCACTCACACAGTGCTGTCCCTCTTACACTCACACTGTGCTATCCCTCTTGCACTCACAGAGTGCTGTCCCTTTCAATCTCACACAGTGCTGTCCCTCTCACACTCACACTGTGCTGTCCCTTTCAATCTCACACAGTGCTGTCCGTCTTGCACTCACACAGTGCTGTCCCTTTCAATCTCACACAGTGCTGTCCCTCTCACACTCACACAGTGCTGTCCCTTTCAATCTCACACAGTGCTGTCCCTCTCACACTCACACAGTGCTGTCCCTCTCACACTCACACAGTGCTGTCCCTCTCGCACTCACACAGTGCTGTCCCTCTCGCACTCACACAGTGCTGTCCCTCTCGCACTCGCACAGTGCTGTCCCTCTCGCACTCACACAGTGCTGTCCCTCTCGCACTCACACAGTGCCTGCCCTCTCACACTCACACAGTGCTGTCCCTTTCAATCTCACACAGTGCTGTCCCTCTCACACTCACACAGTGCTGTCCCTCTCGCACTCACACAGTGCTGTCCATTTCAATCTCACAGTGCTGTCCCTGTCACACTCACACAGTGCAGTCCATCTCACACTCACACAGTGCTGTCCCTGTCACACTCACACAGTGCTGTCCCTCTCGCACTCACACAGTGCTGTCCCTCTCACACTCACAAAGTGCTGTCCCTCTCGCACTCACACAGTGATGTCCCTCTCACACTCACACAGTGCTGTCCCTCTCGCACTCACACAGTGCTTTCCCTCGCTCACTCACAGTGCTGTCCCTCTTGCACTCACACAGTGATGTCCCGCTCGCACTCACACAGTGATGTCCCGCTAGCACTCACACAGTGCTGTCCCTCTCGCACTCACACAGTGCTGTCCCTCTCACACTCACAAAGTGCTGTCCCTCTCGCACTCACACAGTGATGTCCCTCTCACACTCACACAGTGCTGTCCCTCTCGCACTCACACAGTGCTTTCCCTCTCGCACTCACACAGTGCTGTCCCTCTCGCACTCACACAGTGCTGTCCCTCTCGCACTCACACAGTGCTGTCCCTCTCGCACTCACACAGTGCTGTCGCTCTCGCACTCACACAGTGCTGTCGCTCTCGCATTCACACAGTGCTGTCGCTCTCGCACTCACACAGTGCTGTCGCTCTCGCACTCACACAGTGCTGTCCCTCTCGCACTCACACAGTGCTGTCCCTCTCGCACTCACACAGTGCTGTCCCTCTCGCACTCACACAGTGCTGTCCCTCTCGCACTCACACAGTGCTGTCCCTCTCGCACTCACACAGTGCTGTCCCTCTCGCACTCACACAGTGCTGCCCTCTCGCACTCACACAGTGCTGTCCCTCTCGCACTCACACAGTGCTGTCCCTCTCGCACTCACACAGTGCTGTCCCTCTCGCACTCACACAGTGCTGTCCCTCTCGCACTCACACAGTGCTGTCCCTCTCGCACTCACACAGTGCTGTCCCTCTCGCACTCACACAGTGCTGTCCCTCTCGCACTCACACAGTGCTGTCCCTCTCGCACTCACACAGTGCTGTCCCTCTCGCACTCACACAGTGCTGTCCCTCTCGCACTCACACAGTGCTGTCCCTCTCGCACTCACACAGTGCTGTCCCTCTCACACTCACACAGTGCTGTCCCTTTCAATCTCACACATTGCTGTCCCTCTTGCACTCACACAGTGCTGTCCCTCTCGCACCCACAAAGTGCTGTCCATTTCAATCTCACACAGTGCTGTCCATCTCACACTGGGGCAGAACTGTCCTTCTCTCACTCACACAGTGCTGTCCCTATCACACACCCACAGTGCTCTCCGTCTCACACTTTCACAGTGCTGTCCCTGTCACACTCCCACAATGTTGTCCGTCTCACACTCTCACAGTGCTTGCCATCTCACACTCACACAGTGCTGTCCCTGTCACACACTCAGAGTGCTGTCCATCTCACACTCACACTGTGCTGTCCCTGTCACACTTACACAGTGCTGTCCCTGTCACACACACACAGTGCTCTCCTTCTCACACTTTCACAGTGCTGGCCCTGTCACACTCACACAATGTTCTCCGTCTCACACTCTCACACTGCTGTCTGTCTCACACTCACAGAGTTCTGTCCCTCTCACACTCACACAGTGGTGTCCATCTCACACTCACACAGTTCTGTCCCTGACACACACACAACGTGTTGTCCGTCTCACACTCACTCAGTGCTGTCCCTCTCACACTCACACAGTGCTGTCCATCTCACACTCACACAGTGCTGTCCCTCTCGCACTCACACAGTGCTGTCCCTCTCACACTCACACAGTGCTGTCCCTGTCACACACCCACAGTGCTCTCCGTCTCACACTTTCACAGTGCTGTCCCTGTCACACTCCCACAATGTTGTCCGTCTCACACTCTCACAGTGCTTGCCATCTCACACTCAAACAGTGGTGTCCCTGTCACACTTACACAGTGCTCTCCCTGTCACACTTACACAGTGCTCTCCCTGTCACACTTACACAGTGCTCTCCCTGTCACACTTACACAGTGCTGTCCCTGTCACACTCACACAGTGCTGCCAGCTCACACTCGCACAGTGCTGTCCCTGTCCTACTCACACAGTGCTGTCCCTCTAACACTCTCACTGTGCTGTCCATCTCACACTCACACAGTGCTGTCCCTTTCAATCTCACACTGTGCTGTCCCTCTCACACTCACACAGTGCTGTCCCTCTCACACTCACACAGTGCTGTCCCTCTCGCACTCACACAGTGCTGTCCCACTCGCACTCACACAGTGCTGTCCCTCTCGCACTCACACAGTGCTGTCCCTCTCGCACTCACACAGTGCTGTCCCTTTCAATCTCACACAGTGCTATCCCTCTCACACTCACACAGTGCTGTCCCTTTCAATCTCACACAGTGCTGTCCCTCTCGCACTCACACAGTGCTGTCCCTTTTGCACTCACACAGTGCTGTCCCTTTCAATCTCACACAGTGCTGTCCCTCTCACACTCACACAGTGCTGTCCCTTTCAATCTCACACAGTGCTGTCCCTCTTGCACTCACACAGTGCTGTCCATCTCACACTCACACAGTGCTGTCCCTTTCAATCTCACACAGTGCTGTCCCTCTCACACTCACACAGTGCTGTCCCTCTCGCACTCACACAGTGCTGTCCCTCTCGCACTCACACAGTGCTGTCCCTCTTGCACTCACACAGTGCTGTCCCTCTTGCACTCACACAGTGCTGTCCCTCTTGCACTCACACAGTGCTGTCCCTCTTGCACTCACACAGTGCTGTCCCTCTCGCGCTCACACAGTGATGTCCCTCTCGCACTCCCACTGTGCTGTCCCTCTTGCACTCACACAGTGCTGTCCCTTTCACACTCACACAGTGCTGTCCCTCTTGCACTCACACAGTGCTGTCCCTTTCAATCTCACACAGTGCTGTCCCTTTCAATCTCACACAGTGCTGTCCCTTTCAATCTCACACAGTGCTGTCCCTCTCGCACTCACACAGTGCTGTCCCTCTCGCACTCACACAGTGCTGTCCCTCTCGCACTCACACAGTGCTGTCCCTCTCGCACTCACACAGTGCTGTCCCTCTCGCACTCACACAGTGCTGTCCCTCTCGCACTCACACAGTGCTGTCCCTCTCGCACTCACACAGTGCTGTCCCTTTCAATCTCACACAGTGCTGTCCCTTTCAATCTCACACAGTGCTGTCCCTCTCGCACTCACACAGTGCTGTCCCTCTCGCACTCACACAGTGCTGTCCCTCTCGCACTCACACAGTGCTGTCCCTCTCGCACTCACACAGTGCTGTCGCTCTCGCACTCACACAGTTCTGTCGCTCTCGCACTCACACAGTGCTGTCCCTCTCACACTCACACAGTGCTGTCCCTCTTGCACTCACACAGTGCTGTCCCTTTCAATCTCACACAGTGCTGTCCCTTTCAATCTCACACAGTGCTGTCCCTTTCAATCTCACACAGTGCTGTCCCTCTCGCACTCACACAGTGCTGTCCCTCTCGCACTCACACAGTGCTGTCCCTCTCGCACTCACACAGTGCTGTCCCTCTCGCACTCACACAGTGCTGTCCCTCTCGCACTCACACAGTGCTGTCCCTCTCGCACTCACACAGTGCTGTCCCTCTTGCACTCACACAGTGCTGTCCCTTTCAATCTCACACAGTGCTGTCCCTCTCACACTCTCACAGTGCTGTCCCTTTCAATCTCACACAGTGCTGTCCCTCTTGCACTCACACAGTGCTGTCCATCTCACACTCACACAGTGCTGTGCCTTTCAATCTCACTCAGTGCTGTCCCTCTCACACTCACACAGTGCTGTCCCTGTCACACATTCTCATGTTATCCCACTCACACTCACACAGTGGTGTCCATCTCACACAGTTCTGTCCCTGTCACACACACAACGTGTTGTCCGTCTCACGCTCACACAGCGCTGTCCGTCTCACACTCTCACAGGGCTGTCCCTCTCGCACTCACACAGTGCTGTCCCTCTCGCACTCACACAGTGCTGTCCCTCTCGCACTCACACAGTGCTGTCCCTCTCGCACTCACTCAGTGCTGTCCCTCTCACACTCACACAGTGCTGTCCCTCTCACACTCACACAGTGCTGTCCCTCTTGCACTCACACAGTGCTGTCCCTTTCAATCTCACACAGTGCTGTCCCTCTCACACTCACACAGTGCTGTCCCTTTCAATCTCACACAGTGCTGTCCCTCTCGCACTCACACAGTGCTGTCCCTCTCGCACTCACACAGTGCTGTCCCTCTCGCACTCACACAGTGCTGTCCCTCTCGCACTCACACAGTGCTGTCCCTCTCGCACTCACACAGTGCTGTCCCTCTCGCACTCACACAGTGCTGTCCCTCTCGCACTCACACTGTGCTGTCCCTCTCGCACTCACACAGTGCTGTCCCTCTCGCACTCACACAGTGCTGTCCCTCTCTCACTCACACTGTGCTATCCCTCTCGCACTCACACAGTGCTGTCCCTCTCGCACTCACACAGTGCTGTCCCTCTCACACTCACACTGTGCTATCCCTCTCGCACTCACACAGTGCTGTCCCTCTCGCACTCACACAGTGCTGTCCCTCTCGCACTCACACAGTGCTGTCTCTCTCGCACTCACACAGTGCTGTCCCTCTCGCACTCACACAGTGCTGTCCCTCTCGCACTCACACAGTGCTGTCCCTCTCGCAGTCACACAGTGCTGTCCCTCTCGCACTCACACTGTGCTATCCCTCTCGCACTCACACAGTGCTGTCCCTCTCGCACTCACACAGTGCTGTCCCTCTCGCACTCACAAAGTGCTGTCCCTCGCGCACTCACAATGCTGTCCCTCTTGCACTCACACAGTGATGTCCCGCTCGCACTCACACAGTGCTGTCCCTTTCAATCTCACACATTGCTGTCCCTCTCGCACTCACACAGTGCTGTCCCTTTCAGTCTCACATAGTGCTGTCCCTCTCACACTCACACTGTGCTGTCCATTTCAGTCTCACACAGTGCTGTCCCTCTCGCACTCACACAGTGCTGTCCCTCTCACACTCACACAGTGCTGTCCCTCTCACACTCACACAGTGCTGTCCCTCTCACACTCACACAGTGCTGTCCATCTCACACTCACACAGTCCTGTCCTTCTCACACTCACACAATGCTGTCCCTCTTGCACTAACACACTGCTGTCCCTCTCACACTCACACAGTCCTGTCCTTCTCACACTCACACAGTGCTGTCCCTCTCGCACTCACACAGTGCTATCCCTTTCAATCTCACACAGTGCTGTCCCTCTCGCACTCACACAGTGCTGTCCCTCTCGCACTCACACAGTGCTGTCCCTCTCACACTCACACAGTGCTGTCCCTCTCACACTCACACAGTGCTGTCCCTCTCACACTCACACAGTGCTGTCCCTCTCACACTCACACAGTGCTGTCCCTCTCGCACTCACACAGTGCTATCCCTTTCAATCTCACACAGTGCTGTCCCTCTCGCACTCACACAGTGCTGTCCCTCTCGCACTCACACAGTGCTGTCCCTCTCGCACTCACACAGTGCTGTCCCTCTCGCACTCACACAGTGCTGTCCCTCTCGCACTCACACAGTGCTGTCCCTCTCGCACTCACACAGTGCTGTCCCTTTCAATCTCACACAGTGCTGTCCCTTTCAATCTCACACAGTGCTGTCCCTTTCAATCTCACACAGTGCTGTCCCTTTCAATCTCACACAGTGCTGTCCATCTCACACTCACACAGTGCTGTCCCTTTCAATCTCACACAGTGCTGTCCCTCTTGCACTCACACAGTGCTGTCCCTTTCAATCTCACACAGTGCTGTCCCTTTCAATCTCACACAGTGCTGTCACTCTCACACTCACACAGTGCTGTCCCTTTCAATCTCACAAAGTGCTGTCCATCTCGCACTCACACAGTGCTGTCCCTCTCGCACTCACACAGTGCTGTCCTTCTCACACTCACACAGTGCTGTCCCTCTCGCACTCACCAAGTGCTGTCCATTTCAATCTCACACAGTGCTGTCCCTCTCACACTCACACAGTGCTGTCCCTCTCACACTCACACAGTGCTGTCCCTCTCACACTCACACAGTGCTGTCCCTTTCAATCTCACACAGTGCTGTCCCTCTTGCACTCACACAGTGCTGTCCCTTTCAATCTCACACAGTGCTGTCCCTCTTGCACTCACACAGTGCTGTCCTTCTCAATCTCACACAGTGCTGTCCCTTTCAATCTCACACAGTGCTGTCCCTCTCGCACTGACACAGTGCTGTCCCTCTCGCACTGACACAGTGCTGTCCCTCTCGCACTCACACAGTGCTGTCCCTCTCGCACTCACACAGTGCTGTCCCTCTCGCACTCACACAGTGCTGTCCCTCTCGCACTCACACAGTGCTGTCCCTCTCGCACTCACACAGTGCTGTCCCTCTCGCACTCACACTGTGCTGTCCCTCTCGCACTCACACAGTGCTGTCCCTCTCGCACTCACACAGTGCTGTCCCTCTCGCACTCACACAGTGCTGTCCCTCTCGCACTCACACAGTGCTGTCCCTCTCGCACTCACACAGTGCTGTCCCTCTCGCACTCAGACAGTGCTGTCCCTCTCGCACTCACACAGTGCTGTCCCTCTCGCACTCACACAGTGCTGTCCCTCTCGCACTCACACAGTGCTGTCCCTCTCGCACTCACACAGTGCTGTCCCTCTCGCACTCACACAGTGCTGTCCCTCTCGCACTCACACAGTGCTGTCCCTCTCGCACTCACACAGTGCTGTCCCTCTCGCACTCACACAGTGCTGTCCCTCTCGCACTCACACAGTGCTGTCCCTTTCAATCTCACAAAGTGCTGTCCCTCTCGCACTCACAAAGTGCTGTCCCTCTCGCACTCACACAGTGCTGTCCCTTTCAATCTCACACAGTGCTGTCCCTCTCGCACTCACACAGTGCTGTCCCTTTCAATCTCTCACAGTGCTGTCCCTCTCGCACTCACACAGTGCTGTCCCTTTCAATCTCTCACAGTGCTGTCCCTCTCGCACTCACACAGTGCTGTCCCTTTCAATCTCACAAAGTGCTGTCCCTCTCGCACTCACAAAGTGCTGTCCCTCTCGCACTCACACAGTGCTGTCCCTTTCAATCTCACACAGTGCTGTCCCTCTCGCACTGACACAGTGCTGTCCCTCTCGCACTGACACAGTGCTGTCCCTCTCGCACTCACACAGTGCTGTCCCTCTCGCACTCACACAGTGCTGTCCCTCTCGCACTCACACAGTGCTGTCCCTCTCGCACTCACACAGTGCTGTCCCTCTCGCACTCACACAGTGCTGTCCCTCTCGCACTCACACAGTGCTGTCCCTCTCGCACTCACACAGTGCTGTCCCTCTCGCACTCACAAAGTGCTGTCCCTCTCGCACTCACAAAGTGCTGTCCCTCTCGCACTCACACAGTGATGTCCCTCTCGCACTCACACAGTGATGTCCCTCTCGCGCTCACACAGTGATGTCCCTCTCGCGCTCACACAGTGCTGTCCCTCTCGCGCTCACACAGTGCTGTCCCTCTCGCGCTCACACAGTGCTGTCCCTCTCGCGCACTCACAGTGCTGTCCCTCTCGCGCACTCACACAGTGCTGTCCCTCTCGCACTCACACAGTGCTGTCCCTCTCGCACTCACACAGTGCTGTCCCTCTCGCACTCACACAGTGCTGTCCCTCTCGCACTCACACAGTGCTGTCCCTCTCGCACTCACACAGTGCTGTCCCTCTCGCACTCACACAGTGCTGTCCCTCTCGCACTCACACAGTGCTGTCCATCTCACACTCACACAGTGCTGTCCCTTTCAATCTCACAGTGCTGTCCCTCTTGCACTCACACAGTGCTGTACCTTTCAATCTCACACAGTGCTGTCCCTCTCGCACTCACACAGTGCTGTCCCTCTCGCACTCACACAGTGATGTCCCGCTCGCACTCACAAAGTGCTGTCCCTCTCGCACTCACAAAGTGCTGTCCCTCTCGCACTCACAAAGTGCTGTCCCTCTCGCACTCACAAAGTGCTGTCCCTCTCGCACTCACAAAGTGCTGTCCCTCTCGCACTCACAAAGTGCTGTCCCTCTCGCACTCACAAAGTGCTGTCCCTCTCGCACTCACAAAGTGCTGTCCCTCTCGCACTCACACAGTGCTGTACCTTTCAATCTCACACAGTGCTGTCCATCTCACACTCACACAGTGCTGTCCCTTTCAATCTCACACATTGCTGTCCCTCTTGCACTCACACAGTGCTGTCCCTCTTGCACTCACACAGTGCTGTACCTTTCAATCTCACACAGTGCTGTCCATCTCACACTCACACAGTGCTGTCCCTTTCAATCTCACACATTGCTGTCCCTCTTGCACTCACACAGTGCTCTCCATCTCACACTCACACAGTGCTGTCCCTTTCAATCTCACACAGTGCTGTCCCTCTCACACTCACACAGTGCTGTCCCTCTCGCACTCACACAGTGCTGTCAATCTCACACTCACACAGTGTTGTCCCTCTTGCACTCACACAGTGCTGTCCATCTCACACTCACACGGTGCTGTCCCTTTCAATCTCACACAGTGCTGTCCATCTCACACTCACACAGTGCTGTCCCTTTCGATCTCACACAGTGCTGTCCCTCTCGCACTCACACAGTGCTGTCCCTCTCGCACTCACACAGTGCTGTCCCTCTCGCACTCACACAGTGCTCTCCTTCTCACACTCACACAGTGCTGTCCTTCTCACACTCACACAGTGCTGTCCCTCTCGCACTCACACAGTGCTGTCCTTCTCACACTCACACAGTGCTGTCCTTCTCACACTCACACAGTGCTGTCCCTCTCGCACTCACACAGTGCTGTCCCTTTCAATCTCACATAGTGCTGTCCCTCTCACACTCACACAGTCCTGTCCTTCTCACACTCACACAGTGCTGTCCTTCTCACACTCACACAGTGCTGTCCCTCTCGCACTCACACAGTGCTATCCCTTTCAATCTCACACAGTGCTGTCCCTCTCGCACTCACACAGTGCTATCCCTTTCAATCTCACACAGTGCTGTCCCTCTCGCACTCACTAAGTGCTGTCCATTTCAATCTCACACAGTGCTGTCCCTCTCGCACTCACACTGTGCTGTCCCTCTCGCACTCACACAGTGCTGTCCCTCTCACACTCACACAGTGATGTCCCTCTCACACTCACACAGTGATGTCCCTCTCACACTCACACAGTGATGTCCCTCTCACACTCACACAGTGCTGTCCCTCTCGCACTCACAAAGTGCTGTCCATTTCAATGTCACACAGTCCTGTCCATCTCACACTGGGGCAGAGCTGTCCTTCTCACACTCACACAGTGCTGTCCTTCTCACACTCACACAGTGCTGTCCCTCTCGCACTCACAAAGTGCTGTCCATTTCAATCTCACACAGTGCTGTCCCTCTCGCACTCACACAGTGCTGTCCCTCTCGCACTCACACAGTGCTGTCCCTCTCACACTCACACAGTGATGTCCCTCTCACACTCACACAGTGATGTCCCTCTCACACTCACACAGTGCTGTCCCTCTCGCACTCACACAGTGCTGTCCCTCTCGCACTCACACAGTGCTGTCCCTCTTGCACTCACACAGTGCTGTCCCTCTTGCACTCACACAGTGCTGTCCCTCTTGCACTCACACAGTGCTGTACCTTTCAATCTCACACAGTGCTGTCCATCTCACACTCACACAGTGCTGTCCCTTTCAATCTCACACATTGCTGTCCCTCTTGCACTCACACAGTGCTGTCCCTCCTGCACTCACACAGTGCTGTACCTTTCAATCTCACACAGTGCTGTCCCTCTCGCACTCACAAAGTGCTGTCCCTCTCACACTCACAAAGTGCTGTCCCTCTCGCACTCACAAAGTGCTGTCCCTCTCGCACTCACAAAGTGCTGTCCCTCTCGCACTCACAAAGTGCTGTCCCTCTCGCACTCACAAAGTGCTGTCCCTCTCGCACTCACAAAGTGCTGTCCCTCTCGCACTCACAAAGTGCTGTCCCTCTCGCACTCACAAAGTGCTGTCCCTCTCGCACTCACACAGTGATGTCCCTCTCGCACTCACACAGTGATGTCCCTCTCGCACTCACACAGTGATGTCCCTCTCGCACTCACACAGTGATGTCCCTCTCGCACTCACACAGTGCTGTCCCTCTCGCACTCACACAGTGATGTCCCTCTCGCACTCACACAGTGCTGTCCCTCTCGCACTCACACAGTGCTGTCCCTCTCGCACTCACACAGTGCTGTCCCTCTCGCACTCACACAGTGCTGTCCCTCTCGCACTCACACAGTGCTGTCCCTCTCGCACTCACACAGTGCTGTCCCTCTCGCACTCACACAGTGCTGTCCCTCTCGCACTCACACAGTGCTGTCCCTCTCGCACTCACACAGTGCTGTCCCTCTCGCACTCACACAGTGCTGTCCCTCTCGCACTCACACAGTGCTGTCCCTCTCGCACTCACACAGTGCTGTACCTTTCAATCTCACACAGTGCTGTCCATCTCACACTCACACAGTGCTGTCCCTTTCAATCTCACACATTGCTGTCCCTCTTGCACTCACACAGTGCTGTCCCTCTTGCACTCACACAGTGCTGTACCTTTCAATCTCACACAGTGCTGTCCCTCTCGCACTCACACAGTGATGTCCCGCTCGCACTCACAAAGTGCTGTCCCTCTCGCACTCACACAGTGCTGTACCTTTCAATCTCACACAGTGCTGTCCATCTCACACTCACACAGTGCTGTCCATCTCACACTCACACAGTGCTGTCCCTTTCAATCTCACACATTGCTGTCCCTCTTGCACTCACACAGTGCTGTCCCTCTTGCACTCACACAGTGCTGTACCTTTCAATCTCACACAGTGCTGTCCCTCTCGCACTCACACAGTGATGTCCCGCTCGCACTCACAAAGTGCTGTCCCTCTCGCACTCACAAAGTGCTGTCCCTCTCGCACTCACACAGTGCTGTACCTTTCAATCTCACACAGTGCTGTCCATCTCACACTCACACAGTGCTGTCCCTTTCAATCTCACACATTGCTGTCCCTCTTGCACTCACACAGTGCTGTCCCTCTTGCACTCACACAGTGCTGTACCTTTCAATCTCACACAGTGCTGTCCATCTCACACTCACACAGTGCTGTCCCTTTCAATCTCACACAGTGCTGTCCATCTCACACTCACACAGTGCTGTCCCTTTCAATCTCACACATTGCTGTCCCTCTTGCACTCACACAGTGCTCTCCATCTCACACTCACACAGTGCTGTCCATTTCAATCTCACACAGTGCTGTCCCTCTCACACTCACACAGTGCTGTCCCTCTCGCACTCACACAGTGCTGTCAATCTCACACTCACACAGTGCTGTCCCTCTCGCACTCACACAGTGCTGTCCATTTCAATCTCACACAGTGCTGTCCCTCTTGCACTCACACAGTGCTGTACCTTTCAATCTCACACAGTGCTGTCCATCTCACACTCACACAGTGCTGTCCCTTTCAATCTCACACATTGCTGTCCCTCTTGCACTCACACAGTGCTCTCCATCTCACACTCACACAGTGCTGTCCATTTCAATCTCACACAGTGCTGTCCCTCTCACACTCACACAGTGCTGTCCCTCTCACACTCACACAGTGCTGTCCCTCTCGCACTCACACAGTGCTGTCAATCTCACACTCACACAGTGTTGTCCCTCTTGCACTCACACAGTGCTGTCCATCTCACACTCACACAGTGCTGTCCCTTTCAATCTCACACAGTGCTGTCCATCTCACACTCACACAGTGCTGTCCCTTTCGATCTCACACAGTGCTGTCCCTCTCGCACTCACACAGTGCTGTCCCTCTCGCACTCACACAGTGCTGTCCTTCTCACACTCACACAGTGCTGTCCCTCTCGCACTCACACAGTGCTATCCCTTTCAATCTCACATAGTGCTGTCCCTCTCGCACTCACACAGTGCTGTCCTTCTCACACTCACACAGTGCTGTCCTTCTCACACTCACACAGTGCTGTCCTTCTCACACTCACACAGTGCTGTCCCTCTCGCACTCACACAGTGCTGTCCCTTTCAATCTCACATAGTGTTGTCCCTCTCACACTCACACAGTCCTGTCCTTCTCACACTCACACAGTGCTGTCCTTCTCACACTCACACAGTGCTGTCCCTCTCGCACTCACACAGTGCTGTCCTTCTCACACTCACACAGTGCTGTCCCTCTCGCACTCACAAAGTGCTGTCCATTTCAATCTCACACAGTGCTGTCCCTCTCGCACTCACACAGTGCTGTCCCTCTCGCACTCACACAGTGCTGTCCCTCTCGCACTCACACAGTGCTGTCCCTCTCGCACTCACACAGTGATGTCCCTCTCGCACTCACACAGTGCTCTCCTTCTCACACTTTCACAGTGCTGTCCCTGTCACACTCACACAATGTTCTCCGTCTCACACTCACACAGTGTTTTCCATCTCACACTCACACAGTGCTGTCCCTATCAATCTCACACAGTGCTGTCCCTTTCAATCTCACACAGTGCTGTCCCTCTCACACTCACACAGTGCTGTCCCTTTCAATCTCACACAGTGCTGTCCCTCTCGCACTCACACAGTGCTGTCCTTCTCACACTCACACAGTGCTGTCCTTCTCACACTCACACAGTGCTGTCCTTCTCACACTCACACAGTGCTGTCCTTCTCACACTCACACAGTGCTGTCCCTCTCGCACTCACAAAGTGCTGTCCATTTCAATCTCACACAGTGCTGTCCCTCTTGCACTCACACAGTGCTGTCCCTCTCACACTCACACAGTGCTGTCCCTCTCACACTCACACAGTGCTGTCCCTCTCACACTCACACAGTGCTGTCCCTTTCAATCTCACACAGTGCTGTCCCTCTTGCACTCACACAGTGCTGTCCCTTTCAATCTCACACAGTGCTGTCCCTCTTGCACTCACACAGTGCTGTCCTTCTCAATCTCACAGTGCTGTCCCTTTCGATCTCACACAGTGCTGTCCCTCTCGCACTGACACAGTGCTGTCCCTCTCGCACTGACACAGTGCTGTCCCTCTCGCACTGACACAGTGCTGTCCCTCTCGCACTGACACAGTGCTGTCCCTCTCGCACTGACACAGTGCTGTCCCTCTCGCACTGACACAGTGCTGTCCCTCTCGCACTGACACAGTGCTGTCCCTCTCGCACTGACACAGTGCTGTCCCTCTCGCACTGACACAGTGCTGTCCCTCTCGCACTGACACAGTGCTGTCCCTCTCGCACTGACACAGTGCTGTCCCTCTCGCACTCACACAGTGCTGTCCCTCTCGCACTCACACAGTGCTGTCCCTCTCGCACTCACACAGTGCTGTCCCTCTCGCACTCACACAGTGCTGTCCCTCTCGCACTCACACAGTGCTGTCCCTCTCGCACTCACACAGTGCTGTCCCTCTCGCACTCACACAGTGCTGTCCCTCTCGCACTCACACAGTGCTGTCCCTCTCGCACTCACACAGTGCTGTCCCTCTCGCACTCACACAGTGCTGTCCCTCTCGCACTCACACAGTGCTGTCCCTCTCGCACTCACACAGTGCTCTCCCTCTCGCACTCACACAGTGCTCTCCCTCTCGCACTCACACAGTGCTCTCCCTCTCGCACTCACACAGTGCTCTCCCTCTCGCACTCACACAGTGCTCTCCCTCTCGCACTCACACAGTGCTCTCCCTCTCGCACTCACACAGTGCTCTCCCTCTCGCACTCACACAGTGCTCTCCCTCTCGCACTCACACAGTGCTCTCCCTCTCGCACTCACACAGTGCTCTCCCTCTCGCACTCACACAGTGCTCTCCCTCTCGCACTCACACAGTGCTCTCCCTCTCGCACTCACACAGTGCTCTCCCTCTCGCACTCACACAGTGCTCTCCCTCTCGCACTCACACAGTGCTCTCCCTCTCGCACTCACACAGTGCTCTCCCTCTCGCACTCACACAGTGCTCTCCCTCTCGCACTCACACAGTGCTCTCCCTCTCGCACTCACACAGTGCTCTCCCTCTCGCACTCACACAGTGCTCTCCCTCTCGCACTCACACAGTGCTCTCCTCTCGCACTCACACAGTGCTCTCCCTCTCGCACTCACACAGTGCTCTCCCTCTCGCACTCACACAGTGCTCTCCCTCTCGCACTCACACAGTGCTCTCCCTCTCGCACTCACACAGTGCTCTCCCTCTCGCACTCACACAGTGCTCTCCCTCTCGCACTCACACAGTGCTCTCCCTCTCGCACTCACACAGTGCTCTCCTTCTCGCACTTTCACAGTGCTGTCCCTGTCACACTCACACAATGTTCTCCGTCTCACACTCACACAGTGTTGTCCATCTCACACTTATTCATTGCTGTTCCTCTCACACTCACACAGTGCTCTCCTTCTCACACTTATTCATTGCTGTTCCTCTCACACTCACACAGTGCTCTCCTCCTCACACATTCACAGTTCTGTCCCTGTTACACTCACACAATGTTCTCCGTCTCACACTCACACAGTGTTGTCCATCTCACACGCATTCATTGCTGTCTATCTCACACTCACAGTGCTGTCCGTCTCACACTCACACAGTGCTGTCCCTCTCGCACTCACACAGTGCTGTCCCTCTCGCACTCACACAGTGCTGTCCCTCTCGCACTCACACAGTGCTGTCCCTCTCGCACTCACACAGTGCTGTCCCTCTCGCACTCACACAGTGCTGTCCCTCTCGCACTCACACAGTGCTGTCCCTCTCGCACTCACACAGTGCTGTCCCTCTCGCACTCACACAGTGCTGTCCCTTTCAATCTCACACAGTGCTCTCCGTCTCTCACTTTCACAGTGCTGTCCGTCTCACACTCTCACAGTGATGTCCATCTCACACTGGGGCAGAACTGTCCTTCTCACACTCACACAGTGCTGTCACTGTCACACACCCACAGTGCTCTCCGTCTCACACTTTCACAGTGCTGTCCCTGTCACACTCCCACAATGTTGTCCGTCTCACACTCTCACAGTGCTTGCCATCTCACACTCACACAGTGCTGTCCCTGTCACACTCACACAGTGCTGTCCCTGTCACACTCACGCAGTGCTGCCGGCTCACACTCGCACAGTGCTGTCCCTGTCACACTTACACAGTGCTGTCCCTGTCACACTCACACAGTGCTGCCGGCTCACACTCGCACAGTGCTGTCCCTGTCACACTCGCACATTGCTGTCCCTGTCACACTCTCACAGTGCTGTCCATCTCACACTCGGGCAGAACTGTCCGTCTCACACTGACACAGTGCTGTCCCTGTCTCACACACACAGTGCTCTCCGTCTCACACTTTCACAGTGCTGTCCCTGTCACACTCACACAGTGCTTTCCCTGTCACTCACACACAGTGCTCTCCGTCTCACACTTTCACAGTGCTGTCCCTGTCACACTCACACAGTGCTGTCCGTCTCACGTACACACAATGCTGTCAGTCTCGCACTCACACAGTGCTGTCCATCTCACGCTCACACAGTGCTGTCCGTCTCACACTCACACAGTGCTGTCCGTCTCACACTCACACAGTGCTGTCCCTGTCACACCAACACCGTTTTGTCCGTCTCACACTCACGTAGTGCTGTCCATCTCACGCTCACACAGTGCTGTCCATCTCACACTCACACAATGCTGTCCCTGTCACACCAACACCGTTTTTTCCGTCTCACACTCACACTGTGCTGTCCCTCTCATACACGCACAGTGCTGTCCATCTCACGCTCGCACACTGCCGTCCCTCTCACACTCACACACTGCTGTCCCTTTCACACTCACACAGTGCTGTCCCTCTCACACTCACAGTGTTGTCCCTCTCACACTCACACAGTGCTGTCAGTCTCACACTCACACAGTGCTGTCCCTGTCACACTCTCACAGTGCTGTCCATCTCACTTTCACACAGTGCTGTCCCTCTCACACTCACACAGTGCTCTCCTTCTCACACTTTCACAGTGCTGTCCCTGTCACACTCACACAATGTTCTCCGTCTCACACTCACACAGTGTTGTCCATCTCACACGCATTCATTGCTGTCTATATCACACTCACACAGTGCTGTCCGTCTCACACTCACACAGTGCTGTTCCTGTCACTTTCGCACTTTTCTGTCCGTCTCACACTCACAGTGCTGTTCATCTCGCACTCATCAGTGCTGTTCCTGTCACTTTCGCACTTTGCTGTCCCTCTCACACTCACACAGTGCTATCCGTCTCACACTCGCACAGTGCTGTTCATGTTACTTTCGCACTTTGCTGTCCGTCTCACACTCACACAGTGCTGTCCGTCTCACACTCACACAGTGCTGTTCCTTTTACTTTCGCACTTTGCTGTCCGTCTCACGCTCACACAGTGCTGTTCATCTCGCATTCACACAGTGCTGTTCATCTCGCACTCACACAGTGCTGTTCCTGTCACTTTCGCACTTTGCTGTCCGTCTCTCACTCTCACAGTGCTGTCTGTCTCAACCTCACCCAGTGTTGTCTGTCTCTCACTAACACGCTGTTGTCCGTCTCACACTCACATATTGCTATCCCTTTCACACTCACACGGTGATTAGATTAGAGATACAGCACTGAAACAGGCCCTTCGGCCCACCGAGTCTGTGCCGAACATCAACCACCCATTTATACTAATCCTATACTCCTACCAAACATCCCCACCTGTCCCTATATTTCCCTACCACCTACCTATACTAGTGACAATTTATAATGGCCAATTTACCTCTCAACCTGTCCCTGTCACACTGACACAGTGCTGTCCCTGTCACACTGACACAGTGCTGTCCCTGTCACACTGACACAGTGCTGTCCCTGTCACACTCACACAGTGCTGTCCGTCTCACACTCTCACAGTGCTGTCCCTGTGACACTCTGTGTTTTCCGCCTCACAGTCACACAGTGCTGTCCCTGACACACTTACACAGTGCTGTCTCGCTCACACTCACTTAGTGCTGTCCGTCTCACGCTCTGACAGTGCAGTCCCTGTCACTCTCACACACTGTTGTCCGTCTCACACTCACGCAGTGCTGTCCGTCTCACACTCACACAGTGCTGTCCCTGTCACACTCACACAGTGCTGTCCCTGTCACACTCACACAGTGCTGTCCCTGTCACACTCACACAGTGCTGTCCCTGTCACACTCACACAGTGCTGTCCCTGTCACACTCACACAGTGCTGTCCCTGTCACACTCACACAGTGCTGTCCCTGTCACACTCACACAGTGCTGTCCCTGTCACACTCACACAGTGCTGTCCCTGTCACACTCACACAGTGCTGTCCCTGTCACACTCACACAGTGCTGTCCCTGTCACACTCACACAGTGCTGTCCGCCTCTCACTCACACAGTGTTGTCTGTCTCACTTTCACACAGTGTTGTCTGTCTCACTTTCACACAGTGTTGTCTGTCTCACTTTCACACAGTGTTGTCCGTCTCACACTCACTCAGTGTTGTCCTTCTCACACTCACACAGTGCTGTCTGTCTCGCACTCACACATTGCTGTCCCTGCCACACTCACACAGTGCTGTCCGTCTCACACTCTCACAGTGCTGTCCGTCTCACACCGACACAGTGCTGTCCCTGTCGTACCCACACTGTGCTGTTCCTCTCACACTCACACAGTGTTGTCTGTCTCACACAAACTAATTTGTCAGGGTGATGGGATACAGAGTGGAGATACAGTAGGGGGTGATGCACAGTCAAATATAGAAGACAAACTGAGTTAGTCTGGAAGGCAGAGCAAATACAGACCTGTTAAGGCACAAGTGAAAAATGCAAGGCTGGATTTATCTATTTTAACGTATGGAGTCTTACTAAGGCAGATGAATTGAGGGTGTTGATTATCACATGGGATTATGATATTATTGCTATCACAGAGACATGGTTGAGGGAGGGGCAGGACTGGCAGCTCAATATTCCAGGATATAGAATCTTCAGGCGTGACAGGGGAGGGGATATAAGCGGAGGTGGAATTGCACTGTTGATCAAGGAGTCAATTACTGCAGTAAGGAGGGATGATATTTTAGAGGGTTCCTCAAATAAGGCCATATGGGTAGAACTTAAAAACAAAAAGTGGGCAATCACTTGGCTGGGAGTGTACTATCGACCTTCAAACTGTTCGGGAGAGATAGAGGAGCAGATATGTAGGCAAATCACAGAAATGTAAAAATAATAGGGGAATAATAGTCGGGGATTTCAACTTCCCCAATATCAACTGGGATAGTCTTAGTGCAAAAGGGTTAAAAGGGGCGGAATTCTTAAAGTGCATACAGGAGAGCTTTTTGAGCCAGTACGTAGAAAGTCCTACAAGAGAAGGAGTGGTACTGGACCTAATCCTGGGGAATGAAGCTGGTCAAGTGGTAGAAGTATTGACTGGGACCGCCTTTGTGCTAAGGGATCAGATGGGGAAGAATTTGGTCAGTGTTTCCAGGATAGTTTTCTGAAGCAGTATGTGGATGGCCCTACTAGAGAAGGGGCTACACTCGACCTCCTCTTCGGAAATGAGGCTGGGCAGGTGGTTGATGTGTCAGTGGGGGAGCACTTTGGGACCAATGACTATAACTCTATTAACTTCAAGATAGTTATGGAAAAGTATAGGACTCGTCCTCAAGTTGAAGTCCTAAATTGGGGGAAGGCTAATTTCGATAATCAGACAGGAAGTCTCAAAAGTTGAATGGGAGAGGCTGTTTACAGGGAAAGGGACGTCTGGCAAGTGGGAGGCTTTTAAAAGTGAGATAGGAAGAGTTCAGGGCCGGCATGTTCCTGTTAGATGGAAGGGCAAGGCAGCTGGGATCGAGCGAGTCCCTCGAGGAGTAGAGGGGATGTAGGACTACACTTAAGGAAATTAGGAGGGTGAAAAGGGGCCATGAGATTTCCCTGGCAGATAAGATAAAGGAGAATCTTAAAGGATTCTATAAGTATACTAAGGGTAAAAGTGTGGCAATCTATGTGTGGAGCCACGGGAAATGGGCGAGGTCTTAAATGAATATTTCTCGTCCGTATTTACCGTGGAGAAGGTCATGGAAGCTAGTGAGTTCAAGGGAGGGAACACCGATATCCTGGAGCATATCAACATTACAAAGGAGGATGTGTTGGGGGTTTTGAAGTGCATTAAGGTGGATAAATCCTCAGGGCCTGACCAGGTGTATCCTAGGCTGCTATGGGAAGCAAGGGAGGAGATTGCTGGGGCCCCGGCAGAGATTCTTGTATCATCGTTAGCCACGGGTGAGGTACCGGAAGACTGGAGGATAGCTAATGTTGTGCCTTTATTTAAGAAGGGCAGCAGAGATAAGCCAGGGAGCTACAGGCCGGTGAGCCTTACATCAGTGGTGGGAAAGTTATTGGAAGGGATTCTGAGAGACAGGATTTATATGCATTTGGAAAGGCATGGTCTGATTAGGGATAGTCAGCATGGCTTTGTGCATGGGAAATCATGTCTCACGAATTTGATTGAGTTTTTCGAGGAGGTGACCAAGAGGATTGATGAGGGCAGGGAGATGAATGTTGTCTACATGGACTTCAGCAAGGCCTGTGACAAGATCCCGCATGGTAGGCTGGTCCAGAAGATTCAAACACATGGGATCCAGGGTGAGCCAACAAATTGGATACAAAATTGGCTTGGTGACAGGAGGCAGAGGGTGGTAGTGGAGGGTTGTTTTTCAGATTGGAGGCCGGTGACCAGTGGTGTGCTGCAGGGATCAGTGCTGGGCTCTCTGTTGTTTGTCATATATATTAATGTCTTGGATGTGAATGTAAAGGGCATGATTAGTAAGTTTGCAGATGACACCAAAATTGGTGGTATAGTGGACAGTGAAGAAGGCTGTCTCAGGTTACAACAGGATATAGATCAACTGGGAAAGTGGGCAAGGGAGTGGCAAATGGAATTTAACGCAGACAAGTGCGAAGTGATGCATTTTGGGAAGTTAAACCAGGGCAGGACATATACAGTGAATGGCAGGGCCCTGGGGAGTGTTGTTGAGCAGAGAGACCTTGGGGTGCAAGTACATAGTTCCCTGAAAGTGGCAACACAGGTAGACAGGGTGGTGAAAAAGGCATATGGCATGCTTGCCTTCATCGGCCGAAGTACTGAGTACAAGAGTTGGGACGTCATGTTACAGTTGTACATAACGTTGGTTAGGCTGCATTTGGAGTACTGTGTGCAGTTCTGGTCGCCACACTACAGGAAAGATGTGATTAAGCTGGAGAGGGTGTAGAAAAGATTCACAAGGATGTTGCCTGGTTTGGAGGGCTTGAGTTACAAAGAGAGATTGGATAGGCTGGGTCTATTTTCCCTGGAGCGAAGGAGGCTGAGAGGGGACATGATAGAGGTGTATAAAATTATGAGAGGCATAGATAGGGTAGATAGCCAGAGTCTGTTTCCCATGGTAGGGGTGACTAAAACTAGAAGGCATAGATTTAAGATGAGAGGGAGGAGGTTTAAAGGGGATCAAAGGGGTAAATTTTTCACACCAAGAATAGTGAGTATCTGGAATGAGCTGCCTGAGGAGGTGGTGGAGGCAGGAACAGTAGCAACATTTAAGAGGCATCTGGACAGGTACTTGAATGAGCAAGGCATAGAGGGATATGGAATTAATGCAGGCAGGTGGGATTAGTATAGATAGGCATTATGGTCGGCATGGACGAGGTGGGCCGAAGGGCCTGTTTTTATGTTGTATGACTCTTTGAATATGACTCTATCAGTGTCAGTCAGTGGGGGATCATTTCGGGGATGGTGACCATAACTCCGTAAGATTTAAGGTAGTTATGGAAAAGGACAAAGACGGGCTAGAAATAAAGGTACTGAATTGGGGGAAGGCCGATTTCAATTTGATAAAACAGGATCTGGCCAAAGCGGACTGGGAGCAGCTACTTGTCGGAAAGTCTACATCAGACCAGTGGGATCTTTCAAAGAGGAAATAGTGAGAGTTCAGGGCCAACATGTTCCCGTAAAGGTGAAGGGTAGGACCAATAAGTCCAAGGAACCCTGGATGTCAAGGGATATAGAGGATTGGGTAAGGAAAAAAAAGGAGGCTGATGGCAGATTCGGAGTACTGAAAACAGTGGAGAACCTAGAGGAGTATAGAAAGTGTAGGGGGGTACTTAAAAAAGTAACGAGGAGAGTGAAGAGGGGATATGAAGAAACAATGGCGGGCAAGATAAAGAAAAATCCTAAGGCATTTTATAACTATATTAAGGGTAAGAGGATAACCAGGGACAGAATGGGGCCATTTAGGGGCCAAAGTGGCAATCTGTGTGTGGAGCTGGAGGACATAGGTGAGGTTTTAAATGATTACTTTTCATCTGTGTTCACTTTGGAGAAGGACCATGTCGGTGCAGAGATCAGGGAGGGGGATTGTGATATACTTGAACATATTAGCATTGAAAGGGAGGAAGTTTTCCCTGTTTTGGCGAGCTTAAAAGTGGATAAATCCCCAGGCCCAGATGAGATGTATCCCAGGCTGTTATGTGAGGCAAGGGAGGAGATAGCAGGGGCTCTGACACAAATTTTCAAATCCTCTCTGGCCACAGGAGAGGTACCGGAGGACTGGAGGACAGCGAATGCGGTACCATTATTCAAGAAGGATAGCAGGGATAAACCAGGTAATTACAGGCCGGTGAGTCTAACATCAGTGGTAGGGAAAATATTGGAAAAAATTCTGAGGGACAGGATAAATTTCTACTTAGTGAAGCAGGGATTAATCGAGGATAATCGGCACGACTTTGTCAGGGGAACATCGTGTCCAACAAATTTGTTTTTTGAGGAGCTGATTAGATGTGTAGATGAGGGTAAAGCAGTTGATGTAGTCTACATGGACTTCAGTAAGGCTTTTGATAAGGTCCCGCATGGGAGATTGTATAAGAAGGTAAGAGCCCATAGGATCCAGGGCAATTTGGCAAATTGGAGCCAAAATTGGCTTATGGGCAGGAGGCAGAGGGTGATGGTCGAGGGTTGTTTTTACGATAGGACTGAACAGATCGGTGCTGGGACCTTGCTGTTTGTAGTGTACATTAATGATTTAGGCGTGAATATAGGAGGTAGATAGGAGGAATAACCTGTCTCTCGATGCAGAAATCAACAAGCGCATGGGAAAGGCTTCCACTGCTATGTCCAGACTGGCCAAGAGAGTGTGGGAAAATGGCGCACTGACACGGAACACAAAAGTCCGAGTGTATCAAGCCTGTGTCCTCAGTACTTTGCTCTACGGCAGCGAGGCATGGACAACGTATGTCAGCCAAGAGCAACGTCTCAATTCATTCCATCTTCGCTGCCTCCAGAGAATCCTTGGCATCAGGTGGCAGGACCGTATCTCCAACACAGAAGTCCTTGAGGCGGCCAACATCCCCAGCTTGTACACACTACTGAGCCAGCGGCGCTTGAGATGGCTTGGCCATGTGAGCCGCATGGAAGATGGCAGGATCCCCTAGGACACATTGTACAGCGAGCTCGTCACTGGTATCAGACCCACCGGCCGTCCATGTCTCCGCTTTAAAGACGTCTGCAAACGCGACATGAAGTCCTGTGACATTGACCACAATTCGTGGGAGTCAGTTTACGGCGGGCAGCCGTAAATGCGGGGCTAAAGTGTGGCGAGTCGAAGAAACTTAGCAGTTGGCAGGAAAAAAGACAAAAGCACAAGGGGAGAGCCAACTGCGAAACAGCCCCGACAACCAATTTTATCTGCAGCACCTGTGGAAGAGTCTGTCACTCTAGAATTGGCCTTTATAGCCACTCCAGGTGCTGCTTCACAAACCACTGACCACCTCCAGGCGCTTACCCATTGTCTCCCGAGACAAGGAGGCCAAAGAAGAAGAAGAATAGGAGGTATGATCAGTAAGTTCGCAGATGACACGAAAATTGGTGATGTCGTAAATAGTGAGGAGGAAAGCCTTAGATTACAGGACGATATAGATGGGCTGGTAAGTTGGGCAGAGCAGTGGCAAATGGAATTTAATCCTTAGAAGTGTGCGGTGATGCATTTTGGGAAGACTAACAAGGCAAGAGAATATACAATGGATGGTAGGACCCTGGGAAGTACAGAGGATCAGAGGGGCCTTGGGGTGCTTGTCCATAGATCACTGAAGGCAGCAGCACAGGTAGAAAAGGTGGTTAGAAACATAGAAGCATAGAAAAATAGGAGCAGGAGTAAGCCATTCAGCCCTTCGAGCCATTCAATACGATTATAGCTGATCATCCAAACTCAGTACCCTGTCCCTGCTCTCTCCCCATTTCCCTTGATCCCTTTAGCCCTAAGAACTATATCTAACTCTTTCTTGAATATATTTAATGATTTAGCCTCAACTGCTTTCTGTGGTAGAGAATTAGGAAGGCATATGGGATACTTGCCTTTATTAGCCAAGGCATAGAAAACGTTAACTCTGCTTCTCTTTCCACAGATGCTGCCAGACCTGCTGAGTGAATCCAGCATTTCTTGTTTTTGTGTCATAGAATATAAGAGCAGGGAGGTTATGATGGAGCTGTATAAAATGCTAGTTAGGCCACAGCTGGAATACTGTGTACAGTTCTGGGCACCACACTATAGGAAGGATGTGATTGCACTGGAGAGGGTGCAGAGGAGATTCACCAGGATGTTGCCTGGGCTGGAGCATTTCAGCTATGAAGAGAGACTGGATAAGCTAGGGTTGTTTTCCTTAGAACAGAGAAGCCTGAAGGGGGACCTGATTGAGGTATACAAATGTATGAGGGGCATAGATAGGGTAGATAGGAAGAAATGTTTTCCCTTAGTGGAGGGGTCAATAACCAGGGGGCATAGATTCAAGGTAAGGTTAGAGGGAATTTGAAGAAAAATATTTTCACCCAGAAGGTGGTTGGAATCTGGAACGCACTGCCTGAACGGGTGGTAGAGGCAGGAACCCTCACAACATTGAAGAAGTATTTAGATGAGCACTTGAAATGCCATAGCATACAAGGCTATTGGCCAAGTGCTGGAAAATGGGATTAGAATAGATACGTGTTTGATGGCTGGCATGGACACGATGGGCCGAAGGGCCTGTTTCTGTGCTGTATAACTCTATGACTCTGTGACTCTAAGGGGTTCAGAGTAAACATGTTCCCACAAAGAAAAACGGTCAGACGGCCAAATCTAGAGCCCCATGGATGTCAAGGAGCTTACAGGGTAAGATAAGGCAGAAAAGGAAAGCTTATGTCCGACACCGAGAACTCACTATTACAGAAAACCGAGAGGAGTTTAGAAAGTGGAGGGGTGAAATCAAAAAGGAAATTAGGAAAGCAAAGAAAGGGCATGAAAGAATATTGGCAAGCAAAATCAAGGTGAACCCAAAGATGTTTTATCAATACATTAAGAGTAAGAGGATAACTAAGGAGAGAGTAGGGTCCAGAAAAGACCAAAAAGGTAACCTACATGTAGGGGCGGAAGATGTTGGTGTTGTTCTTAATGAATACTTCGTTTCTGTTTTCACAAAAGAGGGGGATGATGCAGTTATTGTAGTTGAGGAGGAGTGTGAAGCATTGGATGTGATAAATATAGGGAGAGAGGAGGTATTAGTGGGATTAGCATCTTTGAAAGTTGATAAATCACCAGGGCCGGATGAAATGTACCCTAGGCAGTTAAAAGAAGCAAGAGAGGAAATAGCAGAAGGTCTGACCATCATTTTCCAGTCCTCACTGGATACAGGTGTGGTGCTGTAGGATTGGAGAACTGCTAACGTTTAACCTCTGTTTAAAAAGGGAGCGAAGGATAGACAGAAAAATTGCAGGCCAGTCAATCTAATCTCAGTAGTGGGCAAATTATTGGAATCAATTCTGAGAGACAGGATAAACTGTCACTTAGAAAGACACAGGTTAATCAAGGATAGTCAGCATGGATTTGTTAAGGGAAGATTTTGTTTGACCAACTAAAAGAACAAAGAACAGTACAGCACAGGAACAGGCCATTCGGCCCTCCAAGCCTGCGCCGATCTTGATGCCTGCCTAAACTAAAACCTTCTGCACTTCCGGGGTCCATATCCCTCTATTCCCTTCCTATTCATGTATTTGTCAAGATGCCTCTTAAACGTCGCTATCGTATCTGCTTCCACCACCTCCCCCGGCAGCAAGTTCCAGGCACTCACCACCCTCTGTGTAAAAAAACTTGCCTCGCACATCCCCTCTAAACTTTGCCCCTCGCACCTTAAACCTATGTCCCCTAGTAACTGACTCTTCCACCCTGGGAAAAATCTTCTGACTATCCACTCTGTCCATGCCGCTCATAACTTTGTAAACCTCTATCATGTCGCCCCTCCACCTCCGTCGTTCCAGTGAAAACAATCCTAGTTTTTCCAACCTCTCCTCATAGCTAATGCCCTCCAGACCAGGCAACATCCTGGTAAACCTCCTCTGTACCCTCTCCAAAGCCTCCACATCCTTCTGGTAGTATGGAGACCAGAATTGCACGCAATATTCTAAGTGTGGCCTAACTAAGGTTCTGTACAGCTGCAACATGACTTGCCAATTTTTATACTCTATGCCCCGACCGATGAAGGCAAGCATGCCGTATGCCTTCTTGACTACCTTATCCACCTGCGTTGCCACTTTCAGTGACCTGTGGACCTGTAAGCCCAGATCTCTCTGCCTGTCAATACTCCTAAGGGTTCTGCCATTTACTGTATACTTCCCACCTGCATTAGACCTTCCAAAATGCATTACCTCACATTTGTCCGGATTAAACTCCATCTGCCATTTCTCCGCCCAAGTCTCCAACCGATCTATATCCTGCTGTATCCTCTGACAATCCTCATCACTATCCGCAACTCCACCAACCTTTGTGTCGTCCGCAAACATACTAATCAGACCAGCTACATTTTCCTCCAAATCATTCATATATACTACAAACAGCAAATGTCCCAGCACTGATCCCTGCGGAACACCACTAGTCACATCCCTCCATTCAGAAAAACACCCATCCACTGATACTCTCTGTCTTCTGTGACCGAGCCAGTTCTGTATCCATCTTGCCAGCTTCCCTCTGATCCCATGTGACTTCATCTTTTGCACCAGTCTGCCATGCGGGACCTTGTCAAAGGCTTTACTAAAGTCCATATAGACAACATCCACCGCCCTTCCCTCATCAAGCATCTTTGTCACTTCCTCAAAAAACTCAATCAAATTAGTGAGACACGACCTCCCCTTCACAAAACCATGCTGTCTCTCGCTAATAAGTCCGTTTGTTTCCAAATGGGAGTAAATCCTGTCCCGAACAATCCTCTCTAATAATTTCCCTACCACTGACGTAAGGCTCACCGGCCTATAATTTCCTGGATTATCCTTGCCACCCTTCTTAAACAAAGGAACAACATTGGCTATTCTCCAGTCCTCTGGGACCTCACCTGTAGCCAATGAGGATGCAAAGATTTCTGTCAAAAAAAAATACAGGGATTGAGTGGGGAAGTGGGACTGACTGGATTGCTCCATGGAGAGCTGTCATGGGCTTGATGGGCCGAATGCCCGACTTCTGTGTCGTAAATGACTCTATAACTCGACATTGAACTCTTACCCTGAGAGATCAATTCCTGTTGACTTTACAACCATTCGCACTGCATCAGCTGAAGCCATTGAATGGATTGTTAACCTTGACATTTATTGGTGAACTAGTAAGGAAGATAATTAGGTTTCACCTGGTGATCCATACATGTCCAGTGAGCAAACGTAGGTGTTGGAGACAGGGACAGCAGTGGAGAGTCAGTATCGGAGGCTGCAGGATGCTCCAAGTTCTGTTCAGCTGGATGCAGATGCTGAACCTCAGGGGCCGTCAGTGTGACGGATACTTCTGGAGCAGCAGCAGAGAATGTGCAAAGTACTGGTAGGCTTTCCAGTCACATTGTCCAAGATTACAGAGAGATTGGAGGCAATGGCCCCAAGTATGAGTACCATGATGTCACAGGCCTTTGCGATGATGTCTTCATCCATGGAAAAAGTGATCACCTGAATAGTGCGTCAAATGCAGCAATCACAAGAGCGCATGCAGACTCTCACCAATGGCTTGCACACGATGGGTGGATTTTTGGCGGGGCCCCGACGACAGGCCTGAAAGCCGAGTGCAATCCTGCCTCGGCCGTTTCTGGGACACCTACCCGCATATTGGGCCCATCTCGCAACTAATTAATTGCTGGTGGGGCTCTTGTCCCTTAAAAGGATGAGAGCCCACCTCTAAGAGCTGTCAGCCAATCATAGGGCCAGCAACTCTTCAGTCTCAGTAGTGTGACCGGGAGCACCCCAGCTGAGATGATGCAGCTATGCATTTAAGAGACATCTTGACAAATATACGAATAGGAAGGGAATAGAGGGATATGGGCCCCGGAAGTGCAGAAGGTGTTAGTTTCGGCAGGCATCAAGATCGGCGCAGGCTTGGAGGGCCGAATGGCCTGTTCCTGTGCTGTACTGTTCTTTGTTCTTTGTCAAGGCCCCAGCAATTTCTTCCCTTGCCTCCCTCAGTATTCTAGGGTAGATCCCATCAGGCCCTGGGGACTTATCTACCTTAATGCTTTGCAAGACACCCAACACCTCCTCCTTTTTGATAATGAGATGACTGAGGCTATCTGCACTCCCTTCCCTAGACTCATCATCCATCAAGTCCTTCTCCTTGGTGAATACTGATGCAAAGTACTCATTTAGCACCTCTCCCATTTCCTCTGGCTCCACACATAGATTCCCATCTCTGTCCTTGAGTGGGCCAACCCTTTCCCTGGTTCCCCTCTTGCTCTTTATAAATGTATAAAAAGCCTTGGGATTTTCCTTAATCCTGTTTGCCAATGACTTCTCATAACCCCTTTTAGCCCTCCTAACTCCTTGCTTAAGTTCCTTCCTATTGTCTTTATATTCCTCAAGGGATTCATCTGTTCCTAGCCTTCCAGCCCTTACAAATGCTTCCTTTTTCTTTTTGACTAGGCTCACAATATCCCGCGTTATCCAAGCTTCCCGAAACTTGCCAAACTTGTCTTTCTTCCTCACAGGAACATGCTGGTCCTGGATTCTAATCAGCTGACGTTTGAAAGACTCCCACATGTCAGATGTTGATTTACCCTCAAACAGCCGCCCCCAATCTAAATTCTTCAGTTCCTGCCTAATATTGTTATAATCAGCCTTCCCCCAATTTAGCACCTTCACCCGAGGACTACTCTTATCCTTATCCACAAGTACCTTAAAACTTATGGAATTATGGTCACTGCTCCCGAAGTGCTCCCCCACTGAAACTTCGACCACCTGGCCGAGCTCATTCCCCAATACCAGGTCCAGAATGGCCCCATCCCTAGTTGGACTATCTACATACTGTTTCCAGAAACCCTCCTGGATGCTCCTCACACCCTCTGCCCCATCCGAGCCCCTAGCACTAAGTGAGTCCCAGTCAATATTGGGGAAGTTAAAGTCACCCACCACTACAACCCTGTTACCTTTACATCTTTCCAAAATCTATCTACATATCTGCTCCTCTACCTCCCGCTGGCTGTTGGGAGGCCTGTAGTAAACCCCCAACATCGTGACTGCACCCTTCCTATTCCTGAGCTCCACCCATATTGCCTCGCTGCATGACCCGTCTGAGGTGTCCTCCCGCAGTACAGCTGTGATATTCTCCTTAACCAGTAATGCATCTCCCCCGCCCCTTTTACATCCCCCTCTATCCCGCCTGAAGCTTCTAAATCCTGGAACATTTAGCTGCCAATCATGTCCTTCCCTCAACCAAGTCTCTGTAATAGCAACAACATCATATTTCCAAGTACTAATCCAAGCTCTAAGTTCATCTGCCTTACCTGTTATACTTCTCGCATTGAAACAAATGCAGTTCAGACCACTAGTCCCGCTGTGCTCAGCAACATCTCCCTGCCTGCTCTTCCTCTTAGTCCTACTGGCCTTATTTACTATGTCCTCCTCATTTATTTCACTAGCTCTCCTACTGCTCTGGTTCCCATCCCCCTGCCACACTAGTTTAAACCCTCCCGAATGACGCTAGCAAACCTTGCAGCCAGGATATTGGTGCCCTTCCAGTTTAGATGCAACTAGTCCTTCTTGTACAGATCCCATCTGTCCCTGAAACCCTCCCTTCTACACCAGCTGCTCAGCCACGTGTTTAGCTGCACTATCTTCCTATTTCTAGCCTCACTGGCACGTGGCACAGGGAGTAATCCCGAGATTACAACCCTAGAGGTCCTGTTTTTTAACTTACTACCTAACTCCCTAAACTCCCCCTGCAGGACCTCATCACTCTTCCTGCCTGTGTCATTGGTACCGATGTGTACCACAACCTCTGGCTGTTCACCCTCCCCATTCAGAATGCCTCCTGTCCGTTCAGAGACACCCTTGACCCTGGCACCAGGGAGGCAACATACCATCCTGGAGTCTCTTTCACGTCCACAGAAGCGCCTATCTGTGCCCCTGACTATAGAGTCCCCTATAACTATTGCTTTTCTGCGCTTTGTCCCTCCCTGCTCAACTTGATCGAACTTTTTGAAGAAGTAACAAGCAAGATAGATGAGGTAGTGCAGTTGATGTGGTCTTCTTGGATTTTAGCAAGGCTTTTGACAAGGTACCACATGGCAGACTGGTTAAAAAAATAAAATCCCATGGGATCCAGGGAAACACAGCAAAGTGGATACAAAATTGGCTCGGTGGCAGGAAACAAAGGGTAATTGTTGACGGCTGTTTTAGCGACTGGAGGGCTGTTCCCAGTGGCGTTCTGCAGGGCTCAGTACTGGGTCCCCTGCTTTTTGTGGTATATATTAACGATTTGGACGTAAATGTAGGGGGCATGATCAAGAAGTTTGCAGACAACACAAAGATTGGTCGTGTGGTAGATAATGAGGAGGATAGCTGTCGGCTGCAGGAAGATATTGATGCTCTGGTCAGATGGGCAGAAAAATGACAATTGGAATTCAACTTGCCGAAGTGAGGTGATACATTTGGGGAGGTCAAACAAGGCAAAGGAATACACGATTAATGGGAAAATACTGAGAAGTGTAGAGGAAGTGAGGGACTGTAGAGGAGGAATTCATGGAGTCTCTACGGGATGGTTTTCTGGACCAATACGTTGAGGGACCAACTAGAGAACAGGCCATCCAAGACTGGGTATTGTGTAATGAGAGAGGAATAATCTAGTTGTGCAAGACCTCTTGGGGATGAGCGACCATAATATGATAGAATTCTTCATCAAGATGGAGAGTGACATAGTTGATTCTGAGACTAGGGTCCTGAATCTTAATAAAGGAAACTATGAAGGTATGAGGCGCGAGTTGGCCATGATGGATTGGGAAACGTTACTTAAAGGGATGACAGTGGATAGGCAATGGCAAACATTCAAAGAGCACATGGATGAACTGCAACAATTGTTTATTCCTGTCTGACGCAAAAGTAAAATGGGAAAGGTAGCCAAACCATGGCTTGCAAGGGAAATTAGAGATAGCATTAGATCCAAGGAAGAGGCATACAAATTTGCCAGAAAAAACAACAGACCTGAGGATTGGGAGCAGTTTAGAATTCAGCAAAGGAGGCCCAAGGGATTGATTAAGAAGGGGAAAATAGAGTACGAGAGTAAGCTTGTGGGAAACATAAAAACTGACTGTAAAAGTTTCTATAGGTATGTGAAGAGAAATGATTGGTGAAGATTGGTAGGTCCCTTACAGTCAGAAACAGGGGAATTTATTATGGGGAATAAAGAAATGGCTGACCAACTAAATGCATACTTTGGTTCTGTCTTTACCAAGTAGGAGATAAATATCATACCAGAAATGTTGGGGAACACAGGGTTTCGTGAGAGATAGGAACTGAAGGAAATCAGTATTAGACAAGAAATGGTGTTGTGGAAATTGATGGGATTGTTGCATATACCCCTCTCTCAGTTTATAGCCGTTCAGATAATAATCTGCCTTCCTGCTTTTGCTACCAAAGTGGATAACCTCACATTTATCCACATTATACTGCATCTGCCATGCATTTGCCCACTCACTCAACTTGTCCAAATCACCCTGAAGCCTCTCTGGATCCTCCTCACAACTCACCCTCCCAGGGCCTGATGGTCTGCATCCCAGAGTACATAAGGAAGTGGCCCTAGAAATAATGGCTGCATTGGTGGTCATCTTCCAAGATTCTATAGACTCTGGAACTATTCCTACAGATTGGAGGGTAGCTAATGTAACCCCACTATTTAAAAAGGGAGGGAGAGAGAAAGCAGGGAATTATAGACCAGTCAGCCTGACGTCGGTAGTGGGGAAAATTCGAGAGTAGATTATCAAAGATTTTATAGCAGAGGACTTGGAGAACAGTGGTAGAATCGGACAGAGCCAGCATGGATTTATGAAAGGGAAATCATGCTTGACAAATCTACTAGAATTCTTCAAGGATGTAACTAGTAGAGTTGTTGAGGGGAAGCCAGTGGATGTGGTTTATTTAGACTTTCAGAAGGCTTTCTGAAAGTCCCACATAAGAGATTAGCGAGTAAAATTAAAGCGCATGGGATTGGGGGTAGTGTATTGCGATGGATAGAAAATTGGTTGGTGGACAGGAAACAAAGAGTAGGGGTGATGGGTCTTTTTCCAAATGGCAGGCAGTGACTAGTGGGGTACCGCAGGGATCGGTGCTAGGACCCCAGCTATTCACAATATATATTAATGATTTAGACGAGGGAACTAAATGTAATATCTCCAAATTTGCAGATGACACAAAACTGGGTGGGAGGGTGAGTTGTGAGGAGGATGCAGAAAGGCTTCAGGGTGATTTGGACAAGTTGAGTGAGTGGGCTAATGCATGGCAGATGCAGTATAATGTGGATAAATGTGAGGTTATCCACTTTGGTAGCAAAAACAGGAAGGCAGATTCTTATCTGAATGGCTATAAACTGAGAGACGGGAATATGCAACGAGACCTGGGTGTTCTCGAACACCAGTCGCTGAAGGTAAGCATGCAGGTGCAACAGGTGGTGAAAAAGGAAAATGGTATGTTGGCCTTCATAGCGAGAGGATTCGAGTACAGGAGCAGGGATGTCTTTCTGCAATTATACAGGGCCTTGGTGAGGCCACACCTGGAATATTGTGTGCAGTTTTGGCCTCCTTATCTAAGGAAGGACGTTCTTGCTATAGAGGGAGTGCAGCAAAGGTTTACCAGACTGATTCCTGGGATGGCGGGACTGACGTATGAGGGGAGATTGAGTCGATTAGGATTATATTGGCTTGAGTTCAGAAGAGTGAGGGGGGATCTCATAGAAACCTATAAAATTCTAACAGGACTTGACAGGGTAGATGCAGGAAGGATGTTCCTGATGGTGGGGGAGTCCAGAACCAGGGGTCATAGTCTAAGGATACGGGGTAAACCTTTCAGGACTGAGTCGAGGAGAAATTTCTTCACCCTGTAGAATTCACTACCACAGAAAGCAGTTGAGGCCAAAACATTGTATGTTTTCAAGAAGGAGTTAGATATAGCTCTTGGGTTTAAAGGGATGAAAGGATATGGGGGGAAAGCGGAAACAGGTTACTGAGTTGGATGATCAGCCATGATCATAATGAATGGCGGAGCAGGCTCGAAGGGCCGAATGACCTCCTCCTGCTCCTATTTTCTATGTTTCTATGACCTTGGAGCGAATGTACACAGATCCCTGAAGGTAGCAGGACAGCTTGATAAGGTGGTTAAGAAGGCCTATGGAAACCTTTCCTTTATTAGCCGAGGTATAGAATGTAAGAGCAGGGAGATTTTGCTGGAACTGTATAACTCATTGGTTAGGCCACAACTTAACCAAACTGTGTGCAGTTCTGGTCACCTCATTACAGAAAGGATGTAGTTGAGAGGGTACAGAGGAGATTTACGAGGATGTTGCCAGGACTGGAAAAATGCAGCGAAGAGGAAAGATTGGATAGGCTGGGGTTGTTCTCCTGGGAACAGAGAAGGTTGAGGGGAGATCTGATTGAGATGTACAAAATTTTGAGGGGGCCTGAATAGAGTGGATGTGAAGAGTCTATTCACCTTCGCAGAGAGGTCAGTGACGAGGGGGCATAGATTTAAAGTGATTGGTTGAAAAATTAGAGGGGAGATGAGGAAAGACTTTTTCTCCAAGAGGGTGGTGGGGGTCTGGAACTCACTGCCTGAAAGGGTAGTTGAGGCAGAGACCCTCAACTCATTCAAAAGGAGTCTGGATATGCATCTCAAGTGCCGTAGGCTGCAGGGTCCCTGACCAAATGCTGGGAGGTGGGATTAGAATGGGTGGATGATTTTTCAGCTGGCACAGACTCGATGGGCCGAGTGGCCTCCTTCTGTGCCTTAAACTTTCTATGATTCTATGTGATGTTCAGTGATGTAAGGGGAAGGTCTCCAGGATGTGGCTGATGAGGCACTGGTTGACGTTGTGACTTGTCTTTGAATTTCTCACTGGAGAGGGGCTACGACAGGTACGACAGAGATAGAAACCTCAGATCATTCATTAACAGAACAGCTCCTGGCCTCACTTTCTCACAAGGAATTGGCCTTGATCAGTTTCTGTGAAACCGCCACAGACGTCATTCATCGTGAAGTGATAACTACTCGTGTTAATCAGTTACAGCAAAGAAAGGAGCTGAGGTATCATCTGACAAGGCAAATATTGACTTAAGTTTGTGTTAATAGGTAACACGGTGAATAGAACATGACGGCACTGTGTAAACTACTTCTCGAAGTACTGTCCCACTACACTCACTGCGCTGTCTGTGAACAGAGATAATCCATTGGTGTGTTCACACAGGGCCACCCCTGTGCCATGCTCCTTCTCTCTACCTTGACTGTGGGCCAGTAACACAGTGACAGTGATAAAGGTGATAGTAACAGTTACAGTAATAACTTGAATTTAGATAGTGCCTTCAGTGTAATAAAACATTCCGTGGTTCTTCACAGAGGCATAAAAAAACAAAATATGACACTGAGCTGCATGAGATCTTTGGTTAGGTGACCAAAGGTTTGGCCAAGTCGGTAGGTTTCAGGGAACGTCTTAAAGGATAAACAGAGGTGGAGAGACTGAGGGAGAGAATTCCAGAGCTTAGGGCCCAGACAGCTGAAATGGTGGAGCGATTGAAATCGGGGATGCTCAGGAGGCCCGAATTAGACGCACGCAGGTATCTCGGAGTGTGGTGAGGCTGGAGGAGAGATTACAGACACGGGGGTGGTGGGGGGTCGGGGGGGGGGGGGATCAGGCCGTGGAGGGATTTGCAAACAAGGATGAGAATTTTAAAATTGAAGCATTGTTTAACTTGCAGGTCAGCGACTACTCGGGAGATGGGTGAATGGGACTTGGTGCATGTTCGGGGGGTGGTCAGCAGAGTTTTGAATGACCTTCGGTTTACAGAGGGTAGAATGTGGAAACCAGCCAGAAGTGAGTTAGAATAGTCAAAGCTGGAGGTAACGAAGGGGTGAATGAGAGTTGCAGCAACCGAGGAGCTGAGGCAGGGCCTGAGACGGGCAATGTGACGGAGGTGTAAGTATTAATGATGCCACGGACATGTGGTTCAAAGCTTAACTCCGGGTCAAATATGATACCAAATTTGTGAACGGACTCAATCTCGGGCAATTGTCAGGGTGAGGGAGTGGCGTTTGTGGCTCAGACCAAGAGAATGGCTTCAGTCTTCCCAATAGTTGATTCAGTACGAGCAGTCCGACAACTTAGCAAGAGTGGAGGGGCAAGAGGGATGGTGGTGAGGTGTTGTCAGCGTACAGGACATAGATATATTTCTTAACGCCAAAGGGATCTGGGGAAAAAGTGGGAACAGGGTACTGAATTAGACCGTCAGCCATGGTCCTTTTTGACTGGCGGAGCAGGCTCGAAGGGCCGAATGGCCTACTCCTGCTCCTATATTCGATGTTTACCGGCGGAAACTGACGTTTTTTCGGATGATGTCACCAAGGGGCAACAGGTAGATGAGAAATGGGATGTCAAGCAACTGGCTGACCATAGGGTCGAGGATAGATCCTTGGGAGATAACAGAGTGGGAATGGGGAGAGAAACCATTGATGGCGTTTCTCTGGCTGCGGTTTGATCGGTTAGAATGGAACAAGGTGAGAACGGTCCCATCAGCTGGATGACGGTGGAGAGCTGTTGGAGGATGTTTTTTGAAAAAAATTCTTTCATGGGATGTGGGCGTCATTGGCAAGGCATTTCAGAGGGCAGGTAAGAGCCAACCACATTGCTGTGGGTCTGGAGTCACATGTAGGCCAGACCGGGTAAGGACGGCAGATTTCCTTCCCTGAAAGACATTAGTGAACCAGATAGGATTTTATGATATCCAATGACAGTTTCCTGGCACCATTACTGAGAGTAGCTTTCAATTCTTTTGTTAATTAATTTAACTTATTAATTAATTGAATTTAAATTCCACCAGCTGCCGTGGTGGGATTTGAACCCATGTCCCCAGGGCATTGGTCTGGGTCTCTGGATTACTAACTCAGTGACATTACCACTATGCCACCATCTCCCAAGTCAACTGTCAAAGGTTGCAGACAGGTGTAGAAGGAAGAGGAGGAGGGATAGTTTACCTTGGTCCCTGTCACATTGGATGTCATTTTTGACCCTTGTTGAACAGCTGATGGGGTACTGTGACAGGGGAGGAGACCTGGCTGCAGGGATTCAAAGATGGAGTTCCGGGAAAGATGGACACAGATCTGTGAGGTGACAACACGTTCAAGGACTTTGGAGAGGAACGGGAGGTTGGAGATGAGGCGGTAGTTTGCAAGAAGGTTAGGGTCAAGAATTTTATTTTTGGGGAGATGGGTGATGGTGGCAGACTTGAACGAGAGGGAGAGAGATCCCGAGCAGACGGAACTGTCAACAATGTCGGCTAACGTGGGAGTCAGGAAGGAAAGTTGGGTGATCAATAATTCAGTGGGAATAGTGTCGAGAGAGTAGTTGGTGGGTCTCGTGGACGAGGAGCTTGGAGAGGGCATGAGGGAAGATTGGAGAGAAACGAGAGGAAGATACAAGTTCAGGGGTGGGGTAGGGAGAGAGCTTGAGGGGATGTTTGGCCTGGTGACCGAGGGGAAGGGAGGGAAGTGGCAGTCAATTTGGAGGCAAAGATTGCATGAGCTCCTAACACTTGTTGGTGAGGGTGGAGGAGACAGGGGAGAGGGGTTTAAGAAGAGGGCTGGCAGTAGGGGAAAGAAGCCGGGATTATCTCTGATTTCAGGAGGATCCTGGAATAGTGAGGAATTTTTGCAGAGACAACAGGACTCAATAGTGCTTTAGATGGTCCAGCCAAGTCTGGCAGTGAATAGCTAGACCAGTGCTCCACCCTATCCTTCCATTAGACTTGGCAGTGGCACAATAACACAGTGACAGTGACATAGGCATTAATATAGTCCAGGTGATTGTACAGAAAAGCAGGTTTGATGATACAGTCCGATATACGCTCATGATTCCAAGTGAGGGCTCAGACCTCCTGACCCGCCATTGCACCTCCGCCCTGCCAGTCCTCCGTCAGTTCCCTCTGCCCACTCAGTCGTAACATGGCATCCTTCACCAGGTCAGTCAGTCCGGGCATGCTATCCTCTGCCAGCTCCTCCTCCCAAAGCCTCAGCTCAGAGGATTCCACATTAGCAAACCCATGGGTGCCAATGTGGAGAGCTGGAGGGAAAAACAAAGTAACTGACACCTGGCACAGAACGAGCGAGCGAGGAAAAATGGAAACAACGCCCAGAAAAGGGCCTCAGAATCGCCTCCGGTGCCATCCCTCAGAGGTCCTTGTTGGCGAGTTGGTGTCCAGCCCGCCCAGCGCTGCCCTCCCACAGCCCTTTGTGTAGAATATTACAGTAGAGGTGTCCATTCGGTCCATCATGCCTGTGCTAGCTCATTGAACGAGCTGCCCATTTGAGTTCTACATTCCAACTTTTCCCCATAGCCCTGAAAATCAGTCCTCTTCAACATGTCCTTTTGTATGTTCTCACAGAGTCTAATTCCAGTATCCTTTCAGGTAGTGCATTTCAGATCTGTGTGGGAAAAAAACTCCTAATTTCTATAGCCAATTATTTTAAATTAATACTGTGACAGAAATCACACCTGCCAAATGGAAACATATTAATTTCATCATATGGGTCACTGCTTGAAACTTTTTTACCAGACATTGCAAATAACTTGTTTTAAAAAAAAAAGAACTGACCAGCTGAAAACATGGTTGCACATTTGCATTCTGAGAACACGAGGAATAGCTGAGAGACACCCAAATAGAGAGACAATGAGAGTGCTCATTGATTCAATTAGTGAGTTGGGTTTTGTCAATATGGTGTGATCAACATTCTTTAACTATATAAGAGCCACAACTCCACTCCCCACCGAGTGTGTCTGGAAAGCTTTGAAATCCAACAACCATCCAAGACGCTGCTGTTTCAAACGAAGCGATGGTCACATGACCTACCTGCTGGCCAGAGTGGGGCTCAGCCAGAAAGGAAAGAGACTGCGGCCGGACTGGCAGAAGAAAAATCCCCCTCTCTCTCTGTCTCTCTCTCCAGCAAAGTCCCAGGGAACGCACGACTTCAAGACTACAGTCAAAGCCCCTCTTCGGCCTTCTGGTACCAGAGAAACAATTGTGCACGTGGCCCCAGTGAGGACTCTCAGACCTTAACTTCAATCATGGACACAAAGGATAGTACCTGTATTCCATTTATTGCCAACTTTACTTCAACCTCCCTCCTACTAATTCATTCTCCCCCTCTGTATCTATTTGTTTGTCTCGTATGCATGTAAGCATGGTTGTGTTGCGTCTTTTAATAATTTCAACCGGGTTAGAGTGATAAGGCTAATAAACTTCCACCTTTCTAGTTTAAATCTAAGAAAACCTGTCTGATTGGTTCATTTGCAATTGCAATGAGATTGCAATGAGCTCACTGAGGTGGTAAGATAAAATCACTGTGTGTTAAAAGACAAACCAGAGAAGGGGCGAGAGGGGAGCCTGAGACCCCTTCCTCAACCAGTCGTAACAAAACAAACATACGAATTAGGAGCAGGAGACGGCCATTCAGCCCCTCGAGCTGGGTCTGCCATTTGATAAAATCATGGCTGATCTGATTATGGCCTCAACTCTACTTTCCTGTCTGCCTGCTATAAGCACTGACTCCCCTGTCAATCAAGAATCTATATGACTCAGCCTTAAAAATGTCTCCACTGCTATTGGAAGGTTTAATGCAGGTGGGAGGTATACAGTAAATGGCAGAACCCTTAGGAGTATTGACAGGCAGAGGGATCTGGGTGTACAGGTCCACAGGTCACTGAAAGTGGCAAAGCAGGTAGATAAGGTAGTCAAGAAGGCATACGGCATGCTTGCCTTCATCGGTCGGGGCATAGAGTATAAAAATTGACAAGTCATGTTGCAGCTGTACAGAACCTTAGTTAGGCCACACTTAGAATATTGCGTGCAATTCTGGTCGCCACACTACCAGAAGGACGTGGAGGCTTTGGAGAGGGTACAGAGGAGGTTTACCAGGATGTTGCCTGGTCTGGAGGGCATTAGTTATGAGGAGAGGTTGGAAAAACTCGGATTGTTTTCACTGGAACGACGGAGGTGGAGGGGTGACATGATAGAGGTTTACAAAGTTATGAGTGGCATGGACAGAGTGGATAGTCGGAAGTTTTTTCCCAGGGTGGAAGAGTCAGTTACTAGGGCACATAGGTTTAAGGTGCGAGGGGCAAGGTTTAGAGGGGATGTGCGAGGCAGGTTTTTTACACAGAGGGTGGTGAGTGCCTGGAACTTGCTGCCAGGGGAGGTGGTGGAAGCAGATACGATAGCGACGTTTAAGAGACATCTTGACAAATACATGAATAGGATGGGAATAGAGGGATATGGGCCCCGGAAGTGCAGAAGGTGTTAGTTTAGACAGGCATCAAGATCGGCGTAGGCTTGGAGGGCCGAATGGCCTGTTCCTGTGCTGTACTGTTCTTTGTTCTTTGCTTTCTGTGGAAGAGAATTCCACAGACTAACAACCCTGGGAAAGAAAAAAAAATTCTCCTCATCTCTATCTTAAATGGGAGACCCCTTATCTTTAAACTGTGTCTCCTGCTTCTAGTCTCTCCCACAAGGGGAAACATCCTTTCAGCATCCACCCTGTCAAATCCCCTCAGGAGATTATATGTTCCAACAAGATCACTTCTCATTCTTCTAAATTCTACTGGATACAGACAAAACCTGTCCAACCTTTCAAGGAATCAGTGGAGTGAACCTCCTCTGAACTGCTTCGAATGCCATTACATCCTTTCTTAAGAAAAGAAACCAAAACTGTACACTATACTTTTTTTAAACTTTCATTCACAGGATGTGGGTGTCACTGGCCAGGCCAGCATTTATTGCCCATTCCTAATTGCCCTTGAGAAGGTGGTGATGAGCTGCCTTCTTGAACCGCTGCAGTCCATGTGGGGTAGGTACACCCACAGTGCTGTTAGGAAGGGAGTTCCAGGATTTTGACCCAGCGACAGTGAAGGAACGGCGATATAGTTCCAAGTCAGGATGGTGTGTGACTTGGAGGGGAACGTGCAGGTGATGATGTTCCCATGCATCTGCTGCCCTTGTCCTTCTAGGTGGTAGAGGTCGCAGGTTTAGAAGGTGCTATTGAAGGAGCCTTGGTGAGTTGCTGCAGTGCATCTTGTAGATGGTACACACTGCTGCCACTGTGCGTCGGTGGTGGATGGAGTGAATGTTTGTGGATGGGGTGCCAATCAGTACTCCAGATGTGACCTCACCAACACCCTGTACAACTGTAGCAAAACTTCCATACTTTTATATTCCAATGACATCGGACCCACTTGCCAGAGAAAACCGTCTCTCCTTACTTGCTCCATCAAAACCTTTCATGTCTATTAGATCTCCCCCTTAACATTTCTGCTGTCAGGCAATCAACTTCGGTTTCTCCAGTCTCTCCACATAACTGAAGTTCTTCTTCATACCATACCATACGACGATAGGAATTAGGAAGTAGACCATTCAGCCCATCGAGCCTGCTCCGCCATTTAATAAGATCATGGCTGATCTGTTTCTGTCTCGAATCCACACTCCCATCTACCCCCGATAGTACTTGATTCTCTTGTCTAACAAGAATCTATCTACCTCCGCCTTAAAAATATTCAATGACCCCGCCTCCACCACCTTCTGAGGCAGAGAATTCCAAAGTCACACAACCGTCTGAGAGAAAAAAGTTCTCCTCATCTCTGTCCTAAAAGGGTGCCCCCTTGTTCTGGACTCCCCCTCAAGAGAAAACGTCCTTTCCACATCCACCTTGTCAAGACCGTTCAGGATCTTATAAACTTCAGTCAAGTCTCCCCTCACTCTTTTAAACTCCAGTGAAAACAAGCCCAGTCTGTCCAACCTTTCCTCATAAGACAACCCGCTTATTCCAGGTATCAATCTAGTAAACCTCCTCTGAACCGCCTCCAACACACTTACATCCTTAAATATGGAGACTAAAGCTGCACACAGTATTCGAGATGTGGTCTCACCAATTCCCTGTATAACTGAAGCTTAACATTCTTACTTTTATTTTCAATTCCTCTCATAATAAAGGATAGCATTCCATTAGCCTTCTTTACTTCTTGCTCTATCTGTATACTAATGTTTTGTGACTCATGCACTAGAACACCTAGATCCCTCTGCACCTCGGAATTCTGCAGTCGTTCTCCGTTTAAGTAATACTCTGCTTTTTTATTCCTCCTGCCAAAGTGAACAACTTCACATTTTTCCACATTATGCTCCATCTGCCAGATTTTGGCCCACTCACTCAACCTATCTATATCGGTCTGCAACCTCCTTATGTCCTCTTCACAACATACTTTCCTACCTATCTTTGTGTCATCTGCATATTTAGCAACCATGCCATTGCTCCCCTCATCTAAGTCATTGATAGAAATTGTAAAAAGTTGAGGCCCCAGCAGAGACGCTTGTGAGGCTCCACTCGTCACATCCTGCCAATCAGAAAAGGACTCATTTATGCATACTCTCTGTTTTCTGCCAGCCAGCCAATTTTCTATCCATGCTAATATGTTACCCCCCTACACCGTGAGCTCCTACTTGGCATAATAACTTTTTATGTGGCGCCTTGTCAAATGCCTTCTGGAAATCCAAGTACAGTACATCAACGGGCTCCCCTTTATCCACAGCACATGTTACTCCTTCAAAGAACTCCAGTAAATTGGTTAAACATGATTTCCCTTTCACAAAACCATGCTGACTATTCCCAATTACCTTGAGTTTTTCTAAGTGCCCAGCTATAACCTCCTTAATGATCGATTCTAATACCTGCCCCATGACTGGCGTCAAGCTAACTGACCTGTTTTATGCCTCCCCCACTTCTTGAATATTAGCTACTTTCCAGTCTGATGGAACCTTTCCAGAATCTGGCAAATTTTGAAAAATTAACACCAACACATCCACTACCTCATTAACCACCTCTTTTAAGACCCTAGGATGAAGCCCATCAGGACCCGGGAACTTGTCAGCCCGCAGCTCCATCAGTTTGCTCAGTACTGCTTCCCTGGTGATTGTAATTTCACCAAGTTCCTCTTTTCCTTCCACCTCCTGATTTACACCTATTACTGGATTTTTTTTTGTATCCTCTATAGTGAAGACAGAATCAAAATATTTGTTCATTTCATCCGCCATTTCCTTATTATCTACTATTAACTCCCCATTCTCACTCTCCAGAGGACCAACACTCACTTTACTTACTCTTTTCCTTTTTAACTACCTGTAGAAACTCTTGCTATCCATTTTTACATTTCTAGCTAGCTTCCTCTTAATCTAATTTCTTTCTTCTGATTAACCTTTTAGTCATTCTCTGCCGTTCTTTATATTCTGACCTATCATCTGACCTGCCACTCATCTTTGTGCAATTATATGCTTTTTCCTTAAGCTTGATGCTTTCTTTAACTTCTTTAGTTAACCACGGATGGTGGGTCCTCCCCTTAGAATTTTTCTAATAGTAGAATATACTTATTCTGAGTATTCTAAAATATCCCCTTAGATGTCTGCCACTGATTCTCTATTGATCTATCTCCTAGCCTAGTAACCCAGTTCACTTCAGCTAGCCCAGCTTTCATGCTCACATAGTTGCCCTTACATAAGTTTGAAATACTTGTCTCAGACCCACTCCTCTCTCTTTCAAACTGGATGTAAAATTCTATCATATTGTGGTCACTGCTACCTAGAGGTGCCTTTGCTCTGAGGTCATTAATTAATCCTGTCACATTACACAATGCGGAGTCTAATATAATCTGGTCTTTGGTTGGTTCCGGAACGTGTTGCTCTAAGAAACTATCTTGAAAGCATTCTATGAACTCCTCATCCAGGCTACTGTTGCCAATCTGATTTTTCCAGTTGATATGCAGATTAAAATCACCCATGATTATTGCCAACCCTTTATCACAAGCACCCAATAGTTCATCTTGGATACTTCGTCCTACATTATGGTTACTGTTAGGGGGCCTGTAGACCACTCTCACTAGTGACTTCTTTCCCCTACTATTCCTCATTTCCACCCAAACTGATTCTACATCCTAATCTCCTGAACCAAGGTCATCTCGAACTATTGCACCAATGCCATCTTTGACTAACAGTGCTATCCGTCCACCTTTACCTAGCTTCCTATTCTTCTTGACTGTCATATACCCCTCAATACTGAGGACCCAATCCTGATCATCCTGCAGCCATGTCTCTGTAATGGTATCATCCCTGGTATCATCCTGGTGAATCTTCTTTGCAATGGAGCCTTGACATCCTTCCGAACGCCCAGAACTGTACATGATACTTTGGTCAGCTGAGGCTTAACCGGTGATTGGGAAAGGTTTAAGAACGTGACTCCCTTGCTTTTGCATTTAATGTCCCAATTTACAGAGCCACCTATCCTTTATGCTTTCTGAACCACCTTATTAACTTGCCCTGCAAACTTCAGTGGTTTGTGAAAAGGCACCTCCAGGTCCTACTGCTCTTGGATTGGGGGCCAGGCTCTGCTGAGAGACATTAGCACAGTCTGTGCACGGTCATACACAGGCTTGCCTGCGGTCGTGCTGACAGACTCCCTTGTCCTCGGACCAAGGCCCCGCTCTGCCGAGGCTGCGTGGTGACTGGCGTGCAACGACAACCCCACAATAAATAAAGCCACGCACGGGCATCTTCAACTCACCAACATGGAGCTCAGGACCCTCATGGACAACCCCGACGGTGACAGGCCTGAGTGTCGCAGTGCCATCATATCTCCATGGGGTGGACTTTGCCCTCAAAAGCGAGCTTGTCTGGCGCCTCAGCCACGCCACCCCCCCCCCTTGTGGGATAAGCGAGCGCCTCATGACTGCCCGGCTTACCCAAACCAGAAGTTGGCATGCCACTGGCATCAGTGCATAGGCTTCTCCCCTTCAGGCAACAAACGAGGCCAAGGAAAGATTCTATACCAACCTTGAGCAATCCCTAGCCAGAGTCCCAGCAGATGGCAAACTGGCCCTCTGCTTGCCTGCCCTCCAATAAGTACCATTTAGATTACACTGCCTCCCATGTTCTTCCTCTCAGATTGCATCACTTCACACATCCACATTGTTTGCATGTGCTTGGAGCTCCCAACAGCAGCCTCAAACCCAAGAAAAAACACTGCAGGGCTGAAAGTCGGCATTAACCCAACGGCCATGTCTTGCCTCATTTCATATGCAAGGTCTGTCCGAAATTGAGGCAGCACCGAACACTAAAAATGGCCCCAACCAGCCTCCTTATCTACTCATTAACTGGCCAGTGAGCATTGTGTCACCAGGAAATTGTTTTACTTCAGTCACAAAGATGGTCAATGGTACTGGAACCCCAAAGGGAACTTTTCCCCAATACTTTGGCAGGGATAAGAGAGCAGCGGCAGAGAGTGAGAGCGGAGTGAGAGCAGAGTGAGACTGGTGGCAGGAGGATAAGAGAGCAGCGGCAGAGAGTGAGAGCGGAGTGAGAGCAGAGTGAGACTGGTGGCAGGAGGATAAGAGAGCAGCGGCAGAGAGTGAGAGCGGAGTGAGAGCAGAGTGAGACTGGTGGCAGGAGGATAAGAGAGCAGCGGCAGAGAGTGAGAGCGGAGTGAGAGCAGAGTGAGACTGGTGGCAGGAGGATAAGAGAGCAGCAGCAGAGAGTGAGAGCACAGCAAGACCAGCGGCAAGGGTGAGAGCAGCGACAGAGAGTGAGAGCACAGTGTAATGAATGCTGGACTTTGTATTATGATTATATTTTAAAAATCGTGATCTTTAATGCAGTGTAAAATGGATAGTCAGAGGCGATATGTGCCCTCACACCAAATCTGCCCAGAGACGAACCAGGGATCTTGTTACCGTGATCACAAGGAACCCAGATAATAGACCCTTTGGAAAGCAGGGTGCAAGATTGTAACACATAAAGTACAATGGGTTTCACTCTCCCAGCCTCTCAGATCATAAACAGGGAGCCAGGGGCTATAATAGTACAAGTTCAAGTTACAATTGATGACACCTGGAAACAAAGGAAGACCCAAGGGGTTTTGTTATGGCCAGACTTGTGGACCCTGAATATTGTAAAAGGAAAGCAACTATTGACTTTTGTTCTGGATAAATTCAACAGGCTTTCCGAAGTCTGACAGGTTGTTAAGGAAAAAAGGAAGACATGAAGACCAGCAGGGGAAGCCTCAGAAAAGAGAGTGAGAAAAAACAGTGAAAGGCTGCTAAGATTTGAACCAAGTTCAAAGGTTCATGGTTTGCAGAGGAGGAAAGACCAACAGGGTCACTAGAGATTGCTTTATTAACAGAAGACCAGACGAGTGTGCCCAGAAGAAGTGAGTGAAGACAATGTTGGCTTTGACACTGGGAGATCCAAAGCATTGCAATTGGGAGGAGTTTGGGACTTTTAACTGCAAAATGCCTTCTCAATGAGAACGCTGTGTAATGTATAAATGTGGTGTAGGGTTTTCGAGTGTATCAATAAGTTAATGGGAAATACCTTTCTCTGTAATTTAGTGTATTAGCTGCATACTAATTACTGTTTAGTTAATGTTGAGTTTTAGTTTAATTGTTATAGTAAAAGTCTTAAAACGTGAAATTTTGTGTAATTCTTTAATTGGTCTGGAGAGTTCATATCTCATTGATGTACTGGTATTGTCACTAGACTGGTAACCCAGAGACCCAGGTATTGCTCTGGGGACATGGGTTTGAATCCCACCACAGTAGAAGGTGGAATCTGAATTCAATTAATAAATCTGGAATTTAAAGCTAGTTTAATGTTGGCCATGAAACCATTGTCGATTGTTGTAAAAACCCATTTGGTTCACGAATGTCCTTTAGGGAAGGAAATCTGCTGTCCTTACCTGGTCTGGCCTACATGTGACTCCAGATCCATAGTAATGTGGTTGACTCTGACATGCCCTCGAAATGGCCTAGCAAGCCACACAGTTCAAGGGTAATTAGGGATGGGCAATAAATGCTGGCCTGGCCTGCGATGCCTACATCCCATGAAAGAATAAAAAAACCAGGTTGTAACAACAGCGAGGTTGGTGGCAGGAGGATAGGACAGCAGCAACAGAGAGTGAGAGCGCAGTGAGACCGGCGGCAGGGAGAAGAAAGCAGCGACAGAGAGTGAGAGCGAAGTGAGACCGGTGACAGGGAAAAGAGAGCAGCGACAGAGAGTGAGAGCGCAGTGAGACCGGTGACAGGAAGAATAGAGCAGCGACAGAGAGTGAGAGCGCAGTGAGAATGGTGGCAGGGAGAAGAGAGCAGCGACAGAGAGTGAGAGCGCAGTGAGACTGGCGGCAGGGAAAAGAGAGCAGCGACAGAGAGTGAGAGCGCAGTGAGACCGGTGACAGGGAGAAGAGAGCAGCGACAGAGAGTGAGAGCGCAGTGAGACCGGTGACAGGGAGAAGAGAGCAGCGACAGAGAGTGAGAGCGCAGTGAGACCGGTGACAGGGAGAAGAGAGCAGCGACAGAGAGTGAGAGCACAGTGAGACCGGTGACAGGGAGAAGAGAGCAGCAACAGAGAGTGAGAGCGCAGTGAGAATGGTGACAGAGAGAAGAGAGCAGCGACAGAGAGTGAGAGCACAGTGAGACCGGCGGCAGGGAAAAGAGAGCAGCGACAGAGAGTGAGAGCGCAGTGAGACCGGCGGCAGGGAAAAGAGAGCAGCGACAGAGAGTGAGAGCGCAGTGAAACCGGCAGCAGGGAAAAGAGAGCAGCGACAGAGAGTGAGAGCGCAGTGAGAATAGTGACAGGGAGACAGGAGAAGCATCAGAGAGTGACAGCACAGTGAGACTGGTGACAGGGAGAAGAGAGCAGCGACAGAGAGTGAGACTAGCGACAGGGAGAAGAGAGCAGTGAGAGAGAGTGAGAATGCAGTGAGACCGGCGGCAGAGAAAATAGAGCAGCGAGTGTGAGTGAGAGCGCAGTGAGAATAGTGACAGGGAGACGGGAGAAGCATCAGAGAGTGAGAGCGCAGTGAGACTGGTGACAGGGAGAAGAGAGCAGCGACAGAGAGTGAGACTAGCGACAGGGAGAAGAGAGCAGTGAGAATGCAGTGAGACCGGCAGCAGGGAGAAGAGAGCAGAGACAGAGAATGAGAGCGCAGTGAGACTGGTGACAGGGAGAAGAGAGCTCTGAAGGATTCAACATCAAACGACTATGTGTGGAAAAAAAATTCAAAGTGTGGCATCACAGGAAAGCGGGTAAAGGACTGGTTAGTATTTCTCTCTCTTGAAACCAGGGCATTCGTGCACATTTTGAACTGGGAAATTAAAAAATTCAATCAGTGTAATAATAACAAACAGTGAATTAATAGGAGATCGAGCACAAGGCAGTTCATGAGTGTTACAGCCTCTTGGTGAGATTTGGGTCATTCCCATCGTTCACTCCCACCTGACCGCAGCAAGTGTGTTTTGTTATTAGCGTTTAACCCCTTTGTCTTTTATTTGTCAACTAAACAGATAGCAGCAGGTTTTCTTGTAGGTTTAAAACAGAAAATCAATTATGCTTTCAGTAAACCTGTTGAAGTCTCTTGGAAGTCAAGTTCTCATTGGTTGCAGGCCCGAGGTGTTTGTAGATTTCTCTCTTGGTTGAAGGTTCAGTTGAAGACAGAGGATCAGTTCTAATTCACTGCTGTGTAGGCGCAGATGTAAAATTCTACAGCAGGGTGCGTTCCTTCTGATTTGCTTGAAACAGGCTTCTTGGATGCTGCTTTCTGGGTATCTCTCTTTCTCAGCTGACATTTAAAGTAAAGATGTGGTATGTCTCATCTCCTGGCAGGAGACACTTTGGTCGCTCCCCCATGGTGATCGCATAAGGCCCAGGATATGGCTACATCACACCTTCTTTGTTTCAGAAGAACCCATTCAATTTGGAAATATTTTAGGATAAGTGTAGGATGGGTGCAGTTGACACCTCTTAGATTTGTCCAATTCTATTTTTAAAAAGGTCAGTTTTTTGAAAGACAAATTCAGTTTTATTACTCTTCAGTATTTGTCCGTAATTTTTTCATCATCGCACTTGTACTTGTGACAAGAGGCAGTAACTAAAATTAATAATTTAGACAAGGTACTGTCTAAAGTGTAAAAGAGGGAGTCGTTTTTTTTTTAGATCATGGATGGGCAGCTGCGACCTGTTGCTTTCAATTCCTGCACCGTGTGGGAACTCCAGGACACGTCATGTGTGCAGGAGGTGTCTCCAGCTGCTTCAACTTCAGCTCAGGATTTTTCGAGCATGAGCGGCAGCTGGAGTCATTGCGGAGCATGAGGGACCAGGAGAGTTTTCCAGATACTAGATGGGTGGCCATCAAGAAGATTAGGAAGAGGCAGGAGGTGCAGGAGTGTGTGCCATTCTGAAACAGGTACTCAGCATTGGAGACTGCTGGGAGTGACGATATCGTAATAGAGTGCAGTCCAGTCCAAGGCACCAATGGGCAAGGGACTGTACAGGAGGACACAGCAAAGTGTCAAAATGCAGTTTTTATAGGAGATTCCATGGTCAGGGGGACAGACAGGCATTTCTGCAATCACCATCGTGAGTCCCGCATGGTGTGTTGCCTCCCTGGTGCCAGGGTAAAGGATAACATGGAAAGGGTGCAGGATATTCTGCAGGGGGAAGGGAGTGAGCCAGAAGCTGTGGTACACATAGAGATGGCAGGTATTGAGGTCCTACAGTCAGGTTTTCAGGAGCTAGGGAGGAAGTTAAAGAGTAGGACCTCAAAGGGAGCAATCTCTGGATTACTCCCAGTGCGATGCACTGGCGAGAGTAGAAGTAGGAAGATAGGAAGGATCAATGCATGGCTTGAAACATGGTGCAGGAGGGAGAGCTTCAGAATCTTGGGGCATTGGGATCAGCTTTAGGGTAGGAGATACCTATTCAAAAGGGATGGGTTGCACCGCAACAGGACTGGGACCAATGTCCTCGTGGGGAGTTTACTAGTGTGATTGGTGAGGGTTTGAACTAAATTGACAGGGGGATTGGCTCCAGCATGTAGGAGCAGAAAAGAGAAATATGGTGCAGAAATGAGTGACAGTGTTGGATAGTACTAGAGAATGGTGTAGTTCCATATTAGATAGGAGCAGACTGCGAAGGGTTACGAGGAATTTCGAAGGGCCTGTTTCTGTGCTGTATAACTCTAAGACTCTATGAGAATGTATGTAAATGCACAAAGTGTAGTGAATAAGGGTGATGCACAGCCAAATATAGAAAAGAAACTGAGTCAGTCTGGAAGTCAGAGCAAATATAGACCTTTTAAGGCACAAACGAATAATACAAGGCTGGATTGCAATTATTTTAACACAAGGAGTCTCACTAGTAAGGCAGATGAATTGAGGGTTTTGATTAACACATGGGAATATGATATTATTTCTTTCACAGAGACATGGTTGAGGGAAGGGCAGGACTGGCAGCTCAATATTCCAGGATATAGAATCTTCAGGCGTGACAGGGGAGGGGATAAAAGAGGAGGTGGCATTGCACTGTTGATCAAGGAGTCAATTACTGCAGTAAGGAGGGATGATATCTTAGAAGGTTCCTCAAATGAGGCCATATGGGTAGAACTTAAAAACAAAAAAGATGCAATCACTTGGCTGGGAGCGTACTACAGGCCTCCAAACAGTCAGGGAGAGATAGAGGAGCAGATATGTAGGCAAATCTCAGAGAGGTGTAAAAATAATAGGGTAATAATAGTAGGGGATTTCAACTTCCCCAATATCAACTGGGATAGGCTTAGTGCAAAATGCTTAAAGGGGACGGAATTCTTAAAGTGTATACAGGAGAGCTTTTTGAGCCAGCACGTAGAAAGTCCTACAAGAGAAGGGACGGTGCTGGATCTAATCCTAGGGAATGAAGCTGGACAAGTGGTAGAAGTGTCAGTGGGGGAGCATTTCAGGGATGGTGACCATAACCCTATATGATTTAAGGTAGTTATGGAAAAGGACAAAGACGGACCAGAAATAAAGGTACTGAATTGGGGGAAGGCCGATTTCAATTTGATAAAACAGGATCTGGCCAAAGTGGACTGGGAGCAACTACTTGTAGGAAAGTCTACATCAGACCAGTGGGAATCATTCAAAAAGGAAATAGTGAGAGTTCAGGGCTAGCATGTTCCTATAAAGGTGAAGGGAAGGACCAACAAGTCCAAGGAACTCTGGATGTCAAGGGATATAGAGGATTGGATAAGGAAAAAAAAAGGAGGCTTATGGCAGATTCGGAGTACTGAAAACAGCGGAGTCCCGAGAGGAGTATAGAAAGTGTAGGGGGGTACTTAAAAAAGTAATTAGGAGACGGAAGAGGGGATATAAAAAAACACTGGCGGGCAAGATAAAGAAAAATCCCAAGGTGTTTTATAAGTATATTAAGGGCAAGAGGATAACCAGGAAAAGAGTGGGGCCCATTCGGGACAAAAGTGACAATCTGTGTGTGGAGCCGGAGGATATAGGTGAGGTTTTAAATGGTTACTTTTCATCTGTGTTCACTATGGAGAAGGACGATGTAGATGTAGAGATCAGGGAGGGGGATTGTGATATACTTGAACAAATTAGCATTGAAAGGGAGGAGGTATTAGCTGTTTTAGTGGACTTAAAGGTGGATAAATCCCTAGGCCCAGGCGAGATGTATCCCAGGCTGTTATATGAGGCAAGGGAGGAGATAGCAGGGGCCCTGACACAAATTTTCAAATCCTCTCTGGCCACAGGAGAGGTACCAGAGGATTGGAGGACAGCGAATGTGGTACCATTATTCAAGAAGGATAGCAGGGATAAACCAGGTCATCACAGGCCGGTGATTCCAACATCAGTGGTTGGGAAAATATTGGAAAATATTCTGAGGGACAGGATTAATCTCCACTTGTAGAGGCAGGGATTAATCAGGGATAGTCAGCACGGCTTTGTCAGGGGGAGATTGTGTCTAACAAACTTGATTGAATTTTTCGAGGCAGTGAGTAGATGCGTAGATGAGGGTAAAGCAGTTGATGTAGTCTACATGGACTTCAGTAAGGCTTTTGATAAGATCCCGCATGGAAGATTGGTTGAGAAGGTAAGAGTCCATAGGATCCAGGATAATTTGGCAAATTGGATCCAAAATTGGCTTAGTGGCAGGAGGCAGAGGGTGATGGTCGAGGGTTGTTTTTGCGATTGGAAGCCTGTGACGAGTGGTGTACCACAGGGATTGGTGCTGGGACCCTTGCTGTTTGTAGTGTGCATTAATGATTTAGACATGAATATAGGAGGTATGATCAGTAAGTTTGCAGATGACACGAAAATTGGTGATGTGATAAATAGTGAGGAGGAAGGCCTTAGATTACAGGTGATATAGATGGGCTGGTAAGATGGGCGGAACAGTGGTAAATGGAAATTAATCCCGAGAAGTGTGAGGTGATGCATTTTGGGAGGACTAACAAGGCAAGGGAATATACAATGGATGGTAGGACCCTAGGAAGTACAGAAGGTCAGAGGGACCTTGGTGTACTTGTCCATAGATCACTGAAGGCAGCAGCACAGGTAGATAAGGTGGTTAGGAAGGCATATGGGATACTTGCCTTTATTAGCCAAGGCATAGAATATAAAAGCAGGGAGGTTATGATGGAGCTGTATAAAACTCTAGTTAGGCCACAGCTGGAGTACTGTGTACAGTTCTGGGCACCACACTATAGGAAGGATGTGATTGCACTGGAGAGGGTGTAGAGGAGATTCACCAGGATGTTGCCTGGGCTGGAGCATTTCAGCTATGAAGAGAGACTGGATAGGCGTGGGTTGTTTTCCTTAGAGCAGAGAAGGCTGAGTGGGGACCTGATTGAGGTATACAAAATTATGAGGGGCATTGATAGGGTAGATAGGAAGAAACTTTTTCCCTTAATGGAGGGGTCAATAACCAGGGGGCATAGATTTAAGGTAAGGGGCAGGAGGTTTAGAGGGGATTTGAGGAAAACTTTTTTCACCCAGAGGGTGGTTGGAATCTGGAACACACTGCCTGAAGAGGTGGTAGAGGCAGGAACCCTCACAACATTTAAGAAGTAGTTAGATGAGCACTTGAAACGCCATAGCAAACAAGCTGGGCCATGGGGATCGAGCAGGGGAGTGGGACTGACTGGATTGTTACGCGGAGAGTTGGCATGGACTCCTTCTCTGCCATAAATGACTCTATGATTCTTAAGTTCGGTTGGTTGACCATGATCAATCCATCGGGGCAATTTGTTACCAACTCAATGAGCTTTAATGTTCCCTGCTAGTCCCACATGAAGAACGTAGTGAAGCCTTTTGAAAGTGCAAGCAATCTGCATTGACGGCAACAGCCTCAGTGTCCTATTGCTACGTCAACCTCCGTGACTGTTGCTTAAGATATGCAAACTCTGATTATTTAATTACGATTATTTCCTGATATATATTAATGACCTAGACCTTGGTGTACAGGGCACAATTTCAAAGTCTGCAGATGATATGAAACTTGGAAACATTGTGAACTGTGAGGAGGATAGTGCAGAACTTCAAAAAGACATAGACAAGTTGGTGGAATGGGCAGACAGGTGGCAGATGAAGTTCAATGTAGAGAAATGTGAAGTGATTCATTTTGGTAGGAAGAACATGGAGAGACAATGTAAAATAAAGGGTACAATTCTAAAGGGGGTACAGGAGCAGAGGGACCTGGGTGTTTTTGTGCATAAATCATTGAAGGTGGCAGGACAGGTTGAGAGAACAGTTAATAAAGCATACAGTATCCTGAGCTTTATTAATAGAGGCATAGAGTACAAGAACAAGGAAGTTATGTTGAACTTGTATAAGACACTAGTTCGGCCTCAGCTGGAGTATTGTGTCCAGTTCACAAGAATGGTTCCAGGGATGAGGAATTTCAGCTATGAAGATAGATCGGAGAAGTTAGGACTGTTTTCCTTGGAGAACAGAAGACTGAGAGGTGATTTTAATAGAGGTATCCAAAATGATGAGGGGTCTGGACAGAGTGGATAGAGAGAAACTGTTCCCACTTGCGAAAGGATCGAGAACGAGAGGGCACAAGTTTAAAGTATTTTGGGAAGAGAAGCAAAAGTGACAGGAGGAAAAACTTCTTCACGCAGCGAGTGGTTAAGGTCTGGAAAGTGCTGGCTGAGAGTGTGGTGGAGGCAGGTTCCATCGAGGCGTTCGAAAGGCAATTAGACTGTTATCTGAAAAGGAAGAAGGCGCACGGTTACGGGGAGAAGGCGGGGGAATGGCACTAGCTCATTCGGAGAGCTGGTGCACACACGATGGGCCGAATGGCCCCCTTTCTGTGCTGCAGCAAATCTGTGATTATCAACCAATGCTTCAAAACCACGATTGTGTGTTCAAAAATAAACTTCCTTCTTTCCCAAGGCAGCTGATTTAAACCGCTGACAAGTTAAAGTCTATGAATTGCCCTCTGGATTTGAGGCTAACTAGTGTGTCATTTCCAGGCTTGTGTTTTGTCATTAAGAGCTGGCTCGGAGTCAAAGAAGTGAATAGATTTCATCATAAACGTTACAGATCATTAAAGGGTGAATCAGGCCATAATGCTTCCACTAATCTCAGATGAAAAACTTGTTCAAGACATAGGATAATAAGGCCATAAAAGAGAGCAAACAAAGCACTGGGGAATAGAATTAAAAAACAGAGACGTTATGTGAAAAAGATTCACAGGAACAATAAGAGAAATGAGAGGTTATACTTTAGAGAAAAGATTTCACAGACTGGGGCTCTTTTCACTACAAAAGAGAAGACTGAGTGGTTTTAGATTAGAGATACAGCACTGAAACAGGCCCTTCGGCCCACCGAGTCAGTGCTGACCATCAACCACCCATTTATACTAATCCTACACTAATCCCATATTCCTACCAAACATCCCCACCTGTCCCTATATTTCCCTACCACCTACCTATACTAGTGACAATTTATAATGGCCAATTTACCTATCAACCTGCAAGTCTTTTGGCTTGTGGGAGGAAACCGGAGCACCCGGAGGAAACCCACGCAGACACAGGGAGAACTTGCAAACTCCACACAGGCAGTGCCCGGAATCGAACCCGGGTCCCTGGAGCTGTGAGGCTGCAGTGCTAACCACTGTGCCGCCCCCTGATAGAGGTGACCTGATAGAGGTTTTTAAGAGAATGTAAGTGTTTAAAAGGGCAGATGTAGTGATGGCATTTCCACTTGTGGGGGAGTCCAAAATCGGGGGCTATAAATATAAGACAGTCACGAGTAAATTTAGTGAGGAATTCAGGAGAAACTTCTTTCCCCAGAGAGTGGTGGGGAATGTGGAACTCGCTCCCACAGGGAGTGGTTGAGGTGAATGGTATTGATGCATTTAAGGGGAAACTGGATGAATATATGAGGGAGAAAGGAAGATGTTGATAGGGTTAGGCAGGGATGGGAGGAAACTCGTTTGATGCATCGATCAGTGGGGCTGAATGGCCTGATTCACTGTTGTGGACTAGATCTAATATACGACTGTCTGCATCATCATTGTGACAGAATGCATTTTCGTTCGTGTTAAGGGTTTGATTTTCTGCAGCAGTAACTCTGACAGATACAAATGTTTCTGTCAGTAGCTGCGGACAGTAGCTGCGGACAGATATCTGTCTGGGGAGGGGGGATGTTTGTTGTGCTCTGCACAATAGTACTTTGAAGTGTCTGCTGGCTAATTATCTCATGGAGCATTCATTGACAATCCTACCCACCCCCCATCGTCTGAAATGGCCCCATTCCCTCAGACATACTGATGTGATAGACTTGGCATACAACTCATGCAGCAAGTCAGACTTCTGATATCCCAAAACAGACTCCATGCCTTTCATTCACAACTATTTCTGAGCCCATTGAAAAGTGTTGGGACTCGACTGACAGCTCAGGGCCCAGAGACTTGATTGGCGGTTTCCAGTCAGAGACAGACAGGCAGACAAAATTGGAGACAGCGACACAGGGCCTGAGAGACGCACAGAATGAGAAGAGTCAGAGAGAAAGAGGGAGACAAAGCAGAGAAATTTGAATTTTTGACACAGCTGGGAATGGGTGAGGGGACGGGGGCAGTGGTTAGAAACCCAGATGCTGGGGTTTCCCCTCATTCTCAGGAGTTTTAACAGCTTACTCCACCCGGAAGCCTGGTTGACTGTGAACATTGCAGGAGAAGCCACAGGACCAGGCAGGTACAAGCCCCATCCTGAGGGCTATGGTCCGATCCCAGGGGGAGGGGTCTGATCTCAGACAGGGTTTGATCCCAGGGTGAGTCTGATCCTGGATGGGGAAGGTATGGGGTGGTGGTCGCCCGATCTCAGTGGGAGAGGCCAATGCTGGGGTAGTGTGTTCTGATGGGGAGAGAGCTTGGCTTGAAGTACTCCTGCTCCTCCCGGTCCCCAAGGCCTACTCCCTGAGGCTGTCTCTCTTGCTGCACGTGTTGTCTTTCCTAAGCCTAGGAATCCTGGAGGGCCACAACTACAATCAAAGCTCATTAACATATTTAAAATGCCAGCCAGCCTCCTGGGTGCTGGTTGGTCGGTTGCCCCCTACCCGGTCTGAGTTAAAAGATGGACGTCAGTGAGTTGGAGCTGGGACACCTCCACTTTTTTGGGAACTTAAACCCCTCGTCCCCCCAAATGCACCCATTCCCACCCACTCCCCTGTGTGAAAAATACACCCAGAGTGATGGAGAGAGACTGAGGGACAGAGAAAGAGAGAGACAGAGAGTGAGAGAGGGATAGAGAGAGAGACAGGAGAGGGACAGAGAGAGTAAAAGAGAGAGAAAGAGAGAGAGAGTGGGACAGAGAAAGAGAGTGATGAAGAGGCAGACAGAGAGAAAGAGAGATGAAAAGAGAGAGAGAGAGACAAAGACAGAGAGAGAGAGACAGGAGAGGGACAGAGAGAGTGAAAGAGAGAGAGAGTGGGACAGCGAAAGAGAGTGATGAAGAGGCAGACAGAGAGAAAGCGAGATGAAAAGAGAGAGAGAGAGAGACAAAGACAGAGAGAGAGAGAGAGAGACAGGAGAGGGACAGAGAGAGTAAAAGAGAGAGAAAGAGAGAGAGAGAGTGGGACAGAGACAGAGAGTGATGAAGAGGCAGACAGAGAGAAAGAGAGATGAAATGAGAGAGAGAGACAGAGACAGAGACAGACGGACAGGGAGAGAGACTGAGGGATGGTGAGAGAGACTGAGAGAGTGAGAGAGAGACAGAGAGAGGGACAGAGAGAGAGATTGAGGGACAGAGAGAGTGAGAGAATGATAGAGAGAGGGACAGAGAGAGAGAGATGGGGGAGAGAGAGAGACAGAGACTGAGGAACAGAGATAGACAGAGAGAAAGGGATAGAGAGATAGGGTCAGAGACAGACAAAGAGGCAGAGGAGAGGGACAGAGAGAGTCAAAGAGTGAGAGAGGGTGGGACAGAGCCAAAGAGAGAGACAAAGAGGCAGTGAGAGAGAGAGAGAGAGAGAGAGAGAGAGACAGAGAGAGAGAGACTAAGAGACAGAACGAGATAGAGAAAGACAGGGACAGGGAGAGAGACAGATAGACAGAAAGATAGAGAGACAGAGGGGGACAGAGACACAAAGACACAGAGAGAGGGAGAGATAGAGACAGATTGAGAGAGAGCGAGAGAGGCCGCAAAATTTGCTTCCGCATTTTTGGAGTTATGTGCACGTTTTTGGGTGCAAAATGGCTTCCATGTTGTGAGTGTACACTTCTGGTGCTAGCTGCACTGAACAGCATCTTGGTTGGAGAATTAGGAGTGTTAGGAGCTTACGCTGTTAGTTTGCAGAGTAGGCAAATTGTGACATCAGTCAGCAGGGAACACTGAACTGTCTCTAAAGAACAAAGAACAAAGAACAGTACAGCACAGGAACAGGCCATTCGGCCCTCCAAGTCTGCGCCGATCATGATGCCTGCCTAAACTAAAACCTTCTGCACTTCTGGGGTCCGTATCCCTCTATTCCCATCCTATTCATGTATTTGTCATCTCTAGCCCTGCTGTCTTGGACCTCTTTTTAACTAATGGCCTCTCGTAACCTCGCACAGCTCAACATGCATTCAGCAGTAGGAATGATCCATCTTGGCCTCCTCCTGAGGTCCCCAGCATCACATTTTCCAGTCTTCAGCCAATTCAATTCACTCCACGTAATATTAAGAGACAGCCGAAGGAACTGGATACAGCAAAGACTATGGGCCCTGGCAACATCCTGGCAATAGTACTGAAGACCTGTGCTCTAGAACTAGCCGTGCCCCTAGCCAAGCTGTTCCAGTACAGCTACAACACTGGCATCTATCTGACAATGTGGAAAACTGCCCAGGTATATCCGGTACACAAAATATAGGACAAATCCAACCTGGCCAACTACCTCCCCAGTGGTGCACTCTCGATCATCAGTAAAGTAATGGAAGGTGTTGACAGTGCTATCAAGCTCCTCTCAAACAGCAATAATCTGCTCACTGACGCTCAGTTTGGGTTCCACCAGGGCCACTCAGCCCCTGACTTCATTAAAGCCTTTGTTAAAACATGGACAAAAGAGCTGAACTCAGGAGGTGAGGTGAGGTGAGAGTGACTGCCCTTGACATCAAGGCAGCATTTGACTGAGTATGCAAACAAGGAGCCCTAGCAAAACTGGAGTCAATGAGAATCGGGGGGAAAATCTCTGCTGGCTGGAGTCATACCGAGCACAAAGGTTGTGGTTGTTGACGGTCAATCATTTCATCTCCGGGACGTCACTGCAGGAGTTCCTCAGTGTAGTGTCCTAGGCCCAACCATCTTCAGCTACTTCATCAAGTACATGAATAACATGGGAATAGAGGGATACGGACCCCGGAAGTGCAGAAGGTTTTAGTGTAGACAGGCATCATGATCGGTGCAGGCTTGGAGGGCCGAATGGCCTGTTCCTGTGCTGTACTGTTCTTTGTTCTTTGTTCTTTGACCTTCCCTCCATAATAAGGTCAGAAGTGGTGATGTTCGCTGATGATTGTATGATGTTCAGCACCATTCCCAACTCCTCAGATACTGAAGCAGTCTGTGTCCCAATGCAGCAAGACCTGGGAAAAAGTCAAGCTTGGGTTGATAAGTAGCAAGTAACATTCACGTCACACAAGTGCCAGGCAATGACCATCACCAAGATAAAATCTAACCAGCTCCCATTGACGTTCAACGGCATTACGATTGCTGAATCCCCCACCATCAACATCCTGGTGGTTACCATTGACCAGAAACTGAACTGGAGTAGACACATAAATATTGCAGTTACATGAGCAGGTCGGAGGCTGGGAATTCTGCAGTGAGCAGCCCACCTCCTGACTCCTCAAAGCCTATCTGTTGTATGATTGGATACCAAATTTCCCAGCATAAAGTGGAAGGTTATAGATATCCTATCTGAGTTCCAGCTGTTCAAACAAAGAATGCAGTTATGTTTTAGGGCATGCGATGCAAAAGGACACTGGGCTCCAAAGACGCAGACAGGTGTCACAGTAAGTCACAAGCAAACAGACGACAGGTGCAGCAATAGGGCAACAGCAGCGAGGAGAGCTCCAGAGACCTGCGTAAACGCAAGACGATACATGAAATCCACAGCGAAACAGACATGGGACAGGACCCAGAGAGAAGTAATTCTCAGCCAGAAGATGAACAGGCGTTCCACATTGTGAACCTGACACATCATGCCGAGGAAGTCAAGCAACTGGAAGCTTTCACCACTATTAACATCGTGTGTCCATAGAAAACATACACTCAGGGTTAAGATTGACACTGGCACCAGTGCAAATATCCTACTAATCCGAATCCTCAAAGATATATATTGAAGCCATTGAAAATCACTGGCACACTGACAATGCAATGCAGCCATGATAAGTCGGCATGGAAACCGCAAGCATTCTACCTGGTAGACACGAGCAGACCAGCAGTGTAAAGACCTCAACATCACCCATGAGGTCACCAAGGTACCAATTACAGAAGAAGAAACCAAGAGTGCCCAAATTGAGTCACAGTGTCTCCAGGATCTCAGTGGTTCTGGTTTGGAGAGTATCAGCCGCTTCTCAGAGACGCCACACCAAGAGAATGAAGATCCAAACTCAGATGGTGAAAGTTCTCTGTCAACAGGCAGTGTTTCCTCCAGTAACTCAGAAGAAGAGATTGACGTTGTCACCACTGAGAAGCTAAGGCTGGCAGTGGGGAGCATTGCCAAGGGGAAATCTCCAAGGACCGGAACCCACTCGCAGACTCTGACCAGCATCAAATAGTGCAGTCTGGAAACTCAGCAACAGTACAACTGTGCCGCGCCTTCACTTCTGCTATCCAGAGAACCACCAACACCACAACGAGCCAGAACAGGCAGGTACCGCCATGAGTTCAAGTACTCTTCCCCCAACAAATCCTCTACCTGGAGCCCAAGACCTTCAGATGCGGAGGTAGAGGAGAGGCGAAGGACACCCAATGTCCTGAGGACGCAGAGGAGGAATGAGTTGAAGCACCCGCAGCCTCACAGCTCCAGGGACCCGGGTTCGATTCTGGGTACTGCCTGTGCGGAGTTTGCAAGTTCTCCTTGTGTCTGCGTGGGTTTCCTCCGGGTGCTCCGGTTTCCTCCCACAAGCCAAAAGACTTGCAGGTTGATAGGTAAATTGGCCATTATAAATTGTCACTAGTGTAGGTAGGTGGTAGGGAAATATATAGGGACAGGTGGGGATGTGGTAGGAATATGGGATTAGTGTAGGATTAGCATAAATGGGTGGTTGATGGTCGGCACAGACTCGGTGGGCCGAAGGGCCTGTTTCAGTGCTGTATCTCTAATCTAATCTAATTCTTCATCAAGATGGAGAGTGACGTAGCTGATTGTGAAACTAGGGTCCTGAATCTTAGTCAAGGAAACTACGAAGGTATGAGGCGTGACTTGGCTTTGATGGATTTGGAAATGTTACTTAAAGGGACGATGGTGGAAAGGCAATGGAAAACATTCAAAGAGCGCATGGATGAACTGCAACAATTGTTTATTCCTGTCTGGCGCAAAAGTAAAACGGGAAAGGTAGCCAAAACATGGCTTACAAGGGAAATTAGAGATAGCATTAGTTCCAAGGAAGGGGCATACAAATTCACCAGAAAAACCAACAGACCTGAGGATTGGGAGCAGTTGAGAATTCAGCAAAGGAGGACTAAGGGATTGATTAAGAAGGGGAAAATAGAGTACAAGAGTAAGCTTGTGGGCAAAATAAAAACTGACTGTAAAAGTTTCTATAGATATATGAACAGGAAAAGATTGGTGAAGACAAATGTAGGTCCCTTACAGTCAGAAACAGGGGAATTTATTACGGGAAACAAAGAAATGGCTGACCAACTAAATGCATACTTTGGTTCTGTCTTCACAAAGGAGGACACAAATAACATGCCAGAAATGTTGGGGAACACAGGGCTTGGTGAGAGAGAAGAACTGAAGGAAATCAGTATTAGTAGAGAAATGGTGTTGGGGAAATTGATGGGATTGAAGGCTGATAAATCCCCAGGACCTGATAATCTACATCCCAGAGTACATAAGGAAGTGGTCCTAGAAATAGTGGATGCATTGCTGGTCATCTTCCAAGATTCTAAAGACTCTGGAACAGTTCCTACAGATTGGAGGGTAGCTAATGTAACCCCACTATTTAAAAAGGGAGGTAGAGAGAAAACAGGGAATTATAGACCAGTCAGCCTGACGTCAGTAGTGGGGAAAATTCTAGAGTCCATTATCAAAGATTTTGTAGCAGAGCACTTAGAGAACAGTGGTAGAATCGGACAGAGTTAGCATGGATTTACGAAAAGGAAATCATGCTTGACAAATCTACTAGAATTCTTCGAGGATGTAACTAGTAGAGTTGATGAGGGGGAGCCAGTGGATGTGGTTTATTTGGACTTTCAGAAGGCTTTCGACAAAGTCCCACATAAGAGATTAGCGTGTAAAATTAAAGCGCATGGGATTGGGGGTAGTGTATTGTAATGGATAGAAAATTGGTTGGGAGACGGGAAACAAAGAGTAGGAATAAATGGGTCTTTTTCTGAATGGCAGGCAGTGACTAGTGGGGTACCGCAGGGATCGGTGCTAGGAGCCCAGCTATTCACAATATATATTAATGATTTAGATGAGGGAACTAAATGTAATATCTCCAAATTTTCAGATGACACAAAACTGGGTGGGAGGGTGAGTTGTGAGGAGGATGCAGAGAGGCTTCAGGGTGATTTGGACAAGTTGAGTGAGTGGGCTAATGCATGGCAGATGCAGTATAATGTGGATAAATGTGAGGTTATCCACTTTGGTAGCAAAAACAGGAAGGCAGATTATTATCTGAATGGCTATAAACTGAGAGAGGGGAATATGCAGCGAGACCTGGGTGTTCTCGTACACCAGTCACTGAAGGTAAGCATGCAGGTGCAACAGGCGGTAACAAGGGCAAATGGTATGTTGACCTTCATAGCGAGAGGATTCGAGTACAGGAGCAGGGATGTCTTGCTGCAATTATACAGGGCCTTGGTGAGGCCGCACCTGGAATACTGTGTGCAGTTTTGGTCTCCTTATCTGAGGAAGGATGTTCTTGCTATAGAGGGAGTGCAGTGAAGGTTTACCAGACTGATTCCTGGGATGGCGGGACCTACGTATGAGGAGAGAATAAATCGGTTAGGATTATATTGGCTGGAGTTCAGAAGAGTGAGGGGGGGAATCTCATAGAAACCTATAAAATTCTAACAGGACTTGACAGGGTAGATGCAGGAAGGATGTTCCCGATGGTGGGGGAGTGCAGAACCAGGGGTCATAGTCTAAGGATACGGGGTAAACCTTTCAGGACTGAGATGAGGAGACATTTCTTCACCCAGAGAGTGGTGAACCTGTGGAATTCGCTACCACAGAAAGCAGGTGAGGCCAAAACATTGTATGTTTTCAAGAAGGAGTTAGATATAGCTCTTGGGGCGAAAGGGATCAAAGGTAATGAGGGGAAAGCGGGAACAGGTTATTGAATTGGATGATCAGCCATGATCATAATGAATGGCGGAGCAGGCTTGAAGGGCCGAATGGCCTATTCCTGCTCCTATTTTCTATGTTTCTATTGAGTCTGTGCGAAGCCATTCGGCCTATCGAGTCTGTGCCAGCTCTTACAAGGAGGAATCCAGTTAGTCGCATCCCTGGCTCTTTCCCCATATCTCTACAGTTTTCACTGCTTAAAAGTATTTATCCAATTCCCTTTGGAAGAGCACTGTTGAAACTATCCACCAGCCTATCTGGCAGTGCATTCCCAATCCTAACCACCCATTGCATAAGAAGTTTTTCCTCATGTCTCCTCTGGCTCTTTTGCCAATCACCTTAAATCTGTGCCCTCTGATTACCAACCCTTCAGCCATTGGAAACAGTTTCTCTTTATTTACTCTAACTAAACACTTCATGATTTTTAACACCTCTATTAAATGTCCTCTTAGCCTTCTCTGCTTGATGGAGAACGACCCCAGCTTCTCCAGTTTATTGACATTACTGTCATCTCCTCAGCCCTGGAAGCAATTTACTGATGGGCTCACACTGAGCTGTCTTGTGCCATGCTCCTTCTCCCTGCACTGACTGTGGGCCAGTAACATGGTAACAGTAATACAGTGACAGTAACACGATATCAATTACATGGTGACAGTAACACAGTGACAGTAACATGATGTCAATTACATGGTGACAGTAACACGGTGACAGTAACACGATATCAATTACATGGTGACAGTAACACGGTGACAGTAACATGATGTCAATTACATGGTGACAGTAACACGGTGACAGTAACATGGTAACACAGTGACAGTAACACAATGTCAATTACATGGTGACAGTAACACAGCTACAGTAACATAGTAACAGTAATACAGTGACGTTAACACGATGTCAATTACACGGTGACAGTAACAAGGTGAGAGTAACATGATGCCAATTACATGGTAACAGTAACTCGATGTCAGTTACATGGCGACAGTAGCAGTAACACTGTGAGAGTCATAGAGTGATACAGCACTGAAACAGGCCCTTCGGCCCACCGAGTCTGTGCCAACCAACAACCACCCATTTATACTAATCCTACATTAATCCCATATTCCCGACCACATCCCCACCAATCACCTACCACCTACCTACACTGGGGGCAATTTACAATGGCCAATTTACCTATCAACCTGCAAGTCTTTGGCTGTGGGAGGAAACCAGAGCACCCAGTGGAAACCCATGCATTCACAGGGAGAACTTGGAAACTCTGCACAGGCAATACCCAGAACCGAACGCGGGTCGCTGGAGTTGTGAGGCTGCACTGCTAACCACTGTGCCACCCTAACACGGCATAACACAGTGACAGTAACATGATGTCAATTACATGGTGACAGTAGCATGGTGACAGTAACACTGTGAGAGTAACTTCTCTTCTTTGGCCTCCTTGTCTCGAGAGACAATGGGTAAGCGCCTGGAGATGGTCAGTGGTTTGTGAAGCAGCGCCTGGAGTGGCTATAAAGGCCAATTCTAGAGTGACAGGCTCTTCCACAGGTGCTACAGATAAAATTGGTTGTCGGGGCTGTTACACAGTTGGCTCTCCCCTTGTGCTTTTGTCTTTTTTCCTGCCAACTGCTAAGTCTCTTCGACTCGCCACACTTTAGCCCCGCCTTTATGGCTGCCCGCCAGCTCTGGCGATCGCTGGCAACTGACTCCCACGACTTGTGGTCAATGTCACAGGACTTCATGTCGCGTTTGCAGACGTCTTTAAAGCGGAGACATGGATGGCCTGTGGGTCTGATACCAGTGGCGAGCTCACTGTACAATGTGTCCTTGGGGATCCTGTTATCTTTCATGCGGCTCACATGGTCAAGCCATCTCAAGCGCCGCTGGCTCAGTAGTGTGTATATGCTGGGGATGTTGGCCGCCTCGAGGATTTCTGTGTTGGAGATATGGTCCTGCCACCTGATGCCAAGGATTCTCCGGAGGCAGCGAAGATGGAATGAATTGAGACGTCGCTCTTGGTTGACATATGTTGTCCAGGCCTCGCTGCCTTAGAGCAAGGTACTAAGGACACGGGCTTGATACACTCAGACTTTTGTGTTCCGTATCAGTGCGCCATTTTCCCACACTCTCTTGGCCAGTCTGGACACAGTAGTCGAAGCTTTTCCCATGCGCTTGTTGATTTCTGCATCTAGAAACAGGTTACTGGTGATAAAATTGGTTGTTGGGGCTGTTACACCTGTTAGTTGAGCCTAGGTAGGTGAACTCTTGAACCACTTCCAGAGCGTGGTCACCCATATTGATGGATGGAGCATTTCTGACATCCTGTCCCATGATGTGCATTTTCTTGAGGCTGATGGTCAGGCCAAATTCATTGCAGGCAGCCGCAATCCTGTCGATGAGTCTGTGCAGGCACTCTTCAGTGTGAGATGTTAATGCAGCATCGTCAGCAAAGAGGAGTTCCCTGATGAGGATTTTCCGTACTTTGGTCTTCGCTCTTAGACGGGCAAGGTTGAACAACCTGCCATCTGATCTTGTGTGGAGGAAAATTTCTTCTTCTGAAGACTTGAACGCACGTCAGAGCAGCAGGGAGAAGAAAATCGCAAACAGTGTTGGTGCGAGAACACAGCCCTGTTTCACGTCACTCAGGAAAGGAAAGGGGTCTGATGAGGCTGGATTGTGAGAATAACAAGGTAACAGTAACACTGTGAGAGTAACATGATGTCAATTACATGGTGACAGTAATATGGCGGCAGTAATGTAGAGACAGTATCAAAGTAACAATAACCCGGTGACAGTAACACAATGTCAATTACATGGCAGCAGTAACATGGTGACAGTCACATGGTAACAGTAACACTGTGACAGTAACATGATGTCAATTACATGATGACTGCAGCATTGTGCCAGTATCATAGTGACGGTAACACAGTCACAGGAATATAGGGACATTGACATTGTGACAGTGATTGAACAGAAAAGCAGGTAGGCTTGTTCAGTCCAAGCCGGGCTCATGATAATGAGTTCACATCACTAATCTCCGTAGATGCAGGAGGTCTCAAATCTCCTCGGGGCACTCTGACCCACCATGGCATCGTCCTTTCCCACCTCCTCCAGGCAAACGCCCCTGGGTTTCTTTGTTCTTGCATCCCATTTAAAACTGTACCATTTAGCTTGTATTGACTCTCCTCATTCTTCTTACCCAAGGGTATTACCTAGGTCGGTTTTAAGGAGCGTCTTAAAGGAGGAGAGAGAGAGGCGGAGAGGTTTAGGGAGGGAATTCCAGAGCTTAGGGCCCCAGGCAGGTGAAGGCACGGCCGCCAACGGCGGAGAGATGGGAATCGGGGGATGCTCAAGAGGCCCAGAATTAGATAAGCGCAGAGATCTCGGAGGGTTGTGGGGCTGAAGGAGGTTACAGAAATAGGGAGGAGGTGAGGCCATGGAGGAATATGAAAACAAGGATGAGAATTTTAAACTGACTGGGAGCCCATGTTGGTCAGTGAGCACAGGGTGATAGGGGAATGGGACTTGGTGTGAGTTAAGACATGGGCAACAGAGTGTTAGATGAGCTCAGTCTTATGGAGGATAGAATGTAGGAGAGCAGCCAAGAGTGCATTGGATAATTAAGTCTAGAGTTAACAAAGACATGAATGAAGGTTTCAGCAGATGAGCTGAGACAGGAGTGAAATCGGGCGATGTCATAGAGGTGGAGGTCTTGATGGCATGAATATGTGGTTGGAAGCTCATCTCAGGATCAATTCTAGCACGAAGGTTGCGAACAGTTTGGTTTAGTCTCACATAGTTGGCGGGGAGAGGGATGGATTCGGTAGCTAGGGAACGGAGTTTGGAGCAAGGACCAAAGACAGTGGCTTCAGTCTTCGCAATATTTAATTGGAGGAAATTGCTGCTTATCCAATACTGGATGTCGGATAAGCAGTCTGATAACTTAGCAACAATGGAGGAGTCAAGAGAGGTGGTGGTGAGGGAGAGCTGGGTGCTGTCGACATACATGTAACAATTAACACTATGCTTTCGGATGATGTTGCCAAGGGGCACAATGTAGATGAGAAATAGGAGGGGGCCAAGGATAGATCCTTGGGGGACACCAGAGGTAATGGTGCGGGAGCAGGAAGAGAAGCCATTGCAAGTGATAGAATAAATAGATAAGAATGGAACCAGGTGAGAGCAGTCCCACCCAGTGGGATGACAGTGGAGAGGCGTTGGAGAAGGATGGTGCGGCCAAGGCTGCAGACAGATTGAGAAGGACAAGAAGGGAACGTTTATCTTTCTTGCAGTCACATAGGATTCAAACATGGGGAAGCGAGCATGAATTTGGGAAGCAACAACATTTTTAAGACTTTGGAGAGGAAAGGGCGGTTGGAGAGGGGGCAGTAGTTTGCAAGGGCATTGGAGTTAAGGGTTAGGTTTTGAGGAAAGGGTGATGGCAGCAGAGTTGAAGGAGAGGGGAACGTTCGGCCTGGTGGGCAAGTGGAAAGGAGGGACACAGAAGAGGGAGCAAATCAGATGGTCTCGATCTTAGTGACAAAGAAATCCATGAGCTCCTCGCACTTATTGCTGGAGGTTAGGGTGGAGGAGACAGGGGAGAGGGGTTTAAGAAGATGGTTTACAGCACGGAAAAGAAGCTGGGGGTTATTTTTGCACTCCAGGATGATTCCGGAATAGTCAGCAGTTTTAGCAGATGGGTGCAGGACCCGATAGTACTTTATGTTGTGATGGAAATCACCTGCAAAATGGAAACATATTAATTTTGTCATATGGGATACTGCTTGAACAATTTGAATGCACATAACCTGTTTAAAAAGACCAACAGAGCTAACCAGCTGAAAACATGGTTGCACATTTGCATTCTGAGAGACAGTTGAATAGAAAGACAATGGGAATGCTCCCTGATTCAGTTAGCGAGATGCATTTTGTCAATAGTGATGATCAAAAGACATTGAGAGCCATTGACTTTGTAAGAGACAAAACTCCAACCCCACCCCCCCCCCCCCCACCCCCCGCACCCCCACCAAGTGTCCGGAAGACTCTGAAGTCCAACAACCCTCCAAGACGTTGCTATTTCAAACAAAGAGGATCACATGACTTACCTGCTGGCCAAACCGGGGACTTATTTGAATTGTGCCACACAGAAAGGGATCAGACTATAAGTTGACAATCAAGGAGGAAGGTCTCCCTTTCTCTGTCTCTCTCTCTCTCTCAAGCAAAGTCCCAGGGACCCACGGCAGCAGCTGAAGCCTCAAGACAGGGCACCTCTTCAGCCTTGTGGGACCAGAGAAGCAAGCTTGAAATTGTGCACTGGGCCCCAGTGAGAACGGCAAGACAGCAACTTCAACCAAGGACTTTGCATCAAAGATAAAAGACAGTAACTGTATTCCATTTGTTGCCAACTCTACGTCAACGCCCCCCGCAAATTTGTTCTCCCCATTTGTATCTAATTGTGTGTGTGTTTCTCTCATATGCATGCTAGCATGGTTGTGCCACGTATTTTAGTAGTTTTAACCGAGTTAGAGTGATAAGGCTAATACACTTACATCTTTCTTGTTTAAACCTAAGAATGAAACCGGACGGACCACCCAGCATCGACCTAGGCACCGGAAACGACAACGGCAAACCCAGCCCTGTCGACCCTGCAAAGTCCTCCTTACTAACATCTGGGGGCTTGTGCCAAAGTTGGGAGAGCTGTCCCACAGACTAGTCAAGCAACAGCCTGACATAGTCATATTCACGGAATCATACCTTACAGACAATGTCCCAGACACTGCCATCACCATCCCCGGGTATGTCCTGTCCCACCGGCAGGACAGACCCACCAGAGTTGGCGGGACAGTGGTATACAGTAGGGAGGGAGTTGCCCTGGGAGTCCTCAACATCGACTCCGGACCCCATGAAGGCTTATGGCATCAGGGCAAACATGGGCAAGGTAACCTCCTACTGATTACCACTTACCGCCCTCCCTCAGCTGATGACTCAGTACTCCTCCATGTTGAGCAACACTTGGAGGAAGCACTGAGGGTGGCAGGGGCACAAAATGTACTCTGGGTGGGGGACTTCAATGTCCATCACCAAGAGTGGCTCGGTAGCACCACTACTGACCGAGCTGGCCGAGTCCTAAAGGACATAGCTGCTAGACAGGGTCTGCTGCAGGTGATGGGGGAACCAACACGAGGGAAAAACATACTTGACCTCGTCTTCACCAATCTGCCTGCCGCAGATGCTTCTGTCCATGACAGTATTGGTAGGAGTGACCACCGCACAGTCCTTGTGGAGACAAAGTCCCGCCTTCACATTGAGGATACCGTCCATTGTGTTGTGTGGCACTGTCACCGTGCTGAATGGGATAGATTTCGAACAGATCTAGCAATGCAAAACTGGGCATCCATGAGGCGCTGTGAGCCATCAGCAGCAGCAGAATTGTACTCAACCACAATCTGTAACCTCATGGCCCGGCATATCCCCCACTCTACCATTACCATCAAGCCAGGAGACCAACCCTGGTTCAATGAAGAGTGCAGGAGGGCATGCCAGGAGCAGCACCAGACATACCTCAAAATGAGGTGTCAACCTGGTGAAGCTACAACCCAGGACTACTTGCATGCCAAACTGCATAAGCAGTATGCGATAGACAGAGCTAAGCGATCCCATAACCAAAGGATCAGATCTATGCTCTGCAGTCCTGCCACATCCAGCCGTGAATGGTGGTGGACAATTAAACAATTAAAAGGAGGAGGTGGCTCCACAAATATCCCCATCCTCAATGATGGGGGAGCCCAGCACATCAGTGCGAAAGATAAGGCTGAAGCATTTGCAACAATCTTCAGCCAGAAGTGCCGAGTTGATGATCCATCTCAGCCTCCTCCTGAAGTCCCCAGCATCACTGATGCCAAACTTCAGCCAATTCGATTCACTCCGCGTGATATCAAGAAACGACTGAAGGCACTGGATACTGCAAAAGCTATGGGCCCTGACAATATTCTGGCAATAGTATTGAAGACCTGTGCTCCAGAACTTGCCGTGCCCCGAGCCAAGCTGTTCCAGTACAGCCAGAACACTGGCATCTACCCTGCAATGTGGAAAATTGTCCAGGTATGTCCTGTACACAAAAAGCAGGACAAGTCCAACCCGGCCAATTACCGCCCCATCAGCCTACTCTCAATCATCAGTAAAGTGATGGAAGGTGTCATCAACAGTGCCATCAAGCGGCACTTGCTCAGCAATAACCTGCTCAGTGATGCTCAGTTTGGGTTCCGCCAGGGCCACTCAGCTCCTGACCTCATTACAGCCTTGGTTCAAACATGGACAAAAGAGCCGAACTCAAGAGGTGAGGTGAGAGTGACTGCCCTTGACATCAAGGCAGCATTTGACCGAGTATGGCATCAAGGAGCCCTAGCAAAACTGAGGTCAATGGGAATCAGGGGAAAACCCTCCGCTGGTTGGCGTCATACCTAGCGCAAAGGAAGATGGTTGTGGTTGTTGGAGGTCAATCATCTGAGCTCCAGGACATCATTGCAGGAATTACTCAGGGTAGTGTCCCAGGCCCAACCATCTTCAGCTGCTTCACCAATGACCTTCCTTCAATCATAAGGTCACAAGTGGGGATGTTCGCTGATGATTGCACAATGTTCAGCACCATTCGTGACTCCTCAGATACTGAAGCAGTCCGTGTAGAAATGCAGCAAGACCTGGACAATATCCAGGCTTGGGATGACAAGTGGCAAGTAACATTCGCACCACACAAGTGCCAGGCAATGACCATCTCCAACAAAAGAGAATCTAACCATCTCCCCTTGACATTCAACGGCATTACCATCGCTGAATCCACCACTATCAACATCTAGGGGCTACCATTGACCAGAAACTGAACTGGAGTAGCCATATAAATACCGTGGCTACATGAGCAGGTCAGAGGCGAGGAGTCCTGAGGCGAGTAACTCACCTCCTGATTCCCCAAAGCCTGTCCACCATCTACAAGATACAAGTCAGGAGTGTGATGGAATACTCTCCACTTGCCTGGATGGGTGCAGCTCCAACAACACTCAAGAAGCTCGACACCATCCAGGACAGAGCAGCCCGCTTGATTGGCACCCCATCTACAAACATTCACTCCCTCCACCACCGACGCACAGCGGCAGCAGTGTGTACCATCTACAAGATGCACTGCAGCAATGCACCAAGGCTCCTCAGACAGCACCTTCCAAACCCGCGACCAAAACCAACTAGAAGGACAAGGGCAGCAAATACATGGGAACACCACCACCTGCAAGTTCCCCTCCAAGACACACACCATCCTGACCCGGAACTATATCGCCCTTCCTTCACTGTCGCTGGGTCAAAATCCTGGAACTCCCTTCCTAACAGCACTGTGGGTGTACCTACCCCACATGGACTGCAGCGGTTCAAGAAGGCAGCTCACCACCACCTTCTCAAGGGCAATTAGGGATGGGCAATAAATGCTGGCCTGGCCAGTGATGCCCACATCCCATGAATGAATTAAAAAAAAGAAAACCTGTCTGATTGGTTCATTTGCAATTACAATTAGAGAGCAGTGTGTAAAGACTCACTGAGGTGGTAAGCTAAAAATCACTCTGTTTTAAAAGATACACCCTGTTATGACCAAACCAGGATAGGGGCAGTCTGAGACCCCTTCCTCACCCGTTCGTAACAATGTGGTCCAGTCAGATCTGGCGGTAAATGGCTGAACCAGTTGTCTGCCATATCTTTTCATGTCTTCATCCCTTGGACTTAAGTGAGTGGAGATAAGGGCAGTACCGGGGGAATGGCCAGGGGGAGAAGTATTTCTATCTTCCTCACTGTTTACTACCCTTTCAATTTTCACATCATTACAAACTTTGAGATTGTGTCCTGAATGCCGCAGTTCCGCTGCAGTTGCAAAGGGGGAGCAGATCCGGGGAAATTTCCCAATGTTGGGAAAATGCATTTGCCAGAAACGTCTAAAAAACTGACGTGCTGAATGCAGGGCATGAGCAATAGAGAGAACGAAATAGATATTTTTGCGATTGGAAAGCCTGTGACCAGTGGTGTACCACAGGGATCAGCAGTGGTGTACCACAGGGTTCGGTGCTGGGACCCTCGCTGTTTGTAGTGTATATTAATGATTTAGACGTGAATATAGGAGGTATGATCAGCAAGTTCACGGATGACATGAAAATTGGTGGTGTTGTAAATAGTGAGGAGGAAAGCATTGGATTAGATGGGCTGGTAAGATGGGCGGAGCAGTGGCAAATGGAATTAAATCCCGAGAAATGTGAGGTGATGCATTTTGGGAGGACCAACAAGGCAAGGGAATATACAATGGATGGTAGGACCCTAGGAAGTACAGAAGGTCAGAGGGACCTTGGTGTGCTTGTCCATAGATCACTGAAGGCAGCAGCACAGGTAGATAAGGTGGTTAGGAAGGCATAAGGGATACTTGCCTTTATTAGCCAAGGCTTAGAATATAAGAGCAGGGAGGTTATGATGGAGCTGTATAAAACTCTAGTTAGGCCACAGCTGGAGTACTGTGTACAGTTCTGGGCACCACAGTATAGGAAGGATGTGATTTCACTGGAGAAGGTGCAGAGGAGATTCACCAGGATGTTGCCTGGTCTGGAGCATTTCATCTATGAAGAGAGACTGGATGGGCTCGGGCTGTTTTCATTAGAGCAGAGAAGGCTGAGGGGGGACCTGATTGAGGTATACAAAATTATGAGGGGCATAGATTGGTTAGATAAGAAGAAACTTTTCCCTTAGCGGAGGGGTCAATAACCAGGGGGCATAGATTTAAGGTAAGGGGCAGGAGATTGAGAGTGGATTTGAGGAGAAACGTTTTTCACCCAGAGGGTGGTTGGAATCTGGAACACACTGCCTTAAGGGGTGGTAGAGGCAGGAACCCTCACAACATTTAAGAAGTATTTAGATGAGCACTTGAAACGCCATAGCATACAAGGCTACGGGCCAAGTGCTGGAAAATGGTATTAGAATAGATAGGTGCTTGAAGGCCGGCACAGACACGATGGGCCGAAGGGCCTGCCTCTGTGCTGTATAACTCTAAGACTCTAGATGGCGAGAGGGAGAGGAAAACAGAAAGAGAAAGAGAGGGACAGACAGAGGTAGCGAGAGAGAGAGAGAGAGAGGAAGAAATGGAGAGAAAGGGAGCGACTGAGGCAGAGGGACAGAGAGAGAGAGAGTGAGAGAGGGAGGGAGAGAGAAGGGGAGAGAGAGAGGGAGAGAGGGGGAGGGTGAGAGAGTGGAAGGCGGGGGGAGGGAGGGAGAGAAAGAGAGGGAGAGAGAGAAAGAGAGAGAGGCAGAGAAAGAGAAAGAGAGAGAGGGAGAGGGAGAGAGAGACAGAGAGAGTGAGACAGAGAGAGAGAGATATAGAGGCACAGAGACAGAGAGCGTGAGACAGAGAGAGAGAGAGAAAAGCAGAGAAAGAGGGACGGAGAGAAACAGAGACAGAAAGAGAGAGAGGCGAGAGAGAGAGAGTGAGGAGAAACATAGAAACATAGAAAATAGGAGTAGGCCATTCGGCCCTTCGGGCCTGCTCCGCCATTCAAAAAAGATCATGGCTGATTGTCTAATTCAGTACCCTCTTCCTGCTTTCTCCCCATATCCCTTGATCCCTTTGGCATTAAGAAACATATCTATCTCCTTCTTGAATATATTTAATGACTTGGCCTCCACTGCCTTCTGCGGTAGAGAATACCACAGGTTCATCACCCTCTGAGTGAAGACATTTCTCCACATTTTGGTTCTAAATGGCATTCCCCGTATCCTGAGACTGTGACCCCTGGTACAGGGCTCCCCAGCCATCGGGAACATCCTCCCTGCATCTAGCCTGTCTAGTTCTGTTAGAATTTTATAGGTTTCTATGAGATCCCCTCTCATTCTTCTAAACTCTAGTGAATATAGGTCTAGTCGACCCAATCCCTCCTCATACGTCAATCCTGCCATCCCAGGAATCAGCCTAGTAAATCTTCTTTACACTCCCTCCATGGCAAGAACATCCTTCCTCAGATAAGGAGACCAAAACTGCACACAATACTCCAGATGTGATCTCACAAAGGCCCTGTATAACTGCAGCAAGACATCCTTGCCCCTGTACTCAAATCCTCTTGCAATGAATGCCAACATACCATTTGCCTTCCTAATTGCTTGCTGCACCTGAATGCTTGCTTTCAGCAACTGGTGTACAAGGACACCCAGGTCTCGTTGCATCTCCCCCTTTCCCAAACTATCACCATTCAGATAATATTCTGCCTTTCTGTTTTTATAACCAAATTGGATAACCTCACATTTATCCACATTATGCTGCATCTGCCATGCATCTGCCCACTCACCCAACTTGTCCAAATCACATTGGAGCCTCTTTGCATCCTCCTCACAGCTCACATTCCCCCCCAACTTTGTGTCGTCTGCAAACTTGGAAATGTTACATTTAGTTCCCTCACCCAAGTCATTAATATATATTGTGAACAGCTGGGGCCCAAGCACTGATCCCTGCGATACCCCACTAGTCACTGCCTACCACCCGGAAAAAGACCCGTTTATTCCTACTCTCTGTTTCCTGTCTGCCAACCAATTCTCAATCCATGTCTGTATATTACCCCCAATCCCATGTGCTTTAATTTTGCACACTAACCTCTTATGTGGGACCTTATCAAAAGCCTTCTGAAAATCCAAAAACACCACATCCACTGGTTCTCCCTTATCTATTCTACTAGTTACATCAGTAGATTTGTTAAGCATGATTTCCCTTCGTAAACCCATGCTGACTTTGTCCACAATCCCGTTTATGCTTTCCAGGTGTTCTGCTATCACATCCTTTATAATAGACTCTAGCATTTTCCCCACGACTGATGTAAGGCTAACTAGTCTCTAATTCCCTCTTTTTTCTCTCCCTCCTTTTTTAAATAGTGGGGTTACATTTGCCACCCTCCGATCTGTAGGAACTGCTCCAGAGTCTATAGAATTTTGGAAGATAACCACTAATACATCCACTATTTCCAGGGCCACTTCCTTTAGTACTCTGGGATGTAGATTATCAGGCCCTGGGGATTTGTCAACCTTTCACCCCATTAATTTCCCTAGCACTATTTTTTTTTACTGCGACTGATTTCCTTCAATTCCTCCCTCTCATTAGACCCTTGCCTCCCTAACATTTCTGGGAGGTTATTTGTGTCCTCCTTTGTGAAGACAGAACCAAAGTATGTGTTTAATTGTTCTGCCATTTCTTTGTTCCCCATTATAATTTACCCTGTTGGTGACTGTTTAGGATCTACATTTGTCTTCACTAATCTTTTTCTCTTCACATATTTATAGAAGCTTTTACTGTTAGTTTTTATGTTCCCCGCAGGTTTGCTCTCATACTCGATTTCCCCCCTGCTTAATCAACCTCTTTGTCCTCCTTTGCCGAATTCTAAACTGCTCCCAATCCTCTGACTTGCTGCTTTTTCTGGCAATTTTATATGCCTCCTCTTTGGATTTAATACTGTCCCTAATTTCTTTTGTAAGCCACGGTTGAGCCACCTTTCCAGTTTTATTTTTGCGCTAGACAGGAATGAATAATTACTGTAATTCATGCACACATTCTTTAAATATTATCCATTGCCTATCCACCGTCAACCCTTTTAGTAAAGTTCCCCAATCTACCATAGTCAACTTATGCCTCATACCTTCATAGTTTCCTTTATTTAGATTCAGGACCAACCACTGCCGTCTCCATCTTAATGAAGAATTCTATCATGTTATGCTCGCTCCTCCCAAGGGACCCCAAAAAACAAGAGAGAGAGAAAGAGACAGAGACAGTGAGAGAGACAGAGAGAGAGAGAGAGGGAGACAAACAGACAGAGACAGACAGACAGAGAGAAACAGAGAGAGAGAGAGACAGTGAGAAAGAGAAAGAGAGAGACCGAGAGAGAGAGAAAGAGACAGTGACAGAGAGAGAGAGACAGACAGACAGACAGAGAGACAGAGAGACAGAGAGAAACAGAGATAGAGAGACAGAGAGAAACAGAGAGACAGAGATAGAGAGACAGAGAAAGAGAGGGAGAGAGAGACAGAGATAGAGAGACAGAGAAAGAGAGAGAGAGAGAGACAGAGACAGAGAAGGACAGAGAGATAGACGGAGAGGATCTCAAGAGTTAATATAAAAGCAAAATACTGCCGATGTTGGAAATCTGAAATAAAGACAGATGTTGGAAATACTCAGCAGGTTTGACACCATCCGTGGAGACTCTCAAATGACATCCTATGTGACTGTGACAAAGGTAACCTTTGCCTCCTAGTCCTTCTTGACTTGTCTACAGCCTTTGACACGTTTGACCACACTATCCTCCGCCATAGCCTCTCCACTGTCACCCCGCTCGGTGGGACTGCTCTCATCTGGTTCCATTCTTATCTATCTAATCATAGCCAGAGAATCACTTACAATGGCTTCTCTTCCTGCTCCCACACCGTTACCTCTGGTGTCCCCCAAGGATCTACCCTTGGCCCCCTCCTATTTCTCATCTACACGCTGCCCCTCAGCGACATCATCCGAAAGCAGAGTGTTAATTTTCACATGTGTGCTGATGACACTCGGCTCTACCCCATCATCACCTCTCTCGACTGCATCACTGCTGCTAAATTATCAGGCTGTTTATCCGATATCCAGTACTGGATGAGCAGAAATTTCCTCCAATTAAACATTGGGAAGACTGAAGCCATTCTTTTCAGTCCCTGCTCCAAACTCCGTTCCCTAGCTACAGACTCCATCCCTCTCCCTGGCAACAGTCTGAGATTAAGCCAGTCTGTTCACAACCTTGGTGTCACATTTGACCCCAAGATGACCTTCCAACCTTATATTCGTGCCATCACTAATACCGCCCATTTCCACCTCCGTAACATCGCCCAACTTCGACCATCTCAGCTCATCTGCTGCTGAAACCCTCATTCATGCCTTTGTTACCTCTAGACTTGACTATTCTAACGCACTCCTGGCTGGTCCCCCACATTCTACACTCCATAAACTTGAGTCACCCAAAACTCTACTGCCTGTGTCTTAATTCACACCAAGTCCCATTCCCCTATCACCCCTGTGCTCGCTGACCAACATTAGCTCCAGGTCAAGCAACATCTTGATTTTAAAATTCTCAGCCATGTTTTCAAGTCCCTCCATGGCCTCGCCCCTCCCCCGCCTCTGTAATCTCATTAATGTGTACATTAATGATTTAGACGTGAATAGAGGAGGTACGAGCAGCAAGTTTGCAGATGACACGAAAATTGGTGGTGTTGTAAATAGTGAGGAGGAAAGCCTTAGATTACAGGATGATATAGATGGGCTGGTAAGATGGGCGGAGCAGTGGCAAATGGAATTTAATCCCGAGAAGTATGAGGTGATGCATTTTGGGAGGACTAACAAGGCAAGGGAATATACAATGGATGGTAGGACCCCAGGAAGTACAGAGGGTCAGAGGGACCTTGGTGTACTTGTCCATAGATCACTGAAGGCAGCAGCACAGGTAGATAAGGTGGTTAGGAAGGCATATGGGATACTTGCCTTTATTAGCCAAGGCATAGAATATAAAAGCAGGGAGGTTATGATGGAGCTGTATAAAACGCTAGTTAGGCCACAGCTGGAGTACTGTGTACAGTTCCGGTCACCACATTATAGGAAGGATGTGATTGCACTGGAGAGGGTGTAGAGGAGATTCACCAGGATGTTGCCTGGGCTGGAGCATTTCAGCTATGAAGAGAGACTGGAGGCTAGGGTTGTTTTCCTTAGAGTAGAGAAGGATGAGAGGGGACATGATTGAGGTATACAAAATTATGAGGGGCATTGATAGGATAAATAGAACCTTATTCCCTTAGCGGAGGGATCAATAACCAGGGGACATAGATTTAAGGTAAGGGGCAGGATGTTTAGAGGGGATTTGAGGAAAAACCTTTATAACCCAGAGGGTGGTTGGAATCTGGAACGCACTGCCTGAAGAGGTGGTAGAGGCAGGAACCCTCACAACATTTAAGAAGTAGTTAGATGAGCACTTGAAACGCCAAGGTTACGGGCCAAGTGCTGGAAAATGGTAGTAGAATAGATAGGTGCTTGATGGCCAGCACAGACACAATGGGCCGAAGGGACTGTTTCTGTGCTGTATAACTCTATGACTCTAATATCCTCCAGCCCCACAACCCTACGAGATATCTGCGCTTCTCTAATTCTGGCCTCTTATGCACCCGTGATTTTATTCGCTCCATCATTGGTGGCCATGCCCTCAGTTGCCTCAACCCTAAGTTCTGGAATTCCCTCCCTACACCTCGCCGTCTCTCCACCTCCCTTTCCTCCTTTCAGACACTTCTTAAAACTTACCTCTTTGGCCAAGATTTGGTCATCTGACCGAATATCTCCTTTTGTGGCTGAGTGTCATACTTTGTTTTATAATGCTCTTGTGAAGCGCCTTGGAACCTGTTATTACGTGAAAGGCGCTATATAAATATAAATTGTTGTTGTGCTGAGAAATGTATTTGATGATTCTAACTCAATGCCATAGACTTTGAAAGGCTAACTCCATTTCTGCACCAATGCAGTTGGCCTGATGAGTATTTCCAGAATTTCTTGCATTTATTTCAGACTCCCAGCATCTGCAGTATTTTGCTGTTCTGTTGGGGGTGGGGCAAGGTCACTGATTGGCCCTTGTCCTCTTTGAATGACAGTTTGGTGGCCAGGGGGCGTGTCCAGTCAGGACACCAGTGTCCATCCAGGTTCAGCTTTTCAGCTAGGCTGAGTCAATTTCTCTGGAATATCCTTAGGGATAACTTTTCAACTTGCTGCCAAGGGGAATATAGATTATAGAAATGGCCCTGGATTTGAAGGGCAATGGGAATCTGCTGTTTCTGTAACAGTGTAAAAATGTGTTTATCGAAAGAACACGAGTTATTTTATATTATTTTACACACTGATAGCAGAGAATGTTCATTTCAACGTGTTGTATTCGATGTAACTTCAGAGCTTGGTCCTAAAGGAAGGGGAGTCTGAGACCAGGAGAATCCCTGAGACCAGGACAAACCCTGAGACCAGGAGAATCCCAAATACCAGGAGAATCCCAAATACCAGGAGAATCCCTGAGGCCAGGACAAACACTGAGACCAGGAGAATCCCTGAGACCAGGACAAACCCTGAGACCAGGAGAATCCATGAGACCAGGAGAATCCCTGAGACCAGGACAAACCCTGAGACCAGGAGAATCCCCGAGACCAGGAGAATCCCTGAGACCAGGAGAAACACTGAGACCAGGAGAATCCCTGAGACCAGGAGAATCCCCGATACCAGGAGAATCCCAGAGACCAGGAGAAACCCCGAGACCAGGAGAATACCCGAGACCAGGAGAATCCCTGAGACCAGGAGAAACCCCGAGACCAGGAGAATCCCTGAGACCAGGAGAAACCCCGAGACCAGGAGAATCCCTGAGACCAGGAGAAACCCTGAGACCAGGAGAATCCCTGAGACCAGGAGAAACACTGAGACCAGGAGAATCCCCAACACCAGGAGAAACTCTGAGACCAGGACAAACCCTGAGATCAGGAGAATCCCTGAGACCAGGAGAAACACTGAGACCAGGAGAATCCCTGAGACCAGGAGAAACCCTGAGATCAGGAGAAACACTGAGACCAGGAGAATCCCACAGACCAGGAGAATCCCTGAGACCAGGAGAAACCCTGAGACCAGGAGAATCCCTGAGACCCGGACAAACACTGAGACCAGGAGAATCCCTGAGACCAGGAGAAACCCTGAGACCAGGAGAATCCCTGAGACCAGGAGAAACCCCGAGACCAGGAGAATTCCTGAGACCAGAACAATCCCTGAGACCAGGAGAAACACTGAGACCAGGAGAATCCCTGAGACCAGGAGAAACTCTGAGACCAGGAGAATCCCTGAGACCAGGAGAAACCCTGAGACCAGGAGAATCCCTGAGACCAGGAGAAACCCTGAGACCAGGAGAATCCCTGAGACCAGGAGATACCCTGAGACCAGGAGAAACACTGAGACCAGGAGAAACCCTGAGACCAGGAGAATCCCTGAGACCAGGAGAAACCCTGAGACCCGGAGAATCCCTGAGACCAGGAGAAACACTGAGACCAGGAGAATTCCTGAGACCAGGAGAAACACTGAGACCAGGAGAATCCCTGAGACCAGGAGAAACCCTGAGATCTGGAGAAACACTGAGGCCAGGAGAATCCCTGAGACCAGGAGAAACACTGAGACCAGGAGAAACCCTGAGACCAGAAGAATCCCTGAGACCAGGAGAAACACTGAGACCAGGAGAATCCCTGAGACCAGGAGAATCCCTGAGACCAGGAGAAACACTGAGACCAGGAGAATCCCTGAGACCAGGAGAATCCCTGAGACCAGGAGGAACACTGAGACCAGGAGAAACCCTGAGACCAGAAGAATCCCTGAGACCAGGAGAATCCCTGAGACCAGGAGAAACACTGAGACCAGGAGAATCCCTGAGACCAGGAGAATCCCTGAGACCAGGAGAAACCCTGAGATCAGGAGAAACACTGAGACCGGGAGAAATCCCTGAGACCAGGAGAAACACTGAGACCAGGAGAAATCCCTGAGACCAGGAGAAACACTGAGACCAGGAGAATCCCTGAGACCAGGAGAATCGCTGAGACCAGGAGGAACTCTAACCTGCTGTGCAGGAGGTGGTGAATGTGTGACCTCGGGGTGGGGCTGTACCCCTGCTGGGAGAGGAGGGTGGGTAGCCTAGGTCCTGGGGTGGGGAGGAATGATCCGGGGGTATGGGAGGGGGGATGATGAATAGTGATCTGGAAGTTTTCCTAGTTTTTTTTGCTGGATTTGTTTATGGATTCGGCTGGAACATCTGACGTCACCATTTATAACAGCTCACTAGATGAGTTCACAGAGGAGATCGAGTCCGCCCGGGTTAGCACAGCACTCCACTAACCTGGGTCAGCACAGCACTCCACTAACCCGGGTCGGGCACAGCACTCCACCAACCCGGGTCGGGCACAGCACTCGACTTACCCGGTTCAGTCCAGCAGTCAACTAACTAACCCGGTTCAGTCCAGCACTCAACTAACTCGAGTCAGTCCAGCATTCAACTTACCCGAGGCAGCACGGGACTCAACAAAACCGGTTCAGCACAGGACTCAGCTAACCCGGGTCAGTCCAGCAGCCAACCAACTCGGGTCGGCACGGGACTCAGCCAACTCGGGTCAGCACAGGACTCAACTGCCCGTGTCGGCATTCCAGCAGTCAACTATCCCGGGTTAACCTGCTGCAGGTTAAGTTCGCCCCATGTCGGCTCTGGACGGGATGGGGTTCCTGCTCGGGCTGGCAGGCTGGGTACTGATCGCCGCCTGCCTTGGCATCGACCAGTGGAGAGTCTCGACCCTGGATGGCAGCGTTATCACCACCTCCACCATCTACGAGAACCTGTGGAAAAGCTGTGCCAGCGACTCGACCGGAGTGTATTACTGCAGGGATTTCCTCAGCCTGTTCGGTCTCTCAGGTATTGCCAGGGGTTTGGGGTTTGGGGGAGAGAGAGAAAGAGAGATAGAGAGAGAGAGAGAAAGAGAGAGAGGAGGAAAGACACAAGGTGAAGTGGTTCAGAAGGAGCTGGTAAAACTGTGTTCAAACTAGTCATATAGTTTTTCTTTTAAGAGGGAGTTTTACTCTGTATCCATCCCCCTTTTTTTTTATGTCGAGGGGGTCTTTATACCTCAGCCCCCCTCTTATATACATTTTATAAAATAACTTTACTAAAATCGAATAAATAAAACAACTCAAATTAAAATGCCATTCTCCGCGTCGACGATGCACGCCAGCCCCTGCGGTGCCCACGGACACCGCGTGCTTCCTTCTCTGGGGGGCACCCGGGCGCGAACCTCGGAAGGGGGGCAGGCAATCGGGGAGGACGGACCCCCCCCCCCCACCCGACGGCCCGCAGCCTGGACCTGTGAATCGCCACCTTGGCCAGGCCCAGGAGCAGACCGACGAGGAGATCCCTCCTCCCGGCCCACGCCCCTCCGCACCGGGCGCCCAAAGGTCAGGAGCGTGGGGCTGAAGTGCCGCCAGAACTTGAGGAGCAGCCCCTTTAAATGCTCGGACAGGGACTGCAACCTGGCACACTCCTTCCCCGGCCGCTGGGCATCGCAGGGGCTGGCGTGCATCATCGACGGCGAGAATGGCATTTTAATTTGAGTTTTGTTTTATTTATTCAACTTTAATACATTTATTTTAGAAAATGTTTATGGTGTGGCGGAGGGGGTGGGGGGGGGGGGGGGTGGGGTGGTGCCTAAGGAATAAAGGCCCCCTCGACATAATATACATAAAGGGGCCTGGGGTATGAAGACCACCTTAAAAAAAATGGGTTAGAAAAAAGAAACTCGCGCACTCCATATATACACGGAACAGGGTCTCGCCCAGGCCGCAGAAGTTACAGGCGGCCTGGGAGTCTGCGAACCTGCTTAAAAGTCTATTGCACGGGACTGCCCTGTGCAGCACCCTCCAGCCCAGGTCCCTGATGTAAAGGGGGATGGCTCCTGCATAGAGAGACCTCCATCGGGCTTCCAAGTCGTACAATTAAGCAGTAGTATATACGGAGAGAGCAAAAACAGCCCAAGCAGCAGTAAGAGAGAATCCTGTAGCAATTCCAATGGTAATATAAAGACTGGTTTGAGATTGAAGACTTGGAATTGGCTTCTGGTTCAGCGTTGGTGCTTGGAGTTGTTGCTGTGTGTTGGAATCGTGTTTTTGGAGCTGGGTGCTGAGAGTTGTGATTTGGTTAGATGTTGGGTTCACCTCCCTGGTTCACTATATTTCAATCCTGTTGTTGATTTTCTTATGGTCCCTGTGGTGACCAATGAACCAAAAGCACTGAAATTACCGAATGATTCCACAAAAAAATGGACAAGGTTTCATTTTTATAACTTTTACTGTAACAATTAAACCAAAATCAACATAAGTTAAATAGGAATTACAAGTACATCACAGCCAAGATGTTACAAATTGCACATTCAGTATCAGATACAGCAAAGGTGACTCTCGCTGATTTCCTAAGCATTTTTAGCACCAAATTACAGACACATTTCTTCCAAACTCGGAAATTCCTCAGGTAGGTCTCCAGATCCTGTATTCCAAGATGCAGCCACAATTCCAGACAGACAGCGGCTTCACCTTAATCCCAAATTTCACAGGTACAGTCTTCAGCAAAAGAAAAATGGCGTATGTCTCCAGAACCTGCTGAGTTCTCCTCACGTCCGGTTTGACCTGGTTTCCCAATGTTAGCTTTATCCGTTCCTTTCAGTGACAGCCCTGTGCACTGTATGGTTAAGCAGTTCCTCTAAAAAGCAGAACCCCCCCCCCCCCCCACCCCCCTACATCCAGTCTTCGCTTTCTTCAACCTGCCTGCAAAAAAACTTCCTGCCGTCTGAGCTTGGATGGCGCTGTCTCCCCCTGTATCTGGTTCCAACCAGCTTTATTTACCTCAGCAACCCGCAGTATTTATTTTCAACTTCTGACAGGACATTCTGTTCGAATAAAGAAACAAGCTTTGCAACCAGAGTCCGTGCACCTGCCCGAGTATTCGACAATTGTTCAGATAACAATTCGCATATGCTAACCACATGTCATGCAGACCACAATTTCTATCACACTTGCCCCCTTGGGAAAAAGAAAGTTTTGCCATGGTAAAGTTTTTTTTTTAACATCAGTTCAGCAAGACAGTAAGTTCTTAACATAACAATGTTAACATTATGTACAGGCAACATTTTTATACCTCACAATTGTACATATTGTATTCACAAAATCATTATGGCTTAACCAATAAAACCAAGTAAATATGACAATTAGGATTAGCAGTATTCAAACATTATATAATAATAACTCAGAGTTTTCCCTCTTTCATACACCCCTTCTTTAAACTCTTGACAGAGCCTCTGCAATTACATTGCTTTTCCCTGCAACATGCATCATTTTTAATGTAAATGGCTGTAACACCAAATTGCACCTGAGGTTCTTTGTTCGAACTTTTCTGAAACACATGTGGGTTGTGGTGGTATAAACTAGTACTACCCCCTGACTGTTGGTTACACTCACCTCAAACTGTCAAAGAGCCAGCATAAGATGCAAAGTCTCTTTCTTGATTGTCAAGTATTTTCTTTGCTGCTAATTAAGCTTCCGAGAGAAGTAGCTACTGGGCTATTCCACACCAGTATCATCATCCAGGAGCAGGATTGCTCCAACCCCTATGTCACTGGCATTGATAGCCACCCTGAATGGTTTGTTAAAATCTGGAGCTGCAAGAACTGACTCCTTGATCAAAATGGCCTTTAACTTCTCAAATGCCGTTTGGCATAAATCTGGCCATTCAAACTTCATGTTTGCTACAGTCAGGCGGTAAAGGGTGTGGGTGGTTCCCACTGTTCGCCTCCCAACTGACTGCCATCATGTTTTGTTAAAATGATGCCTCAGCCCCTGAGTTTCATTAGGGTCAAATAAACAGATAAATGATAGGTTTTCTCATAGGCAATAAAAAACTATTTTTAAACTATTCCCAAAATGGTTGCAACCTCACCCATGCACACATTCACCTGCACACACATACACATGACTAGATAGACAGAGAGAAAAAGGTAGTTGGAAGTCCAAATTGAAGTAAGTGTTTGAGGTTTACAGAACATTATTGAGTCTTTTCAGGAGGAATTTTTTTTTGGAAGTTGCAGGCCTGATTATTTGCTTTCTTGAACTTGTGGAGGTATTGCAGAGCTCAAATAGTTGTAATACAGCCCAAAGTTGGTGGTGTGTAGTTTGTTACCTTCACAGATAGTTAGTCTCAAAGTCACTTTGTGATGTCTCTGCTGTAGTTGCTGTTCAATTTCAGCAGGGTTATCGAGTCATAGAGTTATATAGCACAGAAACAATCCCTTTGGCCCATCGTGTCTGTGCCAGCCATCAAGCACTTAACTATTGTAGTCCCATTTTATAGAAGTTCTTCCCTTACTTGGCTGGATCCTTCAAACAGTTCTTAGCTGGACAGGGTTTCTGCAATCCTGTCTTGTATCTCTTGCTCTCTCTAGAGGGCTACCTTTTTAAGGTAAAAATCTCTCACATTGAAGTTTTTGTTAGGAGATGCAGGGCTCTCTTCCCTGTTGTGACCAAGCAATGTGCCAGGATATAATAACCATGGTTATCGATTAATGTTTGGGTACTATTCTGTTATCATGTTGCTACATCACACCCTTTTATCCAGGTTTTAGCTGTGAGTCAGACTGTCTCCAGCATCCTTTGTTAATCTATTCATGTCGATAAGTGTCATGAATATACAATAGTCCTTTCAATTCCAAAGGGGATCTCCTCAGAGTTATTTCAGAAGAGGTTAATGAGTTTCATCTGTTGCACACACCAGAGGTGCATTGATACAACAATCATGGACTAAACTTGGAAGAGCTATAAAAATTGACTTTTTCTTTTTAAAAAATGAGCCTTTATTTTAAAAAGTGAACAATGCATCCAAAATGGCTACTGAAAGAAAAAGCATGGCCTTTGTATATTCAAACTGTCTGGCGGGGACAAAGGACAAATCTTCAAAGCTAAGAGGTGTCAATTGTACCCATCCTACACCCATCCGAAAACAAATCTTCTGAAACAAATATGATGTGAAGTAGCCATGTCCTGGGCCATTGTGCAGTCACCATGGGGAAGAGACCTGAATGTTTCCTGCCAGGAGGTGAGAAGTAACGCAACTTTATCCTAAAAAAAAGATAGCCAAGAAAGAGAGAAACCAGAAAGAAAGAGAGAGAGGGAGAGAAAGAGCTGCATCAGCTTGTTTTCCAGCAAGCCAGGAGGCACATGCCAAAGAACCATATAAAAATTACGGCAAAGAAGGAGCCCATGCAGCTCATCATGGCCGAAAAAAAACTAGCCGACCAGTCTAATTCCATCTTCCAGCACCTGGTCCATAGCCTTGCAGGTTGCATCACTTCAGGTGCAAGTCCAGGTACCTTTCAAAAGAGTTGAGGGTTTCTGCCTCCACCACCATTCCTGGCAGTGAATTCCAGACACCCACCACCCTCTGGGTGAAAATGTTTTCCCTCATGTCCCCTCTAATCCTTCTACCAATCATCTTAAATCTGTGCCTCCTGGTAATTGACCTCTCTGCTAGGAGAAACAGGTCCTTCCTGTCTGTTCTATCTAGGCCCCTCATAATCTTGTACACCTCAATTAAGTCACCCCTCAGCCTCCTCTGTTCTAAGGAAAACAACCCTAGCCAAACCAATCTTTCCTCATAGCTGCAACTTTCAAGCCCTGGCAACATTCTTGTAAATCTCCTCTGTACTCTCTCCAGAGCAATTATGTCCTTTCTGTAATGTGGTGACCAGAACTGTACACAATACCCCAGCTGTGGCCTAACCAGCGTTTTATACAGTTCCAGCATTACATCCCTGCTTTTGTATTCTATACCTCGGTCAATAAAGGAAATTATTCCATATGCCTTCTTCACCACTCTGTCTACCTGTCCTGCCACCTTCAGGGACCTACAGACATACACTCCATGGTCTCACACGTCATCTATCCCTCTCAATATCCTCCTGTTTATTGTGTATTCCCTCGCTTTATTTGCCCTCTCCAAATGCATTACCTCACACTTCTCTGGATTGAATTCCATTTGCCACTCTTCCACCCACTCAACCAAGCCATAGATCTGGAGTCTACAGCTATCCTCGTCACTATCAACTGCACGGGAAATTTTTGTGTCATCAGCAAATTTTCCAATCATGCCTCCCACATTTAAGTCCAAATCATTAATATATACCACAAACAGCAAGGGACCCAACACTGAGCCCTGTGGAACGCCACTGGAAACTGCTTTCCATTCACAAAAACATCCGTCAACTACTACTCTTTGTTTCCTGTCACTGAGCCAATTCTGGATCCAACCTGCCACATTCCCCTGTATCCCATGGGTTTTCATTTTACTGACCAGTCTGCCATGTGGGACCTTGTCAAATGCCTTACTGCATCCACTGCACTACCCTCATCGATTCTCCTTGTTACTTCTTCAAAAAATTCAATTAAGTTAGTAAGACATGACCTTCCCATAACAAATCCATGTTGACTATCCCAGATTAATCCGTGCCTTTCTAAGTGGCAGTTTATCCTGCCCCTCAGAATTGTTTGTAACAATTTACTCACCACTGAGGTCAGACTGACCGGCCTATAATTATTTGGCCTATCCCTCCCACCCTTTTTAAACAACGGTACAACGTTCGCAAGCCTTCAATTGTCTGGTGCTGCTCCTGTATCTAGTAGGATTTGAAGAGCATCCGCTATTTCCTCTCTGGCTTCCTTTAACAACCTGGGATGCAATCCAATCAGCCCTGGCGATTTATCCACTTTCAAGTGCCCTGCTGTAGAATCCTACATCTACACTAGACAGCAGTGAACTAGAAGTGATCCATTGTCTTCAACTGAACTTTCAATCAAGAGAAAAATCTACAATCATCTCAGGCCTGCATCCATCGAGAACTTGATTTCCGAGAGAATTCAATAGGTTTATTGTGGCCTGTGCCCCACTAAAAATCACTTCCCCTTTTCCCTCTCTATCTTGTGTGTTTGTGTGTGTGTGTGTGTGCACATGATCAAGTGTGTGAGTGGATACATTTGTGACAATTTCAGGATAAGGCGGATTGATCAATAAACAATTGATTTTCTGATAGTTGTTTGGTCGTACAGAACCTGAGTATTGCTGAAAATACAGAAATTTTGTCGAAGCCTTTCACCTTGTACTCATCAGGACAATTCGCAAGAATACCAATGTAAGGGAAACAACAAATGTATGCTGTATGAGAAGAGAGTTCTGATTGGTTGGCAAGTGCACTCTGATTGGTAGAGGCATTGCCATGGAGAATGCATCAGTTTATTGTGACTGATAGTTAACTGTCAAGCTTTGTCTGAAATTGGAATCAGTCAGCTTGACAAGTCAGTATAAATTTGTTGTTTCCCTGACATTGGTTGTCTTGTGAATTGTCCTGATGAGTGCAGTATGAAAAACCTTGACAAAATGTCACTATTTTCAGCAATACTCAATTGATTTTCTGTTTTTTAACCTGCAAGAAAACCTGTCGCTTTCTGTTTATTTGAAAAATAAAACATCGGGGGTTAAACCCTAATAACAAAACACATTTGCTGCATCAGGTGAGGAGTTGAACAGTGGGATCCACCCACATTGCACCACATGGCTGTAACAAATTTTGGGCTTGAAGCCTAGATCTGAACTACCAGATAAATGAGAGATGTGGAAACCAGGAGGAAAATTGACCTTCAAAATTGCGGAAAAATAAACAAAGCTTTTCTTGCATCCTTTTTCTTCTTTATGGTGCTAGAAACAAAACAGACAGCCACATTTAATGCTAAGGAGATTGCAGAGCAGGGAGAGATATCCATTAGTTAAACAGGTTAAGTGTTGAAGATTTAAAAAGCTTAACTGCAGGGGTGGGAATCACTTTCGGACAAAAACGGCAAGAAACCTGAACTGGTGAAAGGTCTAGCTAATTATTTTAAACTTACCCCTGAACCAGTAGAAGAAAGCATAGAGTCAGAGTCTGAAAAAATAATTCTAGCTAGAATCCAGTTGCAGTTTCAGAAGGAAAAGAGAGGAAAAAGAGATACAAAGTGAGGAAGCAGCCAGAAAGTTTGAACTAGAAAGGCAAGGAGCACAAGGTGAGTAAGTTTGCGGACAACACAAAGGTTGGTGGAGTTGCGGATAGTGATGAGGATTGTCAGAGGATACAGCAGGATATAAATCGGTTGGAGACTTGGGCAGAGAAATGGCAGATGGAGTTTAATCCGGACAAATGTGAGGTAATGCATTTTGGAAGGTCTAATGCAGGTGGGAAGTATACAGTAAATGGCAGAACCCTTAGGAGTATTGACAGGCAGAGAAATATGGACGTACAGGTCCAAAGGTCACTGAAAGTGGCCACGCAGGTGGATAAGGTAGTCGAGAAGGCATACGGCATGCTTGCCTTCATCGGTCGAGGCATAGAGTATAAAAATTGGCAAGTCATGCTGCAGCTGTACAGAACCTTAGTTAGGCCACACTTGGAATATTGCGTGCAATTCTGGTCGCCACACGACCAGAAGTATGTGGAGGCTTTGGAGAGGGTACAGAAGAGGTTTACCAGGATGCTGCCTGGTCTGGAGGGTATTAGCTATGAGGAGAGGTTGGATAAAGTCGGATTGTTTTCACTGGAACGACGGAGGTGGAGGGGAGACATGATAGAGGTTTACAAAGTTATGAGCGGCATGGACAGAGTAGATAGTCAGAAGCTTTTTCCCAGGGTGGAAGAGTCAGTTACTTGGGGACATAGGTTTAAGGTGCGACGGGCAAAGTTTAGAGGGGATGTGTGATGCAAGTTTTTTACACAGAGGGTGGTGAGTGCCTGGAACTTGCTGCCGGGGGAGGTGGTGGAAGCAGGTACGATAGCGACGTTTAAGAGGCATCTTGACAAATACATGAATAGGATGGGAATAGAGGGATATGAACCCCGGAAGTACAGAAGGTTTTAGTTTAGACAGGCATCAAGATTGGCGCAGGCTTGGAGGGCCGAATGGTCGGTTCCTGTGCTGTACTGTTCTTTGTTCTTTGTGAGCATGCTACCAGCTACCCAAAACGTATCACCAATTCCGAGCCAAATTTGGATATACTGCGACACTCACGGTTAGAGCCAAAAGTTAATGAGGAGGAATTGAGTCATATTTTATCTCATTTGATAAACAGCTACCAGACTAAATGGCCAAAAGAATTTTGGACTCTCCTCTTACAAGGCAGGTGAAGCTACTTCTCTGTTATCAGAAGACAGTTCCTCTGACTATGAACAAATTAAAACAGCAAATTTGCAATCTGCTCTTACACGGTGACCTTGTGGGTAGGGTCGTGAAGCTTTTCCCTTTTATCAGAAGAAAGTTCCTCTGATTATGAACAAACTAAAACTACAATTCTAAATGCATATGAACTGGTACTGAAAGCATATAGACAGACATTCTGACACATCCCAAAAAGACTCACAGACTTGCATTGAATTTGAAAAAAGTAAACACATGGTTTTGATCGCTGGAAACGATATCTCAAGCTAAAACCCTCATATGAAAATTTGAGAGAAGCAATGTTGCTGGAAGAATTTAAAAATAGCATCTGAAGTAGTATAAGAACCCACATTGAAGAGCAAAGAGTCGCAAGAGTAAGGGAAGCAGCTATAATGGCCGACGATTATGAATTAATACACAAATCTTTAACTCAGAATAAGTTTCAGTCTTGTAACTCTGACAGGCTATGGAGAGATAGCAGGGATGCTCGAAGAAGCAGAAATCGACTCGAGAGAAAAGGAGAGTAGGGAAGGAAAACCAGACCAGCCTCCAACTTTTAAATGAAGGAACCCAGGTGATAAACCAGTAGGGGTCTGCCCGACATGTTACCTGTGTGGCAAATCTGAGCATGTCCAGGCAAACTGTTGGTATGCCAAAATTACCAGCAAGACGCTCTGCAGTCAAGTCTATGTTTGTGGCTTTAAAAGTGGTAAACCTGTGTTCTAATATCACTCAAGAGCAGAGCGCGTACCAGAACCTTTTACACAAAGGAAAAATGACTCCTTTTGTGTTCCAGCTGCCAGACAAGGAGATAACCATCCTCCGCGATACATGTTGTTTTCAAACTGACGGAAATGCCACAGGAAAGCAGAACAAATGTCACAATGTTCGTAAAAGGACTTACTGGCAAATGCTTGAAGATTTCCTTAGTTAACATTTATCTGCAGAGCAGGTTGGTCAACGGGATAGTGACAGCTGGAATCATTCTGAGCTTATCCAGGCAGGGGTAGACCGATTGTTGGGCAAAAACTTGGCAGCAAGCACAGCGTTATACCCAGAGGGTCCAAAACAATCCATGGAGACTGGAGAAAGTGAGGGGAGCAAAAAATACTCTGCACAGTTGCAGAGGGCTGGGGAAGACCCAAAAATCTCACAGGGGATGATAAAGCCAGAAAAATTTAAAAGGGCCCAGATAGAACCAAAAGGATTTGAAAAGAGCTAAGATAAAAGTGGCAACGTTTGAAGGAAAAGAACCAGAGACATACTTAGCTGAAACCTTCTTTGAAGATTTAAATAGGGACGTGGAAAGTTCCCAAACAGGAAAGTCAAGAGTGAGGGCGATGCCTCACCTAGTCGAAGTGCCACTGGGGCGTGCAGTGGAAGCTGGACCACCACCTGCAAACAACAGTGTCCCAGAGCGCATGAGGCAGATTAGGGGAAAAGCTATCTCTGAAATAAAAGGAAAGAGGAAGGTAAAATACCCTAAAGTAAACCACACTTGTGGAAATCACAAGAAAATTAGAAGTGAGTTCAGTGTGGATCTACCCACTGAAGAATCAAACAGTCAGGTTCCAAATCCAAAACTAATCAAACCCAGCAATTTACAGTCAGAATTCTGCAAGAACAAGGGGCCGAGAGAAATCCCAGATGCCTCGTAGGAGCTAGAAAACAATGCATCACCCACAATCACTCTAGAGGTAAGCACTATCAATGTGCCAGAACCTGAATGGTTAATGTCATGTATTGTGGAAGCAGTAGTTAAGGGGTTAAAGCTTGTACAAATAGGGAACCTTGCAACAAGCAGTAACAGAAATTTGCATACTGCAAGCTTCACCAACAATCACATGTCTCTGGAAATTAACATCCCCAAAGTTGCACAAACTGGCGCGAGAGGAACTACAACTCCGTTTGACAACACGTAACCAAAAGAAATACAATTTTGTAATGGTACTTCATCCAAAAGAAAGATTATGAAAAAACTTTAACTTGAATCTGAAATGGCTGCGACCAGCAATGACAGCTGCAGCAGTTGTAAGGCGGAGGAGTGAATGAAATGAATGTGTACAATGGCGTGACCCTAAGCCGCCTTACTGATTTTTTCCCCTCTTTCTAAACCTGAGAAACAAAAAACAAAAATGAAATCCCTTTTGGGGGAGGTGTCAAGTACAGCAGAAGTGTGATGATACACCAGTCATAGTCTAAACTCGGAAGAGTTATAAAAACTGACTTTGTCTTTTTAAGAAATTAACCTTTAGTTTAAAAAGTGAACAATGTATCCAAAATGCCACCGAAGAAAAAAAAACTAGGCCTTTGTGTATTCAAGCTGTTTGACAAGGATAAAGAACAAATCTTCAAAGTGAAGAGGTGTCAACTGCACCCATCCTACAGCCATCCTAAAAATTCCAGAATTGATTGTCGTCTTCTGAAACAAAGAAAGTGTGAAGTTGCTATGACCTGGGCCATTGTGCGATCACCATGGGGAGGAGACCCCGAACGTTTCTTACGAGGTCAGGGCGATGGACGTTGTCTACATGGACTTTAGCAAGGCCTTTGACAAGGTCCCACATGGTAGGCTGGTCCGGAAGGTTCGGACACATGGGATCCAGGGTGAGCTAGCAAATTGGATACAAAATTGGCTTGGTGGTAGGAGGCAGAGGGTGGTAGTGGAGGGTTGTTTTTCAGATTGGAGGCCGGTGATCAGTGGTGTGCCACAGGGATCAGTGCTGGGCCCTCTGTTGTTTGTCATATATATTAATGACTTGGATGTGAATGTAAGGGGCATGATCAGTAAGTTTGCAGATGACACCAAAATTGGTGGTATAGTGGACAGTGAAGAAGGCTGTCTCAGGTTACAACAGGATATAGATCAACTGGGAAAGTGGGCAAGCGATTGGCAAATGGAATTTAACGCAGACAAGTGTGAAGTGATACATTTTGGGAAGTTAAACCAGGGCAGGACATATACAGTGAATGGCAGGGCCCTGGGGAGTGTTGTTGAGCAGAGAGACCTTGGGGTGAAAGTACATAGTTCCCTGAAAGTGGCAACACAGGTAGACAGCGTGGTGAAGAAGGCATATGGCATGCTTGCCTTCATTGGCCGAGGCATTGAGTACAAGAGTTTGGACGTCATGTTACAGTTGTACATGACGTTGGTTCGGCCGCATTTGGAGAATTGTTTGCAGTTCTGGTCGCCGCACTACAGGAAAGATGTGATTAAGCTAGAGAGGGTGCAGAAAAGATTCACAAGGATGTTGCCTGGTTTGGAGGGCTTGAGTTATAAAGAGAGATTGGATAGGCTGGGTCTGTTTTCCCTGGAGCGAAAGAGGCTGAGAGGGTACATGATAGAGGTATATAAAATTATGAGAGGCATAGATAGGGTAGATAGCCAGAGTCTGTTTCCCATGGTAGGGGTAACTAAAACTAGAGGGCATAGATTTAAGGTAAGAGGGAGGAGGTTTAAAGAGGATCAAAGGGGTAAATTTTTCATGCAAAGAATAGTGGGTATCTAGAATGAGCTAGAGGAGGTGGTGGAGGCAGGAACAGTAGCAACATTTAAGAGGCATCTGGACAGGTACTTGAATGAGCAAGGCATAGAGGGATATGGAATTAATGCAGGCAGATGGGATTAGTATAGATAGGCATTATGGTCGGCATGGGCGTGGTGGGCCGAAGGGCCTGTTTCTATGCTGTACGACTCTATGACTCTATGACCAGGAGGTGAGAAGTAACACATCTTGACCTCAAAAAAGGACAGTCTCGAGAGAGATACGCCAGAGCGAAATAGAAAGAGAGAAAGAGTAACATCCAGCAGCTTGTTTGGCAGCCATCCAGCAGGCACTTGTGAGCTAAAAGTGACCCACCATCTTCAACTGAACTTTCAACCAAGAGAGAAATCTACTATCATCTCAGGCCTGCACCCTTTGAGAACTTGATTTCCAAGAGAATTCAACAGGTTTATCGTGACCTCCCCCAAACCCCCGCCACTAAAAATCACTGTCCCTCTCTATCTTGTGTGAGTGTATGTGCGATCGAATGTGTGAGTGGAAGAAATTGCGACAATTTCGGGATAAGGCGTACTCATCAATAAACAATTGATTTTCTGTTTTTTAAGCCTACTAGAAAACCTGTCACTGTCCGTTTATTTGAAAACACACTTGTGGCAGTCAGGTGAGGAGTTGAACATTGGGAAGCACCCACATTGCACCACGTGGCCATAACACATCTTTGCAGACAAGTTAGTTCATTCCCAGTACTGGAGGGGTCACATGACTGCTACGTCATTTTGACTGTGGTTCAAGTATCCAAGTTCTTGTGATTTAGTTTTAACAGTTGCCTTTTCAACTTCATAATTCCTCCATTTCGTTGTTTATTTCACCACCGCTCCTTCTGCACGTGACACGTTTTTCTTTAACAAGTTTGTCGATGGCTATTGTGCTGAAGTTAGTGACAAATTTCCTGTCGAACCCACACAAACCCAGAAATAGTAACAATTCTTTTTTTGGCTTGGGTCCAGGAACGTATTATCACTTGAAGCTAGGCCACTTGTCGGTCAAGGGGATTTGCTAATATCCCTTAAGCAAATCAATCTTGCTATCAAAGGTCAAGTTCCCCACCCCGTCAATATAATCCTCGAGGCTTGGGATCGGATAGGAGTCTGTCTTAGTTACCGTATTAACTTTTTGGTAATCAATGCGGAATGTTTGAGAGCCGTCTGGTTTTGGTCCCAGAAAGGCAGGGGAACTCCAACTATTTTGACTGGGTTTCGTTATATCATTATTTAACATGTATTAAACTTCCTCCCTGACTTTAGCCAGTTTACTGGGATTGAGTCTGTAGGGGTTTTGCTTAATTGATTAAGCTTCCCCTACATCAACCTGATGAATAGCCAAAGAGGTACAACCTGGCTTATCGACGCATGTAGGATTATATTTCCTCAATGGGTCAGCTATTCCTTTCCTGGTGTAGTGCCTCATCCACATCCTCTAACACCTCCACATTCCCCATGGGGATGCTCAAAACAAAAGGCCTTTTATCAACTTTTTAATGTGTAGTGATATCTTGTGACAGCTGGCGATAAGCGGAGAATTTGAGCTGCTTCGCTCCGAAATTACACGCGACCTCCTGGCATACACCTGACATGAAATTTGACCCCTGAATTTCTTATGGCAACGTAGCGAAAAACTGGGCCAAGTCCTCAATGACAACTTTTGCTGTGATCTTCTTCAGTGGTACTGCCTCTGACGATTGAGCGGACAATCCACGATAGTCAGGAGATACCTATGACCCGACTTAGTTTTAGGGAGGTGCCAACACAATGCGCAAGAACCCTGTTAAATTGTTCATCAAATGCAGGCATTGGCATGAATGAGGCTGGCTTAATCGAAGGCTGTGGCTTCCCAACATGTGTGATATGTCCTACAGGAGTCGACCACATCCTTGAAGGGGCTGCTCCTCAAGTTTTGGTTGCAGTTCAGCCCCACGCTCCTGATCTTTGGGCATCCAGTGCGGAGGGAGTTGGGCCGGGAGGAGGGTCTCCTCGTCGGTCTGCTCCTGGGCCTGGCCAAGGTGGCAATTCACAGGTCCAGACTGCGGGCCGTCGGTGGGGTCCGTCCACTCTGATTGCCTGCCCCTCTTCCGAAGTTGCGTTTGCGCCCGGGTGTCCCTGGAGAAGGAGCATGCGGTGTCCGCCGGTACGCTTGAGGCCTACCATGCCGAGAATGGAATTTTAATTTGAGTTTTGTTTTATTTAACTGTTTTTAATAAAGCTATTTATTTAAAATGTATATAAGGGGGGCCTGAGGAATAAAGGCCCCCTCGACATAAAATACATAAACGGGGCCTGGGGTATAAAGGCCACCTTACAAAAAAAAACGCAGTTAGATATAGAGTAAAGCTCCATCCACACTAAAAAAAACAAACTAAAAAAATCCTTATGCAGTTTCGCCCAGTAAAAATGCACCCATTACCTTAGCCTGTATCTTCCAAATACCTAACTGACCTGCAACCGGAATCTCATGGGCAATTCTTTAAATTTCACTGCAGTAATAAGGAGGGATTACAATTTGATGGACGACAGTCCAATCCTCATTAGTGATCCTCGGGGGAGGTCCCCACTTCTTCATTAAAATGTCATCCCTAACTTAATAATACTCAGAGTCCTTTCCAGCTTCTGCCTCAGAACATGCCGTCTGAGACATGCTGCTTAGATCAGGGTCATCCTGTTGTGCCTCAATGAAGGAAGATCTGCTAAATAATTCCCCATTGTTATTCTTGGAGTTTTTAACATCAACATCCCCATCCAAATCCTTGAAAACGGTTTCAGCCAAACACCCGAATTGTGCTCCGCGACAACAGAATCCATCTCATCTTGTTTAGCCCTATGAGCCTGGGACCTTGTCACACCGCAATCCAGGAACAGCCCGGGAAATTCTTCACGGATTTGTAAAACCTCAGTTTCTGCAGCCTCAGCTGGCTTCACTGAAACCACTGGAGATGCCAATACCTTATCCCCAGCCAAGTCATTTCCCCGCAAAAAGCTCCACCCCTTCAATGGCAAACTGGGAACAGCACCAATGCTAAAAGGACCAGTGACTAAGTCACATTTTAAATTGAACCTACAGAAGGCAATGGGTAAATAATTTCCATCAATACCCGAATTACAACTTGGCATTCAGCAAACGACTGGGGAGTGGAGAAATTCATGTCCCATGCTAACATCAGTGACTGTATCTTTAAAAATAACAATTTGACTTGCCTGCCTCACCAGGCAAATGCGGCTTCAAACAGAAAACTTCTATAGTTTTCTGCAAATTGATTCACTCTATCAGCAAGCGGGGGTGGGGGGTGGGTGCAGCTACCTGCTTGCTTTGAACTTTACCCCCCAGGACAGTATCTCTCAAGAGAACCTCATTCATTTTCCTTATCAAATTTTCTATCTCTCCAACCGCTCTGAAAGTTTCCAAACTGCTTTTGTGAATCAATTCGTAATCATCCGCCATTACTGCGGCATCCCTTATTTTACCAATTTTATGTTCTTCCAGGTGGGACCTTATTCCTGAAGGGACGCTATTTTTGAATTTTGCCAGTCGAACTATTTCCCGAAGGCTCTCAAAGTCTTGTGCAATCTTCATTGATCTATGCCCCCTGTCAAGCACCATATCCTTCTCTCTAACACATTCTACATATGTCGGGCCCTATTTTTTTCTTAAATTCTGTCTCTAGGCCTTCAATTCATAGGCATTGAGAACTGCAGTTTTTATTTAGTCGTAGTTTTGTAAGTGATTATCTTAAAAAGATGAGTATAGCTCCGGAGTTTCCCCTATGAAAACACTCTGCAGGAGCATTGTCCAAGATGATTTCGGCTAATCCAGACTCATGGCAATTTTCTTGAATGACACAAAGTACATTTCTTCTCCTTATTCACTAAATTTAGGTCCTTTGCCAATTCAAAACTGCGAGGAGTTTGCGTTGGGTCATCCTCATCTTTCATCGCCAATTCGCATCCGCCCACTTTGAGCCTTTCCTATTTCAATTCAAGGTCCAATTCAAGTTTTTTGTGTTTATTTTTCTCTTTCTGTCTCTTTCTTCACTTTCCAATTTCATCTTCTCTATTTTGAATGGCCATTGTCTTTTTCTTCTTTTTCTCTCCTCTTCTGTCTATCTCACAATTTTAGCTAGTTCTACTTGAACATGAGCAAAAACATCCTTTTCTTTCTCAAGCTTCAAGTGAGGAGCCAAGTCTTCAATCATCTCCACCTTCCTCGCCTTTGATTTTAAGCTAGCCCCGAGGCTCCCTGCTCTCGCCTTCAAATTATCTTTTGGCACTCATAAACAAATCCTCTTTCTGCTCTGAGGCCTGAGCATCAAAGCTACCCGTGTTGATTTCCCACTGAATACAGCAAAAGGTAATGTGAAACCTTGTTAGTCTAAACTCAGGAAAATTCCAGTGAATCCGTTTCACAGACTAACTTGGATCAGATCCCAGACGAACCCCAATTTTTTTTGTTATGATTGCTATGGAGACCAACAAACCAAAAGAACTGAATTTACCGATAAAAAAAAACCAATGGACTGTCAAATTCCAGAAAGCTTGTTGTGGAAGGATAATACTGGAGCCTATCTTTACTTAGTTTCACATTTATTGTGCAGAGTGAAAGGATTACAAACACGTAGCTCCTCACTCAAAAACCCTCCACCAGTCTCAGTAAATGTCTCCTTATAAGTGCTTGAGTAAGACCCCAATTAGCACCTTCCACCTGCATACAATTAAATAATCGATACATAATTAACATGAACAAGGTTTCACTTTTATAACTTTTACGGTAATAATCAAACCAAAATCAACATAAATTAAACATAAATTACCAGTATAGCAGTAGATCACGGTCAAGATGCAGGGGAAACTGCAGGGGATGGGCACAATCGAAATGTGGAGCTTATTCAAGGAGCAGCTACTGCGTGTCCTTGATAAGTATGTACCTGTCAGGCAGGGAGGAAGTTGTCGAGTGAGGGAGCCGTGGTTTACTGAAGAAGTTGAAGAGCTTGTCAAGAGGAAGAAGAAGGCTTATGTTAGGATGAGACGTGAAGGCTCAGTTAGGGCGCTTTGAGAGTTACAAGCTAGCCAGGAAGGATCTAAAGGGAGAGCTAAGAAGAGCAAGGAGAGGACACGAGAAGTCATTGGCGGATAGAATCAAAGAAAACCCTAAGGCTTTCTATATGTATATCAGGAATAAAAGAATGACTAGAGATAGGTTAGGGCCAATCAAGGATAGTAGTGGGAAGTTGTGTGTGGAATCAGAGGAGATAGGGGAAGCATTAAATGAATATTTTTCGTCAGTATTTACAGTGGAGAAAGAAAATGTTGTCGAAGAGAATACTGAGATACAGACTACTAGGCTAGATGGGATTGAGGTTCACAAGGAGGAGGTGTTAGCAATTTTGGAAAGTGTGAAAATAGATAAGCCCCCTGGGCCAGATGGGATTTATCCTAGGATTCTCTGAAGCCAGGGAGGAGATTGCAGTGCCTTTGTCCTTGATTTTTATGTCGTCATTGTCGACAGGAATAGTGCCGGAAGACTGGAGGATAGCAAATGTTGTCCCCTTGTTCAAGAAGGGGAGTAGAGACAGCCCTGGTAATTATAGACCTGTGAGCCTTACTTCGGTTGTGGGTAAGATGTTGGAAAAGGTTATAAGAGATAGGATTTATAATCATCTTGAAAAGAATAAGTTCATTAGAGATAGTCAGCACGGTTTTGTGAAGGGTAGGTCGTGCCTCACAAACCTTATTGAGTTTTTTGAGAAGGTGACCAAACAGGTGGATGAGGGTAAAGCCGTGGATGTGGTCTATATGGATTTCAGTAAGGCGTTTGATAAAGTTCCCCATGGTAGGCTATTGCAGAAAATACAGAAGTATGGGATTGAAGGTGAATTCATGCTTTGGATCAGAAATTGGCTAGCTGAAAGAAGACAGAGGGTGGTGGTTGATGGTAAATGTTCATCCTGGAGGATAGTTTCTAGTGATGTACCGCAAGGATCTGTTTTGGGGCCACTGCTGTTTGTCATTTTTATAAATGACCTGGATGAGGGTGTAGAAGGGTGGGTTAGTAAATTTGCGGATGACACGAAGGTCGGCGGATTTGTGGATAGTGCCGAAGGATGTTGTAGGTTACAGAGGGACATAGATAGGCTGCAGAGCTGGGCTGAGAGATGGCAAATGGAGTTTTATGCGGAAAAGTGTGAGGTGATTCACTTCGGAAGGAGTAACAGGATTGCAGAATACTGGACTAATGGGAAGATTCTTGGTAGTGTAGATGAGCAGAGAGATCTTGGTGTCCAGGTACATAAATCCCTGAAAGTTGCCACCCAGGTTAATAGAGCTGTTAAGAAGGCATATGGTGTGTTAGCTTTTATTATTAGGGGGATCGAGTTTAGGAGCCACGAGGTCATGCTGCAGCTGTACAGAACTCTGGTGCGGCCGCACCTGGAGTATTGCGTGCAGTTCTGGTCACCGCATTATAGGAAGGATGTGGAAGCTTTGGAAAAGGTGCAGAGGAGATTTACTAGGATGTTGCCTGGTATGGAGGGAAGGTCTTACGAGGAAAGGCTGAGGGACTTGAGGTTGTTTTCGTTAGAGAGAAGGAGGAGAAGAGGTGACTTAATAGAGACATATAAGATAATCAGAGGGTTGGACAGGGTGGATAGTGAGAGCCTTTTTCCTCGGATGGTGATGGCAAACACGAGGGGACATAGCTTTAAGTTGAGGGGTGATAGATATAGGACAGATGTCAGAGGTAGTTTCTTTACACAGAGAGTAGTAGGGGCGTGGAACGCCCTGCCTGCAACAGTAGTAGACTCGCCAACTTTAAGGGCATTTAAGTGGTCATTGGATAGACATATGGATGAAAATGGAATAGTGGAGGTCAGATGGTTTCACAGGTCGGCGCAACATTGAGGGCTAAAGGGCCTGTACTGCACTGTAATGTTCTATGTTCTATGTTCTAAGATATTGCAAATGACACATTCACTGTCAGATTCAACAAAGATAGATCTCACTGATTTACTAGGCAGTCCAGTCAGCATGTATGGAGCCATGTGGTTGCATCTTGGAAGACAGGATCTGGAGACTTGCCTGAGGAATTTCAGTCGCACAGTTTTTCAAAACCCTGGAATTCCTCAGATAGCTCTCCAGATCCTGTCTTCCAAGGTGCAGCCACAATTCCTGACATATAGCAATTTCAATTTAATCTTGAGCTCCACAGGTACCGTCTTCACCAAAAGAAAAATTGCATATTTCTCCAGAACCTTCTCAGTTCTTCTCATGACCGGTTTGACATGGATTCCCAATGTTCGCTTTATCTGTGCCCTTAACAACCCGGTGCGCTGTATGGCTGGGTCTGGTTGATCAGTTCGTCTAAATATCCAAAACTGCTCCTAGATCCAGTCTTCACTTCAACCTGCCTGTAATAAAAAATCTTCCTGCCGTCTGAGCTTGGATGGAGCTGTCTCCCCCTTTATCTGGTTTCGACCAATTTTATTTACCTCAGCAACCTGAAGTATTTGTTTTCAATTTCTGTTGGGGCATTCTGTTCCAAAAAAAGGAAACAATCTTTGCAACCAGGGTCTGTGCACCTGCCAGAGCATTCGACAAGACATTTGTTCAGATAACAGTTCGCACATGTTCCCCACCCACCCTGCAGATTCCATCACAGTATATCCCAGAACAGAGAAGCCACTGCTGACAATATGGCAGGTTTTGATGTCGGGGAACAATCATACTCCATAATTTGTGTGTCTCGATCAAATGTTTACCCAAATTCTGAATTTGCTATCAGTCTCTAGTGCCCCTAGGCCAACTGTATCACATGTTAGAGTCATAGAAGGAGGGCATTTGGCCAATCAAGTCCATGCCGGCTCTCCTTGGAGCCTTTAAAGAAGTTAAATCTAAACTTCCTTTTGGGGTGTCTCTTCTAAATCTGGAAGCACGCTCATGTTCTGCAACCACTTCTCAGAAGTAAGGTGTCTGAGTATCAGTTGGAATGTACGAACAGGTGTTTGAGGTTCGATTGCTGGATTGCTTGGATTTCGATGTTTGTAGTCGTTTGGTGGTACAGAACTTGAGAATTGCTGAAAATAGAGACATGTCGTTGAAGCTTTTCATCTTGCACTCATCAGGACAATCCGCTGGAATCCGCTTGGCAATTTACTGTCAGTCACCGTAAACCTGTGCATTCTCCATGGCAGTGCCTCTACCAATCAGGGTTCACTTGGCAACCAATCAAGACTCTCTTCTCACACGGTATAAAGTTGTTGTTGTCCCTTCCATTGGTATTCTTGCGGATTGTCCTGATGAGTGCAAGACGAAAAGCTTTGCTAACATGTCTCTATTTTCAGCCATACTCATTTAGATGTTTGGTGCTTTGGTTGGATGTTCAGTGTTTAGTTAGATGTTCCTGCGCCTCAATGATGGTTTGGGGACTTATTATTTGGGGTGAAATGTATGGTAGCTTGATGCTAAGTTGTCTTTCAGGTTAATATTGGAGTAAATGTTACCTACAGAAAGGATTTTATGCTTTGAGGTAAATTTATTTTGTAGTTGCGTATTGAGTGTCAGTAGATTTTCAGCTGGTCATGTTACAGAGGGTTTCTGTGAAAATAGCCTCTGATTGGTCCTTGAGTTCACAAAAATCATTGAAAAAGAAGTTTCCAGTACAGAGAAAGACCATTTAACTCATTATTTTATGCCAACTCTTTCCGAGACCAAACCAAAAGTAATCCCACTTCCCCACTCTCTCCTATAGCCTTGTATCAAACACATAATAATCTCACTGCCCCGTTCACTCCACATAGCCTTGAATCAATCCCACTGCTCAGCTCTCTCTGCATAGCCAGTATCAGTCCCAAACTAATTCTATTATCTCACTCTCACCGATAACCCTGAATCAATTCCAGACGAATCTCACTGCCCGACTTTTTCCCTCGAGCCATGTATCAAAGGTTGGAAGTTTTTTTTACTCATTCATGGGATGTGGGCATCGCTGGCCAGGCCAGCATTTATTGCCCATCCCTAATTGCCCTTGAGAAGGTGGTGGTGAGCTGCCTTCTTGAACCGCTGCAGTCCATGTGGGGTGGGTACACCCACAGTGCTGTTAGGAAGGGAGTTCCAGGATTTTGACCCAGCGACAGTGAAGGAACGGCGATATAGTTCCAAGTCAGGATGGTGTGTGACTTGGAGGGGAACCTGCAGGGATATTGTGAACTGTGAGAAAGATAGTGATAGGCTTCAAAAGGACAGATACAGGTTCATAGAATGAGCATCCAAGCGGCAGATGAAATTTAATGCAGTGCGAAGTGATAGTTGGTAGGAACAAAGAGGAGAGGCAATATAAAATAAAGAGCACAATTCTAAACAGGGTGCAGGAAGAGAGAGACCTGGGAGTATATGTACACAAATTGTTGAAGGTGGTAGGGCAGGTTGGGAAAAGTGGTTGAAGAGGCATCCGGGATAGAGGCACAGAGTACAAAAGCAAGGAGATTATGATGAATCGCAGTGAAACACTGGTGTGGCGTTAAATGGAATATCATGCCCAATTCTTGTTCAAGTTGGTGTTTTTTCTCATTGGAGAAAAGGCTGTGAGGAGATTGGATAGAGGTGTTCAAAACCATGAGGGATCTCGACAGTGAGGAAAGAGGGAAAACTGTTCCCATTAGTGGAAGGAACAAGAAGTCAAGGACACAGATTTAAGGTAATTGTCAAAAGAGCTAAAGGCAGCATAGAAGTGGTTAGGGTCTGGAAAGCACTGCTTCAGAGTGTGGTGAAGACAGGCTCAGTTGGGGCTTTCAAATGGGAATTTCATTACCAATTGAAAAGAAAAAGAAATTGCATAGCTATGGGGCAAGGGTGGGCAGTGGGACTGGCAAAATTGCCCTTGCAGAGAGGCTGGCACAGACTTGATGGGCCAAATGGCCTACTTCTTTGCTGTACCCATTCTGTCAATCCCAAACTTATCCCACTGCCCCATTCTCTCCTCATATCCCTGTATCAATCTCAAACTTATCCCACTGCCCCGCTCTTTCCCCAGATCCCTGTATCAATCTCAAACTTATCCCACTGCCCCGCTCTCTCCCCAGATCACTGTATCAATCTCAAACTTATCCCACTGCCCCGCTCTCTCCCAATATCCCTGGATCAATCTCAAACTTATCCCACTGCCCCGCTCTCTCCCCATATCCCTGTATCAATCTCAAACTTATCCCACTGCCCCGCTCTTTCCCCAGATCCCTGTATCAATCTCAAACTTATCCCACTGCCCCGCTCTCTCCCCATATCCCTGTATCAATCTCAAACTTATCCCACTGTCCCGCTCTCTCACCATATCCCTGTATCAATCTCAAACTAATCCCACTGCCACACTCTCTCCCCATATCCCTGTATCAATCTCAAACTTATCCCACTGCCCCGCTCTCTCCCAATATCCCTGTATCAATCCCAAACTTATCCCACTGCCCCGCTCTCTCCCAATATCCCTGTATCAATCTCAAACTTATCCCACTGCCCCGCTCTCTCCCCATATCCCTGTATCAATCTCAAACTAATCCCACTGCCCCGCTGTCTCCCCATATCCCTGTATCAATCTCAAACTTATCCCACTGCCACACTCTCTCCCCAGATCCCTGTATCAATCTCAAACTTATCCCACTGCCCCGCTCTCTCCCCATATCCCTGTATAAATCTTAAACTTATCCCACTGCCACACTCTCTCCCCATATCCCTGTATCAATCTCAAACATATCCCACTGCCACACTCTCTCCCCATATCCCTGTATCAATCTAAAACGTATCCCACTGCCACACTCTCCCCCATATCCCTGTATCAATCTCAAACTTATCCCACTGCCCCGCTCTCTCCCCATATCCCTGTATAAATCTCAAACTTATCCCTCTGCCCCGCTCTCTCCCCATATCCCTGTATCAATCTCATACTTATCCCACTGCCCCGCTCTCTCCCCATATCCCTGTATCAATCTCAAACTTATCACACTGCCACACTCTCTCCCCATATCCCTGCATCAATCTCAAACTTATCCCACTGCCACACTCTCTCCCCATATCCCTGTATCAATCTCAAACTTATCCCACTGCCACACTCTCTCATCATATCCCTGTATCAATCTCAAACTTATCCCACTGCCCCGCTCTCTCCCCATATCCCTGTATCAATCTCATACTTATCCCACTGCCACACTCTCCCCCATGTCCCTGTATCAATCTCAAACTTATCCCACTGCCCCGCTCTCTCCCCATATCCCTGTATCAATCTCAAACTTATCGCACTGCCCCGCTCTCTCCCCATGTCCCTGTATCAATCTCAAACTTATCCCACTGCCCCGCTCTCTCCCCATATCCCTGTATCAATCTCAAACTTATCCCACTGCCACACTCTCTCGCCATATCCCTGTATCAATCTCAAACTTATCCCACTGCCCCGCTCTCTCCCCATATCCCTGCATCAATCTCATACTTATCCCACTGCCCCGCTCTCTCCCCATATCCCTGTATCAATCTCAAACTTATCCCACTGCCACATTCTCTCCCCATATCCCTGTATCAATCTCAAACTTATCCCACTGCCCCGCTCTCTCCCCATATCCCTCTATCAATCTCAAACTTATCCCACTGCCACACTCTCTCCCCATATCCCTGTATCAATGTCAAACTTATCCCAAATCCACACTCTCTCCCCATTTCCCTGTATCAATCTCAAACTTATCCCACTGCCCCGCTCTCTCCCCATATCCCTGTATCAATCTCAAACTTATCCCACTTCCACACTCTCTCCCCATATCCCTGTATCAATCTCAAACTTATCCCACTGCCACACTCTCTCCCCATGTCCCTGTATCAATCTCAAACTTATCCCACTGCCCCGCTCTCTACCCATATCCCTGTATCAATCTCAAACTTAACCCACTGCCCCGCTCTCTCCCCATATCCCTGTATCAATCTCAAACTTATCCCACTGCCACACTCTCTCCCCATATCCCTGTATCAATCTCAAACGTATCCCACTGCCACACTCTGTCCCCACATCCCTGTAATAATATCAAACTTATCCCACTGCCCCGCTCTCTCCCCATATCCCTGTATCAATCTCAAACTTATCCCACTGCCACACTCTCTCCCCATATCCCTGTATCAATCTCAAACTTATCCCACTGCCACACTCTCTCCCCATATCCCTGTATCAATCTCAAACTTATCCCACTGCCACACTCTGTCCCCATATCCCTGTAATAATCTCAAACTTATCCCACTGCCCCGCTCTCTCCCCATATCCCTGTATCAATCTCAAACTTATCCCACTGCCACACTCTCTCCCCATATCCCTGTATCAATCTCAAACTTATCCCACTGCCACACTCTCTCCCCATATCCCTGTATCAATCTCAAACTTATCCCACTGCCACACTCTCTCCCCATATCCCTGTATCAATCTCAAACTTATCCCACTGTCACACTCTCTCGCCATATCCCTGTATCAATCTCAAACTTATCCCACTGCCACACTCTCTCCCCATATCCCTGTATCAATCTCAAACTTATCCCACTGTCACACTCTCTCGCCATATCCCTGTATCAATCTCAAACTTATCCCACTGCCACACTCTCTCCCCATATCCCTGTATCAATCTCAAACTTATCCCACTGCCCCGCTCTCTCCCCATATCCCTGTATCAATCTCAAACTTATCCCACTGCCCCGCTCTCTCCCCATATCCCTGTATCAATCTCAAACTTATCCCACTGCCACACTCTCTCCCCATATCCCAGTATCAATCTCAAACTTATCCCACTGCCACACTCTGTCCCCACATCCCTGTAATAATATCAAACTTATCCCACTGCCCCGCTCTCTCCCCATATCCCTGTATCAATCTCAAACTTATCCCACTGCCACACTCTCTCCCCATATCCCTGTATCAATCTCAAACTTATCCCACTGCCGCACTCTCTCCCCATATCCCTGTATCAATCTCAAACTTATCCCACTGCCACACTCTGTCCCCATATCCCTGTAATAATCTCAAACTTATCCCACTGCCCCGCTCTCTCCCCATATCCCTGTATCAATCTCAAACTTATCCCACTGCCACACTCTCTCCCCATATCCCTGTATCAATCTCAAACTTATCCCACTGCCCCGCTCTCTCCCCATATCCCTGTATCAATCTCAAACATATCCTACTGCCCCGCTCGCTCCCCATATCCCTGTATCAATCTCAAACTTATCCCACTGCCCCGCTCTCTCGCCATATCCCTGTATCTATCTCAAACTTATCCCACTGCCACACGCTCTCCCCATATCCCTGTATCAATCTCAAACTTATCCCACTGCCATACTCTCTCCCCATATCCCTGTATCAATCTCAAACTTATCCCACTGCCCCGCTCTCTCCCCATATCCCTGTATCAATCTCAAACATATCCTACTGCCCCGCTCGCTCCCCATATCCCTGTACCAATCTCAAACTTATCCCACTGCCACACTCTCACGCCATATCCCTGTATCAATCTCAAACATATCCTACTGCCCCGCTCGCTCCCCATATCCCTGTACCAATCTCAAACTTATCCCACTGCCCCGCTCTCTCACCATATCCCTGTATCTATCTCAAACTTATCCCACTGCCACACGCTCTCCCCATATCCCTGTATCAATCTCAAATTTATCCCACTGCTCCGCTCTCTCCCCATATCCCTGTATCAATCTCAAACTTATCCCACTGCCACTCTCTCTCCCCATATCCCTGTATCAATCTCAAACTTATCCCACTGCCCCACTCTCTCCCCATATCCCTGTATCAATCTCAAACTTATCCCACTGCCACACTCTCACGCCATATCCCTGTATCAATCTCAAACTACTCCCACTGCCCCGCTCTCTCCCCATATCCCTGTATCAATCTCAATCTTATCCCACTGCCCCGCTCTCTCCCCATATCCCTGTATCAATCTCAAACTTATCCCACTGCCACACTCTCCCCCATGTCCCTGTATCAATCTCAAACTTATCCCACTGCCCCGCTCTCTCCCCATATCCCTGTATCAATCTCAAACTTATCTCACTGCCCCGCTCTCTCCCCATATCCCTGTATCAATCTCAAACTTATCCCACTGCCACACTCTCTCGCCATATCCCTGTATCAATCTCAAACTTATCCCACTGCCCCGCTTTCTCCCCATATCCCTGTATCAATCTCAAACTTATCCCACTGCCCCGCTCTCTCCCCATATCCCTGTATCAATCTCAAACTTATCCCACTGCCACACTCTCTCCCCATATCCCTGTATCAATCTCAAACTTATCCCACTGCCGCACTCTCTCCCCATATCCCTGTAATAATCTCAAACTTATCCCACTGCCCCGCTCTCTCCCCATATCCCTGTATCAATCTCAAACTTATCCCACTGCCACACTCTGTCCCCACATCCCTGTAATAATATCAAACTTATCCCACTGCCCCGCTCTCTCCCCATATCCCTGTATCAATCTCAAACTTATCCCACTGCCACACTCTCTCCCCATATCCCTGTATCAATCTCAAACTTATCCCACTGCCGCACTCTCTCCCCATATCCCTGTATCAATCTCAAACTTATCCCACTGCCACACTCTGTCCCCATATCCCTGTAATAATCTCAAACTTATCCCACTGCCCCGCTCTCTCGCCATATCCCTGTATCAATCTCAAACTTATCCCACTGCCCCGCTCTCTCCCCATGTCCCTGTATCAATCTCAAACTTATCCCACTGCCCCGCTCTCTCCCCATGTCCCTGTATCAATCTCAAACTTATCCCACTGCCACACTCTCTCCCCATATCCCTGTATCAATCTCAAACTTATCCCACTGCCCCGCTCTCTCCCCATTTCCCTGTATCAATCTCAAACTTATCCCACTGCCACACTCTCTCCCCATATCCCTGTATCAATCTCAAACTTATCCCACTGCCCCACTCTCACCCCATATCCCTGCATCAATCTCAAACTTATCCCACTGCCACACTCTCTCCCCATATCCCTGTATCAATCTCAAACTTATCCCACTGCCCCGCTCTCTCCCCATATCCCTGTATCAATCTCAAACATATCCCACTGCCACACTCTCTCCCCATATCCCTGTATCAATCTCAAACTTATCCCACTGCCCCGCTCTCACCCCATATCCCTGTATCAATCTCAAACTTATCCCACTGCCCCGCTCTCTCCCCATATCCCTGTATCAATCTCAAACTTATCCCACTGCCACACTCTCTCCCCATATCCCTGTATCAATCTCATACTTATCCCACTGCCCCGCTCTCTCCCCATATCCCTGCATCAATCTCATACTTATCCCACTGCCACACTCTCTCCCCATATCCCTGTATCAATCTCATACTTATCCCACTGCCCCGCTCACTCCCCATATCCCTGTATCAAACTCAAACTTATCCCACTGCCACACTCTCTCGCCATATCCCTGTATCAATCTCAAACTTCTCCCACTGCCCCGCTCTCTCCCCATATCCCTGTATCAATCTCAATCTTATCCCACTGCCCCGCTCTCTCCCCATATCCCTGTATCAATCTCATACCTATCCCACTGCCCCGCTCTCTCCCCATATCCCTGTATCAATCTCAAACTTATCCCACTGCCACACTCTCTCCCCATATCCCTGTATCAATCTCAAACTTATCCCACTGCCACACTCTCTCCCCATATCCCTGTATCAATCCCAAACTTATACCACTGCCACACTCTCTCCCCATTTCCCTGTATCAATCTCAAACTTATCCCACTGCCCCGCTCTCTCCCCATGTCCCTGTATCAATCTCAAACTTATCCCACTGCCACACTCTCTCCCCATATCCCTGTATCAATCTCAAACTTATCCCACTGCCCCGCTCTCTCCCCATATCCCTGTATCAATCTCAAACTTATCCCACTGCCCCGCTCTCTCCCCATATCCCTGTATCAATCTCAAACTTATCCCACTGCCACACTCTCTCCCCATGTCCCTGTATCAAACTCAAACTTATCCCACTGCCACACTCTCTCGCCATATCCCTGTATCAATCTCAAACTTCTCCCACTGCCCCGCTCTCTCCCCATATCCCTGTATCAATCTCATACTTATCCCACTGCCACACTCTCTCCCCATTTTCCTGTATCAATCTCAAACTTATCCCACTGCCCCGCTCTCTCCCCATATCCCTGTATCAATCTCAAACATATCCCACTGCCACACTCTCTCCCCATATCCCTGTATCAATCTCAAACTTATCCCACTGCCCCGCTCTCACCCCATATCCCTGTATCAATCTCAAACTTATCCCACTGCCCCGCTCTCTCCCCATATCCCTGTATCAATCTCAAACTTATCCCACTGCCACACTCTCTCCCCATATCCCTGTATCAATCTCATACTTATCCCACTGCCCCGCTCTCTCCCCATATCCCTGCATCAATCTCATACTTATCCCACTGCCCCGCTCACTCCCCATATCCCTGTATCAAACTCAAACTTATCCCACTGCCACACTCTCTCGCCATATCCCTGTATCAATCTCAAACTTCTCCCACTGCCCCGCTCTCTCCCCATATCCCTGTATCAATCTCAATCTTATCCCACTGCCCCGCTCTCTCCGCATATCCCTGTATCAATCTCATACTTTATCCCACTGCCCCGCTCTCTCCCCATATCCCTGTATCAATCTCAAACTTATCCCACTGCCACACTCTCTCCCCATATCCCTGTATCAATCTCAAACTTATCCCACTGCCACACTCTCTCCCCATATCCCTGTATCAATCTCAAACTTATCCCACTGCCACACTCTCTCCCCATTTCCCTGTATCAATCTCAAACTTATCCCACTGCCCCGCTCTCTCCCCATGTCCCTGTATCAATCTCAAACTTATCCCACTGCCACACTCTCTCCCCATATCCCTGTATCAATCTCAAACTTATCCCACTGCCCCGCTCTCTCCCCATATCCCTGTATCAATCTCAAACTTATCCCAGTGCCACACTCTCTCCCCATGTCCCTGTATCAATCTCAAACTTATCCCACTGCCACACTCTCTCGCCATATCCCTGTATCAATCTCAAACTTCTCCCACTGCCCCGCTCTCTCCCCATATCCCTGTATCAATCTCATACTTATCCCACTGCCACACTCTCTCCCCATATCCCTGTATCAATCTCAAACTTATCCCACTGCCACACTCTCTCCCCATTTCCCTGTATCAATCTCAAACTTATCCCACTGCCCCGCTCTCTCCCCATGTCCCTGTATCAATCTCAAACTTATCCCACTGCCACACTCTCTCCCCATATCCCTGTATCAATCTCAAACTTATCCCACTGCCCCGCTCTCTCCCCATATCCCTGTATCAATCTCAAACTTATCCCACTGCCCCGCTCTCTCCCCATGTCCCTGTATCAATCTCAAACTTATCCCACTGCCACACTCTCTCCCCATATCCCTGTATCAATCTCAAACTGATCCCACTGCCCCGCTCTCTCCCCATGTCCCTGTATCAATCTCAAACTTATCCCACTGCCACACTCTCTCCCCATATCCCTGTATCAATCTCAAACTTATCCCACTGCCCCGCTCTCTCCCCATATCCCTGTATCAATCTCAAACTTATCCCACTGTCACACTCTCTCCCCAGATCCCTGTATCAATCTCAAACTTATCCCACTGCCCCGCTCTCTCCCCATATCCCTGTATCAATCTCACACTTATCCCACTGCCCCGCTCTCTCCCCATATCCCTGTATCAATCTTAAACTTATCCCACTGCCACACTCTCTCCCCATTTCCCTGTATCAATCTCAAACTTATCCCACTGCCCCGCTCTCTCCCCATGTCCCTGTATCAATCTCAAACTTATCCCACTGCCCCGCTCTCTCCCCATATCCCTGTATCAATCTCAAACTGATCCCATTGTCCCGCTCTCTCCCCATATCCCTGTATCAATCTCAAACTTATCCCACTGCCCCGCTCTCTCCCCATATCCCTGTATCAATCTCAAACTTATCCCACTGCCCCACTCTCTCCCCATATCCCTGTATCAATCTCAAACTTATCCCACTGCCCCACTCTCTCGCCATATCCCTGTATCAATCTCAAACTTATCCCACTGCCCCGCTCTCTCCCCATATCCCTGTATCAATCTCATACTTATCCCACTGCCCCACTCTCTCCCCATATCCCTGTATCAATCTCATACTTATCCCACTGCCCCGCTCACTCCCCATATCCCTGTATCAAACTCAAACTTATCCCACTGCCCCACTCTCTCCCCATATCCCTGTATCAATCTCAAACTTATCCCACTGCCACACTCTCTCCCCATATCCCTGTATCAATCTCATACTTATCCCACTGCCCCGCTCTCTCCCCATATCCCTGTATCAATCTCATACTTATCCCACTGCCCCGCTCACTCCCCATATCCCTGTATCAAACTCAAACTTATCCCACTGCCCCACTCTCTCCCCATATCCCTGTATCAATCTCAAACTTATCCCACTGCCACACTCTCTCCCCATATCCCTGTATCAATCTCAAACTACTCCCACTGCCCCGCTCTCTCCCCATATCCCTGTATCAATCTCAATCTAGTCCCACTGCCCCGCTCTCTCCCCATATCCCTGTATCAATCTCATACTAATCCCAATGCCCCGCTCTCTCGCCATGTCCCTGTATCAATCTCAAACTTATCCCACTGCCACACTCTCTCCCCATATCCCTGTATCAATCTCAAACTTATCCCACTGCCACACTCTCTCCCCATTTCCCTCCATCAATCTCAAACTTATCCCACTGCCCCGCTCTCTCCCCATGTCCCTGTATCAATCTCAAACTTATCCCACTGCCACACTCTCTCCCCATATCCCTGTATCAATCTCAAACTTATCCCACTGCCACACTCTCTCCCCATATCCCTGTGTCAATCTCAAACTTATCCCACTGCCACACTCTCTCCCCATATCCCTGTATCAATCTCAAACTTATCCCACTGCCACACTCTCTCGCCATATCCCTGTATCAATCTCCAACTTATCCCACTGCCACACTCTCTCGCCATATCCCTGTATCAATCTCAAACTTCTCCCACTGCCCCGCTCTCTCCCCATATCCCTGTATCAATCTCAAACTTATCCCACTGCCACACTCTCTCCCCATATCCCTGTATCAATCTCAAACTTATCCCACTGCCCCGCTCTCACCCCATATCCCTGTATCAATCTCAAACTTATCCCACTGCCCCGCTTATTAGATTAGAGATACAGCACTGAAACAGGCCCTTCGGCCCACCGAGTCTGTGCCGGCCATCAACCACCCATTTATACTAATCCTACACTAATCCCATATTCCGATCAAACATCCCCACCTGTCTCTGTATTTCCCTACCACCTCCCTGTACTAGTGACAATTTATAATGGCCAATTTACCTACCAACCTGCAAGTCTTTTGGCTTGTGGGAGGAATCCGGAGCACCCGGAGAAAACCCACGCAGACACAGGGAGAACTTGCAAACTCCGCACAGGCAGTACCCAGAATCGAACCCGGGTCCCTGGAGCTGTGAGGCTGCAGTGCTAACCACTGCGCCACTGTGCCGCCCACTTATCCCACTGCCACACTCTCTCCCCATATCCCTGTATCAATCTCATACTTATCCCACTGCCCCACTCTCTCCCCATATCCCTGTATCAATCTCAAACTTATCCCACTGCCACACTCTCTCCCCATGTCCCTGTATCAATCTCAAACTTATCCCACTGCCACACTCTCTCCCCATATCCCTGTATCAATCTCATACTTATCCCACTGCCCCGCTCTCTCCCCATATCCCTGTATCAATCTCAAACTTATCCCACTGCCCCGCTCTCTGCCCATATCCCTGTATCAATCTCAAACTTATCCCACTGCCACACTCTCTCGCCATATCCCTGTATCAATCTCAAACTTATCCCACTGCCCCGCTCTCTCCCCATATCCCTGTATCAATCTCATACTTATCCCACTGCCACACTCTCTCCCCATATCCCTGTATCAATCTCAAACTTATCCCACTGCCCCGCACACTCCCCATATCCCTGTATCAAACTCAAACTTATCCCACTGCCACACTCTCTCGCCATATCCCTGTATCAATCTCAAACTTCTCCCACTGCCCCGCTCTCTCCCCATATCCCTGTATCAATCTCATACTTATCCCACTGCCACACTCTCTCCCCATATCCCTGTATCAATCTCAAACTTATCCCACTGCCACACTCTCTCCCCATTTCCCTGTATCAATCTCAAACTTATCCCACTGCCCCGCTCTCTCCCCATGTCCCTGTATCAATCTCAAACTTATCCCACTGCCACACTCTCTCCCCATATCCCTGTATCAATCTCAAACTTATCCCACTGCCCCTCTCTCTCCCCATATCCCTGTATCAATCTCAAACTTATCCCACTGCCCCGCTCTCTCCCCATGTCCCTGTATCAATCTCAAACTTATCCCACTGCCACACTCTCTCCCCATATCCCTGTATCAATCTCAAACTGATCCCACTGCCCCACTCTCTCCCCATGTCCCTGTATCAATCTCAAACTTATCCCACTGCCACACTCTCTCCCCATATCCCTGTATCAATCTCAAACTTATCCCACTGCCCCGCTCTCTCCCCATATCCCTGTATCAATCTCAAACTTATCCCACTGCCACACTCTCTCCCCAGATCCCTGTATCAATCTCAAACTTATCCCACTGCCCCACTCTCTCCCCATATCCCTGTATCAATCTCAAACTTATCCCACTGCCCCGCTCTCTCCCCATATCCCTGTATCAATCTCATACTTATCCCACTGCCCCGCTCTCTCCCCATATCCCTGTATCAATCTCATACTTATCCCACTGCCCCGCTCACTCCCCATATCCCTGTATCAAACTCAAACTTATCCCACTGCCCCACTCTCTCCCCATATCCCTGTATCAATCTCAAACTTATCCCACTGCCACACTCTCTACCCATATCCCTGTATCAATCTCAAACTTATCCCACTGCCCCACTCTCTCCCCATATCCCTGTATCAATCTCAAACTTATCCCACTGCCACACTCTCACGCCATATCCCTGTATCAATCTCAAACTACTCCCACTGCCCCGCTCTCTCCCCATATCCCTCTATCAATCTCAATCTTATCCCACTGCCCCGCTCTCTCCCCATATCCCTGCATCAATCTCAAACTTCTCCCACTGCCCCGCTCTCTCCCCATATCCCTGTATCAATCTCATACTTATCCCACTGCCACACTCTCTCCCCATATCCCTGTATCAATCTCAAACTTATCCCACTGCCACACTCTCTCCCCATTTCCCTGTATCAATCTCAAACTTATCCCACTGCCCCGCTCTCTCCCCATGTCCCTGTATCAATCTCAAACTTATCCCACTGCCACACTCTCTCCCCATATCCCTGTATCAATCTCAAACTTATCCCACTGCCCCTCTCTCTCCCCATATCCCTGTATCAATCTCAAACTTATCCCACTGCCCCGCTCTCTCCCCATGTCCCTGTATCAATCTCAAACTTATCCCACTGCCACACTCTCTCCCCATATCCCTGTATCAATCTCAAACTGATCCCACTGCCCCACTCTCTCCCCATGTCCCTGTATCAATCTCAAACTTATCCCACTGCCACACTCTCTCCCCATATCCCTGTATCAATCTCAAACTTATCCCACTGCCCCGCTCTCTCCCCATATCCCTGTATCAATCTCAAACTTATCCCACTGCCACACTCTCTCCCCAGATCCCTGTATCAATCTCAAACTTATCCCACTGCCCCACTCTCTCCCCATATCCCTGTATCAATCTCAAACTTATCCCACTGCCCCGCTCTCTCCCCATATCCCTGTATCAATCTCATACTTATCCCACTGCCCCGCTCTCTCCCCATATCCCTGTATCAATCTCATACTTATCCCACTGCCCCGCTCACTCCCCATATCCCTGTATCAAACTCAAACTTATCCCACTGCCCCACTCTCTCCCCATATCCCTGTATCAATCTCAAACTTATCCCACTGCCACACTCTCTCCCCATATCCCTGTATCAATCTCAAACTTATCCCACTGCCCCACTCTCTCCCCATATCCCTGTATCAATCTCAAACTTATCCCACTGCCACACTCTCACGCCATATCCCTGTATCAATCTCAAACTACTCCCACTGCCCCGCTCTCTCCCCATATCCCTCTATCAATCTCAATCTTATCCCACTGCCCCGCTCTCTCCCCATATCCCTGTATCAATCTCATACTAATCCCACTGCCCCGCTCTCTCGCCATATCCCTGCATCAATCTCAAACTTATCCCACTGCCCCGCTCTCTCCCCATGTCCCTGTATCAATCTCAAACTTATCCCACTGCCACACTCTCTCCCCATATCCCTGTATCAATCTCAAACTTATCCCACTGCCACTCTCTCTCCCCATATCCCTGCAATTTCATCAGATTGAAATATTTGTCCAATTTTCTGTAAAAAAGAAAGTGCAATGGCTTTTGCCTCAACCATTTTCTCTGGCAAAGCCTTCCAAGCTCCAACAATTCTGAGGAAGGCAACTTCTCCGAACCTCTCTGCTCACTTTCTGTGACAACCTAAAATGACTTACACCCGAAGGACATCATCGTTCTGTGTTCACTTTGTCAAAATACTTCAAAATATAAAAATCTTTTAGGCAATGCTCTTTTAGCTTCTCTGCTCTGCTGGAAACAGTCTCAGTACCTCCAGGCCCTCAACCCTGTCATCACCCTGCTGAATCGACACTGTCTGCTCTCTCTGTGGCTTGTATGACTTTTCTGTAATGGCTGCAAAAAAACCACACAATGTGCTCTCACTGGGGACCAACCAAAGTTTTATACAAATTAATCATGACTTGTTTACTCTTGCACTCCGTGCCCCTATTGATAATAACCCCTAATTCTATTGACCTTTTTCTGACTTTATCTCCCTGCACTCACTTTCAGGGGACCCTAGGATCTCACTCTTCATTGATTCGCTTCAGAGTCTGCCCACTCAATATATACATCGAATGTGTATGTTTGCACCAAAAATATATCACCTCAGACCTCTTCATGGTAAACACTATCTGCCTTCTCATAGGCCCTCTGTCCTTCCTGCTGACCAGTTTTTTTTTAGTTAGTTAGAGATACAGCACTGAAACAGGCCCTTCGGCCCACCAAGTCTGTGCCAACCATCAACCACCCATTTATACTAATCCTACACTAATTCCATATTGCTACCACATCCCCACCTGTCCCTATATTTCCCTACCACCTACCGATACTAGGGGCAATTGCTAATGGCCAATTTACCTATCAACCTGCAAGTCCTTGGCATGTGGGAGGAAACTGGAGCACCCGGAGGAAACCCACGTGGTCACAGGGAGAACTTGCAAACTCCACACAGGCAGTACCCAGAATTGAACCCGGGTCGCTGGAGCTGTGAGGCTGTGGTGCTAACCACTGCGCCACTGTGCCGCCCTCTTTCTCCCCTCTCTGCCAATTCCAATGTCTTGTGTCTTCCAACTCCCCAGCCCTGCCATGCTTCTAATCTGCATTGCCCTGTCCATCCACTACCCCCCGTACCCGCCCCTATGCTGCCCTTTCCACTTAACCAGTCTCTGTGCCTCACTGTCCATTGTATCCACCTGTATCTGCCTCAGCTCTGCCCATTCCAAAAGCCAGTCACTGTGCACCTCCCTCCACATCCTACAAACTCTTCTCTGCCAGTCCCACTAACCTGTGTTCGCCCTTCTCTGCCCATCCTACTGAACAGTTTCTGCTGTCTCTTTGACATCCCTCTAATCTGCATCTTTCACTTCTCTGCCCCTCTCACTAACCTGAATCTGCCTTCACTCTGCCCATTACACTAACCCCTATCCATCAACTCTGTTCATCTCACTAACCTGTCTCTGCCCATCTCTGCACATCCCACTAACCTTCACCTGCACCTCTCTCCCTGGCTGACTAACCTGCTTCTGTCAACTAGTCTGCCAATCCCACTAAACTGGATTTATTCTCCTCTCTGTCCTACCCACTAACCAGTCTCTGTCCCCTTCTCCCACCCAATTAACCTGTAGATGCCCCTTCATTGCCTATTCCACTGCCCTGTATCTGCCCCTCTCCGCTTGCCCGACTAACCTGTATCTGTCCTCAACTCCAAGTCCACTAACCAGTCTCTGTTGCCCTGAAGTATTTGCACATTCCTCCCGTGTTTTTCAGACAGCTGCATCTCCTGTATAGATGCCTAAAAATATTTGTCAATTTGGTTGAGGATTAAACTCAACAGTTGCTGTTGTCATTGGGTTTGTACCAGACAGTGACGTATAACTGGGGTCAGTGACTGGGTACTGTGAGGTATAACTGGGATCAGTAACTGGGTACTGTGAGGTATAACTGGAGTCAAGGACTGGGTACTGTGAGGTATAACTGGGATCAGTAACTGGGTACTGTGAGGTATAACTGGGATCAAGGACTGGGTACTGTGAGGTATAACTGGAGTCAGTGACTGGGTACTGTGAGGTGTAACTGGGGTCAGTGACTGGGTACTGTGAGGTGTAACTGGGGCCAGTGACTGGGTACTGTGAGGTGTAACTGGGGTCAGTGACTGGGTACTGTGAGGTATAACTGGGATCAAGGACTGGGTACTGTGAGGTATAACTGGAGTCAAGGACTGGGTACTGTGAGGTATAACTGGGGTCAGTGACTGGGTACTGTGAGGTATAACTGGGGTCAGTGACTGGGTACTGTGAGGTATAACTGGGGTCAGTGAATGGGTACGGTGAGGTATAACTGGAGTCAAGGACTGGGTACTGTGAGGTATAACTGGGGTCAGTGAATGGGTACGGTGAGGTATAACTGGGGTCAGAGACTGGGTACTGTGAGGTATAACTGGGGTCAGTGACTGGGTACTGTGAGGTATAACTGGGGTCAGTGACTGGGTACTGTGAGGTATAACTGGGATCAAGGACTGGGTACTGTGAGGTATAACTGGAGTCAAGGACTGGGTACTGTGAGGTATAACTGGGGTCAGTGACTGGGTACTGTGAGGTATAACTGGGGTCAGTGACTGGGTACTGTGAGGTATAACTGGGATCAGTGACTGGGTACTGTGAGGTATAACTGGAGTCAAGGACTGGGTACTGTGAGGTATAACTGGGATCAGTGACTGGGTACTGTGAGGTATAACTGGGGTCAGTGACTGGGTGCTGTGAGGTATAACTGGGGTCAGAGACTGGGTACTGTGAGGTATAACTGGAGTCAAGGACTGGGTACTGTGAGGTATAACTGGGATCAGTGACTGGGTACTGTGAGGTATAACTGGGGTCAGTGACTGGGTGCTGTGAGGTATAACTGGAGTCAAGGACTGGGTACTGTGAGGTATAACTGGGGTCAGTGAATGGGTACTGTGAGGTATAACTGGGGTCAGTGACTGGGTACTGTGAGGTATAACTGGAGTCAAGGACTGGGTACTGTGAGGTATAACTGGGGTCAGTAACTGGGTACTGTGAGGTATAACTGGGGTCAGTAACTGGGTACTGTGAGGTATAACTGGGGTCAGTGACTGGGTACTGTGAGGTGTAACTGGGGTCAGTGACTGGGTACTGTGAGGTATAACTGGGGTCAGTGACTGGGTACTGTGAGGTATAACTGGGGTCAGTGACTGGGTACTGTGAGGTATAACTGGGGTCAGTGACTGGGTACTGTGAGGTATAACTGGGGTCAGTGAATGGGTACGGTGAGGTATAACTGGGGTCAGAGACTGGGTACTGTGAGGTATAACTGGGGTCAGTGACTGGGTACTGTGAGGTATAACTGGGGTCAGTGACTGGGTACTGTGAGGTATAACTGGGATCAAGGACTGGGTACTGTGAGGTATAACTGGAGTCAAGGACTGGGTACTGTGAGGTATAACTGGGGTCAGTGACTGGGTACTGTGAGGTATAACTGGGGTCAGTGACTGGGTGCTGTGAGGTATAACTGGGGTCAGAGACTGGGTACTGTGAGGTATAACTGGAGTCAGAGACTGGGTACTGTGAGGTATAACTGGGGTCAGTGACTGGGTGCTGTGAGGTATAACTGGGGTCAGAGACTGGGTACTGTGAGGTATAACTGGAGTCAAGGACTGGGTACTGTGAGGTATAACTGGGATCAGTGACTGGGTACTGTGAGGTATAACTGGAGTCAAGGACTGGGTACTGTGAGGTATAACTGGGGTCAGTGACTGGGTACTGTGAGGTATAACTGGGGTCAGTGACTGGGTACTGTGAGGTATAACTGGAGTCAAGGACTGGGTACTGTGAGGTATAACTGGGGTCAGTGACTGGGTACTGTGAGGTATAACTGGGGTCAGTAACTGGGTACTGTGAGGTATAACTGGGGTCAGTGACTGGGTACTGTGAGGTATAACTGGGGTCAGTAACTGGGTACTGTGAGGTATAACTGGGGTCAGTAACTGGGTACTGTGAGGTATAACTGGGGTCAGTGACTGGGTACTGTGAGGTGTAACTGGGGTCAGTGACTGGGTACTGTGAGGTATAACTGGGGTCAGTGACTGGGTACTGTGAGGTATAAATGGGGTCAGTGACTGGGTACTGTGAGGTGTAACTGGGGTCAGTGACTGGGTACTGTGAGGTATAACTGGAGTCAAGGACTGGGTACTGTGAGGTGTAACTGGGGTCAGTGACTGGGTACTGTGAGGTATAACTGGGGTCAGTGACTGGGTACTGTGAGGTATAACTGGGGTCAGTGACTGGGTACTGTGAGGTGTAACTGGGGTCAGTGACTGGGTACTGTGAGGTATAACTGGGATCAGTAACTGGGTACTGTGAGGTGTAACTGGGGTCAGTGACTGGGTACTGTGAGGTATAACTGGGGTCAGTAACTGGGTACTGTGAGGTATAACTGGGATCAGTGACTGGGTACTGTGAGGTATAACTGGAGTCAAGGACTGGGTACTGTGAGGTATAACTGGGATCAGTAACTGGGTACTGTGAGGTGTAACTGGGGTCAGTGACTGGGTACTGTGAGGTATATCTGGGATCAGTAACTGGGTACTGTGAGGTATAACTGGGATCAGTGACTGGGTACTGTGAGGTATAACTGGAGTCAAGGACTGGGTACTGTGAGGTATAACTGGGATCAGTAACTGGGTACTGTGAGGTGTAACTGGGGTCAGTGACTGGGTACTGTGAGGTATATCTGGGATCAGTAACTGGGTACTGTGAGGTATAACTGGGATCAGTGACTGGGTACTGTGAGGTATAACTGGAGTCAAGGACTGGGTACTGTGAGGTATAACTGGGATCAGTGACTGGGTACTGTGAGGTATAACTGGAGTCAAGGACTGGGTACTGTGAGGTATAACTGGGGTCAGTGACTGGGTACTGTGAGGTATAACTGGGGTCAGTGACTGGGTACTGTGAGGTATAACTGGGGTCAGTGACTGGGTACTGTGAGGTGTAACTGGGGTCAGTGACTGGGTGCTGTGAGGTATAACTGGGGTCAGTGACTGGGTACTGTGAGGTATAAGTGGAGTCAAGGACTGGGTACTGTGAGGTATAACTGGGGTCAGTGACTGGGTACTGTGAGGTATAAGTGGAGTCAAGGACTGGGTACTGTGAGGTGTAACTGGGGTCAGTGACTGGGTACTGTGAGGTATAAGTGGAGTCAAGGACTGGGTACTGTGAGGTATAACTGGGATCAGTAACTGGGTACTGTGAGGTGTAACTGGGGTCAGTGACTGGGTACTGTGAGGTATAAGTGGAGTCAAGGACTGGGTACTGTGAGGTATAACTGGGGTCAGTGACTGGGTACTGTGAGGTATAAGTGGAGTCAAGGACTGGGTACTGTGAGGTATAACTGGGGTCAGTGACTGGGTACTGTGAGGTATAAGTGGAGTCAAGGACTGGGTACTGTGAGGTATAACTGGAGTCAGTGACTGGGTACTGTGAGGTATAACTGGGGTCAGTGACTGGGTACTGTGAGGTATAACTGGGGTCAGTGACTGGGTACTGTGAGGTATAACTGGGGTCAGTGACTGGGTACTGTGAGGTATAACTGGGGTCAGTGACTGGGTACTGTGAGGTATAACTGGGGTCAGTGACTGGGTACTGTGAGGTATAACTGGGGTCAGTGACTGGGTACTGTGAGGTATAACTGGGGTCAGTGACTGGGTACTGTGAGGTATAACTGGGATCAGTAACTGGGTACTGTGAGGTATAAGTGGAGTCAAGGACTGGGTACTGTGAGGTATAACTGGGGTCAGTGACTGGGTACTGTGAGGTGTAACTGGGGTCAGTGACTGGGTACTGTGAGGTATAAGTGGAGTCAAGGACTGGGTACTGTGAGGTGTAACTGGGGTCAGTGACTGGGTACTGTGAGGTATAAGTGGAGTCAAGGACTGGGTACTGTGAGGTATAACTGGGATCAGTAACTGGGTACTGTGAGGTATAACTGGGGTCAGTGACTGGGTACTGTGAGGTATAAGTGGAGTCAAGGACTGGGTACTGTGAGGTATAACTGGGGTCAGTGACTGGGTACTGTGAGGTATAACTGGGGTCAGTGACTGGGTACTGTGAGGTATAACTGGGGTCAGTGACTGGGTACTGTGAGGTATAAGTGGAGTCAAGGACTGGGTACTGTGAGGTATAACTGGGATCAGTAACTGGGTACTGTGAGGTATAACTGGGGTCAGTGACTGGGTACTGTGAGGTGTAACTGGGGTCAGTGACTGGGTACTGTGAGGTTTAACTGGGGTCAGTGACTGGGTACTGTGAGGTATAAGTGGAGTCAAGGACTGGGTACTGTGAGGTATAACTGGGGTCAGTGACTGGGTACTGTGAGGTATAACTGGGGTCAGTGACTGGGTACTGTGAGGTATAAGTGGAGTCAAGGACTGGGTACTGTGAGGTATAACTGGGGTCAGTGACTGGGTACTGTGAGGTATAACTGGGGTCAGTGACTGGGTACTGTGAGGTATAACTGGGGTCAGTGACTGGGTACTGTGAGGTATAACTGGGGTCAGTGACTGGGTACTGTGAGGTATAACTGGGGTCAGTGACTGGGTACTGTGAGGTATAACTGGGGTCAGTGACTGGGTACTGTGAGGTATAACTGGGATCAGTGACTGGGTACTGTGAGGTATAAGTGGAGTCAAGGACTGGGTACTGTGAGGTATAACTGGGGTCAGTGACTGGGTACTGTGAGGTATAAGTGGAGTCAAGGACTGGGTACTGTGAGGTATAACTGGGGTCAGTGACTGGGTACTGTGAGGTGTAACTGGGGTCAGTGACTGGGTACTGTGAGGTATAAGTGGAGTCAAGGACTGGGTACTGTGAGGTATAACTGGGGTCAGTGACTGGGTACTGTGAGGTATAAGTGGAGTCAAGGACTGGGTACTGTGAGGTATAACTGGGGTCAGTGACTGGGTACTGTGAGGTGTAACTGGGGTCAGTGACTGAGTACTGTGAGGTATAAGTGGAGTCAAGGACTGGGTACTGTGAGGTATAACTGGGGTCAGTGACTGGGTACTGTGAGGTATAAGTGGAGTCAAGGACTGGGTACTGTGAGGTATAACTGGGGTCAGTGACTGGGTACTGTGAGGTATAACTGGGGTCAGTGACTGGGTACTGTGAGGTGTAACTGGGGTCAGTGACTGGGTACTGTGAGGTATAAGTGGAGTCAAGGACTGGGTACTGTGAGGTATAACTGGGGTCAGTGACTGGGTACTGTGAGGTATAACTGGGGTCAGTGACTGGGTACTGTGAGGTATAACTGGGGTCAGTGACTGGGTACTGTGAGGTATAACTGGGGTCAGTCTGAGTACTGTGATGTATTTAGCTTTTCTTTTAGTGTTCCTGGACAATTTCACTCAGAGAAACAGCACTGTCAGTGGAAAGACAGGCGTCTGATTCAGACACAGGTTAGGAATACATTCCTGGAACAGTGCCAAGGATGATTCATTTTGATCGGAACCACCTTTTTTTCGGAGAGGGAGCTTTGCTCTGCATCTAACCCCGTTTTTTCTTTTTTTTATTTATCAGGTGGCCTTTATACCCCAGGCCCCTTTTATATATTTCATGTCAAGGGGACCTTTATTCCTCAGGCCCCCTTTAGATACATTTTTGAAAAATATCTTTATTAAAATCAAATAAACAAAAAACTCAAATTAAAATCCCATTCTTGGCATGGAAGGCCTCAAGCGTGCCGGCGGACACCGCATGCTCCTTCTCCAGGGACACCTGGGCGTGAACGTAACTGCGGAAGAGGGGCAGGCAATCAGGGAGGACGGACCCCCCCACCCCCCGACGGCCCGTAGCCTGGACCTGTGATTTGCCACCTTGGCCAGGCCCAGGAGCAGACCGACGAGGAGATCCTCCTCCCGGCCCACGCCCCTCCGCACCGGGTGCCCAAAGATCAGGAGCATGGGGCTGAAGTGCAACCTGTGTCTTATCTGTGCTGCAGTTGCCCTGAGAGTGTTTTATTAAAATTCATTCATGAGGTGTGAGCATCGCTGGTAATCCAACATTATTGCAAATCTCGCTCTGCCCTTGTGAAGGCGGTGGTGAACTGCTACCTTGAACTACTGCAGTCCATGTGGTGCAGCACACCCACAGTGCTCTTAGGAAGGGGGTTCCAGGATTTTGACCCAGTGACAGTGAAGGAGCAGTGATATCATTCCAAGTCAGGATGGTGTGTGACCTGAAGGGGAACTTGCAGGTGGTGGTGTTCCCATCCACTTGCTGCCCTTGTCCTTCTAGGTGGTAGAAGTCACGGTTTGGAAGGTGCTGTCTAAGGAGCCTTGGTGAGTTGCTGCTGTGCATCTTGTAGATGGTACACACTGCTGCCACTCTGTGGTGGAGGGAGTGAATGTTTGTGGATGGGGTGCCAATCAAGCGGCTGCTTTTTCCTGGACGGTGTTGAGCTTCTTGAGTGTTGTTGGAGCTGCACCCATCCAGGCAAGTGGAGAGTATTCCATCACACTCCTGACTTGTGCCTTGTGGATGCAGGACTGACTTTGGGGAGTCAGGAGGTGAGTTACTCGCCGCAGGATTCCCAGCCTCTGACTTGCTGTTGCAGCCAAGGTATTTATATGGCTACTCCAGTTCTGTTTCTGGCCAATGGTGACCCCCAAGATGTTATGGTGGGGGATTCAGCGATGGTAATGCCATTGAACGTCAAAGGGAGATGGTTAGATTCTGTCTTGTTTGAGATGGTCATTGCCTGGCACTTGTGTGGCACGAATGTTATTTGCCACTTAACAGCCCAAGCCTGAATCCAGGTCTTGCTGCATGCGAGCACAGTTTGTTTCACTATCTCAGGAGTCGCGAATGGTGCTGAACATTGTACAATCATCAGCGAACATCCCCACTTCTGACCTTATGATTGAAGGAAGGTCATTGATGAAGCAGCTGAAGATGGTTGGGTCTGGGACACTACCCTGAGGAACCCCTGCAGTGATATCCTGGAGCTGAGATGTTTGGTCTCCAACAACCACAACCATCTTCCTTTGTGCTAGGTATGACTCCAACCAGTGGAAAGTTTTCCCCCTGATTCCCATTGACTTCAATTTTGCCAGGGCTCCTTGAGACCATACTCGGTCAAATGCTGCCTTGATGTCAAGGGCAATCACTCTCACCTCACCTACGGAATTCAGTTGTTTTGTCCAAGTTTGGATAAAGACTGTAATGAGGTCAGGAGCTGAGTGGTGCTGGTGGACCCTAAACTGAGTGTCAGTGAGCAGGTTATTGCTGAGTGCCGCTTGATAGCACTGTTGATGACAACTTCCATCACTTTATTGATGGTTGAGAGTAGACTGATGGGCAGTATTTGGATGGATTGGATTTGTCCTGCATTTTATGGACAGGACATAACCTTATACACACTACTGAGTCAGCGGCGCTTGAGATGGCTTGGCCATGTGAGCCGCATGGAAGATGGTAGGATTCCCAAAGACACATTGTACAGCGAGCTCGTCACTGGTATCAGACCCACCGGCCGTCCATGTCTCCGCTTTAAAGACGTCTGCAAACGCGACATGAAATCCTGTGACATTGATCACAAGTCGTGGGAGTCAGTTGCCAGCGTCCGCCAGAGCTGGCGGGCAGCCATAAAGGCGGGGCTAAAGTGTGGCGAGTCGAAGAGACTTAGTAGTTGGCAGGAAAAAAGACAGAGGCGCAAGGGGAGAGCCAACTGTGTAACAGCCCCGACAAACAAATTTCTCTGCAGCACCTGTGGAAGAGACTGACACTCTAGAATTGGCCTTTATAACCACTCCAGGTGCTGCTTCACAAGCTACTGACCACCTCCAGGCGCGTATCCATTGTCTCTCGAGATAAGGAGGCCCAAAGAGACATAGCCTGGGCAATTTTCCACATTGCCAGTTAGATGCCAGTGTTGTCGCTGTACTGGAACAACTTGACTGGGGACACATTTTCAGTACTATTGGCGGAATATTGTCAGGGCCCATAGCCTTTGCAGTATCCAGTGCCATCAGCTATTACTTGATATCATGTGGAGTGAATCGAATTGGCTGAAGACAAGAATCTTTGATGCTGGGGACTTCAGGAGGAGGCCTGACTTTGATGGGACAGTGTAGAGAATCATAGACTCGTAAAATGGTTACAGCAAAGAAGGCGGCCATTTGGCCCATTGTATCCATGCTAGCTCTCTTCAGGAGCAACTCACCGAGTTCTACTCCCCCGCCTTTTACCCGCAGCCTTGCAAATTGTTTTTGCTTCAGATAATTGTCCAATTTTTTTCTGAAAGTCACGATTGAAACTGCCTCCACCACACTCTCAGACAGTGCATTCCAGATCCTAAACACTCACTGAACCTGCCTCCACCAAACTCTCAGACAGTGTATTCCAGATCCTAAACACTCACTGAACCTGCCTCCACCACACTCTCAGACAGTGCATTCCAGATCCTAAACACTCGCTGAACCGGCCTCGACCACACTCTCAGACAGTGCATTCCAGATCCTAAACACTCACTGAACCTGCCTCCACCGCACTCTCAGACAGTGCATTCAAGATATTTAACACACACTGAACCTGCCTCCACCACACTCTCAGACACAGCATTCCAGATCCTAAACACACACTGAACCTGCCTCCACCACAATCTCAGACAGTGCATTCCAGATCCTAAACACTCACTGAACCTGCCTCCACCACAATCTCAGACAGTGCATTCCAGATCCTAAACACACACTGAACCTGCCTCCACCACACTCTCCGACAGTGCATTCCAGATCCTAAACACTCACTGAACGTGCCTCCACCACACTCTCAGACAGTGCATTCCAGATCCTAAACACTCACTGAACCTGCCTCCACCACACTCTCAGACAGTGCATTCCAGATCCTAAACTCTCACTGAACCTGCCTCCACCACACTCTCAGACAGTGCATTCCAGATCCTAAACTCTCACTGAACCTGCCTCCACCACACTCTCAGACAGTGCATTCCAGATCCTAAACACTCACTGAACCTGCCTCCACCGCACTCTCAGGCAGTGCATTTCGGATCCGAAAAACTCACTGAACCTGCCTCCACCAAACTCCCAGACAGTGTATTCCAGATCGTAAACACTCACTGAACCTGCCTCCACCACACTCTCAGACAGTGCATTCCAGATCCTAAGCACTCACTGAACGTGCCTCCACCACACTCTCAGACAGTGCATTCCAGATCCTAAACACTCACTGAACCTGCCTCCACCGCACTCTCAGACAGTGCATTCCAGATCCTAAACACACACTGAACCTGCCTCCACCACATTCTCAGACAGTGCATTCCAGATCCTAAACACACACTGAACCTGCCTCCACCACACTTTCAGACAGTGCATTCCGGATCCTGAACACTCACTGAACCTGCCTCCACCACATTCTCAGACAGTGCATTCCAGATCCTAAACACTCACTGAACCTGCCTCCACCACATTCTCAGACAGTGCATTCCAGATCCTAAACATTTTCTGAACCTGCCTCCACCACATTCTCAGACAATGCATTCCAGATCCTAAACACTCACTGAACCTGCCTCCACCGCACTCTCAGACAGTGCATTCCAGATCCTAAACACACACTGAACCTGCCTCCACCACACTCTAAGACCGTGCATTCCAGATCCTAAACACACACTGAACCTGCCTCCACCACACTCTCAGACAGTGTATTCCAGATCCTAAACACTCACTGAACCTGCCTCCACCACACTCTCAGACAATGCATTCCAGATCCTAAACACTCACTGAACCTGCCTCCACCACACTCTCAGACAATGCATTCCAGATCCTAAACTCTCACTGAACCTGCCTCCACCACACTCTCAGACAGTGCATTCCAGATCCTAAACACACACTGAACCTGCCTCCACCACACTCTAAGACCGTGCATTCCAGATCCTAAACACACACTGAACCTGCCTCCACCACACTCTCAGACAGTGCATTCCAGATCCTAAACACACACTGAACCTGCCTCCACCACACTCTAAGACCGAGCATTCCAGATCCTAAACACACACTGAACCTGCCTCCACCACACTCTCAGACAGTGCATTACAGATCATAAACACACACTGAACCTGCCTCCACCACACTCTCAGACAGTGCATTCCAGATCCTAAACACTCACTGAACCTGCCTCCACCGCACTCTCAGACAGTGCATTCAAGATATTTAACACACACTGAACCTGCCTCCACCGCACTCTCAGACAGTGCATTCCAGATCCTAAGCACTCACTGAACCTGCCTCCACCACACTCTCAGGCAGTGCATTCCAGATCCTAAACACTCACTGAACCTGCCTCCACCACACTCTCAGACAGTGCATTCCAGATCCTAAACTCTCACTGAACCTGCCTCCACCACACTCTCAGACAGTGCATTCCAGATCCTAAACACTCACTGAACCTGCCTCCACCACACTCTCAGACAGTGCATTCCAGATCCTAAACTCTCACTGAACCTGCCTCCACCACACTCTCAGACAGTGCATTCCAGATCCTAAACACTCACTGAACCTGCCTCCACCACACTCTCAGACAGTGCATTCCAGATCCTAAACTCTCACTGAACCTGCCTCCACCACACTCTCAGACAGTGCATTCCAGATCCTAAACACTCACTGAACCTGCCTCCACCGCACTCTCAGGCAGTGCATTTCGGATCCTAAACACTCACTGAACCTGCCTCCACCAAACTCCCAGACAGTGTATTCAAGATATTTAACACACACTGAACCTGCCTCCACCGCACTCTCAGACAGTGCATTCCAGATCCTAAGCACTCACTGAACCTGCCTCCACCGCACTCTCAGACAGTGCATTCCAGATCCTAAGCACTCACTGAACCTGCCTCCACCACACTCTCAGGCAGTGCATTCCAGATCCTAAACACTCACTGAACCTGCCTCCACCACACTCTCAGACAGTGCATTCCAGATCCTAAACTCTCACTGAACCTGCCTCCACCACACTCTCAGACAGTGCATTCCAGATCCTAAACACTCACTGAACCTGCCTCCACCACACTCTCAGACAGTGCATTCCAGATCCTAAACACTCACTGAACCTGCCTCCACCACACTCTCAGACAGTGCATTCCAGATCCTAAACTCTCACTGAACCTGCCTCCACCACACTCTCAGACAGTGCATTCCAGATCCTAAACACTCACTGAACCTGCCTCCACCACACTCTCAGACAGTGCATTCCAGATCCCAAACACTCACTGAACCTGCCTCCACCACACTCTCAGACAGTGCATTCCAGATCCTAAACACTCACTGAACCTGCCTCCACCACACTCTCAGACAGTGCATTCCAGATCCTAAACACTCACTGAACCTGCCTCCACCACACTCTCAGACAGTGCATTCCAGATCCTAAACTCTCACTGAACCTGCCTCCACCACACTCTCAGACAGTGCATTCCAGATCCTAAACTCTCACTGAACCTGCCTCCACCACACTCTCAGACAGTGCATTCCAGATCCTAAACACTCACTGAACCTGCCTCCACCACACTCTCAGACAGTGCATTCCAGATCCTAAACTCTCACTGAACCTGCCTCCACCACACTCTCAGACAGTGCATTCCAGATCCTAAACACTCACTGAACCTGCCTCCACCACACTCTCAGACAGTGCATTCCAGATCCTAAACTCTCACTGAACCTGCCTCCACCACACTCTCAGACAGTGCATTCCAGATCCTAAACTCTCACTGAACCTGCCTCCACCACACTCTCAGACAGTGCATTCCAGATCCTAAACACTCACTGAACCTGCCTCCACCACACTCTCAGACAGTGCATTCCAGATCCTAAACACTCACTGAACCTGCCTCCACCACACTCTAAGACCGTGCATTCCAGATCCTAAACACACACTGAACCTGCCTCCACCACATTCTCAGACAGTGCATTACAGATCATAAACACACACTGAACCTGCCTCCACCACACTCTCAGACAGTGCATTCCAGATCCTAAACACTCACTGAACCTGCCTCCACCACACTCTCAGACAGTGCATTCCAGATCCTAAACACTCACTGAACCTGCCTCCACCGCACTCTCAGACAGTGCATTCAAGATATTTAACACACACTGAACCTGCCTCCACCGCACTCTCAGACAGTGCATTCCAGATCCTAAGCACTCACTGAACCTGCCTCCACCGCACTCTCAGACAGTGCATTCCAGATCCTAAGCACTCACTGAACCTGCCTCCACCACACTCTCAGGCAGTGCATTCCAGATCCTAAACACTCACTGAACCTGCCTCCACCACACTCTCAGACAGTGCATTCCAGATCCTAAACACTCACTGAACCTGCCTCCACCACACTCTCAGACAGTGCATTCCAGATCCTAAACACTCACTGAACCTGCCTCCACCACACTCTCAGACAGTGCATTCCAGATCCTAAACACTCACTGAACCTGCCTCCACCACACTCTCAGACAGTGCATTCCAGATCCTAAACTCTCACTGAACCTGCCTCCACCACACTCTCAGACAGTGCATTCCAGATCCTAAACACTCACTGAACCTGCCTCCACCACACTCTCAGACAGTGCATTCCAGATCCTAAACACTCACTGAACCTGCCTCCACCGCACTCTCAGGCAGTGCATTCCAGATCCTAAACACTCACTGAACCTGCCTCCACCACACTCTCAGACAGTGCATTCCAGATCCTAAACTCTCACTGAACCTGCCTCCACCACACTCTCAGACAGTGCATTCCAGATCCTAAACACTCACTGAACCTGCCTCCACCACACTCTCAGACAGTGCATTCCAGATCCTAAACTCTCACTGAACCTGCCTCCACCACACTCTCAGACAGTGCATTCCAGATCCTAAACACTCACTGAACCTGCCTCCACCGCACTCTCAGGCAGTGCATTTCGGATCCTAAACACTCACTGAACCTGCCTCCACCAAACTCCCAGACAGTGTATTCCAGATCGTAAATACTCACTGAACCTGCCTCCACTGCACTCTCAGACAGTGCATTCCAGATCCTAAACACACACAGAACCTGCCTCCCCCAAACTCCCAGACAGTGTATTCCAGATCCTAAACACTCACTGAACCTGCCTCCACCGCACTCTAAGACAGTGCATTCCAGATCCTAAACACTCACTGAACCTGCCACCACCGGACTCTCAGACAGTGCATTCCAGATCCTAAACACTCACTGAACCTGCCTCCACCGCACTCTCAGACAGTGCATTCCAGATCCTAAACACACACTGCACCTGCCTCCACCGCACTCTCAGACAGTGCATTCCAGATCCTAAACACACACTGAACCTGCCTCCACCACATTCTCAGACAATGCATTCCTGATCCTAAACACTCACTGAACCTGCCTCCACCACACTCTCAGACAGTGCATTCCAGATCCTGAACACACACTGAACCTGCCTCCACCACACTCTCAGACAGTGCATTCCAGATCCTAAACACTCACTGAACCTGCCTCCACCGCACTCTCAGGCAGTGCATTTCGGATCCTAAACACTCACTGAACCTGCCTCCACCAAACTCCCAGACAGTGTATTCCAGATCGTAAATACTCACTGAACCTGCCTCCACCACACTCTCAGACAGTGCATTCCAGATCCTAAACACACACAGAACCTGCCTCCCCCAAACTCCCAGACAGTGTATTCCAGATCCTAAACACTCACTGAACCTGCCTCCACCGCACTCTCAGACAGTGCATTCCAGATCCTAAACACTCACTGAACCTGCCTCCACCGCACTCTCAGACAGTGCATTCCAGTTCCTAAACGCTCACTGAACCTGCCTCCACCACACTCTCAGACAGTGCATTCCAGATCCTAAACACTCACTGAACCTGCCTCCACCGCACTCTCAGACAGTGCATTCCAGATCCTAAACACACACAGAACCTGCCTCCCCCAAACTCCCAGACAGTGTATTCCAGATCCTAAACACTCACTGAACCTGCCTCCACCGCACTCTAAGACAGTGCATTCCAGATCCTAAACACTCACTGAACCTGCCACCACCGGACTCTCAGACAGTGCATTCCAGATCCTAAACACTCACTGAACCTGCCTCCACCGCACTCTCAGACAGTGCATTCCAGATCCTAAACACACACTGCACCTGCCTCCACCGCACTCTCAGACAGTGCATTCCAGATCCTAAACACACACTGAACCTGCCTCCACCACATTCTCAGACAATGCATTCCTGATCCTAAACACTCACTGAACCTGCCTCCACCACACTCTCAGACAGTGCATTCCAGATCCTGAACACACACTGAACCTGCCTCCACCACACTCTCAGACAGTGCATTCCAGATCCTAAACACTCACTGAACCTGCCTCCACCGCACTCTCAGGCAGTGCATTTCGGATCCTAAACACTCACTGAACCTGCCTCCACCAAACTCCCAGACAGTGTATTCCAGATCGTAAATACTCACTGAACCTGCCTCCACCACACTCTCAGACAGTGCATTCCAGATCCTAAACACACACAGAACCTGCCTCCCCCAAACTCCCAGACAGTGTATTCCAGATCCTAAACACTCACTGAACCTGCCTCCACCGCACTCTCAGACAGTGCATTCCAGATCCTAAACACTCACTGAACCTGCCTCCACCGCACTCTCAGACAGTGCATTCCAGATCCTAAACACTCACTGAACCTGCCTCCACCACACTCTCAGACAGTCCATTCCAGATCATAAACACTCACTGAACCTGCCTCCACCATAATCTCAGACAGTGCATTCCAGATCCTAAACACTCACTGAACCTGCCTCCACCACAATCTCAGACAGTGCATTCCAGATCCTAAACACTCACTGAACCTGCCTCCACCACATTCTCAGACAGTGCATTCCAGATCCTAAACACTCATTGAACCTGCCTCCACCGCACTCTCAGGCAGTGCATTTCGGATCCTAAACACTCACTGAACCTGCCTCCACCAAACTCCCAGACAGTGTATTCCAGATCGTAAATACTCACTGAACCTGCCTCCACCGCACTCTAAGACAGTGCATTCCAGATCCTAAACACTCACTGAACCTGCCTCCACCGCACTCTCAGACAGTGCATTCCAGATCCTAAACACTCACTGAACCTGCCTCCACCACACTCTCAGACAGTGCATTCCAGATCCTAAACACTCACTGAACCTGCCTCCACCACACTCTCAGACAGTGCATTCCAGATCCTAAACACACACTGCACCTGCCTCCACCGCACTCTCAGACAGTGCATTCCAGATCCTAAACACACACTGAACCTGCCTCCACCACATTCTCAGACAATGCATTCCTGATCCTAAACACTCACTGAACCTGCCTCCACCACACTCTCAGACAGTGCATTCCTGATCCTAAACACTCACTGAACCTGCCTCCACCACACTCTCAGACAGTGCATTCCAGATCCTAAACACACACTGAACCTGCCTCCACCACACTCTAAGACCGTGCATTCCAGATCCTAAACACTCACTGAACCTGCCTCCACCACACTCTCAGACAGTGCATTCCAGATCCTAAACACTCACTGAACCTGCCTCCACCACACTCTCAGACAGTGCATTCCAGATCCTGAACACACACTGAACCTGCCTCCACCGCACTCTAAGACCGTGCATTCCAGATCCTAAACACACACTGAACCTGCCTCCACCACACTCTCAGACAGTGCATTCCAGATCCTAAACACACACTGAACCTGCCTCCACCACACTCTCAGGCAGTGCATTCCAGATCCTAAACTCTCACTGAACCTGCCTCCACCACACTCTCAGACAGTGCATTCCAGATCCTAAACACACACTGAACCTGCCTCCACCACACTCTAAGACCGTGCATTCCAGATCCTAAACTCTCACTGAACCTGCCTCCACCACACTCTCAGACAGTGCATTCCAGATCCTAAACACTCACTGAACCTGCCTCCACCACACTCTCAGACAATGCATTCCAGATCCTAAACACTCACTGAACCTGCCTCCACCACACTCTCAGACAGTGCATTCCAGATCCTAAACACACACTGAACCTGCCTCCACCACACTCTAAGACCGTGCATTCCAGATCCTAAACACTCACTGAACCTGCCTCCACCACACTCTAAGACCGTGCATTCCAGATCCTAAACACTCACTGAACCTGCCTCCACCACACTCTCAGACAGTGCATTCCAGATCCTAAACACTCACTGAACCTGCCTCCACCACACTCTAAGACCGTGCATTACAGATCCTAAACACTCACTGAACCTGCCCCCACCACACTCTCAGACAGTGCATTCCAGATCCTAAACACTCACTGAACCTGCCTCCACCACACTCTAAGACCGTGCATTACAGATCCTAAACACTCACTGAACCTGCCCCCACCACACTCTCGGACAGTGCATTCCAGATCCTAAACACTCACTGAACCTGCCTCCACCACACTCTCAGACAGTGCATTCCAGATCCTAAACACTCACTGAACCTGCCTCCACCACACTCTAAGACCGTGCATTACAGATCCTAAACACTCACTGAACCTGCCCCCACCACACTCTCAGACAGTGCATTCCAGATCCTAAACACTCACTGAACCTGCCTCCACCACACTCTAAGACCGTGCATTACAGATCCTAAACACTCACTGAACCTGCCCCCACCACACTCTCAGACAGTGCATTACAGATCATAAACACACACTGAACCTGCCTCCACCACACTCTCAGACAGTGCATTCCAGATCCTAAACACTCACTGAACCTGCCTCCACCACACTCTCAGACAGTGCATTCCAGATCCTAAACACTCACTGAACCTGCCTCCACCGCACTCTCAGACAGTGCATTCAAGATATTTAACACTCACTGAACCTGCCTCCACCACACTCTCAGACAGTGCATTCCAGATCCTAAACACTCACTGAACCTGCCTCCACCGCACTCTCAGACAGTGCATTCAAGATATTTAACACACACTGAACCTGCCTCCACCACACTCTCAGACAGTGCATTCCAGATCCTAAGCACTCACTGAACCTGCCTCCACCACACTCTCAGGCAGTGCATTCCAGATCCTAAACACTCACTGAACCTGCCTCCACCACACTCTCAGACAGCGCATTCCAGATCCTAAACTCTCACTGAACCTGCCTCCACCACACTCTCAGACAGTGCATTCCAGATCCTAAACACTCACTGAACCTGCCTCCACCACACTCTCAGACAGTGCATTCCAGATCCTAAACACTCACTGAACCTGCCTCCACCACACTCTCAGACAGTGCATTCCAGATCCTAAACACTCACTGAACCTGCCTCCACCACACTCTCAGACAATGCATTCCAGATCCTAAACACTCACTGAACCTGCCTCCACCGCACTCTCAGACAGTGCATTCCAGATCCTAAACACACACTGAACCTGCCTCCACCACACTCTCAGACAGTGCATTCCAGATCCTAAACTCTCACTGAACCTGCATCCACCACACTCTCAGACAGTGCATTCCAGATCCTAAACACTCACTGAACCTGCCTCCACCACACTCTCAGACAGTGCATTCCAGATCCTAAACACTCACTGAACCTGCCTCCACCACACTCTCAGACAGTGCATTCCAGATCCTAAACACTCACTGAACCTGCCTCCACCACACTCTCAGACAATGCATTCCAGATCCTAAACACTCACTGAACCTGCCTCCACCGCACTCTCAGACAGTGCATTCCAGATCCTAAACACACACTGAACCTGCCTCCACCACACTCTCAGACAGTGCATTCCAGATCCTAAACTCTCACTGAACCTGCCTCCACCACACTCTCAGACAATGCATTCCAGATCCTAAACACTCACTGAACCTGCCTCCACCACACTCTCAGACAGTGCATTCCAGATCCTAAACACACACTGAACCTGCCTCCACCACACTCTCAGACAGTGCATTCCAGATCCTAAACACACACTGAACCTGCCTCCACCACACTCTAAGACCGTGCATTCCAGATCCTAAACACTCACTGAACCTGCCTCCACCACACTCTCAGACAATGCATTCCAGATCCTAAACACTCACTGAACCTGCCTCCACCACACTCTCAGACAGTGCATTCCAGATCCTAAACACACACTGAACCTGCCTCCACCACACTCTAAGACCGTGCATTCCAGATCCTAAACACACACTGAACCTGCCTCCACCACACTCTCAGACAGTGCATTCCAGATCCTAAACACTCACTGAACCTGCCTCCACCACACTCTAAGACCGTGCATTACAGATCCTAAACACTCACTGAACCTGCCCCCACCACACTCTCAGACAGTGCATTACAGATCATAAACACACACTGAACCTGCCTCCACCACACTCTCAGACAGTGCATTCCAGATCCTAAACACTCACTGAACCTGCCTCCACCACACTCTCAGACAGTGCATTCCAGATCCTAAACACTCACTGAACCTGCCTCCACCGCACTCTCAGACAGTGCATTCAAGATATTTAACACACACTGAACCTGCCTCCACCGCACTCTCAGACAGTGCATTCCAGATCCTAAGCACTCACTGAACCTGCCTCCACCACACTCTCAGGCAGTGCATTCCAGATCCTAAACACTCACTGAACCTGCCTCCACCACACTCTCAGACAGTGCATTCCAGATCCTAAACTCTCACTGAACCTGCCTCCACCACACTCTCAGACAGTGCATTCCAGATCCTAAACACTCACTGAACCTGCCTCCACCACACTCTCAGACAGTGCATTCCAGATCCTAAACACTCACTGAACCTGCCTCCACCACACTCTCAGACAGTGCATTCCAGATCCTAAACACTCACTGAACCTGCCTCCACCACACTCTCAGACAGTGCATTCCAGATCCTAAACTCTCACTGAACCTGCCTCCACCACACTCTCAGACAGTGCATTCCAGATCCTAAACACTCACTGAACCTGCCTCCACCACACTCTCAGACAGTGCATTCCAGATCCTAAACACTCACTGAACCTGCCTCCACCGCACTCTCAGGCAGTGCATTCCAGATCCTAAACACTCACTGAACCTGCCTCCACCACACTCTCAGACAGTGCATTCCAGATCCTAAACTCTCACTGAACCTGCCTCCACCACACTCTCAGACAGTGCATTCCAGATCCTAAACACTCACTGAACCTGCCTCCACCACACTCTCAGACAGTGCATTCCAGATCCTAAACTCTCACTGAACCTGCCTCCACCACACTCTCAGACAGTGCATTCCAGATCCTAAACACTCACTGAACCTGCCTCCACCGCACTCTCAGGCAGTGCATTTCGGATCCTAAACACTCACTGAACCTGCCTCCACCAAACTCCCAGACAGTGTATTCCAGATCGTAAATACTCACTGAACCTGCCTCCACTGCACTCTCAGACAGTGCATTCCAGATCCTAAACACACACAGAACCTGCCTCCCCCAAACTCCCAGACAATGTATTCCAGATCCTAAACACTCACTGAACCTGCCTCCACCGCACTCTAAGACAGTGCATTCCAGATCCTAAACACTCACTGAACCTGCCACCACCGGACTCTCAGACAGTGCATTCCAGATCCTAAACACTCACTGAACCTGCCTCCACCGCACTCTCAGACAGTGCATTCCAGATCCTAAACACACACTGCACCTGCCTCCACCGCACTCTCAGACAGTGCATTCCAGATCCTAAACACACACTGAACCTGCCTCCACCACATTCTCAGACAATGCATTCCTGATCCTAAACACTCACTGAACCTGCCTCCACCACACTCTCAGACAGTGCATTCCAGATCCTGAACACACACTGAACCTGCCTCCACCACACTCTCAGACAGTGCATTCCAGATCCTAAACACTCACTGAACCTGCCTCCACCGCACTCTCAGGCAGTGCATTTCGGATCCTAAACACTCACTGAACCTGCCTCCACCAAACTCCCAGACAGTGTATTCCAGATCGTAAATACTCACTGAACCTGCCTCCACCACACTCTCAGACAGTGCATTCCAGATCCTAAACACACACAGAACCTGCCTCCCCCAAACTCCCAGACAGTGTATTCCAGATCCTAAACACTCACTGAACCTGCCTCCACCGCACTCTCAGACAGTGCATTCCAGATCCTAAACACTCACTGAACCTGCCTCCACCACACTCTCAGACAGTGCATTCCAGATCCTGAACACACACTGAACCTGCCTCCACCACACTCTCAGACAGTGCATTCCAGATCCTAAACACTCACTGAACCTGCCTCCACCGCACACTCAGACAGTGCATTCCAGATCCTAAACACTCACTGAACCTGCCTCCACCGCACTCTCAGACAGTGCATTCCAGATCCTAAACACTCACTGAACCTGCCTCCACCACACTCTCAGACAGTGCATTCCAGATCCTGAACACACACTGAACCTGCCTCCACCACACTCTCAGACAGTCCATTCCAGATCCTAAACACTCACTGAACCTGCCTCCACCATAATCTCAGACAGTGCATTCCAGATCCTAAACACTCACTGAACCTGCCTCCACCACAATCTCAGACAGTACATTCCAGATCCTAAACACTCACTGAACCTGCCTCCACCACACTCTCAGACAGTGCATTCCAGATCCTAAACACTCACTGAAACTGCCTCCACCAGACTCTCAGACAGTGCATTCCAGATCCTAAACACACACTGAACCTGCCTCCACCGCACTCTCAGACAGTGCATTCCAGATCCTAAACTCACACTGAACCTGCCTCCACCTCACTCTCAGACAGTGCATTCCTGATCCTAAACACTCACTGAACCTGCCTCCACCGCACTCTCAGACAGTGCATTCCAGATCCTAAACACACACTGAACCTGCCTCCACCACATTCTCAGACAATGCATTCCAGATCCTAAACACACACTGAACCTGCCTCCACCGCACTCTCAGACAGTGCATTCCAGATCCTAAACACACACTGAACCTGCCTCCACCACATTCTCAGACAATGCATTCCAGATCCTAAACACACACTGAACCTGCCTCCACCACATTCTCAGACAGTGCATTCCAGATCCTAAACACTCAATGAACCTGCCTCCACCACACTCTCAGACAGTGCATTCCAGATCCGAAACACTCACTGAACCTGCCTCCACCACACTCTCAGACAGTGCATTCCAGATCCTAAACACTCACTGAACCTGCCTCCACCGCACTCTCAGACAGTGCATTCCAGATCCTTAACACTCACTGAACCTGCCTCCACCGCACTCTCAGGCAGTGCATTTCAGATCCTAAACACTCACTGAACCTGCCTCCACCAAACTCCCAGACAGTGTATTCCAGATCCTAAACACACACTGAACCTGCCTCCACCACACTCTCAGACAGTGCATTCCAGATCCGAAACACTCACTGAACCTGCCTCCACCACACTCTCAGACAGTGCATTCCAGATCCTAAACACTCACTGAACCTGCCTCCACCGCACTCTCAGACAGTGCATTCCAGATCCTAAACACTCACTGAACCTGCCTCCACCGCACTCTCAGACAGTGCATTCCAGATCCTAAACACTCACTGAACCTGCCTCCACCACACTCTCAGACAGTGCATTCCAGATCCTAAACACTCACTGAACCTGCCTCCACCACACTCTCAGACAGTGCATTCCAGATCCTAAACACTCACTGAACCTGCCTCCACCGCACTCTCAGACAGTGCATTCCAGATCCTAAACACTCACTGAACCTGCCTCCACCGCACTCTCAGACAGTGCATTCCAGATCCTAAACACTCACTGAACCTGCCTCCACCGCACTCTCAGACAGTGCATTCCAGATCCTAAACACACACTGAACCTGCCTCCCCGGCACACGCAGACAGTGCATTCCAGATCCTAAACACACACTGAACCTGCCTCCACCACATTCTCAGACAATGCATTCCTGATCCTAAACACTCACTGAACCTGCCTCCACCGCACTCTCAGACAGTGCATTCCAGATCCTAAACACTCACTGAACCTGCCTCCACCACATTCTTAGACAGTGCATTCCAGATCCTAAACACTCACTGAACCTGCCTCCACCACACTCTCAGACCGTGCATTCCAGATCCTAAACACACACTGAACCTGCCTCCACCACACTCTCAGACAGTGCATTCCAGAATCTAAACACACACTGAACCTGCCTCCACCACATTCTCAGACAGTGCATTCCAGATCCTAAATATTCACTGAACCTGCCTCCACCACAATCTCAGACAGTGCATTCCAGATCCTAAACACTCACTGAACCTGCCTCCACCACACTCTCAGACAGTGCATTCCAGATCCTAAACACTCACTGAACCTGCCTCCACCACATTCTCAGACAGTGCATTCCAGATCCTAAACACTCACTGAACCTGCCTCCACCACATTCTCAGACCGTGCATTCCAGATCCTAAACACACACTGAACCTGCCTCCACCACATTCTCAGACAGTGCATTCCAGATCCTAAACACTCACTGAACCTGCCTCCACCGCACTCTCAGACAGTGCATTCCAGATCCTAAACACTCACTGAACCTGCCTCCACCACATTCTCAGACAGTGCATTCCAGATCCTAAACACTCACTGAACCTGCCTCCACCGCACTCTCAGACAGTGCATTCCAGATCCTGAACACACACTGAACCTGCCTCCACCACACTCTCAGACATCCATTCCAGATCCTAAACACTCACTGAACCTGCCTCCACCACAATCTCAGACAGTGCATTCCAGATCCTAAACACTCACTGAACCTGCCTCCACCACAATCTCAGACAGTACATTCCAGATCCTAAACACTCACTGAACCTGCCTCCACCACACTCTCAGACAGTGCATTCCAGATCCTAAACACTCACTGAAACTGCCTCCACCACACTCTCAGACAGTGCATTCCAGATCCTAAACACACACTGAACCTGCCTCCACCGCACTCTCAGACAGTGCATTCCAGATCCTAAACTCACACTGAACCTGCCTCCACCTCACTCTCAGACAGTGCATTCCTGATCCTAAACACTCACTGAACCTGCCTCCACCGCACTCTCAGACAGTGCATTCCAGATCCTAAACACACACTGAACCTGCCTCCACCACATTCTCAGACAATGCATTCCAGATCCTAAACACACACTGAACCTGCCTCCACCGCACTCTCAGACAGTGCATTCCAGATCCTAAACACACACTGAACCTGCCTCCACCACATTCTCAGACAATGCATTCCAGATCCTAAACACACACTGAACCTGCCTCCACCACATTCTCAGACAGTGCATTCCAGATCCTAAACACTCAATTAACCTGCCTCCACCGCACTCTCAGACAGTGCATTCCAGATCCGAAACACTCACTGAACCTGCCTCCACCACACTCTCAGACAGTGCATTCCAGATCCTAAACACTCACTGAACCTGCCTCCACCGCACTCTCAGACAGTGCATTCCAGATCCTAAACACTCACTGAACCTGCCTCCACCGCACTCTCAGGCAGTGCATTTCGGATCCTAAACACTCACTGAACCTGCCTCCACCAAACTCCCAGACAGTGTATTCCAGATCCTAAACACACACTGAACCTGCCTCCACCACACTCTCAGACAGTGCATTCCAGATCCGAAACACTCACTGAACCTGCCTCCACCACACTCTCAGACAGTGCATTCCAGATCCTAAACATTCACTGAACCTGCCTCCACCGCACTCTCAGACAGTGCATTCCAGATCCTAAACACTCACTGAACCTGCCTCCACCGCACTCTCAGACAGTGCATTCCAGATCCTAAACACTCACTGAACCTGCCTCCACCGCACTCTCAGACAGTGCATTCCAGATCCTAAACACTCACTGAACCTGCCTCCACCACACTCTCAGACAGTGCATTCCAGATCCTAAACACTCACTGAACCTGCCTCCACCGCACTCTCAGACAGTGCATTCCAGATCCTAAACACTCACTGAACCTGCCTCCACCGCACTCTCAGACAGTGCATTCCAGATCCTAAACACTCACTGAACCTGCCTCCACCGCACTCTCAGACAGTGCATTCCAGATCCTAAACACACACTGAACCTGCCTCCCCCGCACACGCAGACAGTGCATTCCAGATCCTAAACACACACTGAACCTGCCTCCACCACATTCTCAGACAATGCATTCCTGATCCTAAACACTCACTGAACCTGCCTCCACCGCACGCTCAGACAGTGCATTCCAGATCCTAAACACTCACTGAACCTGCCTCCACCACATTCTCAGACAGTGCATTCCAGATCCTAAACACTCACTGAACCTGCCTCCACCACACTCTCAGACCGTGCATTCCAGATCCTAAACACACACTGAACCTGCCTCCACCACACTCTCAGACAGTGCATTCCAGATCCTAAACACACACTGAACCTGCCTCCACCACATTCTCAGACAGTGCATTCCAGATCCTAAACATTCACTGAACCTGCCTCCACCACAATCTCAGACAGTGCATTCCAGATCCTAAACACTCACTGAACCTGCCTCCACCACATTCTCAGACAGTGCATTCCAGATCCTAAACACTCACTGAACCTGCCTCCACCACACTCTCAGACCGTGCATTCCAGATCCTAAACAATTCACTGAACCTGCCTCCACCACAATCTCAGGCAGTGCATTCCAGATCCTAAACACTCACTGAACCTACCTCCACCACAATCTCAGACAGTGCATTCCAGATCCTAAACACTCACTGAACCTGCCTCCACCACACTCTCAGACAGTGCATTGCAGATCCTAAACACACACTGAACCTGCCTCCACCGCACTCTCAGACAGTGCATTCCAGATCCTAAACACTCACTGAACCTGCCTCCACCACATTCTCAGACCGTGCATTCCAGATCCTAAACACACACTGAACCTGCCTCCACCACATTCTCAGACAGTGCATTCCAGATCCTAAACACTCACTGAACCTGCCTCCACCGCACTCTCAGACAGTGCATTCCAGATCCTAAACACTCACTGAACCTGCCTCCACCACATTCTCAGACAGTGCATTCCAGATCCTAAACACTCACTGAACCTGCCTCCACCGCACTCTCAGACAGTGCATTCCAGATCCTAAACACACACTGAACCTGCCTCCACCGCTCTCTCAGACAGTGCATTCCAGATCCTAAACACACACTGAACCTGCCTCCACCACATTCTCAGACAATGCATTCCAGATCCTAAACACACACTGAACCTGCCTCCACCACATTCTCAGACAGTGCATTCCAGATCCTAAACACTCAATTAACCTGCCTCCACCGCACTCTCAGACAGTGCATTCCAGATCCGAAACACACACTGAACCTGCCTCCACCACACTCTCAGACAGTGCATTCCAGATCCTAAACACTCACTGAACCTGCCTCCACCGCACTCTCAGACAGTGCATTCCAGATCCTAAACACACACTGAACCTGCCTCCACCACACTCTCAGGCAGTGCATTTCGGATCCTAAACACTCACTGAACCTGCCTCCACCAAACTCCCAGACAGTGTATTCCAGATCCTAAACACACACTGAACCTGCCTCCACCACACTCTCAGACAGTGCATTCCAGATCCGAAACACTCACTGAACCTGCCTCCACCACACTCTCAGACAGTGCATTCCAGATCCTAAACATTCACTGAACCTGCCTCCACCGCACTCTCAGACAGTGCATTCCAGATCCTAAACACTCACTGAACCTGCCTCCACCGCACTCTCAGACAGTGCATTCCAGATCCTAAACACTCACTGAACCTGCCTCCACCACACTCTCAGACAGTGCATTCCAGATCCTAAACACTCACTGAACCTGCCTCCACCACACTCTCAGACAGTGCATTCCAGATCCTAAACACTCACTGAACCTGCCTCCACCGCACTCTCAGACAGTGCATTCCAGATCCTAAACACTCACTGAACCTGCCTCCACCGCACTCTCAGACAGTGCATTCCAGATCCTAAACACTCACTGAACCTGCCTCCACCGCACTCTCAGACAGTGCATTCCAGATCCTAAACACACACTGAACCTGCCTCCCCCGCACACGCAGACAGTGCATTCCAGATCCTAAACACTCACTGAACCTGCCTCCACCACACTCTCAGACCGTGCATTCCAGATCCTAAACACACACTGAACCTGCCTCCACCACACTCTCAGACAGTGCATTCCAGATCCTAAACACACACTGAACCTGCCTCCACCACATTCTCAGACAGTGCATTCCAGATCCTAAACATTCACTGAACCTGCCTCCACCACATTCTCAGACAGTGCATTCCAGATCCTAAACACTCACTGAACCTGCCTCCACCACATTCTCAGACAGTGCATTCCAGATCCTAAACACTCACTGAACCTGCCTCCACCACACTCTCAGACCGTGCATTCCAGATCCTAAACATTCACTGAACCTGCCTCCACCACAATCTCAGGCAGTGCATTCCAGATCCTAAACACTCACTGAACCTACCTCCACCACAATCTCAGACAGTGCATTCCAGATCCTAAACACTCACTGAACCTGCCTCCACCACACTCTCAGACAGTGCATTCCAGATCCTAAACACACACTGAACCTGCCTCCACCGCACTCTCAGACAGTGCATTCCAGATCCTAAACACACACTGAACCTGCCTCCACCACATTCTCAGACAATGCATTCCAGATCCTAAACACACACTGAACCTGCCTCCACCACATTCTCAGACAGTGCATTCCAGATCCTAAACACTCAATTAACCTGCCTCCACCGCACTCTCAGACAGTGCATTCCAGATCCGAAACACTCACTGAACCTGCCTCCACCACACTCTCAGACAGTGCATTCCAGATCCTAAACACTCACTGAACCTGCCTCCACCGCACTCTCAGACAGTGCATTCCAGATCCTAATCACTCACTGAACCTGCCTCCACCGCACTCTCAGGCAGTGCATTTCGGATCCTAAACACTCACTGAACCTGCCTCCACCAAACTCCCAGACAGTGTATTCCAGATCCTAAACACACACTGAACCTGCCTCCACCACACTCTCAGACAGTGCATTCCAGATCCGAAACACTCACTGAACCTGCCTCCACCACACTCTCAGACAGTGCATTCCAGATCCTAAACATTCACTGAACCTGCCTCCACCGCACTCTCAGACAGTGCATTCCAGATCCTAAACACTCACTGAACCTGCCTCCACCGCACTCTCAGACAGTGCATTCCAGATCCTAAACACTCACTGAACCTGCCTCCACCACACTCTCAGACAGTGTATTCCAGATCCTAAACACACACTGAACCTGCCTCCACCACACTCTCAGACAGTGCATTCCAGATCCGAAACACTCACTGAACCTACCTCCACCACAATCTCAGACAGTGCATTCCAGATCCTAAACACTCACTGAACCTGCCTCCACCACACTCTCAGACAGTGCATTGCAGATCCTAAACACACACTGAACCTGCCTCCACCGCACTCTCAGACAGTGCATTCCAGATCCTAAACACTCACTGAACCTGCCTCCACCACATTCTCAGACCGTGCATTCCAGATCCTAAACACACACTGAACCTGCCTCCACCACATTCTCAGACAGTGCATTCCAGATCCTAAACACTCACTGAACCTGCCTCCACCGCACTCTCAGACAGTGCATTCCAGATCCTAAACACTCACTGAACCTGCCTCCACCACATTCTCAGACAGTGCATTCCAGATCCTAAACACTCACTGAACCTGCCTCCACCGCACTCTCAGACAGTGCATTCCAGATCCTAAACACACACTGAACCTGCCTCCACCGCTCTCTCAGACAGTGCATTCCAGATCCTAAACACACACTGAACCTGCCTCCACCACATTCTCAGACAATGCATTCCAGATCCTAAACACACACTGAACCTGCCTCCACCACATTCTCAGACAGTGCATTCCAGATCCTAAACACTCAATTAACCTGCCTCCACCGCACTCTCAGACAGTGCATTCCAGATCCGAAACACACACTGAACCTGCCTCCACCACACTCTCAGACAGTGCATTCCAGATCCTAAACACTCACTGAACCTGCCTCCACCGCACTCTCAGACAGTGCATTCCAGATCCTAAACACACACTGAACCTGCCTCCACCACACTCTCAGGCAGTGCATTTCGGATCCTAAACACTCACTGAACCTGCCTCCACCAAACTCCCAGACAGTGTATTCCAGATCCTAAACACACACTGAACCTGCCTCCACCACACTCTCAGACAGTGCATTCCAGATCCGAAACACTCACTGAACCTGCCTCCACCACACTCTCAGACAGTGCATTCCAGATCCTAAACATTCACTGAACCTGCCTCCACCGCACTCTCAGACAGTGCATTCCAGATCCTAAACACTCACTGAACCTGCCTCCACCGCACTCTCAGACAGTGCATTCCAGATCCTAAACACTCACTGAACCTGCCTCCACCACACTCTCAGACAGTGCATTCCAGATCCTAAACACTCACTGAACCTGCCTCCACCACACTCTCAGACAGTGCATTCCAGATCCTAAACACTCACTGAACCTGCCTCCACCGCACTCTCAGACAGTGCATTCCAGATCCTAAACACTCACTGAACCTGCCTCCACCGCACTCTCAGACAGTGCATTCCAGATCCTAAACACTCACTGAACCTGCCTCCACCGCACTCTCAGACAGTGCATTCCAGATCCTAAACACACACTGAACCTGCCTCCCCCGCACACGCAGACAGTGCATTCCAGATCCTAAACACTCACTGAACCTGCCTCCACCACACTCTCAGACCGTGCATTCCAGATCCTAAACACACACTGAACCTGCCTCCACCACACTCTCAGACAGTGCATTCCAGATCCTAAACACACACTGAACCTGCCTCCACCACATTCTCAGACAGTGCATTCCAGATCCTAAACATTCACTGAACCTGCCTCCACCACATTCTCAGACAGTGCATTCCAGATCCTAAACACTCACTGAACCTGCCTCCACCACATTCTCAGACAGTGCATTCCAGATCCTAAACACTCACTGAACCTGCCTCCACCACACTCTCAGACCGTGCATTCCAGATCCTAAACATTCACTGAACCTGCCTCCACCACAATCTCAGGCAGTGCATTCCAGATCCTAAACACTCACTGAACCTACCTCCACCACAATCTCAGACAGTGCATTCCAGATCCTAAACACTCACTGAACCTGCCTCCACCACACTCTCAGACAGTGCATTCCAGATCCTAAACACACACTGAACCTGCCTCCACCGCACTCTCAGACAGTGCATTCCAGATCCTAAACACACACTGAACCTGCCTCCACCACATTCTCAGACAATGCATTCCAGATCCTAAACACACACTGAACCTGCCTCCACCACATTCTCAGACAGTGCATTCCAGATCCTAAACACTCAATTAACCTGCCTCCACCGCACTCTCAGACAGTGCATTCCAGATCCGAAACACTCACTGAACCTGCCTCCACCACACTCTCAGACAGTGCATTCCAGATCCTAAACACTCACTGAACCTGCCTCCACCGCACTCTCAGACAGTGCATTCCAGATCCTAATCACTCACTGAACCTGCCTCCACCGCACTCTCAGGCAGTGCATTTCGGATCCTAAACACTCACTGAACCTGCCTCCACCAAACTCCCAGACAGTGTATTCCAGATCCTAAACACACACTGAACCTGCCTCCACCACACTCTCAGACAGTGCATTCCAGATCCGAAACACTCACTGAACCTGCCTCCACCACACTCTCAGACAGTGCATTCCAGATCCTAAACATTCACTGAACCTGCCTCCACCGCACTCTCAGACAGTGCATTCCAGATCCTAAACACTCACTGAACCTGCCTCCACCGCACTCTCAGACAGTGCATTCCAGATCCTAAACACTCACTGAACCTGCCTCCACCACACTCTCAGACAGTGCATTCCAGATCCTAAACACTCACTGAACCTGCCTCCACCACACTCTCAGACAGTGCATTCCAGATCCTAAACACTCACTGAACCTGCCTCCACCGCACTCTCAGACAGTGCATTCCAGATCCTAAACACTCACTGAACCTGCCTCCACCGCACTCTCAGACAGTGCATTCCAGATCCTAAACACTCACTGAACCTGCCTCCACCGCACTCTCAGACAGTGCATTCCAGATCCTAAACACACACTGAACCTGCCTCCCCCGCACACGCAGACAGTGCATTCCAGATCCTAAACACACACTGAACCTGCCTCCACCACATTCTCAGACAATGCATTCCTGATCCTAAACACTCACTGAACCTGCCTCCACCGCACTCTCAGACAGTGCATTCCAGATCCTAAACACTCACTGAACCTGCCTCCACCACATTCTCAGACAGTGCATTCCAGATCCTAAACACTCACTGAACCTGCCTCCACCACACTCTCAGACAGTGCATTCCAGATCCTAAACACTCTCTGAACCTGCCTCCACTGCACTCTCAGACAGTGCATTCCAGATCCTAAACACTCACTGAACCTGCCTCCACCGCACTCTCAGACAGTGCATTCCAGATCCTAAACACTCTCTCAACCTGCCTCCACTGCACTCTCAGACAGTGCATTCCAGATCCTAAACACTCACTGAACCTGCCTCCACCACACTCTCAGACAGTGCATTCCAAATCCTAAAAACTCACTGAACCTGCCTCCACCACACTCTCAGACAGTGCATTCCAGATCCTAAACACTCACTGCACCTGCCTCCACCGCACTCTCAGACAGTGCATTCCAGATCCTAAACGCTCACTGAACCTGCCTCCACCACACTCTCAGACAGTGCATTCCAGATCCTAAACTCTCACTGAACCTGCCTCCACCACACTCTCAGACAGTGCATTCCAGATCCTAAACACTCACTGAACCTGCCTCCACCACATTCTCAGACAGTGCATTCCAGATCCTAAACACACACTGAACCTGCCTCCACCACACTCTCAGACAGTGCATTCCAGATCCGAAACACTCACTGAACCTGCCTCCACCACACTCTCAGACAGTGCATTCCAGATCCTAAACATTCACTGAACCTGCCTCCACCACAATCTCAGACAGTGCATTCCAGATCCTAAACACTCACTGAACCTGCCTCCACCACATTCTCAGACAGTGCATTCCAGATCCTAAACACTCACTGAACCTGCCTCCACCACACTCTCAGACCGTGCATTCCAGATCCTAAACATTCACTGAACCTGCCTCCACCACAATCTCAGGCAGTGCATTCCAGATCCTAAACACTCACTGAACCTGCCTCCACCACAATCTCAGACAGTGCATTCCGGATCCTAAACACTCACTGAACCTGCCTCCACCACACTCTCAGACAGTGCATTCCAGATCCTAAACACACACTGAACCTGCCTCCACCACATTCTCAGACAGTGCATTCCAGATCCTAAACATTCACTGAACCTGCCTCCACCACAATCTCAGGCAGTGCATTCCAGATCCTAAACACTCACTGAACCTGCCTCCACCACAATCTCAGACAGTGCATTCCAGATCCTAAACACTCACTGAACCTGCCTCCACCACACTCTCAGACAGTGCATTCCAGATCCTAAACACTCACTGAAACTGCCTCCACCACACTCTCAGACAGTGCATTCCAGATCCTAAACACACACTGAACCTGCCTCCACCACATTCTCAGACAATGCATTCCTGATCCTAAACACTCACTGAACCTGCCTCCACCGCACTCTCAGACAGTGCATTCCAGATCCTAAACACACACTGAACCTGCCTCCACCACACTCTCAGACCGTGCATTCCAGATCCTAAACACACACTGAACCTGCCTCCACCGCACTCTCAGACAGTGCATTCCAGATCCTAAACACTCACTGAACCTGCCTCCACCGCACTCTCAGACAGTGCATTCCAGATCCTAAACACTCTCTGAACCTGCCTCCACTGCACTCTCAGACAGTGCATTCCAGATCCTAAACACTCACTGAACCTGCCTCCACCGCACTCTCAGACAGTGCATTCCAGATCCTAATCACTCTCTCAACCTGCCTCCACTGCACTCTCAGACAGTGCATTCCAGATCCTAAACACTCACTGAACCTGCCTCCACCACACTCTCAGACAGTGCATTCCAGATCCTAAACGCTCACTGAACCTGCCTCCACCGCACTCTCAGACAGTGCATTCCAGATCCTAAACGCTCACTGAACCTGCCTCCACCACACTCTCAGACAGTGCATTCCAGATCCTAAACTCTCACTGAACCTGCCTCCACCACACTCTCAGACAGTGCATTCCAGATCCTAAACACTCACTGAACCTGCCTCCACCACATTCTCAGACAGTGCATTCCAGCTCCTAAACACACACTGAACCTGCCTCCACCACACTCTCAGACAGTGCATTCCAGATCCGAAACACTCACTGAACCTGCCTCCACCACATTCTCAGACAGTGCATTCCAGATCCTAAACACTCACTGAACCTGCCTCCACCACAATCTCAGACAGTGCATTCCAGATCCTAAACACTCACTGAACCTGCCTCCACCACAATCTCAGACATTGCATTCCAGATCCTAAACACTCACTGAACCTGCCTCCACCACACTCTCAGACAGTGCATTCCAAATCCTAAACACTCACTGAAACTGCCTCCACCACACTCTCAGACAGTGCATTCCAGATCCTAAACACACACTGAACCTGCCTCCACCACATTCTCAGACAATGCATTCCTGATCCTAAACACTCACTGAACCTGCCTCCACCGCACTCTCAGGCAGTGCATTCCAGATCCTAAACACACACTGAACCTGCCTCCACCGCACTCTCAGACAGTGCATTCCAGATCCTAAACACACACTGAACCTGCCTCCACCACATTCTCAGACAATGCATTGCTGATCCTAAACACTCACTGAACCTGCCTCCACCGCACTCTCAGACAGTGCATTCCAGATCCTAAACACTCACTGAACCTGCCTCCACCACACTCTCAGACAGTGCATTCCAGATCCTAAACACACACTGAACCTGCCTCCACCACACTCTCAGACAGTGCATTCCAGATCCTAAACACTCACTGAACCTGCCTCCACCACACTCTCAGACAGTGCATTCCAGATCCTAAACACTCACTGAACCTGCCTCCACCGCACTCTCAGACAGTGCATTCCAGATCCTAAACACACACTGAACCTGCCTCCACCACATTCTCAGACAGTGCATTCCAAATCCTAAACACACACTGAACCTGCCTCCACCACACTTTCAGACAGTGCATTCCGGATCCTGAACAATCACTGAACCTGCCTCCACCACATTCTCAGACAGTGCATTCCAGATCCTAAACACTCACTGAACCTGCCTCCACCACATTCTCAGACAGTGCATTCCAGATCCTAAACACACACTGAACCTGCCTCCACCACATTCTCAGACAGTGCATTCCAGATCCTAAACATTCACTGAACCTGCCTCCACCACAATCTCAGGCAGTGCATTCCAGATCCTAAACACTCACTGAACCTGCCTCCACCACAATCTCAGACAGTGCATTCCAGATCCTAAACACTCACTGAACCTGCCTCCACCACACTCTCAGACAGTGCATTCCAGATCCTAAACACTCACTGAAACTGCCTCCACCACACTCTCAGACAGTGCATTCCAGATCCTAAACACACACTGAACCTGCCTCCACCACATTCTCAGACAATGCATTCCTGATCCTAAACACTCACTGAACCTGCCTCCACCGCACTCTCAGACAGTGCATTCCAGATCCTAAACACACACTGAACCTGCCTCCACCACACTCTCAGACCGTGCATTCCAGATCCTAAACACACACTGAACCTGCCTCCACCGCACTCTCAGACAGTGCATTCCAGATCCTAAACACTCACTGAACCTGCCTCCACCGCATTCTCAGACAGTGCATTCCAGATCCTAAACACTCTCTGAACCTGCCTCCACTGCACTCTCAGACAGTGCATTCCAGATCCTAAACACTCACTGAACCTGCCTCCACCGCACTCTCAGACAGTGCATTCCAGATCCTAAACACTCTCTGAACCTGCCTCCACTGCACTCTCAGACAGTGCATTCCAGATCCAAAACACTCACTGAACCTGCCTCCACCACACTCTCAGACAGTGCATTCCAAATCCTAAACACTCACTGAACCTGCCTCCACCACACTCTCAGACAGTGCATTCCAGATCCTAAACACTCACTGCACCTGCCTCCACCGCACTCTCAGACAGTGCATTCCAGATCCTAAACGCTCACTGAACCTGCCTCCACCGCACTCTCAGACAGTGCATTCCAGATCCTAAACGCTCACTGAACCTGCCTCCACCACACTCTCAGACAGTGCATTCCAGATCCTAAACTCTCACTGAACCTGCCTCCACCACACTCTCAGACAGTGCATTCCAGATCCTATACACTCACTGAACCTGCCTCCACCACATTCTCAGACAGTGCATTCCAGATCCTAAACACACACTGAACCTGCCTCCACCACACTCTCAGACAGTGCATTCCAGATCCGAAACACTCACTGAACCTGCCTCCACCACATTCTCAGACAGTGCATTCCAGATCCTAAACACTCACTGAACCTGCCTCCACCACAATCTCAGACAGTGCATTCCAGATCCTAAACACTCACTGAACCTGCCTCCACCACAATCTCAGACATTGCATTCCAGATCCTAAACACTCACTGAACCTGCCTCCACCACACTCTCAGACAGTGCATTCCAAATCCTAAACACTCACTGAAACTGCCTCCACCACACTCTCAGACAGTGCATTCCAGATCCTAAACACACACTGAACCTGCCTCCACCACATTCTCAGACAATGCATTCCTGATCCTAAACACTCACTGAACCTGCCTCCACCACACTCTCAGACAGTGCATTCCAAATCCTAAACACTCACTGAACCTGCCTCCACCACACTCTCAGACAGTGCATTCCAGATCCTAAACACTCACTGCACCTGCCTCCACCGCACTCTCAGACAGTGCATTCCAGATCCTAAACGCTCACTGAACCTGCCTCCACCGCACTCTCAGACAGTGCATTCCAGATCCTAAACGCTCACTGAACCTGCCTCCACCACACTCTCAGACAGTGCATTCCAGATCCTAAACTCTCACTGAACCTGCCTCCACCACACTCTCAGACAGTGCATTCCAGATCCTAAACACTCACTGAACCTGCCTCCACCACATTCTCAGACAGTGCATTCCAGATCCTAAACACACACTGAACCTGCCTCCACCACACTCTCAGACAGTGCATTCCAGATCCGAAACACTCACTGAACCTGCCTCCACCACATTCTCAGACAGTGCATTCCAGATCCTAAACACTCACTGAACCTGCCTCCACCACAATCTCAGACAGTGCATTCCAGATCCTAAACACTCACTGAACCTGCCTCCACCACAATCTCAGACATTGCATTCCAGATCCTAAACACTCACTGAACCTGCCTCCACCACACTCTCAGACAGTGCATTCCAAATCCTAAACACTCACTGAAACTGCCTCCACCACACTCTCAGACAGTGCATTCCAGATCCTAAACACACACTGAACCTGCCTCCACCACATTCTCAGACAATGCATTCCTGATCCTAAACACTCACTGAACCTGCCTCCACCGCACTCTCAGGCAGTGCATTCCAGATCCTAAACACACACTGAACCTGCCTCCTCCGCACTCTCAGACAGTGCATTCCAGATCCTAAACACACACTGAACCTGCCTCCACCACATTCTCAGACAATGCATTGCTGATCCTAAACACTCACTGAACCTGCCTCCACCGCACTCTCAGACAGTGCATTCCAGATCCTAAACACTCACTGAACCTGCCTCCACCACACTCTCAGACAGTGCATTCCAGATCCTAAACACACACTGAACCTGCCTCCACCACACTCTCAGACAGTGCATTCCAGATCCTAAACACTCACTGAACCTGCCTCCACCGCACTCTCAGACAGTGCATTCCAGATCCTAAACACACACTGAACCTGCCTCCACCACATTCTCAGACAGTGCATTCCAGATCCTAAACACACACTGAACCTGCCTCCACCACACTTTCAGACAGTGCATTCCGGATCCTGAACAATCACTGAACCTGCCTCCACCACATTCTCAGACAGTGCATTCCAGATCCTAAACACTCACTGAACCTGCCTCCACCACATTCTCAGACAGTGCATTCCAGATCCTAAACACTCACTGAACCTGCCTCCACCACATTCTCAGACAGTGCATTCCAGATCCTAAACACACACTGAACCTGCCTCCACCACACTCTAAGACCGTGCATTCCAGATCCTAAACACACACTGAACCTGCCTCCACCACACTCTCAGACAGTGCATTCCAGATCCTAAACACACACTGAACCTGCCTCCACCAAACTCCCAGACAGTGTATTCCAGATCCTAAACACGCACTGAACCCGCCTCCACCGCCCTCTCAGACAGCGCATTCCAGATCCTAAACACTCACTGAACCTGCCTCCACCGCACTCTCAGACAGTGAATTCAAGATATTTAACACACACTGAACCTGCCTCCACCGCACTCTCAGACAGTGAATTCAAGATATTTAACACACACTGAACCTGCCTCCACCGCACTCTCAGACAGTGCATTCCAGATCCTAAGCACTCACTGAACCTGCCTCCACCACACTCTCAGGCAGTGCATTACAGATCCTAAACACACACTGAACCTGCCTCCACCACACTCTCAGACAGTGCATTCCAGATCCTAAACACTCACTGAACCTGCCTCCACCACACTCTCAGACAGTGCATTCCAGATCCTAAACTCTCACTGAACCTGCCTCCACCACACTCTCAGACAGTGCATTCCAGATCCTAAACACTCACTGAACCTGCCTCCACCACACTCTCAGACAGTGCATTCCAGATCCTAAACTCTCACTGAACCTGCCTCCACCACACTCTCAGACAGTGCATTCCAGATCCTAAACACTCACTGAACCTGCCTCCACCACACTCTCAGACAGTGCATTCCAGATCCTAAACTCTCACTGAACCTGCCTCCACCACACTCTCAGACAGTGCATTCCAGATCCTAAACACTCACTGAAACTGCCTCCACCACACTTTCAGACAGTGCATTCCAGATCCTAAACACTCACTGAACCTGCCTCCACCACACTCTCAGACAGTGCATTCCAGATCCTAAACACTCACTGAACCTGCCTCCACCACACTCTCAGACAGTGCATTCCAGATCCTAAACTCTCACTGAACCTGCCTCCACCACACTCTCAGGCAGTGCATTACAGATCCTAAACACACACTGAACCTGCCTCCACCACACTCTCAGACAGTGCATTCCAGATCCTAAACACTCACTGAACCTGCCTCCACCACACTCTCAGACAGTGCATTCCAGATCCTAAACTCTCACTGAACCTGCCTCCACCACACTCTCAGACAGTGCATTCCAGATCCTAAACACTCACTGAACCTGCCTCCACCACACTCTCAGACAGTGCATTCCAGATCCTAAACTCTCACTGAACCTGCCTCCACCACACTCTCAGACAGTGCATTCCAGATCCTAAACACTCACTGAACCTGCCTCCACCACACTCTCAGACAGTGCATTCCAGATCCTAAACTCTCACTGAACCTGCCTCCACCACACTCTCAGACAGTGCATTCCAGATCCTAAACACTCACTGAAACTGCCTCCACCACACTTTCAGACAGTGCATTCCAGATCCTAAACACTCACTGAACCTGCCTCCACCACACTCTCAGACAGTGCATTCCAGATCCTAAACACTCACTGAACCTGCCTCCACCACACTCTCAGACAGTGCATTCCAGATCCTAAACTCTCACTGAACCTGCCTCCACCACACTCTCAGACAGTGCATTCCAGATCCTAAACACTCACTGAACCTGCCTCCACCGCACTCTCAGACAGTGCATTCCAGATCCTAAACACTCACTGAACCTGCCTCCACCGCACTCTCAGGCAGTGCATTCCATCTCCTAAACACTCACTGAACCTGCCTCCACCACACTCTCAGACAGTGCATTCCAGATCCTAAACACTCACTGAACCTGCCTCCACCACACTCTCAGACAGTGCATTCCAGATCCTAAACTCTCACTGAACCTGCCTCCACCACACTCTCAGACAGTGCATTCCAGATCCTAAACACTCACTGAACCTGCCTCCACCACACTCTCAGACAGTGCATTCCAGATCCTAAATTCTCACTGAACCTGCCTCCACCACACTCTCAGACAGTGCATTCCAGATCCTAAACACTCACTGTACCTGCCTCCACCGCACTCTCAGGCAGTGCATTTCGGATCCTAAACACTCACTGAACCTGCCTCCACCAAACTCCCAGACAGTGTATTCCAGATCGTAAATACTCACTGAACCTGCCTCCACCACACTCTCAGACAGTGCATTCCAGATCCTAAACACACACAGAACCTGCCTCCCCCAAACTCCCAGACAGTGTATTCCAGATCCTAAACACTCACTGAACCTGCCTCTACCGCACTCTCAGACAGTGCATTCCAGATCCTAAACACACACTGAACCTGCCTCCACCGCACTCTCAGACAGTGCATTCCAGATCCTAAACACACACTGAACCTGCCTCCACCACATTCTCAGACAATGCATTCCTGATCCTAAACACTCACTGAACCTGCCTCCACCACACTCTCAGACAGTGCATTCCGGATCCTAAACACACACTGAACCTGCCTCCACCACACTCTCAGACAGTCCATTCCAGATCCTAAACACTCACTGAACCTGCCTCCACCACATTCTCAGACAGTGCATTCCAGATCCTAAACACACTCTGAACCTGCCTCCACCACATTCTCAGACAGTGCATTCCAGATCCTAACCATTCACTGAACCTGCCTCCACCACACTCTCAGACACAGCATTCCAGATCCTAAACACACACTGAACCTGCCTCCACCGCATTCTCAGACAGTGCATTCCAGATCCTAAACATTCACTGAACCTGCCTCCACCACAATCTCAGACAGTGCATTCCAGATCCTAAACACTCACTGAACCTGCCTCCACCACAATCTCAGACATTGCATTCCAGATCCTAAACACTCACTGAACCTGCCTCCACCACACTCTCAGACAGTGCATTCCAAATCCTAAACACTCACTGAAACTGCCTCCACCACACTCTCAGACAGTGCATTCCAGATCCTAAACACACACTGAACCTGCCTCCACCACATTCTCAGACAATGCATTCCTGATCCTAAACACTCACTGAACCTGCCTCCACCACACTCTCAGACAGTGCATTCCAAATCCTAAACACTCACTGAACCTGCCTCCACCACACTCTCAGACAGTGCATTCCAGATCCTAAACACTCACTGCACCTGCCTCCACCGCACTCTCAGACAGTGCATTCCAGATCCTAAACGCTCACTGAACCTGCCTCCACCGCACTCTCAGACAGTGCATTCCAGATCCTAAACGCTCACTGAACCTGCCTCCACCACACTCTCAGACAGTGCATTCCAGATCCTAAACTCTCACTGAACCTGCCTCCACCACACTCTCAGACAGTGCATTCCAGATCCTAAACACTCACTGAACCTGCCTCCACCACATTCTCAGACAGTGCATTCCAGATCCTAAACACACACTGAACCTGCCTCCACCACACTCTCAGACAGTGCATTCCAGATCCGAAACACTCACTGAACCTGCCTCCACCACATTCTCAGACAGTGCATTCCAGATCCTAAACACTCACTGAACCTGCCTCCACCACAATCTCAGACAGTGCATTCCAGATCCTAAACACTCACTGAACCTGCCTCCACCACAATCTCAGACATTGCATTCCAGATCCTAAACACTCACTGAACCTGCCTCCACCACACTCTCAGACAGTGCATTCCAAATCCTAAACACTCACTGAAACTGCCTCCACCACACTCTCAGACAGTGCATTCCAGATCCTAAACACACACTGAACCTGCCTCCACCACATTCTCAGACAATGCATTCCTGATCCTAAACACTCACTGAACCTGCCTCCACCGCACTCTCAGGCAGTGCATTCCAGATCCTAAACACACACTGAACCTGCCTCCACCGCACTCTCAGACAGTGCATTCCAGATCCTAAACACACACTGAACCTGCCTCCACCACATTCTCAGACAATGCATTGCTGATCCTAAACACTCACTGAACCTGCCTCCACCGCACTCTCAGACAGTGCATTCCAGATCCTAAACACTCACTGAACCTGCCTCCACCACACTCTCAGACAGTGCATTCCAGATCCTAAACACACACTGAACCTGCCTCCACCACACTCTCAGACAGTGCATTCCAGATCCTAAACACTCACTGAACCTGCCTCCACCACACTCTCAGACAGTGCATTCCAGATCCTAAACACTCACTGAACCTGCCTCCACCGCACTCTCAGACAGTGCATTCCAGATCCTAAACACACACTGAACCTGCCTCCACCACATTCTCAGACAGTGCATTCCAGATCCTAAACACACACTGAACCTGCCTCCACCACACTTTCAGACAGTGCATTCCGGATCCTGAACAATCACTGAACCTGCCTCCACCACATTCTCAGACAGTGCATTCCAGATCCTAAACACTCACTGAACCTGCCTCCACCACATTCTCAGACAGTGCATTCCAGATCCTAAACACTCACTGAACCTGCCTCCACCACATTCTCAGACAGTGCATTCCAGATCCTAAACACACACTGAACCTGCCTCCACCACACTCTAAGACCGTGCATTCCAGATCCTAAACACACACTGAACCTGCCTCCACCACACTCTCAGACAGTGCATTCCAGATCCTAAACACACACTGAACCTGCCTCCACCAAACTCCCAGACAGTGTATTCCAGATCCTAAACACGCACTGAACCCGCCTCCACCGCCCTCTCAGACAGCGCATTCCAGATCCTAAACACTCACTGAACCTGCCTCCACCGCACTCTCAGACAGTGAATTCAAGATATTTAACACACACTGAACCTGCCTCCACCGCACTCTCAGACAGTGAATTCAAGATATTTAACACACACTGAACCTGCCTCCACCGCACTCTCAGACAGTGCATTCCAGATCCTAAGCACTCACTGAACCTGCCTCCACCACACTCTCAGGCAGTGCATTACAGATCCTAAACACACACTGAACCTGCCTCCACCACACTCTCAGACAGTGCATTCCAGATCCTAAACACTCACTGAACCTGCCTCCACCACACTCTCAGACAGTGCATTCCAGATCCTAAACTCTCACTGAACCTGCCTCCACCACACTCTCAGACAGTGCATTCCAGATCCTAAACACTCACTGAACCTGCCTCCACCACACTCTCAGACAGTGCATTCCAGATCCTAAACTCTCACTGAACCTGCCTCCACCACACTCTCAGACAGTGCATTCCAGATCCTAAACACTCACTGAACCTGCCTCCACCACACTCTCAGACAGTGCATTCCAGATCCTAAACTCTCACTGAACCTGCCTCCACCACACTCTCAGACAGTGCATTCCAGATCCTAAACACTCACTGAAACTGCCTCCACCACACTTTCAGACAGTGCATTCCAGATCCTAAACACTCACTGAACCTGCCTCCACCACACTCTCAGACAGTGCATTCCAGATCCTAAACACTCACTGAACCTGCCTCCACCACACTCTCAGACAGTGCATTCCAGATCCTAAACTCTCACTGAACCTGCCTCCACCACACTCTCAGACAGTGCATTCCAGATCCTAAACACTCACTGAACCTGCCTCCACCGCACTCTCAGACAGTGCATTCCAGATCCTAAACACTCACTGAACCTGCCTCCACCGCACTCTCAGGCAGTGCATTCCATCTCCTAAACACTCACTGAACCTGCCTCCACCACACTCTCAGACAGTGCATTCCAGATCCTAAACACTCACTGAACCTGCCTCCACCACACTCTCAGACAGTGCATTCCAGATCCTAAACTCTCACTGAACCTGCCTCCACCACACTCTCAGACAGTGCATTCCAGATCCTAAACACTCACTGAACCTGCCTCCACCACACTCTCAGACAGTGCATTCCAGATCCTAAATTCTCACTGAACCTGCCTCCACCACACTCTCAGACAGTGCATTCCAGATCCTAAACACTCACTGTACCTGCCTCCACCGCACTCTCAGGCAGTGCATTTCGGATCCTAAACACTCACTGAACCTGCCTCCACCAAACTCCCAGACAGTGTATTCCAGATCGTAAATACTCACTGAACCTGCCTCCACCACACTCTCAGACAGTGCATTCCAGATCCTAAACACACACAGAACCTGCCTCCCCCAAACTCCCAGACAGTGTATTCCAGATCCTAAACACTCACTGAACCTGCCTCTACCGCACTCTCAGACAGTGCATTCCAGATCCTAAACACACACTGAACCTGCCTCCACCGCACTCTCAGACAGTGCATTCCAGATCCTAAACACACACTGAACCTGCCTCCACCACATTCTCAGACAATGCATTCCTGATCCTAAACACTCACTGAACCTGCCTCCACCACACTCTCAGACAGTGCATTCCGGATCCTAAACACACACTGAACCTGCCTCCACCACACTCTCAGACAGTCCATTCCAGATCCTAAACACTCACTGAACCTGCCTCCACCACATTCTCAGACAGTGCATTCCAGATCCTAAACACACTCTGAACCTGCCTCCACCACATTCTCAGACAGTGCATTCCAGATCCTAACCATTCACTGAACCTGCCTCCACCACACTCTCAGACACAGCATTCCAGATCCTAAACACACACTGAACCTGCCTCCACCGCATTCTCAGACAGTGCATTCCAGATCCTAAACATTCACTGAACCTGCCTCCACCACAATCTCAGACAGTGCATTCCAGATCCTAAACACTCACTGAACCTGCCTCCACCACAATCTCAGACAGTACATTCCAGATCCTAAACACTCACTGAACCTGCCTCCACCGCTCTCTCAGACAGTGCATTCCAGATCCTAAACACAGACTGAACCTGCCTCCACCACATTCTCAGACAATGCATTCCTGATCCTAAATACTCACTGAACCTGCCTCCACCACAATCTCAGACAGTACATTCCAGATCCTAAACACTCACTGAACCTGCCTCCACCGCTCTCTCAGACAGTGCCTTCCAGATCCTAAACACTCACTGAACCTGCCTCCACCACACTCTCAGACAGTGCATTCCACATCCTAAACACACACTGAACCTGCCTCCACCACACTCTCAGACAGTGCATTCCAGATCCTAAACACTCACTGAACCTGCCTCCACCACACTCTCAGACCGTGCATTCCAGATCCTAAACACACACTGAACCTGCCTCCACCGCACTCTCAGACAGTGCATTCCAGATCCTAAACACACACTGAACCTGCCTCCACCACATTCTCAGACAATGCACTCCTGATCCTAAACACTCACTGAACCTGCCTCCACCGCACTCTCAGACAGTGCATTCCAGATCCTAAACACACACTGAACCTGCCTCCACCGCACTCTCAGACAGTGCATTCCTGATCTTAAAGACTCACTGAACCTGCCTCCACCGCACTCTCAGACAGTGCATTCCAGATCCTAAACACACACTGAACCTGCCTCCACCGCACTCTCAGACAGTGCATTCCTGATCTTAAAGACTCACTGAACCTGCCTCCACCGCACTCTCAGACAGTGCATTCCAGATCCTAAACACTCACTGAATCTGCCTCCACCGCACTCTCAGACAGTGCATTCCAGATCCTAAACACTCACTGAACCTGCCTCCACCACACTCTCAGACAGTGCATTCCAGATCCTAAACACACACTGAACCTGCCTCCACCACATTCTCAGACAGTGCATTCCAGATCCTAAACACACACTGAACCTGCCTCCACCACACTTTCAGACAGTGCATTCCGGATCCTGAACAATCACTGAACCTGCCTCCACCACATTCTCAGACAGTGCATTCCAGATCCTAAACATTCACTGAACCTGCCTCCACCACATTCTCAGACAGTGCATTCCAGATCCTAAACATTCACTGAACCTGCCTCCACCACATTCTCAGACAATGCATTCCAGATCCTAAACACTCACTGAACCTGCCTCCACCGCACTCTCAGACAGTGCATTCCAGATCCTAAACACACACTGAACCTGCCTCCACCACACTCTAAGACCGTGCATTCCAGATCCTAAACACACACTGAACCTGCCTCCACCACACTCTCAGACAGTGCATTCCAGATCCTAAACACACACTGAACCTGCCTCCACCAAACTCCCAGACAGTGTATTCCAGATCCTAAACACGCACTGAACCCGCCTCCACCGCCCTCTCAGACAGCGCATTCCAGATCCTAAACACTCACTGAACCTGCCTCCACCGCACTCTCAGACAGTGAATTCAAGATATTTAACACACACTGAACCTGCCTCCACCGCACTCTCAGACAGTGAATTCAAGATATTTAACACACACTGAACCTGCCTCCACCGCACTCTCAGACAGTGCATTCCAGATCCTAAGCACTCACTGAACCTGCCTCCACCACACTCTCAGGCAGTGCATTACAGATCCTAAACACACACTGAACCTGCCTCCACCACACTCTCAGACAGTGCATTCCAGATCCTAAACACTCACTGAACCTGCCTCCACCACACTCTCAGACAGTGCATTCCAGATCCTAAACTCTCACTGAACCTGCCTCCACCACACTCTCAGACAGTGCATTCCAGATCCTAAACACTCACTGAACCTGCCTCCACCACACTCTCAGACAGTGCATTCCAGATCCTAAACTCTCACTGAACCTGCCTCCACCACACTCTCAGACAGTGCATTCCAGATCCTAAACACTCACTGAACCTGCCTCCACCACACTCTCAGACAGTGCATTCCAGATCCTAAACACTCACTGAACCTGCCTCCACCACACTCTCAGACAGTGCATTCCAGATCCTAAACACTCACTGAACCTGCCTCCACCACACTCTCAGACAGTGCATTCCAGATCCTAAACTCTCACTGAACCTGCCTCCACCACACTCTCAGACAGTGCATTCCAGATCCTAAACACTCACTGAACCTGCCTCCACCACACTCTCAGACAGTGCATTCCAGATCCTAAACACTCACTGAACCTGCCTCCACCGCACTCTCAGACAGTGCATTCCAGATCCTAAACACTCACTGAACCTGCCTCCACCGCACTCTCAGACAGTGCATTCCAAATCCTAAACACTCACTGAACCTGCCTCCACCACACTCTCAGACAGTGCATTCCAGATCCTAAACACACACTGAACCTGCCTCCACCACATTCTCAGACAGTGCATTCCAGATCCTAAACACACACTGAACCTGCCTCCACCACACTTTCAGACAGTGCATTCCGGATCCTGAACAATCACTGAACCTGCCTCCACCACATTCTCAGACAGTGCATTCCAGATCCTAAACACTCACTGAACCTGCCTCCACCACATTCTCAGACAGTGCATTCCAGATCCTAAACATTCACTGAACCTGCCTCCACCACATTCTCAGACATTGCATTCCAGATCCTAAACACTCACTGAACCTGCCTCCACCGCACTCTCAGACAGTGCATTCCAGATCCTAAACACACACTGAACCTGCCTCCACCACACTCTAAGACAGTGCATTCCAGATCCTAAACACACACTGAACCTGCCTCCACCAAACTCCCAGACAGTGTATTCCAGATCCTAAACACGCACAGAACCGGCCTCCACCGCCCTCTCAGACAGCGCATTCCAGATCCTAAACACTCACTGAACCTGCCTCCACCGCACTCTCAGACAGTGAATTCAAGATATTTAACACACACTGAACCTGCCTCCACCGCACTCTCAGACAGTGAATTCAAGATATTTAACACACACTGAACCTGCCTCCACCGCACTCTCAGACAGTGCATTCCAGATCCTAAGCACTCACTGAACCTGCCTCCACCACACTCTCAGGCAGTGCATTACAGATCCTAAACACACACTGAACCTGCCTCCACCGCACTCTCAGACAGTGCATTCCAGATCCTAAACACACACTGAACCTGCCTCCACCACATTCTCAGACAATGCACTCCTGATCCTAAACACTCACTGAACCTGCCTCCACCGCACTCTCAGACAGTGCATTCCAGATCCTAAACACACACTGAACCTGCCTCCACCGCACTCTCAGACAGTGCATTCCTGATCTTAAAGACTCACTGAACCTGCCTCCACCGCACTCTCAGACAGTGCATTCCAGATCCTAAACACACACTGAACCTGCCTCCACCGCACTCTCAGACAGTGCATTCCTGATCTTAAAGACTCACTGAACCTGCCTCCACCGCACTCTCAGACAGTGCATTCCAGATCCTAAACACTCACTGAATCTGCCTCCACCGCACTCTCAGACAGTGCATTCCAGATCCTAAACACTCACTGAACCTGCCTCCACCACACTCTCAGACAGTGCATTCCAGATCCTAAACACACACTGAACCTGCCTCCACCACATTCTCAGACAGTGCATTCCAGATCCTAAACACACACTGAACCTGCCTCCACCACACTTTCAGACAGTGCATTCCGGATCCTGAACAATCACTGAACCTGCCTCCACCACATTCTCAGACAGTGCATTCCAGATCCTAAACATTCACTGAACCTGCCTCCACCACATTCTCAGACAGTGCATTCCAGATCCTAAACATTCACTGAACCTGCCTCCACCACATTCTCAGACAATGCATTCCAGATCCTAAACACTCACTGAACCTGCCTCCACCGCACTCTCAGACAGTGCATTCCAGATCCTAAACACACACTGAACCTGCCTCCACCACACTCTAAGACCGTGCATTCCAGATCCTAAACACACACTGAACCTGCCTCCACCACACTCTCAGACAGTGCATTCCAGATCCTAAACACACACTGAACCTGCCTCCACCAAACTCCCAGACAGTGTATTCCAGATCCTAAACACGCACTGAACCCGCCTCCACCGCCCTCTCAGACAGCGCATTCCAGATCCTAAACACTCACTGAACCTGCCTCCACCGCACTCTCAGACAGTGAATTCAAGATATTTAACACACACTGAACCTGCCTCCACCGCACTCTCAGACAGTGAATTCAAGATATTTAACACACACTGAACCTGCCTCCACCGCACTCTCAGAAAGTGCATTCCAGATCCTAAGCACTCACTGAACCTGCCTCCACCACACTCTCAGGCAGTGCATTACAGATCCTAAACACACACTGAACCTGCCTCCACCACACTCTCAGACAGTGCATTCCAGATCCTAAACACTCACTGAACCTGCCTCCACCACACTCTCAGACAGTGCATTCCAGATCCTAAACTCTCACTGAACCTGCCTCCACCACACTCTCAGACAGTGCATTCCAGATCCTAAACACTCACTGAACCTGCCTCCACCACACTCTCAGACAGTGCATTCCAGATCCTAAACTCTCACTGAACCTGCCTCCACCACACTCTCAGACAGTGCATTCCAGATCCTAAACACTCACTGAACCTGCCTCCACCACACTCTCAGACAGTGCATTCCAGATCCTAAACACTCACTGAACCTGCCTCCACCACACTCTCAGACAGTGCATTCCAGATCCTAAACACTCACTGAACCTGCCTCCACCACACTCTCAGACAGTGCATTCCAGATCCTAAACTCTCACTGAACCTGCCTCCACCACACTCTCAGACAGTGCATTCCAGATCCTAAACACTCACTGAACCTGCCTCCACCACACTCTCAGACAGTGCATTCCAGATCCTAAACACTCACTGAACCTGCCTCCACCGCACTCTCAGACAGTGCATTCCAGATCCTAAACACTCACTGAACCTGCCTCCACCGCACTCTCAGACAGTGCATTCCAAATCCTAAACACTCACTGAACCTGCCTCCACCACACTCTCAGACAGTGCATTCCAGATCCTAAACACACACTGAACCTGCCTCCACCACATTCTCAGACAGTGCATTCCAGATCCTAAACACACACTGAACCTGCCTCCACCACACTTTCAGACAGTGCATTCCGGATCCTGAACAATCACTGAACCTGCCTCCACCACATTCTCAGACAGTGCATTCCAGATCCTAAACACTCACTGAACCTGCCTCCACCACATTCTCAGACAGTGCATTCCAGATCCTAAACATTCACTGAACCTGCCTCCACCACATTCTCAGACATTGCATTCCAGATCCTAAACACTCACTGAACCTGCCTCCACCGCACTCTCAGACAGTGCATTCCAGATCCTAAACACACACTGAACCTGCCTCCACCACACTCTAAGACAGTGCATTCCAGATCCTAAACACACACTGAACCTGCCTCCACCAAACTCCCAGACAGTGTATTCCAGATCCTAAACACGCACAGAACCGGCCTCCACCGCCCTCTCAGACAGCGCATTCCAGATCCTAAACACTCACTGAACCTGCCTCCACCGCACTCTCAGACAGTGAATTCAAGATATTTAACACACACTGAACCTGCCTCCACCGCACTCTCAGACAGTGAATTCAAGATATTTAACACACACTGAACCTGCCTCCACCGCACTCTCAGACAGTGCATTCCAGATCCTAAGCACTCACTGAACCTGCCTCCACCACACTCTCAGGCAGTGCATTACAGATCCTAAACACACACTGAACCTGCCTCCACCACACTCTCAGACAGTGCATTCCAGATCCTAAACACTCACTGAACCTGCCTCCACCACACTCTCAGACAGTGCATTCCAGATCCTAAACTCTCACTGAACCTGCCTCCACCACACTCTCAGACAGTGCATTCCAGATCCTAAACTCTCACTGAACCTGCCTCCACCACACTCTCAGACAGTGCATTCCAGATCCTAAACACTCACTGAACCTGCCTCCACCACACTCTCAGACAGTGCATTCCAGATCCTAAACACTCACTGAACCTGCCTCCACCACACTCTCAGACAGTGCATTCCAGATCCTAAACACTCACTGAACCTGCCTCCACCACACTCTCAGACAGTGCATTCCAGATCCTAAACTCTCACTGAACCTGCCTCCACCACACTCTCAGACAGTGCATTCCAGATCCTAAACACTCACTGAACCTGCCTCCACCACACTCTCAGACAGTGCATTCCAGATCCTAAACACTCACTGAACCTGCCTCCACCACACTCTCAGACAGTGCATTCCAGATCCTAAACACTCACTGAACCTGCCTCCACCACACTCTCAGACAGTGCATTCCAGATCCTAAACTCTCACTGAACCTGCCTCCACCACACTCTCAGACAGTGCATTCCAGATCCTAAACACTCACTGAACCTGCCTCCACCACACTCTCAGACAGTGCATTCCAGATCCTAAACTCTCACTGAACCTGCCTCCACCACACTCTCAGACAGTGCATTCCAGATCCTAAACACTCACTGAACCTGCCTCCACCACACTCTCAGACAGTGCATTCCAGATCCTAAACACTCACTGAACCTGCCTCCACCACACTCTCAGACAGTGCATTCCAGATCCTAAACACTCACTGAACCTGCCTCCACCACACTCTCAGACAGTGCATTCCAGATCCTAAACTCTCACTGAACCTGCCTCCACCACACTCTCAGACAGTGCATTCCAGATCCTAAACACTCACTGAACCTGCCTCCACCGCACTCTCAGGCAGTGCATTCCATCTCCTAAACACTCACTGAACCTGCCTCCACCACACTCTCAGACAGTGCATTCCAGATCCTAAACACTCACTGAACCTGCCTCCACCACACTCTCAGACAGTGCATTCCAGATCCTAAACTCTCACTGAACCTGCCTCCACCACACTCTCAGACAGTGCATTCCAGATCCTAAACACTCACTGAACCTGCCTCCACCACACTCTCAGACAGTGCATTCCAGATCCTAAACTCTCACTGAACCTGCCTCCACCACACTCTCAGACAGTGCATTCCAGATCCTAAACACTCACTGTACCCGCCTCCACCGCACTCTCAGGCAGTGCATTTCGGATCCTAAACACTCACTGAACCTGCCTCCACCAAACTCCCAGACAGTGTATTCCAGATCGTAAATACTCACTGAACCTGCCTCCACCACACTCTCAGACAGTGCATTCCAGATCCTAAACACACACAGAACCTGCCTCCCCCAAACTCCCAGACAGTGTATTCCAGATCCTAAACACTCACTGAACCTGCCTCCACCGCACTCTCAGACAGTGCATTCCAGATCCTAAACACTCACTGAACCTGCCTCCACCACACTCTCAGACAGTGCATTCCAGATCCTAAACACACACTGAACCTGCCTCCACCGCACTCTCAGACAGTGCATTCCGGATCCTAAACACACACTGAACCTGCCTCCACCACACTCTCAGACAGTCCATTCCAGATCCTAAACACTCACTGAACCTGCCTCCACCACACTCTCAGACAGTCCATTCCAGATCCTAAACACTCACTGAACCTGCCTCCACCACATTCTCAGACAGTGCATTCCAGATCCTAAACACACACTGAACCTGCCTCCACCACACTCTCAGACAGTGCATTCCAGATCCTAACCATTCACTGAACCTGCCTCCACCACACTCTCAGACACAGCATTCCAGATCCTAAACACACACTGAACCTGCCTCCACCGCATTCTCAGACAGTGCATTCCAGATCCTAAACATTCACTGAACCTGCCTCCACCACAATCTCAGACAGTGCATTCCAGATCCTAAACACTCACTGAACCTGCCTCCACCACAATCTCAGACAGTACATTCCAGATCCTAAACACTCACTGAACCTGCCTCCACCGCTCTCTCAGACAGTGCATTCCAGATCCTAAACACAGACTGAACCTGCCTCCACCACATTCTCAGACAATGCATTCCTGATCCTAAATACTCACTGAACCTGCCTCCACCACAATCTCAGACAGTACATTCCAGATCCTAAACACTCACTGAACCTGCCTCCACCGCTCTCTCAGACAGTGCATTCCAGATCCTAAACACAGACTGAACCTGCCTCCACCACACTCTCAGACAGTGCATTCCAGATCCTAAACACACACTGAACCTGCCTCCACCACATTCTCAGACAATGCATTCCTGATCCTAAACACTCACTGAACCTGCCTCCACCGCACTCTCAGACAGTGCATTCCAGATCCTAAACACACACTGAACCTGCCTCCACCGCACTCTCAGACAGTGCATTCCTGATCCTAATCACTCACTGAACCTGCCTCCACCGCACTCTCAGACAGAGCATTCCAGATCCTAAACACACACTGAACCTGCCTCCACCGCACTCTCAGACAGTGCATTCCAGATCCTAAACACACACTGAACCTGCCTCCACCACATTCTCAGACAATGCATTCCTGATCCTAAACACTCACTGAACCTGCCTCCACCGCACTCTCAGACAGTGCATTCCAGATCCTAAACACTCACTGAACCTGCCTCCACCACACTTTCAGACAGTGCATTCCGGATCCTGAACAATCACTGAACCTGCCTCCACCACATTCTCAGACAGTGCATTCCAGATCCTAAACATTCACTGAACCTGCCTCCACCACATTCTCAGACAATGCATTCCAGATCCTAAACACTCACTGAACCTGCCTCCACCGCACTCTCAGACAGTGCATTCCAGATCCTAAACACACACTGAACCTGCCTCCACCGCACTCTCAGACACAGCATTCCAGATCCTAAACACACACTGAACCTGCCTCCACCACACTCTCAGACAGTGCATTCCAGATCCTAAACACACACTGAACCTGCCTCCACCAAACTCCCAGACAGTGTATTCCAGATCCTAAACACGCACTGAACCCGCCTCCACCGCCCTCTCAGACAGCGCATTCCAGATCCTAAACACTCACTGAACCTGCCTCCACCGCACTCTCAGACAGTGAATTCAAGATATTTAACACACACTGAACCTGCCTCCACCGCACTCTCAGACAGTGCATTCCAGATCATAAGCACTCACTGAACCTGCCTCCACCACACTCTCAGGCAGTGCATTACAGATCCTAAACACACACTGAACCTGCCTCCACCACACTCTCAGACAGTGCATTCCAGATCCTAAACACTCACTGAACCTGCCTCCACCACACTCTCAGACAGTGCATTCCAGATCCTAAACTCTCACTGAACCTGCCTCCACCACACTCTCAGACAGTGCATTCCAGATCCTAAACACTCACTGAACCTGCCTCCACCACACTCTCAGACAGTGCATTCCAGATCCTAAACACTCACTGAACCTGCCTCCACCGCACTCTCAGACAGTGCATTCCAGATCCTAAACACTCACTGAACCTGCCTCCACCGCACTCTCAGGCAGTGCATTCCATCTCCTAAACACTCACTGAACCTGCCTCCACCACACTCTCAGACAGTGCATTCCAGATCCTAAACTCTCACTGAACCTGCCTCCACCACACTCTCAGACAGTGCATTCCAGATCCTAAACACTCACTGAACCTGCCTCCACCACACTCTCAGACAGTGCATTCCAGATCCTAAACTCTCACTGAACCTGCCTCCACCATACTCTCAGACAGTGCATTCCAGATCCTAAACACTCACTGTACCTGCCTCCACCGCACTCTCAGGCAGTGCATTTCGGATCCTAAACACTCACTGAACCTGCCTCCACCAAACTCCCAGACAGTGTATTCCAGATCGTAAATACTCACTGAACCTGCCTCCACCACACTCTCAGACAGTGCATTCCAGATCCTAAACACTCACTGAACCTGCCTCCACCGCACTCTCAGACAATGCATTCCAGATCCTAAACACTCACTGAACCTGCCTCCACCACATTCTCAGACAATGCATTCCTGATCCTAAACACTCACTGAACCTGCCTCCACCGCACTCTCAGACAATGCATTCCAGATCCTAAACACTCACTGAACCTGCCTCCACCACACTCTCAGACAGTGCATTCCGGATCCTAAACACCCACTGAACCTGCCTCCACCACATTCTCAGACAGTGCATTCCAGATCCTAAACACACACTGAACCTGCCTCCACCACACTCTCAGACAGTGCATTCCAGATCCTAACCATTCACTGAACCTGCCTCCACCACACTCTCAGACACAGCATTCCAGATCCTAAACACACACTGAACCTGCCTCCACAGCATTCTCAGACAGTGCATTCCAGATCCTAAACATTCACTGAACCTGCCTCCACCACAATCTCAGACAGTGCATTCCAGATCCTAAACACTCACTGAACCTGCCTCCACCACAATCTCAGACAGTACATTCCAGATCCTAAACACTCACTGAACCTGCCTCCACCGCTCTCTCAGACAGTGCATTTCAGATCCTAAACACAGACTGAACCTGCCTCCACCACATTCTCAGACAATGCATTCCTGATCCTAAATACTCACTGAACCTGCCTCCACCACAATCTCAGACAGTACATTCCAGATCCTAAACACTCACTGAACCTGCCTCCACCGCTCTCTCAGACAGTGCATTCCAGATCCTAAACACAGACTGAACCTGCCTCCACCACACTCTCAGACAGTGCATTCCAGATCCTAAACACACACTGAACCTGCCTCCATGACACTCTCAGACAGTGCATTCCAGATCCTAAACACTCACTGAACCTGCCTCCACCACACTCTCAGACCGTGCATTCCAGATCCTAAACACACACTGAACCTGCCTCCACCGCACTCTCAGACAATGCATTCCTGATCCTAAACACTCACTGAACCTGCCTCCACCGCACTCTCAGACAGTGCATTCCAGATCCTAAACACACACTGAACCTGCCTCCACCGCACTCTCAGACAGTGCATTCCTGATCCTAAACACTCACTGAACCTGCCTCCACCGCACTCTCAGACAGAGCATTCCAGATCCTAAACACACACTGAACCTGCCTCCACCGCACTCTCAGACAGTGCATTCCAGATCCTAAACACACACTGAACCTGCCTCCACCACATTCTCAGACAATGCATTCCAGATCCTAAACACACACTGAACCTGCCTCCACCACACTCTCAGACAATGCATTCCTGATCCTAAACACTCACTGAACCTGCCTCCACCGCAATCTCAGACAGTGCATTCCAGATCCTAAACACTCACTGAACCTGCCTCCACCGCACTCTCAGACAGTGCATTCCAGATCCTAAACACTCACTGAACCTGCCTCCACCACACTCTCAGACAGTGCATTCCAGATCCTAAACACACACTGAACCTGCCTCCACCGCACTCTCAGACAGAGCATTCCAGATCCTAAACACACACTGAACCTGCCTCCACCACATTCTCAGACAATGCATTCCTGATCCTAAACACTCACTGAACCTGCCTCCACCGCACTCTCAGACAGTGCATTCCAGATCCTAAACACACACTGAACCTGCCTCCACCACATTCTCAGACAGTGCATTCCAGATCCTAAACACACACTGAACCTGCCTCCACCACACTCTCAGGCAGTGCATTTCGGATCCTAAACACTCACTGAACCTGCCTCCACCACACTCTCAGACAGTGCATTCCAGATCCTAAACACACACTGAACCTGCCTCCACCACAGTCTCAGGCAGTGCATTCCAGATCCTAAACACTCACTGAACCTGCCTCCACCACAATCTCAGACAGTGCATTCCAGATCCTAAACACTCACTGAACCTGCCTCCACCACAATCTCAGACAGTGCATTCCAGATCCGAAACAGTCATTGAACCTGCCTCCACCACACTCTCAGACAGTGCATTCCGGATCCTAAACACTCACTGAACCTGCCTCCACCGCACTCTCAGACAGTGCATTCCAGATCCTAAACACTCACTGAACCTGCCTCCACCGCACTCTCAGACAGTGCATTCCAGATCCTAAACACTCACTGAACCTGCCTCCACCGCACTCTCAGACAGTGCATTCCAGATCCTAAACACACACTGAACCTGCCTCCACCACATTCTCAGACAATGCATTCCTGATCCTAAACACTCACTGAACCTGCCTCCACCACACTCTCAGACAGTGCATTCCAGATCCTAAACACTCACTGAACCTGCCTCCACCACATTCTCAGACAGTGCATTCCAGATCCTAAACACTCACTGAACCTGCCTCCACCACACTCTCAGACAGTGCATTCCAGATCCTAAACACACACTGAACCTGCCTCCACCACAGTCTCAGACCGTGCATTCCAGATCCTAAACACACACTGAACCTGCCTCCACCACACTCTCAGACAGTGCATTCCAGATCCTAAACACACACTGAACCTGCCTCCACCACATTCTCAGACAGTGCATTCCAGATCCTAAACATTCACTGAACCTGCCTCCACCACAATCTCAGACAGTGCATTCCAGATCCTAAACACTCACTGAACCTGCCTCCACCACAATCTCAGACAGTACATTCCAGATCCTAAACACTCACTGAACCTGCCTCCACCGCTCTCTCAGACAGTGCATTTCAGATCCTAAACACAGACTGAACCTGCCTCCACCACATTCTCAGACAATGCATTCCTGATCCTAAATACTCACTGAACCTGCCTCCACCACAATCTCAGACAGTACATTCCAGATCCTAAACACTCACTGAACCTGCCTCCACCGCTCTCTCAGACAGTGCATTCCAGATCCTAAACACAGACTGAACCTGCCTCCACCACACTCTCAGACAGTGCATTCCAGATCCTAAACACACACTGAACCTGCCTCCACCACACTCTCAGACAGTGCATTCCAGATCCTAAACACTCACTGAACCTGCCTCCACCACACTCTCAGACCGTGCATTCCAGATCCTAAACACACACTGAACCTGCCTCCACCGCACTCTCAGACAATGCATTCCTGATCCTAAACACTCACTGAACCTGCCTCCACCGCACTCTCAGACAGTGCATTCCAGATCCTAAACACACACTGAACCTGCCTCCACCGCACTCTCAGACAATGCATTCCTGATCCTAAACACTCACTGAACCTGCCTCCACCGCACTCTCAGACAGTGCATTCCAGATCCTAAACACACACTGAACCTGCCTCCACCGCACTCTCAGACAGTGCATTCCTGATCCTAAACACTCACTGAACCTGCCTCCACCACACTCTCAGACAGTGCATTCCAGATCCTAAACTCTCACTGAACCTGCCTCCACCACACTCTCAGACAGTGCATTCCAGATCCTAAACACTCACTGAACCTGCCTCCACCACACTCTCAGACAGTGCATTCCAGATCCTAAACACTCACTGAACCTGCCTCCACCACACTCTCAGACAGTGCATTCCAGATCCTAAACACTCACTGAACCTGCCTCCACCACACTCTCAGACAGTGCATTCCAGATCCTAAACTCTCACTGAACCTGCCTCCACCACACTCTCAGACAGTGCATTCCAGATCCTAAACACTCACTGAACCTGCCTCCACCGCACTCTCAGGCAGTGCATTCCATCTCCTAAACACTCACTGAACCTGCCTCCACCACACTCTCAGACAGTGCATTCCAGATCCTAAACACTCACTGAACCTGCCTCCACCACACTCTCAGACAGTGCATTCCAGATCCTAAACTCTCACTGAACCTGCCTCCACCACACTCTCAGACAGTGCATTCCAGATCCTAAACACTCACTGAACCTGCCTCCACCACACTCTCAGACAGTGCATTCCAGATCCTAAACTCTCACTGAACCTGCCTCCACCACACTCTCAGACAGTGCATTCCAGATCCTAAACACTCACTGTACCCGCCTCCACCGCACTCTCAGGCAGTGCATTTCGGATCCTAAACACTCACTGAACCTGCCTCCACCAAACTCCCAGACAGTGTATTCCAGATCGTAAATACTCACTGAACCTGCCTCCACCACACTCTCAGACAGTGCATTCCAGATCCTAAACACACACAGAACCTGCCTCCCCCAAACTCCCTGACAGTGTATTCCAGATCCTAAACACTCACTGAACCTGCCTCCACCGCACTCTCAGACAGTGCATTCCAGATCCTAAACACTCACTGAACCTGCCTCCACCACACTCTCAGACAGTGCATTCCAGATCCTAAACACACACTGAACCTGCCTCCACCGCACTCTCAGACAGTGCATTCCGGATCCTAAACACACACTGAACCTGCCTCCACCACACTCTCAGACAGTCCATTCCAGATCCTAAACACTCACTGAACCTGCCTCCACCACACTCTCAGACAGTCCATTCCAGATCCTAAACACTCACTGAACCTGCCTCCACCACATTCTCAGACAGTGCATTCCAGATCCTAAACACACACTGAACCTGCCTCCACCACACTCTCAGACAGTGCATTCCAGATCCTAACCATTCACTGAACCTGCCTCCACCACACTCTCAGACACAGCATTCCAGATCCTAAACACACACTGAACCTGCCTCCACCGCATTCTCAGACAGTGCATTCCAGATCCTAAACATTCACTGAACCTGCCTCCACCACAATCTCAGACAGTGCATTCCAGATCCTAAACACTCACTGAACCTGCCTCCACCACAATCTCAGACAGTACATTCCAGATCCTAAACACTCACTGAACCTGCCTCCACCGCTCTCTCAGACAGTGCATTCCAGATCCTAAACACAGACTGAACCTGCCTCCACCACATTCTCAGTCAATGCATTCCTGATCCTAAATACTCACTGAACCTGCCTCCACCACAATCTCAGACAGTACATTCCAGATCCTAAACACTCACTGAACCTGCCTCCACCGCTCTCTCAGACAGTGCATTCCAGATCCTAAACACAGACTGAACCTGCCTCCACCACACTCTCAGACAGTGCATTCCAGATCCTAAACACACACTGAACCTGCCTCCACCACATTCTCAGACAATGCATTCCTGATCCTAAACACTCACTGAACCTGCCTCCACCGCACTCTCAGACAGTGCATTCCAGATCCTAAACACACACTGAACCTGCCTCCACCGCACTCTCAGACAGTGCATTCCTGATCCTAATCACTCACTGAACCTGCCTCCACCGCACTCTCAGACAGAGCATTCCAGATCCTAAACACACACTGAACCTGCCTCCACCGCACTCTCAGACAGTGCATTCCAGATCCTAAACACACACTGAACCTGCCTCCACCACATTCTCAGACAATGCATTCCTGATCCTAAACACTCACTGAACCTGCCTCCACCGCACTCTCAGACAGTGCATTCCAGATCCTAAACACTCACTGAACCTGCCTCCACCACACTTTCAGACAGTGCATTCCGGATCCTGAACAATCACTGAACCTGCCTCCACCACATTCTCAGACAGTGCATTCCAGATCCTAAACATTCACTGAACCTGCCTCCACCACATTCTCAGACAATGCATTCCAGATCCTAAACACTCACTGAACCTGCCTCCACCGCACTCTCAGACAGTGCATTCCAGATCCTAAACACACACTGAACCTGCCTCCACCGCACTCTCAGACACAGCATTCCAGATCCTAAACACACACTGAACCTGCCTCCACCACACTCTCAGACAGTGCATTCCAGATCCTAAACACACACTGAACCTGCCTCCACCAAACTCCCAGACAGTGTATTCCAGATCCTAAACACGCACTGAACCCGCCTCCACCGCCCTCTCAGACAGCGCATTCCAGATCCTAAACACTCACTGAACCTGCCTCCACCGCACTCTCAGACAGTGAATTCAAGATATTTAACACACACTGAACCTGCCTCCACCGCACTCTCAGACAGTGCATTCCAGATCATAAGCACTCACTGAACCTGCCTCCACCACACTCTCAGGCAGTGCATTACAGATCCTAAACACACACTGAACCTGCCTCCACCACACTCTCAGACAGTGCATTCCAGATCCTAAACACTCACTGAACCTGCCTCCACCACACTCTCAGACAGTGCATTCCAGATCCTAAACTCTCACTGAACCTGCCTCCACCACACTCTCAGACAGTGCATTCCAGATCCTAAACACTCACTGAACCTGCCTCCACCACACTCTCAGACAGTGCATTCCAGATCCTAAACACTCACTGAACCTGCCTCCACCGCACTCTCAGACAGTGCATTCCAGATCCTAAACACTCACTGAACCTGCCTCCACCGCACTCTCAGGCAGTGCATTCCATCTCCTAAACACTCACTGAACCTGCCTCCACCACACTCTCAGACAGTGCATTCCAGATCCTAAACTCTCACTGAACCTGCCTCCACCACACTCTCAGACAGTGCATTCCAGATCCTAAACACTCACTGAACCTGCCTCCACCACACTCTCAGACAGTGCATTCCAGATCCTAAACTCTCACTGAACCTGCCTCCACCATACTCTCAGACAGTGCATTCCAGATCCTAAACACTCACTGTACCTGCCTCCACCGCACTCTCAGGCAGTGCATTTCGGATCCTAAACACTCACTGAACCTGCCTCCACCAAACTCCCAGACAGTGTATTCCAGATCGTAAATACTCACTGAACCTGCCTCCACCACACTCTCAGACAGTGCATTCCAGATCCTAAACACTCACTGAACCTGCCTCCACCGCACTCTCAGACAATGCATTCCAGATCCTAAACACTCACTGAACCTGCCTCCACCACATTCTCAGACAATGCATTCCTGATCCTAAACACTCACTGAACCTGCCTCCACCGCACTCTCAGACAATGCATTCCAGATCCTAAACACTCACTGAACCTGCCTCCACCACACTCTCAGACAGTGCATTCCGGATCCTAAACACCCACTGAACCTGCCTCCACCACATTCTCAGACAGTGCATTCCAGATCCTAAACACACACTGAACCTGCCTCCACCACACTCTCAGACAGTGCATTCCAGATCCTAACCATTCACTGAACCTGCCTCCACCACACTCTCAGACACAGCATTCCAGATCCTAAACACACACTGAACCTGCCTCCACAGCATTCTCAGACAGTGCATTCCAGATCCTAAACATTCACTGAACCTGCCTCCACCACAATCTCAGACAGTGCATTCCAGATCCTAAACACTCACTGAACCTGCCTCCACCACAATCTCAGACAGTACATTCCAGATCCTAAACACTCACTGAACCTGCCTCCACCGCTCTCTCAGACAGTGCATTTCAGATCCTAAACACAGACTGAACCTGCCTCCACCACATTCTCAGACAATGCATTCCTGATCCTAAATACTCACTGAACCTGCCTCCACCACAATCTCAGACAGTACATTCCAGATCCTAAACACTCACTGAACCTGCCTCCACCGCTCTCTCAGACAGTGCATTCCAGATCCTAAACACAGACTGAACCTGCCTCCACCACACTCTCAGACAGTGCATTCCAGATCCTAAACACACACTGAACCTGCCTCCACCACACTCTCAGACAGTGCATTCCAGATCCTAAACACTCACTGAACCTGCCTCCACCACACTCTCAGACCGTGCATTCCAGATCCTAAACACACACTGAACCTGCCTCCACCGCACTCTCAGACAATGCATTCCTGATCCTAAACACTCACTGAACCTGCCTCCACCGCACTCTCAGACAGTGCATTCCAGATCCTAAACACACACTGAACCTGCCTCCACCGCACTCTCAGACAGTGCATTCCTGATCCTAAACACTCACTGAAACTGCCTCCACCGCACTCTCAGACAGAGCATTCCAGATCCTAAACACACACTGAACCTGCCTCCACCGCACTCTCAGACAGTGCATTCCAGATCCTAAACACACACTGAACCTGCCTCCACCACATTCTCAGACAATGCATTCCAGATCCTAAACACACACTGAACCTGCCTCCACCACACTCTCAGACAATGCATTCCTGATCCTAAACACTCACTGAACCTGCCTCCACCGCACTCTCAGACAGTGCATTCCAGATCCTAAACACTCACTGAACCTGCCTCCACCGCACTCTCAGACAGTGCATTCCAGATCCTAAACACTCACTGAACCTGCCTCCACCACACTCTCAGACAGTGCATTCCAGATCCTAAACACACACTGAACCTGCCTCCACCGCACTCTCAGACAGAGCATTCCAGATCCTAAACACACACTGAACCTGCCTCCACCACATTCTCAGACAATGCATTCCTGATCCTAAACACTCACTGAACCTGCCTCCACCGCACTCTCAGACAGTGCATTCCAGATCCTAAACACACACTGAACCTGCCTCCACCACATTCTCAGACAGTGCATTCCAGATCCTAAACACACACTGAACCTGCCTCCACCACACTCTCAGGCAGTGCATTTCGGATCCTAAACACTCACTGAACCTGCCTCCACCACACTCTCAGACAGTGCATTCCAGATCCTAAACACACACTGAACCTGCCTCCACCACAGTCTCAGGCAGTGCATTCCAGATCCTAAACACTCACTGAACCTGCCTCCACCACAATCTCAGACAGTGCATTCCAGATCCTAAACACTCACTGAACCTGCCTCCACCACAATCTCAGACAGTGCATTCCAGATCCGAAACAGTCATTGAACCTGCCTCCACCACACTCTCAGACAGTGCATTCCGGATCCTAAACACTCACTGAACCTGCCTCCACCGCACTCTCAGACAGTGCATTCCAGATCCTAAACACTCACTGAACCTGCCTCCACCGCACTCTCAGACAGTGCATTCCAGATCCTAAACACTCACTGAACCTGCCTCCACCGCACTCTCAGACAGTGCATTCCAGATCCTAAACACACACTGAACCTGCCTCCACCACATTCTCAGACAATGCATTCCTGATCCTAAACACTCACTGAACCTGCCTCCACCACACTCTCAGACAGTGCATTCCAGATCCTAAACACTCACTGAACCTGCCTCCACCACATTCTCAGACAGTGCATTCCAGATCCTAAACACTCACTGAACCTGCCTCCACCACACTCTCAGACAGTGCATTCCAGATCCTAAACACACACTGAACCTGCCTCCACCACAGTCTCAGACCGTGCATTCCAGATCCTAAACACACACTGAACCTGCCTCCACCACACTCTCAGACAGTGCATTCCAGATCCTAAACACACACTGAACCTGCCTCCACCACATTCTCAGACAGTGCATTCCAGATCCTAAACATTCACTGAACCTGCCTCCACCACAATCTCAGACAGTGCATTCCAGATCCTAAACACTCACTGAACCTGCCTCCACCACAATCTCAGACAGTACATTCCAGATCCTAAACACTCACTGAACCTGCCTCCACCGCTCTCTCAGACAGTGCATTTCAGATCCTAAACACAGACTGAACCTGCCTCCACCACATTCTCAGACAATGCATTCCTGATCCTAAATACTCACTGAACCTGCCTCCACCACAATCTCAGACAGTACATTCCAGATCCTAAACACTCACTGAACCTGCCTCCACCGCTCTCTCAGACAGTGCATTCCAGATCCTAAACACAGACTGAACCTGCCTCCACCACACTCTCAGACAGTGCATTCCAGATCCTAAACACACACTGAACCTGCCTCCACCACACTCTCAGACAGTGCATTCCAGATCCTAAACACTCACTGAACCTGCCTCCACCACACTCTCAGACCGTGCATTCCAGATCCTAAACACACACTGAACCTGCCTCCACCGCACTCTCAGACAATGCATTCCTGATCCTAAACACTCACTGAACCTGCCTCCACCGCACTCTCAGACAGTGCATTCCAGATCCTAAACACACACTGAACCTGCCTCCACCGCACTCTCAGACAGTGCATTCCTGATCCTAAACACTCACTGAACCTGCCTCCACCGCACTCTCAGACAGAGCATTCCAGATCCTAAACACACACTGAACCTGCCTCCACCGCACTCTCAGACAGTGCATTCCAGATCCTAAACACACACTGAACCTGCCTCCACCACATTCTCAGACAATGCATTCCAGATCCTAAACACACACTGAACCTGCCTCCACCACACTCTCAGACAATGCATTCCTGATCCTAAACACTCACTGAACCTGCCTCCACCGCACTCTCAGACAGTGCATTCCAGATCCTAAACACTCACTGAACCTGCCTCCACCGCACTCTCAGACAGTGCATTCCAGATCCTAAACACTCACTGAACCTGCCTCCACCACACTCTCAGACAGTGCATTCCAGATCCTAAACACACACTGAACCTGCCTCCACCGCACTCTCAGACAGTGCATTCCAGATCCTAAACACACACTGAACCTGCCTCCACCACATTCTCAGACAATGCATTCCTGATCCTAAACACTCACTGAACATGCCTCCACCGCACTCTCAGACAGTGCATTCCAGATCCTAAACACACACTGAACCTGCCTCCACCACATTCTCAGACAGTGCATTCCAGATCCTAAACACACACTGAACCTGCCTCCACCACACTCTCAGGCAGTGCATTTCGGATCCTAAACACTCACTGAACCTGCCTCCACCACACTCTCAGACAGTGCATTCCAGATCCTAAACACACACTGAACCTGCCTCCACCACAGTCTCAGGCAGTGCATTCCAGATCCTAAACACTCACTGAACCTGCCTCCACCACAATCTCAGACAGTGCATTCCAGATCCTAAACACTCATTGAACCTGCCTCCACCACACTCTCAGACAGTGCATTCCGGATCCTAAACACTCACTGAACCTGCCTCCACCGCACTCTCAGACAGTGCATTCCAGATCCTAAACACTCACTGAACCTGCCTCCACCGCACTCTCAGACAGTGCATTCCAGATCCTAAACACTCACTGAACCTGCCTCCACCGCACTCTCAGACAGTGCATTCCAGATCCTAAACACACACTGAACCTGCCTCCACCACATTCTCAGACAATGCATTCCTGATCCTAAACACTCACTGAACCTGCCTCCACCACACTCTCAGACAGTGCATTCCAGATCCTAAACACTCACTGAACCTGCCTCCACCACATTCTCAGACAGTGCATTCCAGATCCTAAACACTCACTGAACCTGCCTCCACCACACTCTCAGACAGTGCATTCCAGATCCTAAACACACACTGAACCTGCCTCCACCACAGTCTCAGACCGTGCATTCCAGATCCTAAACACACACTGAACCTGCCTCCACCACACTCTCAGACAGTGCATTCCAGATCCTAAACACACACTGAACCTGCCTCCACCACATTCTCAGACAGTGCATTCCAGATCCTAAACATTCACTGAACCTGCCTCCACCACAATCTCAGACAGTGCATTCCAGATCCTAAACATTCACTGAACCTGCCTCCAGCACAATCTCAGACAGTGCATTCCAGATCCTAAACACTCACTGAACCTGCCTCCACCACACTCTCAGACAGTGCATTCCAGATCCTAAACACTCACTGAAACTGCCTCCACCACACTCTCAGACAGTGCATTCCAGATCCTAAACACACACTGAACCTGCCTCCACCACATTCTCAGACAATGCATTCCTGATCCTAAACACTCACTGAACCTGCCTCCACCGCACTCTCAGACAGTGCATTCCAGATCCTAAACACACACTGAACCTGCCTCCACCACACTCTCAGACCGTGCATTCCTGATCCTAAACACACACTGAACCTGCCTCCACCACACTCTCAGACCGTGCATTCCAGATCCTAAACACACACTGAACCTGCCTCCACCGCACTCTCAGACAGTGCATTCCAGATCCTAAACACTCACTGAACCTGCCTCCACCGCACTCTCAGACAGTGCATTCCAGATCCTAAACACACACTGAACCTGCCTCCACCACACTCTCAGACAGTGCATTCCAGATCCTAAACACTCTCTGAACCTGCCTCCACCACATTCTCAGACAGTGCATTCCAGATCCTAAACATTCACTGAACCTGCCTCCACCACAATCTCAGACAGTGCATTCCAGATCCTAAACACTCACTGAACCTGCCTCCACCACATTCTCAGACAGTGCATTCCAGATCCTAAACACTCACTGAACCTGCCTCCACCACACTCTCAGACAGTGCATTCCAGATCCTAAACACTCACTGAACCTGCCTCCACCTCATTCTCAGACAGTGCATTCCAGATCCTAAACGCTCACTAAACCTGCCTCCACCGCACTCTCAGACAGTGCATTCCAGATCCTAAACGCTCACTAAACCTGCCTCCACCTCATTCTCAGACAGTGCATTCCAGATCCTAAACGCTCACTGAACCTGCCTCCACCGCACTCTCAGACAGTGCATTCCAGATCCTAAACAATCACTGAACCTGCCTCCACCTCATTCTCAGACAGTGCATTCCAGATCCTAAACACACACTGAACCTGCCTCCACCACACTCTCAGACAGTGCATTCCAGATCCTAAACACTCACTGAACCTGCCTCCACCACAATCTCAGACAGTGCATTCCAGATCCTAAACACTCACTGAACCTGCCTCCACCACACTCTCAGACAGTGCATTCCAGATCCTAAACACTCACTGAAACTGCCTCCACCACACTCTCAGACAGTGCATTCCAGATCCTAAACACTCACTGAACCTGCCTCCACCACACTCTCAGACAGTGCATTCCAGATCCTAAACACTCACTGAACCTGCCTCCACCACACTCTCAGACAGTGCATTCCAGATCCTAAACTCTCACTGAACCTGCCTCCACCACACTCTCAGACAGTGCATTCCAGATCCTAAACACTCACTGAACCTGCCTCCACCGCACTCTCAGGCAGTGCATTCCATCTCCTAAACACTCACTGAACCTGCCTCCACCACACTCTCAGACAGTGCATTCCAGATCCTAAACACTCACTGAACCTGCCTCCACCACACTCTCAGACAGTGCATTCCAGATCCTAAACTCTCACTGAACCTGCCTCCACCACACTCTCAGACAGTGCATTCCAGATCCTAAACACTCACTGAACCTGCCTCCACCACACTCTCAGACAGTGCATTCCAGATCCTAAACTCTCACTGAACCTGCCTCCACCACACTCTCAGACAGTGCATTCCAGATCCTAAACACTCACTGTACCTGCCTCCACCGCACTCTCAGGCAGTGCATTTCGGATCCTAAACACTCACTGAACCTGCCTCCACCAAACTCCCAGACAGTGTATTCCAGATCGTAAATACTCACTGAACCTGCCTCCACCACACTCTCAGACAGTGCATTCCAGATCCTAAACACACACAGAACCTGCCTCCCCCAAACTCCCAGACAGTGTATTCCAGATCCTAAACACTCACTGAACCTGCCTCCACCACACTCTCAGACAGTGCATTCCAGATCCTAAACACACTCTGAACCTGCCTCCACCGCACTCTCAGACAGTGCATTCCAGATCCTAAACACACACTGAACCTGCCTCCACCACATTCTCAGACAATGCATTCCTGATCCTAAACACTCACTGAACCTGCCTCCACCGCACTCTCAGACAATGCATTCCAGATCCTAAACACTCACTGAACCTGCCTCCACCACACTCTCAGACAGTGCATTCCGGATCCTAAACACCCACTGAACCTGCCTCCACCACATTCTCAGACAGTGCATTCCAGATCCTAAACACACACTGAACCTGCCTCCACCACACTCTCAGACAGTGCATTCCAGATCCTAACCATTCACTGAACCTGCCTCCACCACACTCTCAGACACAGCATTCCAGATCCTAAACACACACAGAACCTGCCTCCACAGCATTCTCAGACAGTGCATTCCAGATCCTAAACATTCACTGAACCTGCCTCCACCACAATCTCAGACAGTGCATTCCAGATCCTAAACACTCACTGAACCTGCCTCCACCACAATCTCAGACAGTACATTCCAGATCCTAAACACTCACTGAACCTGCCTCCACCGCTCTCTCAGACAGTGCATTCCAGATCCTAAACACTCACTGAACCTGCCTTCACCACACTCTCAGACAGTGCATTCCAAATCCTAAACACAGACTGAACCTGCCTCCACCACATTCTCAGACAATGCATTCCTGATCCTAAATACTCACTGAACCTGCCTCCACCACAATCTCAGACAGTACATTCCAGATCCTAAACACTCACTGAACCTGCCTCCACCGCTCTCTCAGACAGTGCATTCCAGATCCTAAACACAGACTGAACCTGCCTCCACCACACTCTCAGACAGTGCATTCCAGATCCTAAACACTCACTGAACCTGCCTCCACCACACTCTCAGACCGTGCATTCCAGATCCTAAACACACACTGAACCTGCCTCCACCGCACTCTCAGACAGTGCATTCCAGATCCTAAACACACACTGAACCTGCCTCCACCACATTCTCAGACAATGCATTCCTGATCCTAAACACTCACTGAACCTGCCTCCACCGCACTCTCAGACAGTGCATTCCAGATCCTAAACACACACTGAACCTGCCTCCACCGCACTCTCAGACAGTGCATTCCTGATCCTAAACACTCACTGAACCTGCCTCCACCGCACTCTCAGACAGAGCATTCCAGATCCTAAACACACACTGAACCTGCCTCCACCGCACTCTCAGACAGTGCATTCCAGATCCTAAACACACACTGAACCTGCCTCCACCACATTCTCAGACAATGCATTCCTGATCCTAAACACTCACTGAACCTGCCTCCACCGCACTCTCAGACAGTGCATTCCAGATCCTAAACACTCACTGAACCTGCCTCCACCGCACTCTCAGACAGTGCATTCCAGATCCTAAACACACACTGAACCTGCCTCCACCACATTCTCAGACAATGCATTCCTGATCCTAAACACTCACTGAACCTGCCTCCACCGCACTCTCAGACAATGCATTCCAGATCCTAAACACTCACTGAACCTGCCTCCACCACACTCTCAGACAGTGCATTCCGGATCCTAAACACCCACTGAACCTGCCTCCACCACATTCTCAGACAGTGCATTCCAGATCCTAAACACACACTGAACCTGCCTCCACCACACTCTCAGACAGTGCATTCCAGATCCTAACCATTCACTGAACCTGCCTCCACCACACTCTCAGACACAGCATTCCAGATCCTAAACACACACAGAACCTGCCTCCACAGCATTCTCAGACAGTGCATTCCAGATCCTAAACATTCACTGAACCTGCCTCCACCACAATCTCAGACAGTGCATTCCAGATCCTAAACACTCACTGAACCTGCCTCCACCACAATCTCAGACAGTACATTCCAGATCCTAAACACTCACTGAACCTGCCTCCACCGCTCTCTCAGACAGTGCATTCCAGATCCTAAACACTCACTGAACCTGCCTTCACCACACTCTCAGACAGTGCATTCCAAATCCTAAACACAGACTGAACCTGCCTCCACCACATTCTCAGACAATGCATTCCTGATCCTAAATACTCACTGAACCTGCCTCCACCACAATCTCAGACAGTACATTCCAGATCCTAAACACTCACTGAACCTGCCTCCACCGCTCTCTCAGACAGTGCATTCCAGATCCTAAACACAGACTGAACCTGCCTCCACCACACTCTCAGACAGTGCATTCCAGATCCTAAACACTCACTGAACCTGCCTCCACCACACTCTCAGACCGTGCATTCCAGATCCTAAACACACACTGAACCTGCCTCCACCGCACTCTCAGACAGTGCATTCCAGATCCTAAACACACACTGAACCTGCTTCCACCACATTCTCAGACAATGCATTCCTGATCCTAAACACTCACTGAACCTGCCTCCACCGCACTCTCAGACAGTGCATTCCAGATCCTAAACACACACTGAACCTGCCTCCACCGCACTCTCAGACAGTGCATTCCTGATCCTAAACACTCACTGAACCTGCCTCCACCGCACTCTCAGACAGAGCATTCCAGATCCTAAACACACACTGAACCTGCCTCCACCGCACTCTCAGACAGTGCATTCCAGATCCTAAACACACACTGAACCTGCCTCCACCACATTCTCAGACAATGCATTCCTGATCCTAAACACTCACTGAACCTGCCTCCACCGCACTCTCAGACAGTGCATTCCAGATCCTAAACACTCACTGAACCTGCCTCCACCGCACTCTCAGACAGTGCATTCCAGATCCTAAACACTCACTGAACCTGCCTCCACCACACTCTCAGACAGTGCATTCCAGATCCTAAACACACACTGAACCTGCCTCCACCGCACTCTCAGACAGTGCATTCCAGATCCTAAACACACACTGAACCTGCCTCCACCACATTCTCAGACAATGCATTCCTGATCCTAAACACTCACTGAACCTGCCTCCACCGCACTCTCAGACAGTGCATTCCAGATCCTAAACACACACTGAACCTGCCTCCACCACATTCTCAGACAGTGCATTCCAGATCCTAAACACACACTGAACCTGCCTCCACCACACTCTCAGGCAGTGCATTTCGGATCCTAAACACTCACTGAACCTGCCTCCACCACACTCTCAGACAGTGCATTCCAGATCCTAAACACACACTGAACCTGCCTCCACCACAGTCTCAGGCAGTGCATTCCAGATCCTAAACACTCACTGAACCTGCCTCCACCACAATCTCAGACAGTGCATTCCAGATCCTAAACACTCACTGAACCTGCCTCCACCACAATCTCAGACAGTGCATTCCAGATCCGAAACAGTCATTGAACCTGCCTCCACCACACTCTCAGACAGTGCATTCCGGATCCTAAACACTCACTGAACCTGCCTCCACCACACTCTCAGACAGTGCATTCCGGATCCTAAACACTCACTGAACCTGCCTCCACCGCACTCTCAGACAGTGCATTCCAGATCCTAAACACTCACTGAACCTGCCTCCACCGCACTCTCAGACAGTGCATTCCAGATCCTAAACACTCACTGAACCTGCCTCCACCGCACTCTCAGACAGTGCATTCCAGATCCTAAACACACACTGAACCTGCCTCCACCACATTCTCAGACAATGCATTCCTGATCCTAAACACTCACTGAACCTGCCTCCACCACACTCTCAGACAGTGCATTCCAGATCCTAAACACTCACTGAACCTGCCTCCACCACACTCTCAGACAGTGCATTCCAGATCCTAAACACACACTGAACCTGCCTCCACCACACTCTCAGACCGTGCATTCCAGATCCTAAACACACACTGAACCTGCCTCCACCACACTCTCAGACAGTGCATTCCAGATCCTAAACACACACTGAACCTGCCTCCACCACATTCTCAGACAGTGCATTCCAGATCCTAAACATTCACTGAACCTGCCTCCACCACAATCTCAGACAGTGCATTCCAGATCCTAAACACTCACTGAACCTGCCTCCACCACAATCTCAGACAGTGCATTCCAGATCCTAAACACTCACTGAACCTGCCTCCACCACACTCTCAGACAGTGCATTCCAGATCCTAAACACTCACTGAAACTGCCTCCACCACACTCTCAGACAGTGCATTCCAGATCCTAAACACACACTGAACCTGCCTCCACCACATTCTCAGACAATGCATTCCTGATCCTAAACACTCACTGAACCTGCCTCCACCGCACTCTCAGACAGTGCATTCCAGATCCTAAACACACACTGAACCTGCCTCCACCACACTCTCAGACCGTGCATTCCAGATCCTAAACACACACTGAACCTGCCTCCACCACACTCTCAGACCGTGCATTCCAGATCCTAAACACACACTGAACCTGCCTCCACCGCACTCTCAGACAGTGCATTCCAGATCCTAAACACTCACTGAACCTGCCTCCACCGCACTCTCAGACAGTGCATTCCAGATCCTAAACACACACTGAACCTGCCTCCACCACACTCTCAGACAGTGCATTCCAGATCCTAAACACTCTCTGAACCTGCCTCCACCACATTCTCAGACAGTGCATTCCAGATCCTAAACATTCACTGAACCTGCCTCCACCACAATCTCAGACAGTGCATTCCAGATCCTAAACACTCACTGAACCTGCCTCCACCACATTCTCAGACAGTGCATTCCAGATCCTAAACACTCACTGAACCTGCCTCCACCACACTCTCAGACAGTGCATTCCAGATCCTAAACGCTCACTAAACCTGCCTCCACCGCACTCTCAGACAGTGCATTCCAGATCCTAAATGCTCACTGAACCTGCCTCCACCGCACTCTCAGACAGTGCATTCCAGATCCTAAACACTCACTGAACCTGCCTCCACCACAATCTCAGACAGTGCATTCCAGATCCTAAACACTCACTGAACCTGCCTCCACCACAATCTCAGACAGTACATTCCAGATCCTAAACACACACTGAACCTACCTCCACCTCATTCTCAGACAGTGCATTCCAGATCCTAAACATTCACTGAACCTGCCTCCACCACAATCTCAGACAGTGCATTCCAGATCCTAAACACTCACTGAACCTGCCTCCACCACAATCTCAGACAGTACATTCCAGATCCTAAACACTCACTGAACCTGCCTCCACCGCTCTCTCAGACAGTGCATTCCAGATCCTAAACACAGACTGAACCTGCCTCCACCACATTCTCAGACAATGCATTCCTGATCCTAAATACTCACTGAACCTGCCTCCACCACAATCTCAGACAGTACATTCCAGATCCTAAACACTCACTGAACCTGCCTCCACCGCTCTCTCAGACAGTGCATTTCAGATCCTAAACACAGACTGAACCTGCCTCCACCACACTCTCAGACAGTGCATTCCAGATCCTAAACACACACTGAACCTGCCTCCACCGCACTCTCAGACAGTGCATTCCAGATCCTAAACACTCACTGAACCTGCCTCCACCGCTCTCTCAGACAGTGCATTCCAGATCCTAAACACAGACTGAACCTGCCTCCACCACACTCTCAGACCGTGCATTCCAGATCCTAAACACACACTGAACCTGCCTCCACCGCACTCTCAGACAGTGCATTCCAGATCCTAAACACACACTGAACCTGCCTCCACCACATTCTCAGACAATGCATTCCTGATCCTAAACACTCACTGAACCTGCCTCCACCGCACTCTCAGACAGTGCATTCCAGATCCTAAACACACACTGAACCTGCCTCCACCGCACTCTCAGACAGTGCATTCCTGATCCTAAACACTCACTGAACCTGCCTCCACCGCACTCTCAGACAGTGCATTCCAGATCCTAAACACACACTGAACCTGCCTCCACCGCACTCTCAGACAGTGCATTCCAGATCCTAAACACACACTGAACCTGCCTCCACCACATTCTCAGACAATGCATTCCTGATCCTAAACACTCACTGAACCTGCCTCCACCGCACTCTCAGACAGTGCATTCCAGATCCTAAACACACACTGAACCTGCCTCCACCACATTCTCAGACAGTGCATTCCAGATCCTAAACACACACTGAACCTGCCTCCACCACACTCTCAGGCAGTGCATTTCGGATCCTAAACACTCACTGAACCTGCCTCCACCACACTCTCAGACAGTGCATTCCAGATCCTAAACACACACTGAACCTGCCTCCACCACAGTCTCAGGCAGTGCATTCCAGATCCTAAACACTCACTGAACCTGCCTCCACCACAATCTCAGACAGTGCATTCCAGATCCTAAACACTCACTGAACCTGCCTCCACCACAATCTCAGACAGTGCATTCCAGATCCGAAACAGTCATTGAACCTGCCTCCACCACACTCTCAGACAGTGCATTCCGGATCCTAAACACTCACTGAACCTGCCTCCACCACACTCTCAGACAGTGCATTCCAGATCCTAAACACTCACTGAACCTGCCTCCACCGCACTCTCAGACAGTGCATTCCAGATCCTAAACACTCACTGAACCTGCCTCCACCGCACTCTCAGACAGTGCATTCCAGATCCTAAACACTCACTGAACCTGCCTCCACCGCACTCTCAGACAGTGCATTCCAGATCCTAAACACTCACTGAACCTGCCTCCACCGCACTCTCAGACAGTGCATTCCAGATCCTAAACACACACTGAACCTGCCTCCACCACATTCTCAGACAATGCATTCCTGATCCTAAACACTCACTGAACCTGCCTCCACCACACTCTCAGACAGTGCATTCCAGATCCTAAACACTCACTGAACCTGCCTCCACCACATTCTCAGACAGTGCATTCCAGATCCTAAACACTCACTGAACCTGCCTCCACCACACTCTCAGACAGTGCATTCCAGATCCTAAACACACACTGAACCTGCCTCCACCACACTCTCAGACCGTGCATTCCAGATCCTAAACACACACTGAACCTGCCTCCACCACACTCTCAGACAGTGCATTCCAGATCCTAAACACACACTGAACCTGCCTCCACCACATTCTCAGACAGTGCATTCCAGATCCTAAACATTCACTGAACCTGCCTCCACCACAATATCAGACAGTGCATTCCAGATCCTAAACACTCACAGAACCTGCCTCCACCACAATCTCAGACAGTGCATTCCAGATCCTAAACACTCACTGAACCTGCCTCCACCACACTCTCAGACAGTGCATTCCAGATCCTAAACACTCACTGAAACTGCCTCCACCACACTCTCAGACAGTGCATTCCAGATCCTAAACACACACTGAACCTGCCTCCACCACATTCTCAGACAATGCATTCCTGATCCTAAACACTCACTGAACCTGCCTCCACCGCACTCTCAGACAGTGCATTCCAGATCCTAAACACACACTGAACCTGCCTCCACCACACTCTCAGACCGTGCATTCCAGATCCTAAACACACACTGAACCTGCCTCCACCGCACTCTCAGACAGTGCATTCCAGATCCTAAACACTCACTGAACCTGCCTCCACCGCACTCTCAGACAGTGCATTCCAGATCCTAAACACACACTGAACCTGCCTCCACCGCACTCTCAGACAGTGCATTCCAGATCCTAAACACTCTCTGAACCTGCCTCCACCACATTCTCAGACAGTGCATTCCAGATCCTAAACATTCACTGAACCTGCCTCCACCACAATCTCAGACAGTGCATTCCAGATCCTAAACACTCACTGAACCTGCCTCCACCACATTCTCAGACAGTGCATTCCAGATCCTAAACACTCACTGCACCTGCCTCCACCGCACTCTCAGACAGTGCATTCCAGATCCTAAACGCTCACTAAACCTGCCTCCACCGCACTCTCAGACAGTGCATTCCAGATCCTAAACGCTCACTGAACCTGCCTCCACCGCACTCTCAGACAGTGCATTCCAGATCCTAAACGCTCACTGAACCTGCCTCCACCACACTCTCAGACAGTGCATTCCAGATCCTAAACACTCACTGAACCTGCCTCCACCTCATTCTCAGACAGTGCATTCCAGATCCTAAACACACACTGAACCTGCCTCCACCACACTCTCAGACAGTGCATTCCAGATCCTAAACACTCACTGAACCTGCCTCCACCACACTCTCAGACAGTGCATTCCAGATCCTAAACACTCACTGAAACTGCCTCCACCACACTCTCAGACAGTGCATTCCAGATCCTAAACACTCACTGAAACTGCCTCCACCACACTCTCAGACAGTGCATTCCAGATCCTAAACACTCACTGCACCTGCCTCCACCGCACTCTCAGACAGTGCATTCCAGATCCTAAACGCTCACTAAACCTGCCTCCACCGCACTCTCAGACAGTGCATTCCAGATCCTAAACGCTCACTGAACCTGCCTCCACCGCACTCTCAGACAGTGCATTCCAGATCCTAAACGCTCACTGAACCTGCCTCCACCACACTCTCAGACAGTGCATTCCAGATCCTAAACACTCACTGAACCTGCCTCCACCTCATTCTCAGACAGTGCATTCCAGATCCTAAACACACACTGAACCTGCCTCCACCACACTCTCAGACAGTGCATTCCAGATCCTAAACACACACTGAACCTGCCTCCACCACATTCTCAGACAATGCATTCCTGATCCTAAACGCTCACTGAACCTGCCTCCACCACACTCTCAGACAGTGCATTCCAGATCCTAAACACTCACTGAACCTGCCTCCACCTCATTCTCAGACAGTGCATTCCAGATCCTAAACACTCACTGAACCTGCCTCCACCACACTCTCAGACAGTGCATTCCAGATCCTAAACACACACTGAACCTGCCTCCACCACATTCTCAGACAATGCATTCCTGATCCTAAACACTCACTGAACCTGCCTCCACCGCTCTCTCAGGCAGTGCATTCCAGATCCTAAACACTCACTGAACCTGCCTCCACCTCATTCTCAGACAGTGCATTCAAGATCCTAAACACACACTGAACCTGCCTCCACCACACTCTCAGACAGTGCATTCCAGATCCGAAACACTCACTGAACCTGCCTCCACCACATTCTCAGACAGTGCATTCCAGATCCTAAACACTCACTGAACCTGCCTCCACCACAATCTCAGACAGTGCATTCCAGATCCTAAACACTCACTGAACCTGCCTCCACCACAATCTCAGACAGTGCATTCCAGATGCTAAACACTCACTGAACCTGCCTCCACCACACTCTCAGACAGTGCATTCCAGATCCTAAACATCACTGAACCTGCCTCCACCGCACTCTCAGACAGTGCATTCCAGATCTTAAACACACACTGAACCTGCCTCCACCACATTCGCAGACAATGCATTGCTGATCCTAAACACTCACTGAACTTGCCTCCACCACACTCTCAGACAGTGCATTCCAGATCCTAAACACACACTGAACCTGCCTCCACCACATTCTCAGACAATGCATTGCTGATCCTAAACACTCACTGAACTTGCCTCCACCACACTCTCAGACAGTGCATTCCAGATCCTAAACACACACTGAACCTGCCTCCACCACACTCTCAGTCAGTGCATTCCAGATCCTAAACACTCACTGAACCTGCCTCCACCACACTCTCAGACCGTGCATTCCAGATCCTAAACACACACTGAACCTGCCTCCACCGCACTCTCAGACAGTGCATTCCAGATCCTAAACACACACTGAACCTGCTTCCACCACATTCTCAGACAATGCATTCCTGATCCTAAACACTCACTGAACCTGCCTCCACCGCACTCTCAGACAGTGCATTCCAGATCCTAAACACACACTGAACCTGCCTCCACCGCACTCTCAGACAGTGCATTCCTGATCCTAAACACTCACTGAACCTGCCTCCACCGCACTCTCAGACAGAGCATTCCAGATCCTAAACACACACTGAACCTGCCTCCACCGCACTCTCAGACAGTGCATTCCAGATCCTAAACACACACTGAACCTGCCTCCACCACATTCTCAGACAATGCATTCCTGATCCTAAACACTCACTGAACCTGCCTCCACCGCACTCTCAGACAGTGCATTCCAGATCCTAAACACTCACTGAACCTGCCTCCACCGCACTCTCAGACAGTGCATTCCAGATCCTAAACACTCACTGAACCTGCCTCCACCACACTCTCAGACAGTGCATTCCAGATCCTAAACACACACTGAACCTGCCTCCACCGCACTCTCAGACAGTGCATTCCAGATCCTAAACACACACTGAACCTGCCTCCACCACATTCTCAGACAATGCATTCCTGATCCTAAACACTCACTGAACCTGCCTCCACCGCACTCTCAGACAGTGCATTCCAGATCCTAAACACACACTGAACCTGCCTCCACCACATTCTCAGACAGTGCATTCCAGATCCTAAACACACACTGAACCTGCCTCCACCACACTCTCAGGCAGTGCATTTCGGATCCTAAACACTCACTGAACCTGCCTCCACCACACTCTCAGACAGTGCATTCCAGATCCTAAACACACACTGAACCTGCCTCCACCACAGTCTCAGGCAGTGCATTCCAGATCCTAAACACTCACTGAACCTGCCTCCACCACAATCTCAGACAGTGCATTCCAGATCCTAAACACTCACTGAACCTGCCTCCACCACAATCTCAGACAGTGCATTCCAGATCCGAAACAGTCATTGAACCTGCCTCCACCACACTCTCAGACAGTGCATTCCGGATCCTAAACACTCACTGAACCTGCCTCCACCACACTCTCAGACAGTGCATTCCGGATCCTAAACACTCACTGAACCTGCCTCCACCGCACTCTCAGACAGTGCATTCCAGATCCTAAACACTCACTGAACCTGCCTCCACCGCACTCTCAGACAGTGCATTCCAGATCCTAAACACTCACTGAACCTGCCTCCACCGCACTCTCAGACAGTGCATTCCAGATCCTAAACACACACTGAACCTGCCTCCACCACATTCTCAGACAATGCATTCCTGATCCTAAACACTCACTGAACCTGCCTCCACCACACTCTCAGACAGTGCATTCCAGATCCTAAACACTCACTGAACCTGCCTCCACCACACTCTCAGACAGTGCATTCCAGATCCTAAACACACACTGAACCTGCCTCCACCACACTCTCAGACCGTGCATTCCAGATCCTAAACACACACTGAACCTGCCTCCACCACACTCTCAGACAGTGCATTCCAGATCCTAAACACACACTGAACCTGCCTCCACCACATTCTCAGACAGTGCATTCCAGATCCTAAACATTCACTGAACCTGCCTCCACCACAATCTCAGACAGTGCATTCCAGATCCTAAACACTCACTGAACCTGCCTCCACCACAATCTCAGACAGTGCATTCCAGATCCTAAACACTCACTGAACCTGCCTCCACCACACTCTCAGACAGTGCATTCCAGATCCTAAACACTCACTGAAACTGCCTCCACCACACTCTCAGACAGTGCATTCCAGATCCTAAACACACACTGAACCTGCCTCCACCACATTCTCAGACAATGCATTCCTGATCCTAAACACTCACTGAACCTGCCTCCACCGCACTCTCAGACAGTGCATTCCAGATCCTAAACACACACTGAACCTGCCTCCACCACACTCTCAGACCGTGCATTCCAGATCCTAAACACACACTGAACCTGCCTCCACCACACTCTCAGACCGTGCATTCCAGATCCTAAACACACACTGAACCTGCCTCCACCGCACTCTCAGACAGTGCATTCCAGATCCTAAACACTCACTGAACCTGCCTCCACCGCACTCTCAGACAGTGCATTCCAGATCCTAAACACACACTGAACCTGCCTCCACCACACTCTCAGACAGTGCATTCCAGATCCTAAACACTCTCTGAACCTGCCTCCACCACATTCTCAGACAGTGCATTCCAGATCCTAAACATTCACTGAACCTGCCTCCACCACAATCTCAGACAGTGCATTCCAGATCCTAAACACTCACTGAACCTGCCTCCACCACATTCTCAGACAGTGCATTCCAGATCCTAAACACTCACTGAACCTGCCTCCACCACACTCTCAGACAGTGCATTCCAGATCCTAAACGCTCACTAAACCTGCCTCCACCGCACTCTCAGACAGTGCATTCCAGATCCTAAATGCTCACTGAACCTGCCTCCACCGCACTCTCAGACAGTGCATTCCAGATCCTAAACACTCACTGAACCTGCCTCCACCACAATCTCAGACAGTGCATTCCAGATCCTAAACACTCACTGAACCTGCCTCCACCACAATCTCAGACAGTACATTCCAGATCCTAAACACACACTGAACCTACCTCCACCTCATTCTCAGACAGTGCATTCCAGATCCTAAACATTCACTGAACCTGCCTCCACCACAATCTCAGACAGTGCATTCCAGATCCTAAACACTCACTGAACCTGCCTCCACCACAATCTCAGACAGTACATTCCAGATCCTAAACACTCACTGAACCTGCCTCCACCGCTCTCTCAGACAGTGCATTCCAGATCCTAAACACAGACTGAACCTGCCTCCACCACATTCTCAGACAATGCATTCCTGATCCTAAATACTCACTGAACCTGCCTCCACCACAATCTCAGACAGTACATTCCAGATCCTAAACACTCACTGAACCTGCCTCCACCGCTCTCTCAGACAGTGCATTTCAGATCCTAAACACAGACTGAACCTGCCTCCACCACACTCTCAGACAGTGCATTCCAGATCCTAAACACACACTGAACCTGCCTCCACCGCACTCTCAGACAGTGCATTCCAGATCCTAAACACTCACTGAACCTGCCTCCACCGCTCTCTCAGACAGTGCATTCCAGATCCTAAACACAGACTGAACCTGCCTCCACCACACTCTCAGACCGTGCATTCCAGATCCTAAACACACACTGAACCTGCCTCCACCGCACTCTCAGACAGTGCATTCCAGATCCTAAACACACACTGAACCTGCCTCCACCACATTCTCAGACAATGCATTCCTGATCCTAAACACTCACTGAACCTGCCTCCACCGCACTCTCAGACAGTGCATTCCAGATCCTAAACACACACTGAACCTGCCTCCACCGCACTCTCAGACAGTGCATTCCTGATCCTAAACACTCACTGAACCTGCCTCCACCGCACTCTCAGACAGTGCATTCCAGATCCTAAACACACACTGAACCTGCCTCCACCGCACTCTCAGACAGTGCATTCCAGATCCTAAACACACACTGAACCTGCCTCCACCACATTCTCAGACAATGCATTCCTGATCCTAAACACTCACTGAACCTGCCTCCACCGCACTCTCAGACAGTGCATTCCAGATCCTAAACACACACTGAACCTGCCTCCACCACATTCTCAGACAGTGCATTCCAGATCCTAAACACACACTGAACCTGCCTCCACCACACTCTCAGGCAGTGCATTTCGGATCCTAAACACTCACTGAACCTGCCTCCACCACACTCTCAGACAGTGCATTCCAGATCCTAAACACACACTGAACCTGCCTCCACCACAGTCTCAGGCAGTGCATTCCAGATCCTAAACACTCACTGAACCTGCCTCCACCACAATCTCAGACAGTGCATTCCAGATCCTAAACACTCACTGAACCTGCCTCCACCACAATCTCAGACAGTGCATTCCAGATCCGAAACAGTCATTGAACCTGCCTCCACCACACTCTCAGACAGTGCATTCCGGATCCTAAACACTCACTGAACCTGCCTCCACCACACTCTCAGACAGTGCATTCCAGATCCTAAACACTCACTGAACCTGCCTCCACCGCACTCTCAGACAGTGCATTCCAGATCCTAAACACTCACTGAACCTGCCTCCACCGCACTCTCAGACAGTGCATTCCAGATCCTAAACACTCACTGAACCTGCCTCCACCGCACTCTCAGACAGTGCATTCCAGATCCTAAACACTCACTGAACCTGCCTCCACCGCACTCTCAGACAGTGCATTCCAGATCCTAAACACACACTGAACCTGCCTCCACCACATTCTCAGACAATGCATTCCTGATCCTAAACACTCACTGAACCTGCCTCCACCACACTCTCAGACAGTGCATTCCAGATCCTAAACACTCACTGAACCTGCCTCCACCACATTCTCAGACAGTGCATTCCAGATCCTAAACACTCACTGAACCTGCCTCCACCACACTCTCAGACAGTGCATTCCAGATCCTAAACACACACTGAACCTGCCTCCACCACACTCTCAGACCGTGCATTCCAGATCCTAAACACACACTGAACCTGCCTCCACCACACTCTCAGACAGTGCATTCCAGATCCTAAACACACACTGAACCTGCCTCCACCACATTCTCAGACAGTGCATTCCAGATCCTAAACATTCACTGAACCTGCCTCCACCACAATATCAGACAGTGCATTCCAGATCCTAAACACTCACAGAACCTGCCTCCACCACAATCTCAGACAGTGCATTCCAGATCCTAAACACTCACTGAACCTGCCTCCACCACACTCTCAGACAGTGCATTCCAGATCCTAAACACTCACTGAAACTGCCTCCACCACACTCTCAGACAGTGCATTCCAGATCCTAAACACACACTGAACCTGCCTCCACCACATTCTCAGACAATGCATTCCTGATCCTAAACACTCACTGAACCTGCCTCCACCGCACTCTCAGACAGTGCATTCCAGATCCTAAACACACACTGAACCTGCCTCCACCACACTCTCAGACCGTGCATTCCAGATCCTAAACACACACTGAACCTGCCTCCACCGCACTCTCAGACAGTGCATTCCAGATCCTAAACACTCACTGAACCTGCCTCCACCGCACTCTCAGACAGTGCATTCCAGATCCTAAACACACACTGAACCTGCCTCCACCGCACTCTCAGACAGTGCATTCCAGATCCTAAACACTCTCTGAACCTGCCTCCACCACATTCTCAGACAGTGCATTCCAGATCCTAAACATTCACTGAACCTGCCTCCACCACAATCTCAGACAGTGCATTCCAGATCCTAAACACTCACTGAACCTGCCTCCACCACATTCTCAGACAGTGCATTCCAGATCCTAAACACTCACTGCACCTGCCTCCACCGCACTCTCAGACAGTGCATTCCAGATCCTAAACGCTCACTAAACCTGCCTCCACCGCACTCTCAGACAGTGCATTCCAGATCCTAAACGCTCACTGAACCTGCCTCCACCGCACTCTCAGACAGTGCATTCCAGATCCTAAACGCTCACTGAACCTGCCTCCACCACACTCTCAGACAGTGCATTCCAGATCCTAAACACTCACTGAACCTGCCTCCACCTCATTCTCAGACAGTGCATTCCAGATCCTAAACACACACTGAACCTGCCTCCACCACACTCTCAGACAGTGCATTCCAGATCCTAAACACTCACTGAACCTGCCTCCACCACACTCTCAGACAGTGCATTCCAGATCCTAAACACTCACTGAAACTGCCTCCACCACACTCTCAGACAGTGCATTCCAGATCCTAAACACTCACTGAAACTGCCTCCACCACACTCTCAGACAGTGCATTCCAGATCCTAAACACTCACTGCACCTGCCTCCACCGCACTCTCAGACAGTGCATTCCAGATCCTAAACGCTCACTAAACCTGCCTCCACCGCACTCTCAGACAGTGCATTCCAGATCCTAAACGCTCACTGAACCTGCCTCCACCGCACTCTCAGACAGTGCATTCCAGATCCTAAACGCTCACTGAACCTGCCTCCACCACACTCTCAGACAGTGCATTCCAGATCCTAAACACTCACTGAACCTGCCTCCACCTCATTCTCAGACAGTGCATTCCAGATCCTAAACACACACTGAACCTGCCTCCACCACACTCTCAGACAGTGCATTCCAGATCCTAAACACACACTGAACCTGCCTCCACCACATTCTCAGACAATGCATTCCTGATCCTAAACGCTCACTGAACCTGCCTCCACCACACTCTCAGACAGTGCATTCCAGATCCTAAACACTCACTGAACCTGCCTCCACCTCATTCTCAGACAGTGCATTCCAGATCCTAAACACTCACTGAACCTGCCTCCACCACACTCTCAGACAGTGCATTCCAGATCCTAAACACACACTGAACCTGCCTCCACCACATTCTCAGACAATGCATTCCTGATCCTAAACACTCACTGAACCTGCCTCCACCGCTCTCTCAGGCAGTGCATTCCAGATCCTAAACACTCACTGAACCTGCCTCCACCTCATTCTCAGACAGTGCATTCAAGATCCTAAACACACACTGAACCTGCCTCCACCACACTCTCAGACAGTGCATTCCAGATCCGAAACACTCACTGAACCTGCCTCCACCACATTCTCAGACAGTGCATTCCAGATCCTAAACACTCACTGAACCTGCCTCCACCACAATCTCAGACAGTGCATTCCAGATCCTAAACACTCACTGAACCTGCCTCCACCACAATCTCAGACAGTGCATTCCAGATGCTAAACACTCACTGAACCTGCCTCCACCACACTCTCAGACAGTGCATTCCAGATCCTAAACATCACTGAACCTGCCTCCACCGCACTCTCAGACAGTGCATTCCAGATCTTAAACACACACTGAACCTGCCTCCACCACATTCGCAGACAATGCATTGCTGATCCTAAACACTCACTGAACTTGCCTCCACCACACTCTCAGACAGTGCATTCCAGATCCTAAACACACACTGAACCTGCCTCCACCACATTCTCAGACAATGCATTGCTGATCCTAAACACTCACTGAACTTGCCTCCACCACACTCTCAGACAGTGCATTCCAGATCCTAAACACACACTGAACCTGCCTCCACCACACTCTCAGTCAGTGCATTCCAGATCCTAAACACTCACTGAACCTGCCTCCACCACATTCTCAGACAGTGCATTCCAGATCCTAAACACTCACTGAACCTGTCTCCACCACACTCTCAGACCGTGCATTCCAGATCTTAAACACACACTGAACCTGCCTCCACCACACTCTCAGACAGTGCATTCCAGATCCTAAACACACACTGAACCTGCCTCCACCACATTCTCAGACAGTGCATTCCAGATCCTGAACATTCACTGAACCTGCCTCCACCACACTCTCAGACAGTGCATTCCAGATCCTAAACACACACTGAACCTGCCTCCACCACATTCTCAGACAATGCATTCCTGATCCTAAACACTCACTGAACCTGCCTCCACCGCACTCTCAGACAGTGCATTCCAGATCCTAAACACACACTGAACCTGCCTCCACCGCAATCTCAGACAGTGCATTCCAGATCCTAAACACACACTGAACCTGCCTCCCCCGCACTCTCAGACAGTGCATTCCAGATCCTAAACACACACTGAAGCTGCCTCCACCGCACTCTCAGACAGTGCATTCCAGATTCTAAACACACACTGAACCTGCCTCCACCGCACTCTCAGACAATGCATTCCTGATCCTAAACACTCACTGAACCTGCCTCCACCGCACTCTCAGACAGTGCATTCCAGATCCTAAACACTCACTGAACCTTCCTCCACCACACTCTCAGACAGTGCATTCCAGATCCTAAACACACACTGAACCTGCCTCCACCACATTCTCAGACAGTGCATTCCAGATCCTAAACACTCACTGAACCTGCCTCCACCACACTCTCAGACAGTGCATTCCAGATCCTAAACACACACTGAACCTGCCTCCACCACACTCTCAGACCGTGCATTCCAGATCCTAAACACACACTGAACCTGCCTCCACCACACTCTCAGACAGTGCATTCCAGATCCTAAACACACACTGAACCTGCCTACACCACATTCTCAGACAGTGCATTCCAGATCCTAAACATTCACTGAACCTGCCTCCACCACAATCTCAGACAGTGCATTCCAGATCCTAAACACTCACTGAACCTGCCTCCACCACAATCTCAGACAGTGCATTCCAGATCCTAAACACTCACTGAACCTGCCTCCACCACACTCTCAGACAGTGCATTCCAGATCCTAAACACTCACTGAAACTGCCTCCACCACACTCTCAGACAGTGCATTCCAGATCCTAAACACACACTGAACCTGCCTCCACCACATTCTCAGACAATGCATTCCTGATCCTAAACACTCACTGAACCTGCCTCCACCGCACTCTCAGACAGTGCATTCCAGATCCTAAACACACACTGAACCTGCCTCCACCACACTCTCAGACCGTGCATTCCAGATCCTAAACACTCACTGAACCTGCCTCCACCACACTCTCAGACCGTGCATTCCAGATCCTAAACACTCACTGAACCTGCCTCCACCGCACTCTCAGACAGTGCATTCCAGATCCTAAACACACACTGAACCTGCCTCCACCACACTCTCAGACAGTGCATTCCAGATCCTAAACATTCACTGAACCTGCCTCCACCACAATCTCAGACAGTGCATTCCAGATCCTAAACACTCACTGAACCTGCCTCCACCACATTCTCAGACAGTGCATTCCAGATCCTAAACACTCACTGCACCTGCCTCCACCGCACTCTCAGACAGTGCATTCCAGATCCTAAACGCTCACTAAACCTGCCTCCACCGCACTCTCAGACAGTGCATTCCAGATCCTAAACACACACTGAACCTGCCTCCACCACACTCTCAGACAGTGCATTCCAGATCCGAAACACTCACTGAACCTGCCTCCACCACATTCTCAGACAGTGCATTCCAGATCCTAAACACTCACTGAACCTGCCTCCACCACAATCTCAGACAGTGCATTCCAGATCCGAAACACTCACTGAACCTGCCTCCACCACATTCTCAGACAGTGCATTCCAGATCCTAAACACTCACTGAACCTGCCTCCACCACAATCTCAGACAGTGCATTCCAGATCCTAAACACTCACTGAACCTGCCTCCACCACAATCTCAGACAGTGCATTCCAGATCCTAAACACTCACTGAACCTGCCTCCACCACACTCTCAGACAGTGCATTCCAGATCCTAAACACTCACTGAAACTGCCTCCACTACACTCTCAGACAGTGCATTCCAGATCCTAAACACACACTGAACCTGCCTCCACCACATTCTCAGACAATGCATTCCTGATCCTAAACACTCACTGAACCTGCCTCCACCGCACTCTCAGGCAGTGCATTCCAGATCCTAAACACTCACTGAACCTGCCTCCACCTCATTCTCAGACAATGCATTCCTGATCCTAAACACTCACTGAACCTGCCTCCACCGCACTCTCAGGCAGTGCATTCCAGATCCTAAACACACACTGAACCTGCCTCCACCACACTCTCAGACAGTGCATTCCAGATCCGAAACACTCACTGAACCTGCCTCCACCACACTCTCAGACAGTGCATTCCAGATCCTAAACACACACTGAACCTGCCTCCACCACACTCTCAGACAATGCATTCCTGATCCTAAACACTCACTGAACCTGCCTCCACCACACTCTCAGACAGTGCATTCCAGATCCTAAACACACACTGAACCTGCCTCCACCACACTCTCAGACAGTGCATTCCAGATCCGAAACACTCACTGAACCTGCCTCCACCACATTCTCAGACAGTGCATTCCAGATCCTAAACACTCACTGAACCTGCCTCCACCACAATCTCAGACAGTGCATTCCAGATCCTAAACACTCACTGAACCTGCCTCCACCACAATCTCAGACAGTGCATTCCAGTTCCTAAACACTCACTGAACCTGCCTCCACCACATTCTCAGACAATGCATTCCTGATCCTAAACACTCACTGAACCTGCCTCCACCGCACTCTCAGGCAGTGCATTCCAGATCCTAAACACACACTGAACCTGCCTCCACCGCATTCTCAGACAATGCATTGCTGATCCTAAACACTCACTGAACCTGCCTCCACCGCACTCTCAGACAGTGCATTCCAGATCCTAAACACTCACTGAACCTGCCTCCACCACACTCTCAGACAGTGCATTCCAGATCCTAAACACACACTGAACCTGCCTCCACCACACTCTCAGTCAGTGCATTCCAGATCCTAAACACTCACTGAACCTGCCTCCACCACATTCTCAGACAGTGCATTCCAGATCCTAAACACTCACTGAACCTGTCTCCACCACACTCTCAGACCGTGCATTCCAGATCCTAAACACACACTGAACCTGCCTCCACCACACTCTCAGACAGTGCATTCCAGATCCTAAACACACACTGAACCTGCCTCCACCACATTCTCAGACAGTGCATTCCAGATCCTGAACATTCACTGAACCTGCCTCCACCACACTCTCAGACAGTGCATTCCAGATCCTAAACACACACTGAACCTGCCTCCACCACATTCTCAGACAATGCATTCCTGATCCTAAACACTCACTGAACCTGCCTCCACCGCACTCTCAGACAGTGCATTCCAGATCCTAAACACACACTGAACCTGCCTCCACCGCAATCTCAGACAGTGCATTCCAGATCCTAAACACACACTGAACCTGCCTCCCCCGCACTCTCAGACAGTGCATTCCAGATCCTAAACACACACTGAACCTGCCTCCACCGCACTCTCAGACAGTGCATTCCAGATCCTAAACACACACTGAACCTGCCTCCACCGCACTCTCAGACAGTGCATTCCAGATCCTAAACACTCACTGAACCTGCCTCCACCACACTCTCAGACAGTGCATTCCAGATCCTAAACACACACTGAACCTGCCTCCACCACACTCCCAGACAGTGCATTCCAGATCCTAAACTCTCACTGAACCTGCCTCCACCACACACTCAGACAGTGCATTCCAGATCCTAAACACTCACTGAACCTGCCTCCACCACACTCTCAGACAGTGCATTCCTGATCCTAAACACTCACTGAACCTGCCTCCACCGCACTCTCAGACAGTGCATTCCAGATCCTAAACACTCACTGAACCTTCCTCCACCACACTCTCAGACAGTGCATTCCAGATCCTAAACACACACTGAACCTGCCTCCACCACACTCTCAGACAGTGCATTCCAGATCCTAAACACACACTGTACCTGCCTCCACCACACTCTCAGACATTGCATTCCAGTTCCTAAACACTCACTGAACCTGCCTCCACCACAATCTCAGACATTGCATTCCAGTTCCTAAATACTCACTGAACCTGCCTCCACCACATTCTCAGACAGTGCATTCCAGATCCTAAACACTCACTGAAACTGCCTCCACCACACTCTCAGACAGTGCATTCCAGATCCCAAACACACACTGAACCTGCCTCCACCACATTCTCAGACAATGCATTCCTGATCCTAAACCCTCACTGAAACTGCCTCCACCGCACTCTCAGACAGTGCATTCCAGATCCTAAACACACACTGAACGTGCCTCCACCACACTCTCAGACAGTGCATTCCAGATCCGAAACACACACTGAACCTGCCTCCACCGCACTCTCAGACAGTGCATTCCAGATCCTAAACACACACTGAACCTGCCTCCACCACATTCTCAGACAATGCATTCCTGATCCTAAACACTCACTGAACCTGCCTCCACCGCACTCTCAGACAATGCATTCCGGATCCTAAACACTCACTGAACCTGCCTCCACCACACTCTCAGACAATGCATTCCAGATCCTAAACACTCACTGAACCTGCCTCCACCGCACTCTCAGACAGTGCATTCCAGATCCTAAACACACACTGAACCTGCCTCCACCACACTCTCAGACAGTGCATTCCAGATCCAAAACACTCACTGAACCTGCCTCCACCACATTCTCAGACGGTGCATTCCAGATCCTAAACACTCACTGAACCTGCCTCCACCACAATCTCAGACATTGCATTCCAGATCCTAAACACTCACTGAACTTGCCTCCACCACACTCTCAGACAGTGCATTCCAGATCCTAAACACTCACTGAAACTGCCTCCACCACACTCTCAGACAGTGCATTCCAGATCCTAAACACACACTGAACCTGCCTCCACCACACTCTCAGACAGTGCATTCCAGATCCTAAACACTCACTGAAACTGCCTCCACCACACTCTCAGACAGTGCATTCCAGATCCTAAACACACACTGAACCTGCCTCCACCACACTCTCAGACAGTGCATTCCAGATCCTAAACACTTACTGAACCTGCCTCCACCGCACTCTCAGACAGTGCATTCCAGATCCTAAACACTCACTGAACCTGCCTCCACCACACTCTCAGACAGTGCATTCCAGATCCTAAACACTCACTGAACCTGCCTCCACCACACTCTCAGACAGTGCATTCCAGATCCTAAACACACACTGAACCTGCCTCCACCACACTCTCAGTCAGTGCATTCCAGATCCTAAACACTCACTGAACCTGCCTCCACCACATTCTCAGACAGTGCATTCCAGATCCTAAACACTCACTGAACCTGTCTCCACCACACTCTCAGACCGTGCATTCCAGATCCTAAACACACACTGAACCTGCCTCCACCACACTCTCAGACAGTGCATTCCAGATCCTAAACACACACTGAACCTGCCTCCACCACATTCTCAGACAGTGCATTCCAGATCCTGAACATTCACTGAACCTGCCTCCACCACACTCTCAGACAGTGCATTCCAGATCCTAAACACACACTGAACCTGCCTCCACCACATTCTCAGACAATGCATTCCTGATCCTAAACACTCACTGAACCTGCCTCCACCGCACTCTCAGACAGTGCATTCCAGATCCTAAACACACACTGAACCTGCCTCCACCGCAATCTCAGACAGTGCATTCCAGATCCTAAACACACACTGAACCTGCCTCCCCCGCACTCTCAGACAGTGCATTCCAGATCCTAAACACACACTGAACCTGCCTCCACCGCACTCTCAGACAGTGCATTCCAGATCCTAAACACACACTGAACCTGCCTCCACCGCACTCTCAGACAGTGCATTCCAGATCCTAAACACTCACTGAACCTGCCTCCACCGCACTCTCAGACAGTGCATTCCAGATCCTAAACACTCACTGAACCTTCCTCCACCACACTCTCAGACAGTGCATTCCAGATCCTAAACACACACTGAACCTGCCTCCACCACACTCTCAGACAGTGCATTCCAGATCCTAAACACACACTGTACCTGCCTCCACCACACTCTCAGACATTGCATTCCTGTTCCTAAACACTCACTGAACCTGCCTCCACCACAATCTCAGACATTGCATTCCAGTTCCTAAATACTCACTGAACCTGCCTCCACCACATTCTCAGACAGTGCATTCCAGATCCTAAACACTCACTGAAACTGCCTCCACCACACTCTCAGACAGTGCATTCCAGATCCCAAACACACACTGAACCTGCCTCCACCACATTCTCAGACAATGCATTCCTGATCCTAAACCCTCACTGAACCTGCCTCCACCGCACTCTCAGACAGTGCATTCCAGATCCTAAACACACACTGAACCTGCCTCCACCACACTCTCAGACAGTGCATTCCAGATCCGAAACACACACTGAACCTGCCTCCACCGCACTCTCAGACAGTGCATTCCAGATCCTAAACACACACTGAACCTGCCTCCACCACATTCTCAGACAATGCATTCCTGATCCTAAACACTCACTGAACCTGCCTCCACCGCACTCTCAGACAATGCATTCCGGATCCTAAACACTCACTGAACCTGCCTCCACCACACTCTCAGACAATGCATTCCAGATCCTAAACACTCACTGAACCTGCCTCCACCGCACTCTCAGACAGTGCATTCCAGATCCTAAACACACACTGAACCTGCCTCCACCACACTCTCAGACAGTGCATTCCAGATCCAAAACACTCACTGAACCTGCCTCCACCACATTCTCAGACGGTGCATTCCAGATCCTAAACACTCACTGAACCTGCCTCCACCACAATCTCAGACATTGCATTCCAGATCCTAAACACTCACTGAACTTGCCTCCACCACACTCTCAGACAGTGCATTCCAGATCCTAAACACTCACTGAAACTGCCTCCACCACACTCTCAGACAGTGCATTCCAGATCCTAAACACACACTGAACCTGCCTCCACCACACTCTCAGACAGTGCATTCCAGATCCTAAACACTCACTGAACCTGCCTCCACCACATTCTCAGACAGTGCATTCCAGATCCTAAACACTTACTGAACCTGCCTCCACCGCACTCTCAGACAGTGCATTCCAGATCCTAAACACACACTGAACCTGCCTCCACCACATTCTCAGACAGTGCATTCCAGATCCTAAACATTCACTGAACCTGCCTCCACCACACTCTCAGACAGTGCATTCCAGATCCTAGACACTCACTGAACCTGCCTCCACCACACTCTCAGACAGTGCATTCCAGATCCTAAACACTCACTGAAACTGCCTCCAACACACTCTCAGACAGTGCATTCCAGATCCTAAACACACACTGAACCTGCCTCCACCACATTCTCAGACAATGCATTCCTGATCCTAAACACTCACTGAACCTGCCTCCACCGCACTCTCAGACAGTGCATTCCAGATCCTAAACACTTACTGAACCTGCCTCCACCGCACTCTCAGACAGTGCATTCCAGATCCTAAACACACACTGAACCTGCCTCCACCACATTCTCAGACAGTGCATTCCAGATCCTAAACATTCACTGAACCTGCCTCCACCACACTCTCAGACAGTGCATTCCAGATCCTAGACACTCACTGAACCTGCCTCCACCACAATCTCAGACAGTGCGTTCCAGATCCTAAACACTCACTGCACCTGCCTCCACCACACTCTCAGACAGTGCATTCCAGATCCTAAACACTCACTGAAACTGCCTCCACCACACTCTCAGACAGTGCATTCCAGATCCTAAACACACACTGAACCTGCCTCCACCACATTCTCAGACAGTGCATTCCAGATCCTAAACATTCACTGAACGGCCTCCACCACAATCACAGACAGTGCATTCCAGATCCTAAACACTCACTGAACCTGCCTCCACCACATTCTCAGACAATACATTCCTGATCCTAAACACTCACTGAACCTGCCTCCACCGCACTCTCAGACAGTGCATTCCAGATCCTAAACACACACTGAACCTGCCTCCACCACACTCTCAGACAGTGCATTCCTGATCCTAAACACTCACTGAACCTGCCTCCACCACACTCTCAGACAGTGCATTCCAGATCCAAAACACACACTGAACCTGCCTCCACCACATTCTCAGACAGTGCATTCAAGATCCTAAACACACACTGAACCTGCCTCCACCACACTCTCAGACAGTACATTCCAGATCCTAAACACACACTGAACATGCCTCCACCACACTCTCAGACAGTGCATTCCAGATCCTAAACACTCACTGAACCTGCCTCCACCACACTCTCAGACCGTGCATTCCAGATCCTAAACACACACTGAACCTGCCTCCACCACACTCTCAGTCAGTGCATTCCAGAGCCTAAACACTCACTGAACCTGCCTCCACCACACTCTCAGACAGTGCATTCCAGATCCTAAACATTCACTGAACCTGCCTCCACCACACTCTCAGACAGTGCATTCCAGATCCTAAACACACACTGAACCTGCCTCCACCACACTCTCAGACAGTGCATTCCAGATCCTAAACACTCACTGAACCTGCCTCCACCACACTCTCAGACAGTGCATTCCAGATCCTAAACACTCACTGAACCTGCCTCCACCACACTCTCAGACCGTGCATTCCAGATCCTAAACACACACTGAACCTGCCTCCACCACACTCTCAGACAGTACATTCCAGATCCTAAACACTCACTGAACCTGCCTCCACCACACTCTCAGACAGTGCATTCCAGATCCTAAACACTCACTGAACCTGCCTCCACCACACTCTCAGACAGTGCATTCCAGATCCTAAACACACACTGAACCTGCCTCCACCACATTCTCAGACAGTACATTCCAGATCCTAAACACTCACTGAACCTGCCTCCACCACATTCTCAGACAGTACATTCCAGATCCTAAACACTCACTGAACCTGCCTCCACCACACTCTCAGACAGTGCATTCAAGATCCTAAACACACACTGAACCTGCCTCCACCACACTCTCAGACAGTACATTCCAGATCCTAAACACTCACTGAACCTGCCTCCACCACACTCTCAGACAGTGCATTCCAGATCCTAAACACACACTGAACCTGCCTCCACCGCACTCTCAGACAGTGCATTCCAGATCCTAAACACACACTGAACATGCCTCCACCACACTCTCAGACAGTGCATTCCAGATCCTAAACACACACTGAACCTGCCTCCACCACACTCTCAGTCAGTGCATTCCTGAGCCTAAACACTCACTGAACCTGCCTCCACCACACTCTCAGACAGTGCATTCCAGATCCTAAACATTCACTGAACCTGCCTCCACCGCACTCTCAGACAGTGCATTCCAGATCCTAAACATTCACTGAACCTGCCTCCACCACACTCTCAGACAGTGCATTCCAGATCCTAAACACTCACTGAACCTGCCTCCACCAGACTCTCAGACCGTGCATTCCAGATCCTAAACACACACTGAACATGCCTCCACCACTCTCTCAGACAGTGCATTCCAGATCCTAAACACACACTGAACCTGCCTCCACCACACTCTCAGTCAGTGCATTCCAGAGCCTAAACACTCACTGAACCTGCCTCCACCACACTCTCAGACAGTGCATTCTAGATCCTAAACACTCACTGAACCTGCCTCCACCACACTCTCAGACAGTGCATTCCAGATCCTAAACATTCACTGAACCTGCCTCCACCACACTCTCAGACAGTGCATTCCAGATCTTAAACACTCACTGAACCTGCCTCCACCACACTCTCAGACAATGCATTCCAGATCCTAAACACTCACTGAACCTGCCTCCACCAGACTCTCAGACAGTGCATTCCAGATCCTAAACACTCACTGAACCTGCCTCCACCACACTCTCAGACAGTGCATTCCAGATCCTAAACACTCACTGAACCTGCCTCCACCACACTCTCAGACAGTGCATTCCAGATCCTAAACACTCACTGAACCTGCCTCCACCACACTCTCAGACAGTGCATTCCAGATCCTAAACACTCACTGAACCTGCCTCCACCACACTCTCAGACAGTGCATTCCAGATCCTAAACACTCACTGAACCTGCCTCCACCACACTCTCAGACAGTGCATTCCAGATCCTAAACACACACTGAACCTGCCTCCACCACACTCTCAGACAGTGCATTCCAGATCCTAAACACTCACTGAACCTGCCTCCACCACACTCTCAGACAGTGCATTCCAGATCCTAAACACTCACTGAACCTGCCTCCACCACACTCTCAGACAGTGCATTCCAGATCCTAAACACTCACTGAACCTGCCTCCACCACACTCTCAGACAGTGCATTCCAGATCCTAAACACTCACTGAACCTGCCTCCACCACACTCTCAGACAGTGCATTCCAGATCCTAAACACACACTGAACCTGCCTCCACCACACTCTCAGACAGTGCATTCCAGATCCTAAACACTCACTGAACCTGCCTCCACCACACTCTCAGACAGTGCATTCCAGATCCTAAACACTCACTGAACCTGCCTCCACCACACTCTCAGACAGTGCATTCCAGATCCTAAACACTCACTGAACCTGCCTCCACCACACTCTCAGACAGTGCATTCCAGATCCTAAACACTCACTGAACCTGCCTCCACCACACTCTCAGACAGTGCATTCCAGATCCTAAACACTCACTGAACCTGCCTCCACCACACTCTCAGACCGTGCATTCCAGATCCTAAACACACACTGAACCTGCCTCCACCACACTCTCAGACAGTGCATTCCAGATCCTAAACACTCACTGAACCTGCCTCCACCACACTCTCAGACAGTGCATTCCAGATCCTAAACACTCACTGAACCTGCCTCCACCACACTCTCAGACAGTGCATTCCAGATCCTAAACACTCACTGAACCTGCCTCCACCACACTCTCAGACAGTGCATTCCAGATCCTAAACACTCACTGAACCTGCCTCCACCACACTCTCAGACAGTGCATTCCAGATCCTAAACACTCACTGAACCTGCCTCCACCACACTCTCAGACCGTGCATTCCAGATCCTAAACACACACTGAACCTGCCTCCACCACACTCTCAGACAGTGCATTCCAGATCCTAAACACTCACTGAACCTGCCTCCACCACACTCTCAGACAGTGCATTCCAGATCCTAAACACTCACTGAACCTGCCTCCACCACACTCTCAGACAGTGCATTCCAGATCCTAAACTCTCACTGAACCTTCCTCCACCGCACACTCAGACAGTGCATTCCAGATCCTAAACACTCACTGAACCTGCCTCCACCACACTCTCAGACCGTGCATTCCAGATCCTAAACACACACTGAACCTGCCTCCACCACACTCTCAGACAGTGCATTCCAGACCCTAAACACTCACTGAACCTGCCTCCACCACACTCTCAGACAGTGCATTCCAGATCCTAAACACTCACTGAACCTGCCTCCACCACACTCTCAGACCGTGCATTCCAGATCCTAAACACTCACTGAACCTGCCTCCACCACACTCTCAGACAGTGCATTCCAGACCCTAAACACTCACTGAACCTGCCTCCACCACACACTCAGACAGTGCATTCCAGATCCTAAACACTCACTGAACCTGCCTCCACCACATTCTCAGACAATGCATTCCAGATCCTAAACACTCACTGAACCTGCCTCCACCACACTCTCAGTCAGTGCATTCCAGATCCTAAACACTCACTGAACCTGCCTCCACCACGATCTCAGGCAGTGCATTCCAGATCCTGGAACCTCTCTACATACCTTCCTCCAGTACGGAACCGTGGGGAGCCCCTCTTTCTGTCTTCCTCCAGTCTAAAATACAACTGTTTGCTGTTACTCTCTGTTTATTTCACTCAGCCAATTTCATATCCTTGCTGCTTCTCTCCCTTTTATTCCATGGGCTTCAACTTTTCTCACAAGCCTGTTTTGTGGCACTTTATCAAATGCCTTATCAACCTCATTACCCTCATTAACCCTTTCTGTAACCTCATCAAAAAATCTCAAGCAAGTTAGTTCAACACAATTTGCCTTGAACAAATCTGTGCTGAGATTCTTTAATTAATCCACATTTGTGCAAGTGACTGTTAATTATGTCCCAAATTATCACTTCTAAAAGCTTTCCCACCACCGAGGTTAAACTGACTGGCCTACTGTTGCTGGGCTTACCCTTACACCCTTTTTTGACCAAGGGTGTAACATTTGCAATTCTCCAGTCCTCTGGCACCACCCCTGAATCTCAGGAGAGTTGGAAGATTATGGCCAGTGTCTCTCCCATTTCCCCCCTCACTTCCCTCAGTATTCTTGGATGGATCTCATCCAGTCCTGGTGACCCATCAACTTTATGCACAGCCAGTTTATCTAATACATCCTTTTAATCAGTTTGTGCCCATCCAATGTCTCAGCTACCTCTTCTTCACTCTGACTTGACAGCATCTTCCTTGGTAAAGACATATGCAACGTACTCATTTAGTACCTCAGCCATGCCCCCTGCCTTCACGCATGGTCCCGAATCAGCCCCACTCCTTCTACCACCCTTTTACTATTCTCAATTGTATTATCCACCTAACATCTGTCATACGCACCCATTTTCTTTCCTTCCCTATTTTGCCTAAACACCTTGTTTTTTTTATTCATTCATGGGATGTAGGCGTCACTGGCCAGGTCAGCATTTATTGCCCATCCCTAATTGCCCTTGAGAAGGTGGTGGTGAGCTGCCTTCTTGAACCGCTGCAGTCCATGTGGGGTAGGCATACCCACAGTGCTGTTAGGAAGGGAGTTCCAGGATTTTGACGCAGTGACAGTGAAGGAACGGTGATATAGTTCCAAGTCAGGATGGTGTGTGACTTGGAGGGGAACTTGCAGGTGGTGGTGTTCCCATGTATTTGCTGTCCTTGTCCTTCTAGTTGGTAGAGGTTGTGGGTTTGGAAGGTGCTGTCTAAGGAGCCTTGGTGAGTTGCTGCAGTGCATCTTGTAGATGGTACACACTGCTGCCACTGTGCGTTGGTGGTGGAGGGGGTGAATGTTTGTAGATGGGGTACCAATCCAGCGGGCTGCTTTGTCCTGGATGGTGTCGAGCTTCTTGAGTGTTGTTGGAGCTGCACCCATCCAGGCAAGTGGAGAGTATTCCATCACACTCCTGACTTGTGCCTTGTAGATGGTGGACAGGCTTTGGGGAGTCAGGAGGTGAGTTACTCACCGCAGGATTCCTCGCCTCTGACCTGCTCTTCGAGCAACAGTATTTATATGGCTACTCCAGGTCAGTCTCTGGTCAATGCTAGCCCCTAGGATGTTGATAGTGAGGTATTCAGCGATGGCGTCAAGGGGAGATGGTTAGGTTCTCTCTTGTTGGAGATGGTCATTGCCTGGCAGTTGTGTGGCTCGAATGTTACTTGCCACTTATCAAATCAAGTCTGGATATTGTCCAGGTCTTGCTGCATTTCTACACAGACTGCTTCAGTATCTGAGGAGTCACGAGTGGTGCTGAACATTGTGCAAACATCAGCGAACATCCCCAGTTCTGACCTTATGATTGAAAGAAGGTCATTGATGAAGCAGTTGAAGATGGCTGGGCCTAGGACACTACCCTGAGGAACTCCTGCAGTGATGTCCTGGAGCTCAGATGATTGACCTCCAACAACCACAACCATCTTCCTTTGCACTAGGTATGACTCCAACCAGCGGAGGGTTTTCCCCCTGATTCCCATTGATCTCAGTTTTGCCAGGGCTCCTTGATGCCATACTCGGTCAAATGCTGCCTTGATGTCAAGGGCAGTCACTCTCACCTCACCTCTTGAGTTCAGCTCTTTTGTCCCTGTTTGAACCAAGGTTGTAATGAGGTCAGGAGCTGAGTGGCCCTGGCAGAACCCAAACTGAGCGTCACTGAGCAGGTTATTGCTCAGCACTGTTGATGACAACTTCCATCACCTTACTGATGATTGAGAATAGGCTAATGGGGCGGTAATTGGCCGGGTTGCATTTGTCCTGCCTTTTGTGTACAGGACATACCTGGGCAATTTTCCACATTGCAGGGTAGATGCCAGTGTTGTAGCTGTACTGGAACAGCTTGGCTCGGGGCGCGGCAAGTTCTGGAGCACAGGTCTTCAGTACTATTGCCAGAATGTTGTCAGGGCCTATAGCTTTTGCAGTATCCAGTGCCTTCAGTCGTTTTTTGATATCACGTGGAGTGAATCGAATTGGCTGAAGTTTGGCATCTGTGATGCTGGGGACTTCAGGAGGAGGCCGAGATGGATCATCAACTCGGCACTTCTGGCTGAAGATTGTTGCAAATGCTTCAGCCTTATCTTTCGCACTGATGTGCTGGGCTCCCCCATCATTGAGGATGGGGATATTTGTGGAGCCACCTCCTCCAGTTAGTTGTTTAATTGTCCACCACCATTCACGGCTGGATGTGGCAGGACTGCAGAGCTTAGATCTGATCCGTTGGTTATGGGATCGCTTAGCTCTATCACATGAGTTTGGCATGCAAGTAGTCCTGGGTTGTAGCTTCACCAGGTTGACACCTCATTTTGAGGTATGCCTGGTGCTGCTCCTGGCATGCCCTCCTGCACTCTTCATAGAACCAGGGTTGGTCTCCTGGCTTGATGATAATGGTAGAGTGGGTGATATGGCGGGCCATGAGGTTACAGATTGTGGTTGAGTACAATTCTGCTGCTGCTGATGGCCCACAGCGCCTCATGGATGCCCAGCTTTGCATTGTTAGATCTGTTTGAAATCTATCCCATTTAGCACGGTGATAGTGCCACACAACAGGATGGACGGTATCCTCAATGTGAAGGCGGGACTTCGTCTCCACAAGGACTGTGCGGTGGTCACTCCCACCAATACTGTCATGGACAGATGCATCCGCGGCAGGCAGATTGGTGAGGACGAGGTCAAGTATGTTTTTCCCTCGTGTTGGTTCCCCCACCTCCTGCCGCAGACCCAGTCTAGCAGCTATGTCCTTTAGGACTCGGCCAGCTCGGTCAGTAGTGGTGCTACCGATCCACTCTTGGTGATGGACATTGAAGTCTCCCACCAGCGTACATTTTGTGCCCTTGCCACCCTCAGTGCTTCCTCTTGTATCCAGGGATATTCAGTACCCAGCTTCCTTTTGAGCCAGGTCTTCATTATTGCCAGAATGTCATATTCCCATGTGGCTATCCGCACCTGTAGCTCACCGACCTTATTTACTCTCCTCCCGTACACAAACGTGCAGTGAACTTAATTTAGACCTTATTTCATTCCATCTTACTCTGACCCCACCTCATACCTTCCTATTTCCTACTCTAGTGTTTGCTCTGTCTCTCCATTCACTGTGTACCTTGCTTTCCAACACCCCTGCCAAGTTGGTTTAAACCCAGCCCAATAAATTGCGTTACTCTGTATCTAATCCATACTTGTATCTGTCCTTGGAGTGTAGGGGCCAGGACGGTCTTTACTCCTCCTCAGATATACCTACACTCCGCTCCCTCAGATACTCCTACACGCCCCCCTCAGATACTCCTACCACCCCATCAGATACTCTTACACACGTCCCACAGATACTCCTATACTCATCCCTCAGATACCCCTCTGTTCCGCCCCTCAGATACCCCTACGTTCCGCCCCTCAGATACTCCTGCACTCCCCCCTCAGATACTCCTACACTCTCCCCATCCTCTCAGAAACTCCTACCATCCCATTCCACACCTCCGATCATTCAGTCCCCACTCTTTCAGTGTTTGAATATTTCCTGTATAATTTCCCATCCCCACAGTTATGCTGGAAACTGTTTGTAAACACGTCACGCTGTGATCACTGCTTCGCTCCAGTGTTACCCAGTCTGTCCTTTCACTGTAACATGGTTACACAGGTAGTTAACAGTTTAAATGTGCACTTAGGGAACTGTACAATGAATGGGAGAATGAAAAGCGCTTGTGAACCTCAGCACCCGAGTTTAGAAGCAGAAATGTTGACAGGAGCTGTCAGGTTTCAGACGTGATTTACTAGTTCAGTCTGTGATGTCTGGGATCACTCTTGTCTCTCACTGACCTGGGCTGTTACTGCCTCAGAACGGGTTGAGGTATCAGCTCACACCAGCAGAGTTTACTGCGTGAGGGTGTGTTTTTAATGTGGCTTTTGATTTCAGGTGTTCAATGCATTAAAAAAATAATTAGACCCTTAAATATAAAATACACTCAAGGTAGCACTGGGGCTGCATAGAGAGCTGTCTGAAGGTTTTGTAATCTAATCTCTGCACTATCTCAGTCCAGATTCAAAGTTCACACGCTAAGTGCCCATTCGAGCTCACAAGGGGCTGTTAAGGAATGGACTGTGATCGCGCATCGATCTGCCTCATATACGATCATCAAAAATACTTTTTTTTTAGTTCATTTTTGGGGTCTGGGTGTTGCTGGCCAGGCCAGCATTTATTGCCCATTCCTAATTGCCCTTGAGAAGGTGGTGGTGAGCTGCCTTCTTGAACCGCTGCAGTCCATGTGGGGCAGGTATACCCACAGTGCTGTTAGGAAGTTCAGGATTTTGACCCAGCGACAGTGAAGGAACGGCGATATAGTTCCAAGTCAGGATGGTGTGTGACTTGGTGGGGAACTTGCAGGTGGTGGTGTTCCCATGCATCTGCTGCCCTTGTCCTTCTAGATGGTAGAGGTCGTGGGTTGGGAAGGTGCTGTCCAAGGAGCCTTGGTGAGTTGCTGCATTGCATCTTGTAGATGGTACACACTGCTGCCACTGTGCGTCGGTGGTGGAGGGAGTGAATGTTTGTAGATGGGGTGCCAATCAAGCGGGCTGCTTTGTCCTGGATGGTGTCGAGCTTCTTGAGTGTTGTTGGAGCTGCACCCATGCAGGCAAGTGGAGAGTATTCCATCACATTCCTGACTTGTGCCTTGTAGATGGTGGACAGGCTTTTGGGAGTCAGGAGGTGAGTTACTCGCTACAGGATTCCCAGTCTCTGACCTGCTCTTGTAGCCACGGTATTTATATGGCTGGTCCAGTTCAGTTTCTGGTCAATGGTAAGCCCCCAGGATGTTGATGGTGGGAGATTCAGCGATTGGAATGCCATTGAACGCCGAGGGGAAATGGTTCAATTCTCCTCTGTTGGAGATGGTCATTGCCTGGCACTATCCAGCATCGACCTAGGCACTGGAAATGACAATGGCAAACCCTGCCCAGTTGACCCTGCAAAGTCCTCCTTCCAAATATCTGGGGACTGTGCCAATAATGGGATCAACATCCCACAGACCAGTCAAGCAATAGTGGCGGCACAGTGGTGCAGTGGTTAGCACCGCAGCCTCACAGCTCCAGGGACCTGGGTTCGATTCTGGGTACTGCCTGTGTGGAGTTTGCAAGTTCTCCCTGTGTCTGCGTGGGTTTTCTCCGGGTGCTCTGGTTTGCTCCCACAAGCCAAAAAAAGACTTGCAGGTTGATCGGTAAATTGGCCATTATAAATTGTCACTAGTATAGGTAGGTGGTAGGGAAATATAGGGACAGGTGGGGATGTTTGGTAGGAATATGGGATTAGTGTTGGATTAGTATAAATGGGTGGTTGATGTTCGGCACAGACTCGGTGAGCCGAAGGGCCTGTTTCAGTGCTGTATCTCTAATCTAATCTGCTCATAAGTGATTGGAGCAGGAGCCCCTTGGCCTACTCTGGCATTCATTACGATCATGGCTGATCTGAGTGTGGCCTTGACTCCACTTTCCTGGCTGTCCCCCATAATCCTTGACTCCCCTGTAGATCAAAAATCTGTCAAATGCAGCCTTGAATATATTCAATGACCCAGCCTCCACTGCTCTCTGGGGAAGAGACTTCCAAAGACTAACGATTCTCTGAGAGAAAAAAATTCCTCCTCATCTCCTTCTTAAATGGGAATCGGTTCATTTTTAAATTGTACCCCCTAGTTCTAAATTCCCCTAGAAGGGGAAACATCCTCTCAGCATCTACCCTGTCAAACCCCCTCAGAATCTTATAGTTTTCAGTAAGATCATCTCTCATTCTTCTAAACTCCAATGAGTGCAGGCCCAACCTAATCAACCTTTCCTCATAGACAACCCCTTCATCCCAGGAATCAGCCAAGTGAACCTTCTCTGAACTGATTCCAATGCAAGTATATCTCTCCTTAAATAGGGAGCCCAAAACTGTACGCAGTACTCTAGGTGCGGTTTCACCAACGCCCTGTACAGTTGCAGCAAGACTTCCTTACTTTTATGCTCCATCCCCCTTGCAATAAAGGCCAATGTTCCATTTGCCTTCCTAATTACTTACTGTACCTGCATGATAACTTTTTATGATTCATGTACAAGGACACCCAGGTCCCTCTGTACTGCAGCATTCTGCAGTCTCTCTCCATGTAAATAATATTCTGCTTTTCTGTTCTTCCTGCGGAAGTGGACAACCTCACATTTTCCCAATTATAGTCTATCCCACATTATACTCCATCCTCCAAATTTTTGCCCACTCACTGAGTCTATGTCCCTTTGCATCCTCCTCACAACTTGCTTTCCTACCTATCTTTGTATTGTCAACAGATTTGTCTACAATTCACTCGGTCTCTTCATCCAAGTCATTAATATGGATTGTAAGTAGTTGAGGCCCCAACATTGATCTCTGGGGCACTCCACTAGTTACAGTTTGCCAACCTGAAAATGCCCTATTTATCTCAACTTTCTGTTTCCTGTTAGTTAACCAATCCTCTATCCATGCCAATATATTACCCCCAACATCATGAGCTCTTATCTTGCATGGATACAGCATGGGGTTAGATGCAGAGTAAAGCTCCCTCTACACTGTCCCCATCAAACACTCCCAGGACAGGGACAGCGCGGGGTTAGATACAGAGTAAAGCTCCCTCTACACTGTCCCCCATCAAACACTCCCAGGACAGGTACAGCGTGGGGTTAGATACAGAGTAAAGCTCCCTCTACACTGTCCCCATCAAACACTCCCAGGACAGGTACAGCGCGGGGTTAGATACAGAGTAAAGCTCCCTCTACACTGTCCCCATCAAACACTCCGGGGAAAGGTACAGCATCAAAGTAAAGCATCTGCAACACTGTTCTGGGAATGTGTCTCTGCCTGAACCTGTGTCTGATTTGATCACCTGACTTTCCACTGACAGTGCTATTTCTCATGGCGAAATTGTCCCAGGAATACTGATGTATTGTCCCAGGAATACTGATGTATTGTCCCAGGAATACTGATGGCAGCCATGTTGTGTGGGCCCACCTCACTGGGAATCATCTCCAGACTGCACAACACCTCTTTGCCGAGGGAGCGTACAGACTGGGGGCTTCTTGCACACACTGACCAGGAGAAGTAGCACTCCTGGCCAGCCTTCCACATTCTACCCTCAGTGAATCTGAGACCCATCCAAATCTCTAATGCCTGTGTCCTAACTTGCGCTATGCCCCATTCACCCATCACCCCTACGCTCGCTGACCTACATTGCCTGCCAGTTAAGCGATACCTCAATTTCTCATCCTTTTTTCAAATCTCCCCATGGCCTCGCCCTCCCTAACTCTGCAATCTGCTCCAGCCCTACTACCCTCCGAGGTCTCTGCATTCCTCCATCTCTGGCCTCATGATCATCCCCAATTTTAATCGCTCCGCCGTTACCTTCAGGGGCCAAGCTCCGGAATTCCCTCCCTAAACCTCTCCAGCTCTCCGCCTCTCTTTCCTCCTTTAAGATGCTCTCAGAGCAAGTTTTAGTTCACCTGTCCTGGTGTCTCCTTAGGTCACTTGGTGTCTTTTTACTTTGTTAATGGTGCTATAAAAATGCAAGGCTGTGGTGTTGTTGTGATGGCTAATTTCTCGTCCTGATCATGCTGTCCGGCTGTTGTGATCGTCTAAGAGATTGTCCCATATCAGAGTAAAGTCTAATGCCACACAAGGACTGCCAGACAGTAGAATGATCACGAGCTGACAATACAATGATATGATAATCCATCATAATAAATTCAGATCATATCATGCAATAAAATACAACAGCACAGTATGACATGAGGAGATAGCCCAACAAGCAGTAATGATCAAGTGTAATGCAAACATCTAATGATAGCGGGGAACATCGGCAAGCCTCACTGAGCTGAACAGAACCTAATTTAGCATTCAATCGCGGGAACGAAGGCTGGGCTTTGAAAATTCCCTGTGAGCATTGGGAAGACGGCAGGTGGGAAGCAGAAAGAGTGTCCTCAAGGCTATGTGGGGGTGGGGGGGGGGGTGGGGGGGGGAGGCCCCTTCCCACTTTCCCAACATATGCAAATTAAAGCAAATGCTACTTGGAAGCATTGAGACAGTGTTGGTGTGTACCTGCACATGAGCAGTATGCAGCTGTGTTCCCAGATTCCATAATCTAATTTCCTTCGGCCACCAGCAGAACCCATTCCAAAATGATGACCTGGTTTCTGCTTCCGGTCAATATTTCACAGTCTCACCTTCCTGTGTATACAGAATACAGTCTCTCCTGCTCCCTGTCTACAGTCTCACCTTCCTGTGTATACAGAATACAGTCTCTCCTGCTCCCTGTCTACAGTCTCACCTTCCTGTGTGTACAGAATACAGTCTCTCCTGCTCCCTGTCTACAGTCTCACCTTCCTGTGTGTACAGAATGCAGTCTCTCCTGCTCCCTGTCTACAGTCTCACCTTCCTGTGTGTACAGAATGCAGTCTCTCCTGCTCCCTGTCTACAGTCTTACCTTCCTGTGTGTACAGAATACAGTCTCTCCTGCTCCCTGTCTACAGTCTCACCTTCCTGTGTGTACAGAATGCAGTCTCTCCTGCTCCCTGTCTACAGTCTTACCTTCCTGTGTGTACAGAATACAGTCTCTCCTTCTCCCTGTCTACAGTCTCACCTTCCTGTGTATACAGAATACAGTCCCTCCTGCTCCCTGTCTACAGTCTCACCTTCCTGTGTGTACAGAATACAGTCTCTCCTGCTCCCTGTCTACAGTCTCACCTTCCTGTGTGTACAGAATGCAGTCTCTCCTGCTCCCTGTCTACAGTCTTACCTTCCTGTGTGTACAGAATACAGTCTCTCCTGCTCCCTGTCTACAGTCTCACCTTCCTGTGTGTACAGAATGCAGTCTCTCCTGCTCCCTGTCTACAGTCTTACCTTCCTGTGTGTACAGAATAGTCTCTCCTGCTCCCTGTCTACAGTCTCACCTTCCTGTGTGTACAGAATACAGTCTCTCCTGCTCCCTGTCGACAGTCTCACCTTCCTGTGTATACAGAATACAGTCTCTCCTGCTCCCTGTCTACAGTCTCACCTTCCTGTGTATACAGAATACAGTCTCTCCTGCTCCCTGTCTACAGCCTCACCTTCCTGTGTATACAGAATACAGTCTCTCCTGTCCCCTGTTTACTGTCTCACCTTCCTGTGTAAACAGAATACAGTCTCTCCTGTTCCCTGTCTACAGCCTCACCTTCCTGTGTATACAGAATACAGTCTCTCCTGTTCCCTGGCTACAGTCTCACCTTCCTGTGTATACAGAATACAGTCTCTCCTGCTCCCTGTCTACAGTCTCACCTTCCTGTGTATACAGAATACAGTCTCTCCTGTTCCCTGTCTACAGCCTCACCTTCCTGTGTATACAGAATACAGTCTCTCCTGTTCCCTGGCTACAGTCTCACCTTCCTGTGTATACAGAATACAGTCTCTCCTGCTCCCTGTCTACAGTCTCACCTTCCTGTGTATACAGAATGCAGTCTCTCCTGCTCCCTGTCTACAGTCTTACCTTCCTGTGTGTACAGAATACAGTCTCTCCTGCTCCCTGTCTACAGTCTCACCTTCCTGTGTGTACAGAATGCAGTCTCTCCTGCTCCCTGTCTACAGTCTCACCTTCCTGTGTGTACAGAATGCAGTCTCTCCTGCTCCCTGTCTACAGTCTTACCTTCCTGTGTGTACAGAATACAGTCTCTCCTGCTCCCTGTCTACAGTCTCACCTTCCTGTGTGTACAGAATGCAGTCTCTCCTGCTCCCTGTCTACAGTCTTACCTTCCTGTGTGTACAGAATACAGTCTCTCCTGCTCCCTGTCTACAGTCTCACCTTCCTGTGTGTACAGAATGCAGTCTCTCCTGCTCCCTGTCTACAGTCTTACCTTCCTGTGTGTACAGAATACAGTCTCTCCTGCTCCCTGTCTACAGTCTCACCTTCCTGTGTGTACAGAATACAGTCTCTCCTGCTCCCTGTCTACAGTCTCACCTTCCTGTGTATACAGAATACAGTCTCTCCTGCTCCCTGTCTACAGTCTCACCTTCCTGTGTATACAGAATACAGTCTCTCCTGCTCCCTGTCTACAGCCTCACCTTCCTGTGTATACAGAATACAGTCTCTCCTGTCCCCTGTTTACTGTCTCACCTTCCTGTGTAAACAGAATACAGTCTCTCCTGTTCCCTGTCTACAGCCTCACCTTCCTGTGTATACAGAATACAGTCTCTCCTGTTCCCTGGCTACAGTCTCACCTTCCTGTGTATACAGAATACAGTCTCTCCTGCTCCCTGTCTACAGTCTCACCTTCCTGTGTATACAGAATACAGTCTCTCCTGCTCCCTGTCTACAGTCTCACCTTCCTGTGTGTACAGAATACAGTCTCTCCTGCTCCCTGTCTATAGTCTCACCTTCCTGTGTATACAGAATACAGTCTCCACTGCTCCCTGTCTGCAGTCTCACCTTCCTGTGTATACTGAATACAGTCTCTCCTGCTCCCTGTCTACAGTCTCACCTTCCTGTCTATACAGAATACAGTCTCTCCTGCTCCCTGTCTACAGTCTCACCTTCCTGTGTACACAGAATACAGTCTCTCCTGCTCCCTGTCTACAATCTCACCTTCCTGTGTATACAGAATACAGTCTCTCCTGTTCCCTGTCTACAGTCTCACCTTCCTGTGTATACAGAATACAGTCTCTCCTGTTCCCTGTCTACAGTCTCACCTTCCTGTGTATACAGAATACAGTCTCTCCTGCTCCCTGTCTACAGTCTCACCTTCCTGTGTATACAGAATGCAGTCTCTCCTGCTCCCTGTCCTAAGTCTCACCTTCCTGCGTATACAGAATACAGTCTCTCCTGTTCCCTGTCCTAAGTCTCACCTTCCTGTGTATACAGAATACAGTCTCTCCTGCTCCCTGTCCTAAGTCTCACCTTCCTGTGTATACAGAATACAGTCTCTCCTGCTTCCTGTCCTAAGTCTCACCTTCCTGTGTATACAGAATACAGTCTCTCCTGCTCCCTGTCCTAAGTCTCACCTTCCTGTGTATACAGAATACAGTCTCTCCTGCTCCCTGTCCTAAGTCTCACCTTCCTGTGTATACAGAATACAGTCTCTCCTGCTTCCTGTCCTCAGTCTCACCTTCCTGTGTATACAGAATACAGTCTCTCCTGCTCCCTGTCCTAAGTCTCACCTTCCTGTGTATACAGAATACAGTCTCTCCTGCTCCCTGTCTACAGTCTCACTTTCCTGTGTTTACAGAATACAGTCTCTCCTGCTCCCTGTCCTAAGTCTCACCTTCCTGTGTATACAGAATACAGTCTCCCCTGTTCCCTGTCTACAGTCTCACCTTCCTGTGTATACAGAATACAGTCTCTCCTGCTCCCTGTCCTAAGTCTCACCTTCCTGTGTATACAGAATACAGTCTCTCCTGTTCCTTGTCTACAGTCTCACCTTCCTGTGTATACAGAATACAGTCTCTCCTGCTTCCTGTCCTAAGTCTCACCTTCCTGTGTATACAGAATACAGTCTCTCCTGCTCCCTGTCCTAAGTCTCACCTTCCTGTGTATACAGAATACAGTCTCTCCTGCTCCCTGTCTACAGTCTCACCTTCCTGTATATACAGAATACAGTCTCACCTGCTCCCTGTCCTAAGTCTCACCTTCCTGTGTATACTGAATACAGTCTCACCTGCTCCCTGTCTACAGTCTCACCTTCCTGTGTATACAGAATACAGTCTCACCTGCTCCCTGTCCTAAGTCTCACCTTCCTGTGTATACAGAATACAGTCTCACCTGCTCCCTGTCCTAAGTCTCACCTTCCTGTGTATACTGAATACAGTCTCACCTGCTCCCTGTCTACAGTCTCACCTTCCTGTGTATACAGAATACAGTCTCTCCTGCTCCCTGTCCTAAGTCTCACCTTCCTGTGTATACAGAATACAGTCTCTCCTGCCCCCTGTCTACAGTCTCACTTTCCTGTGTTTACAGAATACAGTCTCTCCTGCTCCCTGTCCTACGTCTCACCTTCCTGTGTATACAGAATACAGTCTCTCCTGTTCCCTGTCTACAGTCTCACCTTCCTGTGTATACAGAATACAGTCTCTCCTGCTTCCTGTCCTAAGTCTCACCTTCCTGTGTATACAGAATACAGTCTCTCCTGTTCCTTGTCTACAGTCTCACCTTCCTGTGTATACAGAATACAGTCTCTCCTGCTTCCTGTCCTAAGTCTCACCTTCCTGTGTATACAGAATACAGTCTCACCTGCTCCCTGTCCTAAGTCTCACCTTCCTGTGTATACTGAATACAGTCTCACCTGCTCCCTGTCTACAGTCTCACCTTCCTGTGTATACAGAATACAGTCTCTCCTGCTCCCTGTCCTAAGTCTCACCTTCTTGTGTATACAGAATACAGTCTCTCCTGCCCCCTGTCTACAGTCTCACTTTCCTGTGTTTACAGAATACAGTCTCTCCTGCTCCCTGTCCTAAGTCTCACCTTCCTGTGTATACAGAATACAGTCTCTCCTGTTCCTTGTCTACAGTCTCACCTTCCTGTGTATACAGAATACAGTCTCTCCTGCTTCCTGTCCTAAGTCTCACCTTCCTGTGTATACAGAATACAGTCTCTCCTGCTCCCTGTCCTAAGTCTCACCTTCCTGTGTGTACAGAATACAGTCTCTCCTGCTCCCTGTCTACAGTCTCACCTTCCTGTATATACAGAATACTGTCTCACCTGCTCCCTGTCCTAAGTCTCACCTTCCTGTGTATACTGAATACAGTCTCACCTGCTCCCTGTCTACAGTCTCACCTTCCTGTGTATACAGAATACAGTCTCACCTGCTCCCTGTCCTAAGTCTCACCTTCCTGTGTATACAGAATACAGTCTCACCTGCTCCCTGTCCTAAGTCTCACCTTCCTGTGTATACTGAATACAGTCTCACCTGCTCCCTGTCTACAGTCTCACCTTCCTGTGTATACAGAATACAGTCTCTCCTGCTCCCTGTCCTAAGTCTCACCTTCCTGTGTATACAGAATACAGTCTCTCCTGCCCCCTGTCTACAGTCTCACCTTCCTGTGTATACAGAATACAGTCTCTCCTGCTCCCTGTCCTAAGTCTCACCTTCCTGTGTATACAGAATACAGTCTCTCCTGCCCCCTGTCTACAGTCTGACCTTACTGTGTATACAGAATACAGTCTCTCCTGCTCCCTGTCCTAAGTCTCATCTTGATTCTTGTTGTCTCACTTCAGACCCCTAAAACTGTGTCACCCCCTCCATCCAACAACACTTTAAGGAGCTTTACACCGACCTGCTTATTGGGCTCCTCATTCAACACTGTCAACATACTTCTCCGGGCACCTGTGTACAGTGGCTGCAGCGTATACCAGCGTGTACCATCTACACGGTGCCCGTCAGCAACTTGCTAAACCTCTTTCGACAGCACCTTCCGAGCCAGAGACCTCGAGCACCCAAAAGAACAAGGGCAGTCGGTGTTTGGGAAACCATTGTATCTGTGCTGTCCCTCCTCTTTTGCTGGTAGTGGCCACGCTGGTGAGCACACCTTTTTCTGCTATTTGAGTTGGCTTGTCTGTCAGCAAAGATCAATTTCAAGCAGACTTCTGCCAACTGCAGAAGTTAACCTTAGCTTTGCTGGTTAGCTCTGAGATTTGAGTTTGGGGCTTGGGTGGGGGCGGGAATCAGGGAATTGTGAGGTTGTGTAATTCAGTTCCAGGCTTGGTGATTGAGGCAAAAACTGTCAACAGTCTACATCAAATTGGCTAGGATGGTGAAAGAAGAGGGTTTGGACGAATGTGGGGACAGGACTATTTACTCGGGTGGAGGGTAAACATCGACAGTGATTGTTGGGCCTGTTTTCGTGTTGCAACTTCTAAAATTGGCAGATCTGAATTCCGAAGAAGTTAAAGGTCTGCAGAGCAAAATTGTTTTGTTCTTGGTGTGGTGTCTCATCCAGCAGACAGCAGAGATATAGTCACTGTGATTCACTTCATTTGTCCAGTTGATATATTAATGTTTACTGTCCCTCAGTGCCAGGCTTGATTAATACTGAGAATTCTAATTGTGTGTTCATGAGACATTTGGTACCTGTTTGGTGGTTTGATTGGACGCTGGGTATTTGTGCAATAATTTGATTGGATGCTGGGTACCTGTTTGGTGGTTTGATTGGATGCTGGGTATTTGTGTAGTGGTTTGATTGGATACTGGGTACCTGTGTGGTGGTTTGATTGGACACTCGCTGTCTGTGTGGTGGTTTGATTGGGCACTGGGTACCTGTGTGGTGGTTTGATTGGACACTCGCTGTCTGTGCAGTGGTTTGATTGGACACTCGCTGTCTGTGTGGTGGTTTGATTGGGCACTCGCTGTCTGTGTGGTGGTTTGATTGGACACTCGCTGTCTGTGCAGTGGTTTGATTGGACACTCGCTGTCTGTGTGGTGGTTTGATTGGGCACTGGGTACCTGTGTGGTGGTTTGATTGGACACTTGCTGTCTGTGTGGTGGTTTGATTGGACACTCGCTGTCTATGTGGTGGTTTGATTGGGCACTGGGTATTTGTGCAGTGGTTTCATTGGGCGCTGGGTATCTACGCGATGATTTGATTGGGTTCTGGGTATCTGCTTGGTGGTTTGATTGGGCGTTGGTTATTTGTGCGGTGGTTTGATTGGACGCTGAGTATCTGTGCGGTGATTTGATTGGCTGCTGGGCATCTGTGCGGTGATTTGATTGGGTGCTGGGCATCTGTGCGGTGATTTGATTGGATGGTGGGTATTTGTGCAGTGGTTTAATTCGACACTGGGTATTTGTGTGGTGGTTTGATTGGACGCTGGGTATGTGCAAGTGGTTTGATTGGACACTGGGTACCTGTGCAATGGTTTGATTGGACACTGGGTACCTGTGCAATGGTTTGATTGGATGCTGGGTACCTGTTTGGTGGTTTTATTGGATGCTGGGTATTTGTGTAGCGGTTTGATTGGGTACTGGGTACCTGCGTGGTGGCTTGATTGGATGCTGGGTACCTGTTTGGTGGTTTGATTGGACGCTGGGTATTTGTGCAATAATTTGATTGGATGCTGGGTACCTGTTTGGTGGTTTGATTGGATGCTGGGTATTTGTGTAGTGGTTTGATTGGATACTGGGTACCTGCGTGGTGGTTTGATTGGATGCTGGGTATCTGTGTGGTGGTTTGATTGGACGCTGGGTATTTGTGCAATGGTTTGATTGGATGCTGGGTATGTGCGGGTGGTTTGATTGGACGCTGGGTATCTGTGCAGTGGTTTGATTGGGTACTGGGTATTTGTATGGTTTGATTGGACGCTGGGTACCTGTGTGGTGGTTAAATTGGACGCTGGGTATTTGTGCAATGGTTTGATTGGATGCTGGGTATGTGCGGGTGGTTTGATTGGACGCTGGGTATCTGTGCAGTGGTTTGATTGGGTACTGGGTATTTGTGTGGTTTGATTGGACGCTGGGTATCTGTGTGGTGGTTAAATTGGACGCTGGGTATTTGTGAAGTGGTTTGATTGTGTAACAACTGCTGAAAGAATTTTCGAGGAGGATCTGCCGACTGAGGCACTGTGGGTTGAGGTCAGGAACAGGAAAGGAGCAGTCACCTTGATGGGAGTTTTCTATAGGCCCCCCAATAGCAGCAGGGAGGTGGAAGAGCAGATTGGGAAACAGATTTTGGAAAGGAGCAGAAGTCACAGGGTAGTAATTATGGGGGATTTCAACTTCCCAAATATTGATTGGCAACTCTTTAGATCGAATAGTTTGGATGGGGTAGTGTTTGTGCAGTATGTCCAGGAAGCTTTTCTGACTCAGTATGTAGACTGCCCGACCAGAGGGGAGGCAATATTGGATTTGGTACTAGGTAATGAACCAGGGCAAGTGATAGAGCTGTTGGTGGGCGAGCACTTTGGAGATAGTGATCACAATTCTGTAGCATTCACTGTGGTAATGGAGAGGGATAGGTATGTGCAACAGGGCAAGGTTTACAATTGGGGGAAGGGTAGATATGATGCTGTCAGGCAGGAACTGAGGAGCATAAGTTGGGAGCATATGCTGGCAGGGAAGGGCACGGTCGAAATGTGGAACTTTTTCAAGGAGCAGATAGTAGGGGCCATTGATAAGCATGTCCCTGTCAGACAGGGAAGGGATGGTCATGTGAGGGAACCGTGGTTGACAAGAGAGGTTGAGAGTCTTGTTAGGAAGAAGAAGGATGCGTATATAAAGTTGAGGAAAAAGGGCACAGGCATAGCTCTGGAGGGATACAAGATGGCCAGGAAGGATCTGAAGAAAGGGATTAGGAGAGCTAAGAGAGGGCATGAAAAATGCTTGGCGGGTAGGATAAAAGAAAACCCCAAGGCCTTTTACGCGTATGTCAGAAATATGAGGATGACTAGGGGGACCATAGGTCCGGTCAAGGACAATAGCGGGAGACTGTGTGTTGAGCCGGAAGAGATAAGTGAGGTTTTGAATGAGTACTTCTCTTCGGTATTTACGAATGAGAAGGGGTGTATTACTGAAGAGGACGGTGTGAAACAGACTGGTAAGCTCGAGGAAGTGCTCGTTAGGAGGGAAGATGTGTTGGGGTTTTTGAATAACTTGAAGATAGACAAGTCTCCCGGGCCTGACGGGGTATATCCAAGGATGTTATGGGAAGCAAGGGATGAAATTGCAGAGCCGCTGGCAATGATCTTTTCATCTTCTCTGCTGACGGGGGTGGTACCAGGTGATTGGAGGGTGGCAAATGTTGTGCCCCTGTTCAAGAAAGGGAATAGGAACAACCCTGGGAATTACAGGCCAGTTAGTCTTACTTCGGTGGTAGGCAAGTTGATGGAAAAGGTGCTGAGGGATAGGATTTCTGAGCATCTGGAAAGACACTGCTTGATTCGGGACAGTCAGCACGGTTTTGTGAGGGGTAGGTCTTGCCTCACAAGCCTGATTGAATTCTTTGAGCAGGTGACCAAGCAAGTGGATGAGGGTAAACCAGTGGATGTGGTGTACATGGATTTTAGTAAGGCATTTGATAAGGTCCCCCATGGTAGACTTATGGAGAAAGTCAGGAGGCATGGGATAGTGGGGAATGTGGCCAGTTGGATTAAGAATTGGCTAACTGATAGAAGGCAGAGAGTGGTCTTAGATGGTAAATACTCAGCCTGGAGCCCAGTTACCAGTGGCGTGCCGCAGGGATCAGTTCTGGGTCCTCTCCTGTTTGTGATTTTTATTAACGACTTGGATGAGGAAGTCGAAGGGTGGGTCAGTAAATTTGCAGATGATACAAAGATTGGTGGAGTTGTGGATACCGAGGAGGGCTATTGTCGTCTGCAAAGGGACTTGGATAGGTTGCAGTGCTGGGCTGAAAAGTGGCAGATGGAGTTTAACCCTGAAAAGTGTGAGGTCGTCCATTTTGGAAGGACAAACATGAATGCAAAATACTGGGTTAACGGTAGGGTTCTTGGGCATGTGGAGGAGCAGAGAGACCTTGGGGTCTATGTGCATAGATCATTGAAAGTTGCAACTCAAGTGGATAGGGCTGTGAAGAAGGCATATGGGGTGTTAGCGTTCATTAGCAGAGGGATTGAATTTAAGAGCCGTGAGGTGATGATGCAGCTGTACAGGACCTTGGTAAGGCCTCATTTGGAGTACTGTGTGCAGTTCTGGTCGCCTCATTTTAGGAAGGATGTGGAAGCCTTGGAGAGGGTGCAGAGGAGATTTACCAGGATGTTGCCTGGAATGGAGAATAAGTCTTACGAGGAAAGGCTGAACATTCTAGGCCTCTTCTCATTAGAAAGGAGAAGGATGAGGGGTGACATGATAGAGGTTTATAAGATGATCAGGGGAATAGATAGGGTAGACAGTCAGAAACTTTTTCCCCGGGTGGAGCAAAGCGTTACAAGGGGTCATAAATTTAAGGTGAAGGGTGGGAGATATAAGGGGGATGTCAGGGGAAGGTTCTTTACCCAGAGAGTGGTCGAGGCATGGAATGCCTTGCCCGGGGAAGTTGTTGAGTCAGAAACTTTAGGGACTTTCAAAAGGCTTTTGGATAGGTATATGGATAAAGGAGAATGATGGGGTATAGATTAAATTGTCCTTGACAGAGGACAAAGGATCGGCACAACATTGTGGGCCGAAGGGCCTGTTCTGTGCTGTATGTTCTATGTTCTATGTTCTATGATTGGGTGCTGGGTATTTGTGCAGCGATTTGATTGGGTGCTTGGTATTTGTGCAGCGATTTGATTGGGTGCTGGGTATGTGCGGGTAAACTGCTTGAGGTAAGGCAGTGGATTGGCTGTCATTTGGATTCTCTATGACT